>NC_051066.1:97093186-97693186 GCF_004664715.2 Peromyscus leucopus | reverse complement strand
AGAACCAGCCTGGGCTGTGTAGTACCACCTTGTCTCAAAACAAAGCAAAAATCAAACAAACATCCATTCTAGATGTAGGACAAGGTCTTCACAGATACAGAAATGGCCAAGAGTGAGACTCTAACAAGAATTATAGCCATACCAATGAAAATGGAGACTCCTAGGAGCAAAGGAGTTTCCTGAAGTCAGCTTAGGGAGTAACACACACACACACACACACACACACACAGAGAGAGAGAGAGAGAGAGAGAGAGAGAGAGAGAGAGAGAGAGAGAGAGAGAGAGAGAGAGAGAGAGAGAGAAAGGAAAAGTGGAGATACAGTCCTCTAGCTGGGGAAGGAAATGAATTCCAAATAAAAGCCAGTGCCCATTGTAGCAGACTTTTTCTTTTGGGCCACCAAACAACTCCCAAATCATGACATGGAGACATATTATGAATGCTTGGCCTTAGCTTATGCTCATTTCTGGATAGCTTTTTTTCTTTAATTTAAATTAACCTGTTTCACTTCATCTATGTTTTGCCTCGGGGCTTTTTTTTATCTTTCTGTGTGTCCTACTCTGTGTCTGCTGGCATCTCCCTCTTTTTCTCCCTCGTTCTCTCCTCTCTTCTGTCTCCTATTTATTCTCTCTGCCCGCCAGCCCCACCTATTCTTCCCCTGCCTAGCTATTGGCTGTTCAACTCTTTATTAGGCCAATCAGGTGCCTTAGGCAGGCAAGGTGAAACAACAACACATCTTGCCATAATTAAACAAGGGCAGCAGAAACAAATGTAACACACCTTTACATAGTTAAAATAATATTCCACAACAGCCCATTGTAAATTAGAGCTGACTGGATACAGCCAGTTACAGAACTCACCAGATTTGAGAAAGCCTTTTCCATTCCTTTTTCCTCAAGTTTCAGACCACCCCAAAGCCTGGAGGAAATGCTGAATCTGAAGTTAGCTAATGTGGCCTAGGATTCAGCATGGATTAGAGCTAAGAAGTAGGCAAGCCTCACATCTCCCCGCTTCAGGCAAACAGGAGGGAAATGTTCTCCTAGAATGGATGGGCGCATAAACCCATTAACCCCAAACAACTGCTTTCTCTCCTGAACCTCTTACTGTAAAATTAACTGATGCAGAGATGGGCATGGGCGTCAGTGGCATGAAAGTAACACGACACAATTTCCTGGTCTTTAGAAGTCTGTCAAGTTGAGTATAAGACCAGTGGATCTTCAAGGAAAATGCATAGTCATTATTTGGTTATGGTAACAAACCATATACGTTAAGTAGTGGATAATTCTAACTAGAATGACTGAAAAAATTATAACTTCTGAAAACAGAAGCTGAGTAAATGGTAGTTATCCCTCTGGGACCAGTCACCTTTTAAGGTCCTCTCCTAATAAATTATATCATTGTACTTTGCAGGCAGACAAAATTCAATTAGACGCCTGCCAGGAGAGCATATATTTTCATTGACTTTTGATTATCAAAGCTGAGATCTTTTTCACTCACAGAGACTATTGACAAGAAGAATGAAGAATGTCAGCTCTGGGCCTGGTTAATTTTCAGAACCCTGTGTGGGCAGGCACACTTCCTGACTGTCCATATTAGATGTGCTATGGCCTTGACCTAATGTGCTTTCCTGTAGAAGCACTACATGGAAAAATTTATACCCTAGACAGATAGTTAAGAATGACTAAAAAGCATTGTTTATTGGATACTGGATAAGCATCAGACATTTACAAGGTTCCAGGCATAAGTAATCATATTTAATTTTCATAGATCTTAATGGAAAAAGTCTTCTTACACATCTTATAGGAGCAGCTAGGCCGAGGGAATTCAACAAGTTGTCCAAAGTCATCCAGTGAGTGCCAGAGCCCAGGATTTGAACTCCCAAGAATTTGGTTATGATACTATCATTTCTTCTGCTTCTTATACTCTTCATTTTGAAAATTTACTCAAACCTAAAATTTTTTTTTGAAATTTTAGAATTGTTGACTGGTATAATTTTCTAAGGAGCAAGATCTTACCAAGCAATCATAGATTATAGGGTAAATGGAAGTCTCAGTTGAATGTGTACAATGATAACTACATGAATATATTAAGCAGAGCTCCTTCCTGCCATATTAAGAAAGAGAAGGTAATAGATAGATAGATAGATAGATAGATAGATAGATAGATAGATAGATAGATAGATAGATAAACAGGTGTAGATACCGATATTGCATTATCAGTTTGAAAAGGCCTAATGTTCTAATTCTGTCCTGCTTGAATATCAACATAGCTTCCAAGAATGATGATCAATTAAGGTTCACATCTGGTTATCCATTCTGTAGAGCTGGGTTAGAGTGATTATTTGAGAGGGAAAAAATGCCCACATCCCTACTGTTTCTAATACCTTTGACACATTCAGGTAGTATCACGGAAATTGCCACCTAGTACTGGAGCACATGGAACCAGGCCACAGAGCATTGACGCTGCTATGGGTCAAATGTTCTATGGATCTTAAAGTTATTCTATTGAAGGCTCGCTCCCTCTGTGATGGTATTAGGAGATGGGGTCTTCAGGGAATGGTCAGGATTGAGAGTGGAGCCGTCAGGCTTGGGTTAATAGCTTTCTGAGACCTAAGGAGTCCAAATTTCCCCCCTACCACCATGTGATGTCATAATGAGATGCCACCTGTAAAGCAATCAGAGCATTGGTGTCAAAGTCTGCTCTCCATCCTGCTGCATCGTCTAGGTCCCAGCCTCCAGAGCTATGAGACATAAGCTTCCTATTGATAATAATCTACCAGATTGTGATCGTTTATTGTAATCAGTCCCCCAAATTGTATAACCCTTACTAATTCTGTTGGTATTTTTCCATAGAAAAATAACAAAATAGCTATAATATCCATGGTTATTGGCTTTTTTTTTAACCACAGAAGACCATGGCAAGAACTGTATATTCTTGCTCTTTTCAAGTTCTAAGTGACCTTCTTTATGTGACCTAGTAATCGCTTTTGTCATCCAGGGTGGGGGGGTGAGTGTCAGCCCCATCCAGGCAGGAGTCGGCTCTCCTCTCTGGAGCTGTGGAGCTTGTAGGCTGTGATCATGCTGCCACAGTCTCCTCGGCTTAGGAGACTTTCTCACTAAATCCCTCCTGCCCTGCTCAGAGCTTCTCCTTTCTTCATTTTCATCCCGCTCTCATTAAGAAAATGTGCTTTAGTGACCTCTTCCTGCTTTAATAGAGACTAGATTTCTTTCTCCCTAGTTAGTTCCCAGTCATTATTCCTCTCCCACCTGCCTCACACTCGACACTCTGGTTCATGATCTCTCAAGCAACTCTTCACTCTGCTCTGCTTCCATCTGACCTCAAGTGCCAGTGGGGCAAAGAAACCGTAGTCTCCCTTGGACTCTCCCCCACATGGGACATGTAGGTCCTTCATAATCCTCCATACCTTCTCTTTGTGAGTGGCACCAGATGTCACTGAGCTCTGCTTAGAGGTGGAGTTGACTTTGACGACAGCATTTAAGTGACAAGACTTAGAAAATGGCATGTGCTTGCTTTTCCGCAGCTCAGGATCTGTTTTCATACTTAAGAATAAAGCTTATGGGCTGGGCCATTGAGATGGCTCACTGGATTACCTGAGTTAGGTCCCTGGACCCACGTGGTAAGAGGAGAGAACCATCTCCCACAAGGTATCCTGACTTTCACATGCACACTGTGGTTTCTCTCTCTCTCTCTGTCTGTCTGTCTGTCTCTCTCTCTCTCTCTCTCTCTCTCTCTCTCTCTCTCACACACACACACACACACACATACACACACTCTCTCTCTCACACACACACACACACACACACTCACTCTATTTTTTTCTCTCTCAAATAAATCTTAATAAATATTATAGCTCATATTAGAGATTTCCAGGCATAGCTCCTCAAGCAAAAATAAATATAAAAATGAACAGGGCCTGGCATGTGGCTCAGTGTTAGAGCATGTGCCTAGCATGCATGAGGTCCTGGGTTCAATCCTTACCACTCACTCATTCCAGAACAGTTGGAAGGCCAAGTGGAATCAGGATTTTTAAATGCACAGCTCTGTTTCTGCTCTTCTTATCTTTCTGACCGGTAATACGGGATTTTATTGTATAAATCTTACTAGAGCACCAATTTTTCTCTTCTGTCTCCTCTCTCCCACCACAGTTCAAAAAATAATTTCACTTTAATTTTTAAAATATTGGTGTTGTGATGATCACATATGTTCATTTTTATGTAACCTACCTGAAGATATGCTAGGATTTCCTTTAAGGAAGAACAGACCTAAAGCTGTATTACCTATCAATATTTTTGTTTATTTCCCATGTTCAGATTTCTTCAGACCATCAGCCTACTGAAACAGAATACTTCCAGTTCATTCATTATTTATTATTTATTTTTATTCATGATATTGTTATTATATATTATTATTATTATTATTATTATTTACTCGTTATAAGAAGTATTAGAGGCTTAAGTACAAAAATGAGTGAATAGTCCATGTACCTGAATAGCCTGTCATTCAGAGGAAACTTTCCCTTCATTAATTCACTCAGAAGAGAACTGATTATGCTCAGGACTTCTCAGAATACACTGGCTCCATATTTGAATTATTTGTCAAGTTTTTCAAAATGAGCATTGCTCAGTTCTCCCCCAGACCTCCAGAATTAGACTCTGCAAGTATCTGTTTATTTTACATTGTCCCAGGTAGCCTGGCACAGTGCTGGGGTGTGGAGAAGCAGTTACCCTGGGAAAGGTGCAGTGATTCCGTCAGCAAACGCCCTCGATCCTGTGTACCGGATGTTTATTTCATTGTTGTGATGCCGGTAGTTAAACCTAGGACCTTAAGCCTGGGAGGCAAGCATTGTACCATTATGGACACCCTCCTTAAGTCTGTTTCACCGTCCCATTCCCTGTGGTCTTCTGTTTGCTAATCCTAACCACTTAAAACACCTACAGACTCAACACTGTCAACACTGAAGTTGTCCTAGGGCAGATGGAGATCAAGTTGCCACTAAATGCCACAGTCAGTTTATTGGTTCAGACATCATCCCTTCTGCTTCCATAGCTCTCACTGCTTTCCTATCATGACCGCAATGCTGAAATCCTGAACAGCCGTTTATATTTTCCCCTTGAGGCAAAGGGATCTAGGGATATTATCTCAAAGGGCTTTAAAATAGAACCAAATGTAAGTGAGACATAGCAATGGGAGCCATTTCATAAAAGTGACAAGCTTGATTTAGAAGTGAGGCGGGGACGGTAATTGGCATCGTGCCAGGAAGAAGCTGGGATCTCGATCTGCCTGCTGCTTCTGTCATGGCTGGGCCAGTTGACATATTTCCTCCTGTTATGACCCCTCATTCCTTTTCCACTCAGGAAATTTCATTACATACACACTTATACCAGGAGTTGTGGACCATCGTAAATAGAATGGTTCCATGATTCTTCAGGGCTCCCTTAAAAAAAGATGTAGTCTCTATGTTCAGTTAGCATCCTAATGGCCTTCTTCCTGTCCTTCCATCCCGCTGGTCACCTGAATACCCAATCTAAAATTTAAATTGAGGGCTGGAGAGATGGCTCAGTGGTTAAGAGCACTTAACTCAGTGGTTAAGTGCTCAGTGACAGGAACTTAGGTTCCTTTCCCAACACCATGTCAGGTGACTTACAAATGCCTCTAACTCCAGCACCAAGGATCTGATGGCCTCTTCTGCCCTCTGGGGGATTTCACGCACATGTGCACGTACATGCACACAGACAAATAACACACACATGCATAAAACAAGTCTTCAAAAATGTTTAAATTAGTCCAACAACTCAAGCAATCAACATTCTCAAAAGAGAATGTATACCATTGAGATTTGAGGTAGTTGCTCCAACAAAGGAGAAAGCCATGGTTGCTCAACCTTGGTATCTCCTGGTCTCGGGGGCAGTATCTCTCATCCACCGGAGCACAGCCTGTTCTGGCATTCTTGACCACCGTCTGTGGCTGTTTTCTGCCTGCTCAGAACCCAGTATCACTCTGGCCATCCAGGATCTGGACCACTGGACCCCAGCAGGTTGTACCCCGAGTCTCTGCTGTACCTTTTATCTAGCTACCACCGTCTCTGAATCTTTAAGTGTCCATGCTTTATGGAAACTCTGGGAGTGCATGGAACCCAAACTCAGACTCCTCTCTACCAGCCTTACTACAACATCACGTGACAGTGTCTGTGCCCTGCATTGTGGTTGAAGGTTCTAAAACTTGTTTCTGTCTGGAGTTCCAGCTCAGCCTTTGACTTTATTCTTCTTGCAGCGTGAGGAAATCAGGAAACTGTATTCCCATCATCGTCTGGAGTCTGGAAGAACTGGACTTTGTCCTGCCTTTCTCTGTCTTCCTCCTCTCAGAGTCCTAGTTTGGCTCTCAGGGTTGGATAGGGCAGCTTTTCTATGCTCCTGTTTAGAATGCATATTTGCTTTGTGTGGGCTCATTGGCTGGTAAAGCAGAGCGAGTAACGGATTTTGGAAACTGTACCCCCAACCCCGGCAAGAGAAGAACTTCTTTGCAAACTTGCATCTTCGGCATGTCGGCGGTCACTCGTTTCCCATTGTGACTTGCAATGCCTCCTGTCGTAGGAGCGCTAGTCTTTTCTTAAATTAACATAATTTTCTGGTTTTTTGTTTGGTTGGTTGGTTTTGGTTTTTTGAGACAGGGTTTCTTTGTGTAGCTTTGTGCCTTTCTTGGAACTCGCTTTGGAGACCAGGCTGGCTCGAACTCACAGAGATCCAACTACCTCTGCGTCCCGAGTGCTGGGATTAAAGGCATGCGCCACCACCGCCTACCCGAACATAATTTTCTATTGATGGGAATTTCCCATCATGCGCCCAATCTCACTCACTTCCCGGTCCTTCCATGTCCTCCTTCCACCCTTGTAGCCTCCCCGCAAAAGAAAATTTAAAAATTAAAAAAAATAATAATAATAAAAATAATTTTAAAAACCAACCCATTTTGATCTTCCATCTTTCCATCACATTCCATTTGTTGTGGTGGCCTTGGGCGCTGTGCTGTGTCATATGGTGTACCCTTTTGTCAAAACCGCTTTACGTGCAAATGTTCATTGCAGTGGTTTGTTGGTCTGGTTCAAGGCCTCTGGCTTTTGCTTCACCCTCAATACTGGGCCCTCACCAAAACTTCTCTCAAATATCCTGCTGTTGCCTGTGTTATGGAGATCCTGCCGCTGTGGTTCCACCAGACCAATCCCTTTTAGATTGGGTAGATATTGGGGTGCGCCTACTCAAAGCCCTGGACGTGGGCTTTGATGGTAGCGGAGTTGTCAGTCCCAGACTCTGCCGGGACCGCCCCCCTCAGGCTAGAGTCAGGGCCGGCTCTTCCACATGCATGGTAAGGGGTGGGGCCAGCTCTCCCAGTGCAGGCCTGCTTTCCTGTTTCAGCAGCTAGCAAAGCGGGTGTGTTTGTGTGTGTGTGTGTGTGTGTGTCAGGCCACCCGAGCCAGCTCTCCCATGGTGTTAACATGGGCCACAGACAATTCAGATGGTATGACTGGCGACAACATGACCCTCGGACACCGGTGTGGCCTCAGGTGGTGGCCCAGACTCTGGGCATCCATACTGCCTTCGGGGCCAATGCTGACCACAAACATCAACACAGACCCTGGCTGCTGTAGGACCACAGACCCAGCATGGCCCTTGCTGCAGAGGAGCACACACACATCTTTGCCCTATTATGCTTTGGACTTAGATATGTAACTCTCTTTGGCAGGTGTCATGGGGAAAGATATAATACAGGCTGTGCATGAGCACAAGTTTTTAAAGTCAACTGACTTCCACTAACCCTCTTGCTCTGTTCCTTCTTCCTTGAGTATTATGACTGAAATAGGGGCTGTTTCTTCAGCATGGGACACAGAATGAGAAGATGTGGACAGTAGCCAGGCTGCCATTGACCCTGAGAAATAAAATTTTATGACTATAGACCACTGACATTAGAGGTCGCTTGTTACTACAGCTGACTAGTATATTCCATAGCATTTTACACTCCAAAACCAAATGTTACTTTCTTCTTTTCATTTCCTTTAAAAAAAAAATTATCTCTCTCCAGAAGATGGATGTCCTTGGCCAAATGGTTTACTCATTCAGAAAAGCAAAAGAGCGAAGCATCTTGATTATTTTTCCAAATATTGTCATGTTATATAACAAGAGGAACTTGACAAGGAAAATATTGTGACCTCTAGCTTTTGTTTTGGTGTGTGTTTATTAGTGTATGTATATGTGAGTGTGTGAGTGTGTGTGTGTGTGTGTGTGTGTGTGTATGAGAGAGCATGTGTGTTTGTGACTATGAGTGTATGAGTGTGTATGTGAGTATGAGAAAGGGTGTGAGTGTGTATATGTGTCAAGTGTATATGTGTGAGTGTATATGTGTGAGTGTGTGTTTAATATTTGCTCTAAAAAAAAGTCATTCTGTGAGTAAGTGATGGTGTCTGCTTTGCATAGAGCACATCCAGGTGAAATTTAGGAAGTGTCTGTGAAGGGATAGAAAGTATTATTTTAAGATCCTGGCATTATTATAGAACCATAAAAGAAAAAAACACTAACATTATTCAGCAGCAAGCAGATTCTGGCTTGTAATCCCAGGGACAGAGTCCACTGTCTGTGTGCAATCATAGGGTCCTTTCTGTCCTTAGTTATGGATGTAAGTGACTTAGCTAAGATTCCAACAAACACCCTAAGGACTCTTTTCTGCAGTGTGTTGTCTGTTATAGTTTATGAATTTGCAAGCGTGTAAGACTTACTTCGTGGTGAATACACCTGCTGTTTGTTTACTTGTGCCAGAGGCACACGGAAGAGCTAGGAGACAATGAGGAAGGAACTGCTGGCCCCACAGCAGCCATGTTAGCTACATCTGTGCACATGTGGCAACCATCATACACAGAATAAACTTTGGAAACAGAAAAATATAGAAGCTCCCCCCACCCCGGTTAAAATGCTTATGATTCCTATGGATTTTGAGTGGAATTTCCTGGCTGAAATGGAATTCCAATTTTGTTTTTATGCATAAAACTCTTCTGTTGAGAAAAAGCAACCAGGCTCAAACGTGGGATTTATTAAGAAAAAAAATGACAAATTTAATTTCAGATCCTTGGTTATGGTGGGCAAGGTTTGCAATTGGGTCTAATTACAGATTTGTAACTCCTATTGTGAATAAATAAATTATAGGCTAATAAAAACAATAACATCAGCTCTAATAATTTTTAAAGTAATTGATCATATGCAATTGCGTGTGTAACAAGAAAAAAAACTTGCTAGAGTATGAGAAATTTGCTAATATATAGTGATATTATAATAAATGCAATTTAAAATTTTCTATTTATAAAATTTTTATTATGTTTATGTATGTGTACCCACATGAGTTTATGTACATTACGTGCATGCTGGTGCCTGTGGAGACTAAAGGCATAAGATCCCCTGGAGATGGAGTTACAGACATTTGTGAGCTACTGTGTGGGTGCTAGAAACCAAACCCAGGTCCTCTGGAAGAGCAGCGAGTGCTCTTAACCACTGAGCCATCTCTCTAGTCCCTCACACACAATTTTAAATTATTGAAATGACAGAGTAAAAATAAATGGAAGAAATTCCATGAAACAGTTTTTGATTAAGATGTTACACGCTAAATGAAATTTTTGTTTTTCAAAAATGGGAGGAAAATAAGAAATTATGCTGGTCAAGGTTGTTGCTGGGAACCATGTGAGCTAGGCCAGTGAGAAAGGTGTGCTTTTAGGGGTGAGAGTCCGGAACCAGTCTGTTTAACAGAGAAAGCCACACCTCTCGGATTCTGAGAAAGGCAGTGTAGGAGCATTGGACCTCACTAACTCTGCAGAGAAGCAGGCCCTCGCCTCTCACACAGTGGGCATCTACCTGCGTCTGTATTCACTGTGCCAGTCCCAGACAATACCTTCTATTCTCTTAACACACTCCAAGCTCTGTATAATTCTTACATATCAGATTTTATTTCAAAGCCAACAACAGTCCATGTTTACATGTAGAGTACTAATTAGGTCATGAGCTAATTAGTGTATAGAATATGCTGTTAACATAAACAAAACAATAGAGCGCATGCTTCTAATTCTAGGGGGTTTTATATTTAGTTTTCTTAACGTGATTTTTTCTCTTTAATTGACATAGTAATTGTACATATTTGTGGGGTACAGAGATAATTCAGTACATGTGTACAGTGTATAATTATCAAATCAGTATAATTAGCATTTATATCTCATCATTTCATTGTGTTTAGGGTTTTTAACTCTCTCTCTCTCCTTCCTTCATAAAATACATAATAGGCTTTTGTAAACCTTAGTCACACCAGTAGAATACAAAAAACAAGAACTTATTTCTTCTAGTTAACAGTAGTTCGGTATTAATTATCTAACCTCCCCTGTTCTTCTCCCACCCCCTACCCAACACCCCACCCCACCCACATCCTTCCCGCCCTCCCTGGCATCTAGTGATCACTACTCCACCCTCCTCCTCCCTCTTCCTCTTCCTGTATTCTCCTTTCCTCTCTCTTTCTCCTTCTTTTGTGGGTACTGAGGGAATCATGGAGGGCCTGGAGCTGTATCAGCTCTCTCTCTATTCCCAAGCCACATCCCCAGCCTGGCTTGTCGCACAGATGAAGCTGCACAGCTCCTCAGTGCCTTGGTTTTTCATCTGTCAGTTGAGGACCGTAGGCTTGAGCTGCTGCTGTGCAAATCAAAAGTCATAGGTGGAAGCAATTGAGCAAATGTAAGGTGTGCTTACTAAGACACATTACGGTATAAAACAACCACAAGTGTTGATTGTTGAGGGTGTTTTCGTATGTTAAAAGACTCTTTCATAAGACTTTTTAAAATTTAGATAATTTGTTTCGTCCAAAGAAAACATAAATTCAAAGTATATTCTGTTCATAATGATAATTTAAAATATTTAGAGAACAGAAAATACTATCGAGTCAATATTTAGTGTTAGACACTGTGTCAGGGTTTTTGTTCTTTTTGTTTAATAGGCTGTGGAAAATATTTTTGACTAGCCTTTCTGATTATTAAAACATGGCCCTCAGACATCCACATGGCCTCAGGTGGCAGCCTAGACCTTGGGCCATCCACACTGCCTTTGGTGATAATACAGACCACAGACATGAACACAGACCCTGGCTGCTGGAGGGCCACAGACCCAGCATGGCCCTCGACTGCAGAGGAGCACACATCTTTGCCCTGTTATGCTTTGGGCTTAGATATGTAACTCTCTGTGGCTGGTGTCATGGGGATCATTCGATCCCTTTAAAATACCTGAGATTGTTTCCCTGGGGCATCTCTGCTGGCATCAGATCAGCATCAGTGAGTACCTAGTACATGCCAGTTGTATGCACTAGCTAGAATACCACCACAAGCTATGCTGAACATCGACTCTAGAACCTTCAAGTTTGGGTGACATATAGCCCATCCAGGGACAAACAGTGACAATGTATCTCCTCAAACATGGTTTATATCAGCTCTCAGCCATCCCATTCTCTTAAGAACCCACTTTAATGTGCCCGTGTTCCCTGCAGAGGAACCGTATTAGTAAGACCCAAAGATGGAAGACCAGTGGAGAGTGCTCAATTGGGATTTCAAGAGCAATGGCTTTTTTTTTTTTAACTGAGTCTCATGTAGCCCAGGATGGCCTCTAGCTCTCTATACAGCCAAGGATTACCTTAACCTTCTCATCTTGTTCCCTCCTCCCAAGATGTGTGTCACTATGCTTGTTTTAAGCAAAAGGTTTTATTGATCTATGTGAGAAAGGAAAAAGAAAAGCTTACCCCTACCCTGTACCTTTGTGTGAGACTATACTTCTTTTTAAACTATTGCACTGGAGAGATGCATGCCACAGAGCCTGAGTGGAGGTCGGAAGACAGCTTGCAAGGATTCTGTTTTCTTGCTCCATCATGTGGCCCCTGGGGCTCATACTCAGATCATGTCTTAGAAGCAAGTGCCTTTACCTACTGAACCATCTCTCAGCTAGTCAGACTGGCGTTCCTAAAGGTTCAGTCACTAATGTGTGCCTATACACTTCAAATTAAACAGTGCCTGACAGGCTGCTTTAAACCCATATGCTCCAAAGTGGTGTTCAGTTTTGTTTCTGTTTTTTTTTCCAGAGCTCCATATGCAAAAGCCCCATCAGATTCCCTTGCTTCAGGTGAAATTGTACACATACCCACGCTTCTCCAGCTACTTCTCATCACTTTATGCAGACAGCCATTGAGTTGTTCTATGCTTTATTAAGAGTGTTCTCCCTCTTTTAGTGCCTAGATCCCACTGAGACCTAGAAATCCATGTCTGCTGCTTAACTGTTTCTCTGACAAAAATAATATTACATATAGATATACACATATATAATTTTATTGGTGTTTTGCCTGCATGCATGCCTGTGTGAAGGTGGCGGATCCCCTGGAACTGGAATTACAGTTGTGAGCTGTCATGTGGGTGCTGGGTATTGAACCTAGGTCTTCTGGAAGAGCAGCCAGTGCTCTTAACTGCTGAGCCATCTCTCCAGCCCTTATGAATTTTTAAATTGTATGTATAGGGGTGTTTTGCCTGCATGTATGTCTCTGTTTTCCATGTGTGTGCCTGGTGCCTCCAGAGGACAGAAGAGGGCGTTAGATCCCCTGGAACTGGAGTTACAGACAGTTGTAAACTGTTAATGTGGGTGCTGGGAATTCAATGAACCTAGGTCCTCTGGAAGAGCAGTCAGTGCTCTTAACCACTGATCCATCTCTCTCTAGTCCCTATAGTTTATATTTACTTATCCCACTTATATTATCATTTGGCAAAGATGACTTTTGAAGTTTATTTCCACTAAGCTTCAAAGTCTAATCCTATGATTTAAACAATATTAAATCCTTTAATGCCAGCCTGCACTTTGAGCACATATTTCCAGTAGATAACATTAATCTAAATAACCCTGCTGCATAATATATTCTTAACATATTGATTTCAGTGCTAATACAGACATGCCATGGTTCCACATACTCCTCTTTCCTTATACACATAAACAGATAAGCATTCAGCCTTTCCTAGATAGTGGACCTTGCCCTATAGACTGTAGCTGGCTTTGGAAGCCATATTTAACTTCCCTAGAATTTGATGTGATTTGGATAGATGAGTTACCCCACAGTAGCACAGAACATGTATAATTGATCCATTAGAATACTCTGTTTTAAGACCATAATGAATGATGTACCAAACAGTAAATGATGTCATGATAACTCAAGACAGAAGCTGGGGCTGGAGAGATGGCTCTGTGGTTCAGGGCACTGTCTGCTCTCCCAGAGGAGCCAGGTTCAGTTTCCAACACCCACCTGACAGCTCTCAGCCACCTGTAACTCCAGATCCAGGGAATCTGATGCCTTCTCCTGGTCTATGTAGGCATGCGTGCACATGGTGCACAGGACATACATGCAGGCAAGAACCCATGCACGTGAAATAAAAATAAGTGTTTTTAAAAAATAAAAACAACCCAGAAGCTGAAGTTAGGTATGATAACATACATACAGTCCCAGTGACTCAGGAGTCTGAGACAGGAGGATCACTTGAGCTTAGGAGTTTGGGGTCAGCATGGGCAACGTAGTGAGATTCTGTGACAACAATAATAATACTTTTTAAACTTAGAATCTAGAAGGACATCATAGTTTACAAAACATTTGTAGTGCATGAACTTATTTGATCCTTTCAGAATCTCTATGCAATAAAACAGATATTAACAAGACTCCTTGTTTTGATTTGTAAAATAACAGAGCTGGATTTGAGCCCAGGGGCTTATATTGTAAGAGTCTGCGATGCCATGGGTTTATGGCCTGTGTATAATGAAGAAATGCATAATTTGCATGTATAAATAGTAACTGTGCTTTAGGGACTCCTGTGGCTTCTTGGAAACACTTCAGGAGTGTAACATTCCTGCTGGATTTTTCCTTCTCTCGCCCCAGACATTCTGGTACTTTTAGATGTTAGTAGTTTTCCACTCTCTGGCCCAGCGTAACCCCCTTGTCACCTCTCTGGGTTTGCAGATGCTACTGTGTCATTAGATGGCTCTGTAGAGGATGTGAGAATAGGGAAGCTCGTTAGCATAGCCAATAAGCCACTTGAGTTAGAAGCCAAAGAGAACAAACAACTGGCTTTTGGTCCTGTGGGCTGATGGGAAACCGAAATGTTAGTCTTGTCTGTAAACAGGGACCTTCTGCATAGCACTCTCTAGATCTGAATTCTGTATTCCAGGCCTTCCTCTGGACTCCAGCGAGATAATAAGGATAATGCACATACAGATCAATCTTTCATTTTCTTAATAATCCTGCGGCAAAGGAGGAAATGACAGCTCCTTGATCTTGAATCCTGAGGCCACGGCTAACCGTCTCTCAGCTCAAGTCCTTCAATATGATGTAGCCTTTCTCATTTAACAAATGTTTTCCCTGAGTAGCTCTTTGTGCTGGCAAGCCATGAAAGGAAGCGTGTAGACTTGGCAGCTCAGCCCTGAAGTTTGTGTCTAAAAAATTATTGCAATTTATGCACCAAAGGTCCACATGACATTTGTCATTTGTCTGGGCAAAGACATTTCTGAAATTAAAAAGGGTGACCTTGTCTCACTTAGTGAAATGACATGTGCTCTTTAATGGAACTCATTCTGAATAGTTTATAGGGCAGTGCTGTTAAAAAAAAAAGAAAAAGAAAAAGAAAGAAAGATGTATTTTACATTCTCATTATCAGCAAAAAAAAATTATTATATATTTTCATATTTATATATATTTTCAGTAAGACTTGCCTGTTTCTCACAGAACCATTTAAGAATTCCTATTGCCAGGTGGTGATTTAGCACAAAGATTAGGAATAATTTGTCTTTTTTAGAGGTGAAAACTGGTCACAAGATGATTGAAGACAGCATTCTGGTTTTTAGTTATTATTTTATATGGATGAGTATTTTGCCTGAATGTGTGTCTTGCACCATATACATGGCTGGTGTCCACAGAAGATGGAAGAGGGCATCAGATCCCCTGGAACTGGAGCTACAGCTATTGTGAGGCACCTTGTGAATACTGGGAATTGAACTCAGGACCTCTGCAAGAGCAGCCAGTGCTTGTAACCACTGAAGCATCTCTCCAGCCCAGAACTCTGCCTTTTATTGCTGCTCAATAAACAATCACCCATCTTACTCCTTAGTCCTTACAAAAGCCTGCAGTTTTCAAAGTTAAACCTGTGTTTAGTCATCACATACATAATATGTAATGGGCAATTGATGTGCATCTAATGTGTTTGGTTAACATTTACATATTCCTAGCACTGTTCAATTATTTAATCTTGCTAACATTGTTTTGCAGGGTTGGAGGTGGTCTGGGCCAGAGTTCTACTATGTAGCCCAGGCTGACCTCTCAACTTTTCGGAGTTTCTCTGGCCCAGCCTCACGAATGCTGGGCTAACAGGCATGTGCCACCATGCCCAGTGTGAGGCAGACATTTTGTGATCCCCATTTGGCTGGGCTACAGAGAGGTCAAATACCTAGGCTGACATCACATTACTCATAAGTGAGATTCTGGGACTTGGACTCCGTACTTTACATTTAGGTGAATGGCAACCTCACATAAAGCTGCCCAGAAAGACTCTGCAGTTTCCCTTTCGTTCACTCCTACACCTTCCTTTCTCCAATCTCCTGTAACTAGAGTTTTCCTGCCTTGCCCACAGTCAGAACAAATCTTTGTCACCCGCCAGTCCCACAGCCGCTCAGACCCAACCAAGTAAACACAGAGACTTATATTGCTTACCAACTGTATGGCCATGGCAGGCTTCTTACTAACTGTTCTTATAGCTTAAATTAATCCATTTCCATAAATCTATACTTTGCCACGTGGCTTGTGGCTTACCAGCATCTTCACATGCTGCTTGTCATGGCAGTGGCTGGCAGTGACTCCTTCCGCCTTCCTGTTTTCTCTGTTCTCCTCTCTGTTAGTCCCACCTATACTTCCTGCCTGTCCACTGGCCAATTAGTGTTTTATTTATTGACCAATCAGAGCATTTGACATACAGACCATCCCACAGCACTTCCCCTTTTCTTTCTTTCTTTTTTTTTTTAAGAGGAAGGTTTTAACTTTTACACATCTCCAAAGCCAGCTTGGTATATTTGGAAATTTGGGCGTAGCTTCTCTTACTACTTCCTGCTGGAGGGGGCGCTGTATCTTATGGGGACACAAAGAAAATTTTAGGATCATGGAGTAGTCCGTGAGGCTGTATCATCTGAGGCAGTTGCCTTGAAATGATTCTGGATGTTGGATCATCTGGGCCATGGTGTCATCAGAGACCTTTCAGGTGGTCTTGGCTGGTCAAACCTGATGTATCTTAATCTGGAACAAATCCATAGCCTCTGACTTTCTGTGGAAACAAAAGCAGAGCCTCCTTCCAAAGCAACATATCCTTACATCCAAATTTTGAAGTCAAGGTACCTTTAAAATATACATTTTGGCATAACTCAACAGCTTTTGTAATCAAATGTTTTTCTTCAGTTACGAATATCAAAGAGAACATAATCCAGATTCTCTGTGTGGTAGTCATCTTTACGTGGCTTACTTTTTATATTACCTTGAGCCTATTGCTTCCAGCTTGTTCCTTCAGGTCAACTTTGAACATGCGATGACAGGATTGACTAGACCAACCGTAATGATGGTCTCTGTTGATGGCATCCCAGATCACTGCCTCATTCCTCCCCATCATCATCCCCTCTAACTTTCTTTTTTTTTTTTTTATAAAAGCCTCCTAGTGGAAGTAAGAAAATGTCAATGATTATTGATACTTTATTTGAAGTTTCTTTCATAGTCCCATTCAGCCAACAAAGCTAAGAGTATAAACTATAAGAGAGATTGTTCCTGGTAACCAAGCTGAATTCAGAAGACATTTTCCATTTAAAATGGGAGGGGGGAGGAAGGAAGGGAGGAAGGAAGGAAGGAAGGAAGGAAGGAAGGAAGAAAGGAAGGAAGAGAAACTTTATGTATGCTGATTACATTTTCATTAATAATTTACTTTGAGGATGGCATAACCTTATATTTGGCTTATTGGATGATTTATTTCATATAGCTGACTTTTAAAGGCTATAAGCAGCCACCACAGAACTTAGAAACATGCTAAATGGATTTCTGGGTACATAAGTTATTGGGGAACTTAGAGAATATGTTTTTGAATGGCTTCAGTGTTGATATTCTTGTTTGATTTTGTTTTCTGATACTAGGGGTTGAACCCAGGGCCCCACACATACCAGGCAAGTACTTGACCATTGAGCGACAGTCTCAACCCCTGGTACTGCCATTCTTGACTTCTGATATCTGAAACAAGTTTAAAGGTTAGATAGCAAATGAAATACATTATTGAAAATATTAATGTTTAAATATCAATGTGTGTTTTTATCACGAGAATGAGCTGTTAGCAAATATAATAACTTGCCTGCAGCCAGTAGTATTTTAGGTAAACCGAAAAGATTATTATGTTAAACCTGGATTATACTTATATGCCCTGCAAATATATCCTATTAATTGAGATCAGCAAATAAGAGTTGGCACATCCTGTAATCCAGCCCAGTATTTCTCAATATCCTATCTGTTCAGAACAGCTGTTTGGGATGTTGGTCACCAGTTTTTAAAGAGGCATATCAAATGTGTTTTTTCTTTTATCTGTGAATAGAATGGTTAGACTCATTTAATTTGGCAAGGGAACTTTATCACTTAATGCCATATTTTGCTAGTGACTTGAAGTGGCTGAATACACCCGAGTTTTAAGAAGGCTTCTCACTAAATGCAATTAGACTATGTAATTCTACAAAGTGTAGAAGCGTCATAGGAATGATGCTATCGGAGAGTGTTTAGGAAGGTCCAATCTCTGCAATCCCCAGGAAGATGTTGCAAATGTCACTCACTCACTGGTGCACATGTATGTTCCTGATGTGTGGCTGACCCCTGCCTGTGCTATTTCTGCTCTGGTCCCCGTGATGCTCTGCTTTATCTAAAGGCCAAGATCCAGGCCCAGGGGCTCATAAGGATCAAGTTACCTGGCTATAACCTGTCTTGCCATAGGCCAAAGCAGCTTCTTTATTAACCAATGGTAGCAACACATATTCACAGCATACAGAAAGACCATCCCACAGCAATCCTCTGTGCCCTGTGTGGCATTCCCTCTTGTGACCTTACACACATTGTTATCATCATCTTATTCTCTGGTCATTTCTCTGACCAGCCTTCTTGTGTGGGGCTTTGTCTTGTACTAAATGCCAGCATCCCCAGGGTTTCCATCCTTGACCCATTTTCACCCACCCATTCCTCTGTCCTTCCTTCATTCTTGTCCTTGGCAATTTCATCCTTGCTCATAGTTCCAGTTCTCATCTGCGTGCCAAATGTTCTCACACCGATGACTTTGGCAATCCAGACCTCTTCCATGGCTTCCCTCCATGGTTCCTGCAGGCTCTTGGGTAGTGTGTCCCAACTGCAAGTCGTAAGTTTCGTCAGACCCCCTCCTCTTTTCTTCCTGTTCTCCAATGGCATCAGTCTTCTTCCAGTGACCCTTGACCCATCTCCCTGCTAACCCCAGCAACAGTCAGCAGTTGCCTGGCCCTGTTGCTTTTTGACCTAAAAATCTGCTGGTTCTGTCTCTCAATTCCACATTTTCACCGCTACCTGACTCATCTTTCCAGAGACCATTCTGACCTTTGATCCTCAACTCTAAACTTTTAAGGATGCAAATTGTTTAGAAGGAAACTGGGGAGTGTGAGCAGCAGTAAGTTTGCTGCCTTAATTTTAAATGCCCTTTTTGTCCTGTCCCAGTTAAGTTGTTTGTGTGAAAAATGTGCAGTTGGGTTTCCGGTGGGTGCTGGGGATCAGTTCCCCTGTGGTTTTTCCTGTTTGGAAAACAGTGTCCGGCTTGCCTCCAGATACAGAGTAACCATTCCTTGACCCCTGCTGTTAGAGGGGTATATAGGCCCATGTTGGTACACATAAAGAGAGCTGCTTCCCTGACAAACTGAAACTGGGTGTCTAGAGTGCTGTTTAACCTCGGCGTCCCTCACCAGATTTTGTGCTCCAGCTGCGCGGGTCATGGCAGGGAGGAAGGGGAAGGGGAAAAGATATCCTGTGCTAGAGATCCAAGGCTCCACCATGGTGTCTTGTTCAGTGTTGGTACCCCACTGCGTCCAGCCAGCTCTATTCTTAACTTCATCGTGTATCCGAGGCAGTATTTCTTTAGTGTCGAATAGTGAAGTGTGAACTTAGCAACTCCTTTCCAAAGCTGGGTGCTCTTTTGCTCAAAACAAAAGGGTAGAGATGAAATTTCCCTCTGCGTTCATGTCTGTGTGGCTTCCTTTCCTCATATCTCTGTGTCTCAGGTGTCTACCATCTTCTGTCAGGAATGTGAGTTGCGGGGTGTCATTTGGGGAAGAGGCTGCTGCAGGGCCCCATCTCTGAAGTTAATCATGGCCTTGGCCTTCTGGAACTTCTGCGTGCTGGCTGTTTCTGGGCAACTCGCCGTATCCTGTGATGACTTGGTTCTTTGCTGAGTGGGGACAGAAGGCAGCTTGCTGCTCTCTTGAGTATTTCTGGTAATTCACAGCCAAGCCATCCATGGCAGAACGTTCCCTCAGCAGAACAGATGTAGCCAATTTCAGAGATGGAATCTGTCCTCAGCCATAGCCTGATCAGTCTTAGTGGATAGTTCCATATAAATAGAAATGATTCCTTATGGCTAACACAGTGTAGAGATTGAGTGATAAAATTTCCACAATCCCTGTGAGGTTCAGGGTGTGCTGCTAGGAACAGGCGCCTTTGCACTTTTTAATATACTCAGGTTCCTGAAGGATTCAAATAAATCGACACTATTCCTAGACAGGGCTCTCATTTAAATTTCTTTTCTGTTTTCTCTTTCTCTCTCTCTCTCTCTCTCTCTCTCTCTCTCTCTCTCTCTCTCTCTCTCTCTCTCTCTCTGAAGCCCTTGCCATCCTGAACCTTGCTGTGCAGTGCAAACTGCCTTTGACCTTGCTGCTTGCTCCTCCTCCCTTGACTCCTGAGTGCCAGGACTGCGGGCATGCGCCGCCATTTGAGTTTCTGTCTCATTTCCCTGCCCTGGTGAGTTAGCTTGGAAAACTAAGAAGGAGGCCCTAAGGCAAAGTTACTTTCCCCACAAACTTAGAGTGAGAGCCTGCACTCTGGAACCCTCCCTTAATACCCAGAAACACAAAGCCTCAAAGACACACCTCAGACACTCCAGA
This sequence comes from Peromyscus leucopus, assembly GCF_004664715.2. Lineage (NCBI taxonomy): Eukaryota > Metazoa > Chordata > Mammalia > Rodentia > Cricetidae > Peromyscus > Peromyscus leucopus. The sequence goes on along the minus strand of NC_051066.1, from coordinate 97,672,910 downwards.
AAGAGAGGCTGGGGGATGGCTCCATTGGTAAAGGGCTTGCCACACAAGCGTAAAGACTTGAGTTTGGATCATCCCTTTCTTTAAAAATGAGCACCTGTAATCCCAGTGCTGGACTATGGAGGCAAGAAGGACACTGGAGTTTGCTGGTCAGCCAGTCCAGCTGAATCGGTAAGCTCCAGGTTCAGGGAGAGACCATGTTTTACAAAAGAAGGTGGAGAGCAATTGAGGAAGACACTCAGTGTCCAGCATGTGCTCGCTCGCGCGCGCGCACACACACACACACACACACACACACACACACACAAAGACACATATGCACATACCATTTTAGATAGAGATTTTGTTTTAGTTTTGAGCTAGGATCTGGCTGAATTATCTGGGCTAGCCTCTGACTCCTAGGTTCAACTGATTCTCTCACATCTGATTCCAAGAATTTGGGGCGTATTGACAGATGTTTTGTAGAAAGCCAGAAGCCTTTCCTGTTGCAAACACTTCTTTCAGTGCAGGTTACACAGCTCACCTGTGTCTAGTGATTATTTCATTAAACAATTCCTACTCCCCCTCCAAATTATCAGTCACAGTTGCCACTGTAGCGCATCCCTGGGAAAGCTGGAGGAGTGTGAGGTAGGAATAAACCCACACGTACATGGCTAAGCGATCTGACAAGACACGAGCATACATAGCAGGTTAAAAGACAGTCTTCTCAGTAATGACGTTGAGAGACTTAGCTAGCCACTGGGGAAAGAATGAAATTGGATTTCTCTCTTATGCCCACCTCAAAGTGGATTAAAGATTTCAACTTAAGGCCTGAAGGGATGCCTCATCTCCAACGGGGGAAACTCCGTGACACTGGTCTTGGTGTTCTTCAGATGTGACGCACCCAAAGCGCCTGCTCCAAAGGAAAAATAAACAAACGGGGTGCCATCAGGGATGCCATCAGGGATGCCATCAGTTAAGGAAGAAAGGACGTGATCAACAGAATGAAAAGGCATCCCATGGGGTGACAGAAAATATGTCAGCTATACATATAATACGGTGTTAAACCCTTATTATATATATAAAATATAATAATATATTATATAATTATATATAATATTAATATATAAGAAGCCCATCAATTTAACAAAAAAAGTCAAAAGAGGGAGAATGAGGGGAGGGGAGGGGAGGAGAGGGGAGGGGAGGGGAAGGAAGGGGAGGGGAGAGGAGCAGAGGAGAGGGGAGGGAAGGGGGGTGCATAGACATGTAGGCAAAACTTTCAGGCAAAATACTCATACACATAAAAATGTTGAAAATAAAGACTATTTTGATGTTGTGAAAATGTCACCAAATCGTGAAAGACAAAGACAGTGTGGAGCTGTTAGGACTGAGGAGGTCTGACTCCTAAATGCAACTTGTGGTTATGAACTGTCTGGACCCTGAATCAGAAAGGTCAATAGATGTGACCCTGTAAGGCAGAGTTAAGGGACAGTTAGCTTAAATCTAGCAACAGCGGTGAATCAGTGTTAACTTCTTAATTTATCTCTCATGCCTAGTTATGGGAGAAGTGGTACTGTTCCTTCTGGTATATGAGGATCTAGAGAATGAAGGGTCAGCATATGACAGTATACTCCAATGGCTGTGAAGTTACCTGTGTGTATGTATATATATACTCCTATGGGAAGAAACTGATTAGGTAAGTATAAGAAAATGTTAACAATTAAGGAATCCAGTGGGGAGATGGCCTAGTAAGTAAAGGTACTTCCCACAAGCTGAAGACCTGAGTTGGAACTCTGGGACCCACATAGTGGAGAGAGAAAGCCAGCTCCCACAAGTTGTCCTCTGACCTCTGTACACGTACACACAGACAGAAGACGGGTAAGCAGAGAGGGCGAGAAAGAGAGAGAGATAATAAATGCAATTTAAAAAACAAGGAGTCTAGGTGGAGGGAATACAGAGGTTTTGTGCCTTTATTTTTTCCTCCGGAGCTGAGGACAGAACCCAGGGCCTTGCGCTTGCTAGGCGAGTGCTCTACCACTGAGCTAAATCCCCAACCCTGGTTTTGTGCCTTTTTTCATTTATTTTATTTGAAATGTCCATACTCGCACAGTGTAACTAACTCTTAGAGGCAATGACTGACCTTAGTGTAGGGGATCTCAGTTTATTATATAGCGGAGGCATGAAGATTATTCACAACATGAAACATTTCAGAGCTTCAGTGGGAAGGGAGGGAAGCTTGCGCGATGTCATTCTCCTGCAGTGTCTGTCCACAGGCTTTCCAAGAGTACCACCATCTTTAAACAAGAAATAACGTTGTTGTCTAGAGCTATTTGGTACCTCCATGTTCTGGGAAAATTCTATCTCCAACTTTTGCACTAACTGACTTAATTAATGCCCTTTCCTGGAGGGCCTAATCCCATGACAAGGACTACTGCTTGTAGACTTCCTCCTGGGATTTTTCTGGAAGAGGCTAATGCTGCCTTTGGGTACAGTTTTGGCTGCGTTCAGCCAGACAACAGTAGACTTTCTAAGTGTTTGTCCTGCTGTGAACTGGAGCACTGGAAGGAGAGGCTGCAGTCTGGCCTCAGGATACTTGAAAAGTTTCCCAGTTTTTGTAAATCTGAAATTATTTCAAAACAAGAACAAATTGCAAAAAGGAGTTCAATCTTAGACATGTAGAATTAAAGACGTCTACTAAAATCTGAAGCAGTGGTTCTCAACCTTCCTAATGCTGTGACTCTTTTTTATGTTGTGGTGACCCGCCCCCCAACTATAAAACTTGCTACTTCATAACTGTACGTTTGCTACGGTTAGGAATTGTAATGTAAGTATCTGTGTTTTCTGATGGTCTTAGGCAACGTCTCTGAAAGGATCGGTCAACCCTCCAAGGGTTGTGACCCCCAGGTTGAGAACCACTGACCTCAATGGAGGTGCAAACAGATGAAGGTGTGCACTTCTGGAACTGGGGATAAAAGTTTAGGCTGAAGATATGGAATTAGGAGCTTATTTAAATGTCATTTAATTCAGAAAACTAGAAGCATTAGTTTAGTTAGAATAATGCTAGGGACTGCGCCTAGAACAGGCCAACATGCCAGCATCAACTGCATTTAGATCTCCTTCAATAATGCTCTTCATTTCAATTTTAGTCATGTGTCCAAGGATTTGGGATGAGGAATTAGGATTTACTTGCAAGCAAATTGTGAAGAAAGAAAAAAAGATTATTCATAGCGGAGCAGGAGAATTATGTTTCCTGTGTCCAGCATTCCATGACTCTAGCTCATTTTATTTTTCTCGAAGTTTTGTATCCATTTGCCAACAATCACAGAGATTGTATTCCAGAAAGTGAAGTCATCTTGCATGGTGGATAGCAGCTGGGTAGAAACAGGCCTGCCTCTCTCAAGGCAGGATAGGACCCAAGATGCAAGGTCTTCCACTCAAATCAGAGCCCTCACTCAGATCACAAGCTTATCTCACCGGCTTCCTTATAGAAAGCCGAGGGCTGCCAGGAGTAGAAATCTCTGACAGCCATTGTTAGATCCACAAGGATGTGCTCTCTTTTCCAGCTGGTCCTCATGCCTTCCTGTCTTCCAGCACGAATGGCAGTGGTGGTCACACGTACTGTGAGTGGGGCGAAGAGTCCAACAGCTGTGACAGAATGGCAAAGCTCCTCCTCACAGAATGGTGGAGTTGCCTCTGCTTGGGCTCCTCGTCTGAAGCTGATGTCAGAGTCAGTGTGTAGTGTTGGCTTTTACCGTTACTAAGACACCAGAACTAGGACCCACATTCCCCTTTACGGTTTGACATCAGAGGATGCTGTCTCTTGTTGGTACCTTCACTGTGCTGTGGAAATTGTTTCTTTACTCAGCTTCCAAGAAACTGCATACTCTCTCCCAACAAATAACAAACATAACTAGGTCTTGCAGAGTGCTTTGCAATTCATAAGCACTTGTATTTGTTATCTCATTTAATGTTGATAACAGAAAGGGAGCATGGTCTAAGATCATGTTCTTCCAGTGAGGAACTGTGTGGGACTTGTTTTTGCCCTGATGAATTTGTGTGGTTAGTATTTGAATCCCACACTGAACCAGTAGAAGAAACATAGCTTTAATAATCATGCCATCTGTATTAGTCAGGATTCTCTAAAGGAACAGAACCAATAGAATGGATGGATGTATGTGTGTGTGTGTGTGTGTGTGTGTGTGTGTGTGTGTGTGTGTGTGTGTTAAGGGGATTTAGTAGAATGGCTTACAGGTCTGGCTAGTCCAACAATGGCTGTCTCCAGCTGGAAAGGCCAAGAATAAGTCCATGAGGCTAGATGTCTCAGCTGGTCTTCAGTCTATGTTGGAATCTCAAAGAAGTATGTTCTAGTACCAGGAATGCCTCAGTGGCAGGATAGATGAACTTGCCAGAGAGAGTGAGGGCAAGCAGGCAAAAAGCAAGAGCTTCCTTCTGCTGTGTCCTTTTATGTAGACTGCCACCAGAAGGCATGACCCAGACTTAGAGAAAGACTTCCCACCTCAAATGATCCAGTTTTAGGGTGGGTCTTCTCACCTCAAATGATCCAGTCAACGAAAGTTCCTCACAGGTGTGCCAGCTGCTTGGGTTTTAGTTGATTCCAGATGTAGTCAAGTTGACCACCAAGATCAACAAAATGTCTTCAGCATCTTATGGGAGAGGCCTCACACACAAAAGACGGAGGAGGGAAATTTGAAAGCCCTACAAGATGTAGATGGTAGACCCTAAATTTCATTAGCTTTAAAGAACCCAATTCCCTTATGTTGTTGTCAGAGCTGTGGTTGTGTTTGTAATTGTTTAAAAGCAAGTTGTGGGGACCGAAACTGTGACCTGCTGGGCTCATTCTGGCTTTCTGTAAAGAGTAGAGAAAGAGGGTTGTTTCCTCATCATTGCTGGTAAACATCTGTTCTACATTGTGGGAAGGAACTGTCGCTTAAGACTTCAGTAGTATAAAGACCGAACAGTAGAACTCAAGCACAGGGAAGGAATTTTGTCATGAGAAGCACAGCAAGAAAGCTCGGGGGAGAGCAATAATAGGCAAGGAGACAGTTTCTTAGATGGAAAAAGACAAGACTCTGTCAACAGTTCTGACTTCTTGGTCAGTGCTGCCAGGCTCCCTGAAGGGATGCCGGGAAACATGAGCATGCATTGATTGTTCCCACCTTTGCAGCGTTACTGCAGACTGGGAAATCTCTCTTGGGCTTTATCTGTCCTTTAGAACAGAAATATGTTTTCTTGAGGACTCCAGGGTAGACTCTTTGGGTGTGGTCTGGGGGGAGAGTAAACAAGAAGAAGATAACAGAGGCTAGCGTTAGCAACTGAGAGCAGAGATGCTGAAGGCCTCACAGTTGGAGTGAGGTGAAAGCCAGTAAAGCTTGAGAGACCCTTGAGGATCTATCACTCTAGTGCTACTTTCCTTCAGATGCCAGGAGCAGTCTCCTGGCAGGGTACGTGCTCTCTGCCCCTTCGAAAGTTAGGCCTTCCTCTTTGCACTTACCATACCTGAAAGTTGCTTCTCTTTGCATTTAATGCGAAAGTTAGGCTTCCTCTTTGCAAACTTACCATACCCTGGAAAGTTAGGCCTTCCTCTTTGCATTAATGCCTGAAGTTAGCTTCCTCTTTGCAGACTTACCATGCCCTGGAAAGTTAGGCCTTCCTCTTTGCAGACTTACCATGCCCTAGAAAGTTAGCTTCTTTTGTTACCTCTGAAAGTTAGGCCTTCCTCTTTGCAGACTTGACCATGCCCTGGAAAGTTAGGCCTTCCTCTTTGCAGACTTACCATGCCCTGGAAAGTTAGGCCTTCCTCTTTGCAGACTTACCATGCCCTGGAAAGTTAGGCCTTCCTCTTTCTTATGCTAAGTTACTTTTTTTTACCATGCCCTGGAAAGTTAGGCTTCCTCTTTGCAGACTTGCCATGCCCTGGAAAGCTGGGCCTTCCTCTTTGCAGACTTACCATGCCCTGGAAAGTTAGGCTTCCTCTTTGCAGACTTACCATGCCCTGGAAAGCTGGACCTTCCTCTTTGCAGACTTACCATGCCCGGAGTATTCCTGAGCAGTTGTTCTGTATGTCTGCAGATTCTTGCTGAGTGATGTTTATTTTGGTTCCATACTAAACTCATTGGGAAACTCTTACCTGATGCATCTAACAGTTTGTTTTGGGTTTTTTTGGTTTTGTTTTAAGTTTTCCATGTGCTTCTCATATATAACTAAGATTGATGATGTTCAAGAATGGTGTTTCTCAAACTTTCATGTGTCAATTAGTCATTGGGGAAAGTTGGTAAAAGATAGATTCTGGTTTCAGTAGGTCTGGATGGAGCCCAAGGTTCTGTATTTTCAACATGTTGAACACTATAGAAAAAAATACTAGATAACAATGTTTCTCAAACTTTGATAGTAAAATAAATCACTTGGGGAGGTAAAAAACAAAACAAAACAAAAATCCAGTGGTGGTCTCATGAAAAAGTTCAGGACTACACTCTGTAGCCCTAGTCTCCAAGGTAGTCCCCTATGGACCCAGAACCCAGGCTTGCCATGAGAGAGTCAGCTTCAGGGTCCAACCAAGTCAGCTCCTGTGGATCTACGCTTCTAGCCATTACTGACAGATACAGACTGAACCCCATCCCTGTGGACCCAAGCATTGGCCTTGCACATTTGATAACCCAGGCACTAGTCCAACCTACTAGCAGCCCTCAGCAACAAGCCATCCATGGACCACACCAGATACTCTGTCCATAATCTCATGATAGGATGGCTGGTAAAGAACTCTCCCAGAAAAACTAGTCTACAGAAACTAAAATAAAAAATTCCTACTTCTTCAAATGAACAGTCACCAATGCCTGGCCACACAGAACAAGAACAATGAAAGGAAAATGGGAGAATCAAAAAAACCATAATCAATCACTAGTAGTCAGTCCTAAAGAAATGGAGATTTATGAACTTCTGACAAAGAATTCAAAGTAATTATTTTAAAGAGGCTCAGGTTAACCTCAAGAAAATACAGAGGACAATCACAGCAAAATCAGAAAAACAAAGAATGACCAAAAAGAGAAATTTATCAAAGAGATTGAAATTACTTTTTAAAATCAAACACAAGTTCAGCTGATAAGGACAGTGCATGAAATGAGGCACACACGCACAACGTCGAAATCAATCAAGAAGTTAGGAGCCTTGGACTCAAAGACAGGACACTAAAAAACAAGCTGTCATTGAACGAGGGAACCGGAAATGACTAAAGAGGTCTGCTAGGCTATGTGGAATAGCACCCACGAGCCGTATGTGAGTAACAGTGCATATTGAAGAAGAGAGGGACAAAGGGCTCGAGAGGTTCTGTGGAAAATATTTTCAAAATTTAGACAAAGACAAGCATTCAGGTATAGGAAGGCCATATGTCTCCAATCAGATTCAACCCAATAGGATACACCAAAACATAATTAAACTATCAGAAACAAAGACAAAGAGAAAATCCTGAACACAGCAGTAAACGGGGTACAGTGACACCTGACTGTTCTCTCAGCATGTAGGAGGCTGACACAGAATTGCTGTGAGTTCGTATGGATGAACTCTGAACTCCTGTGGTCTCCTGAGAATTCCACTGTTGTAGTTAAACAATTAATGCCAATCCTTTCCAATGTCTTCCCCTAGGCTGGAGAGGTGCCTGGCAGGTGAGAGCATTTGCTGCCCTTGCAGAGGAACTGAATTTGATTCCTAGCACCCACATCGTGCAGATCACATCTGTGTCTAACTCCAGTTTCAGGGGAGTCATGACCTCTTCTGGCCTTTGCAGGCAGTGCATGCACGTGTGCATACAGGAACACACACATATGCATAAATAAAAATTTTAATTTGTTCACAAATACTGAAGAAGAGCAAAAACTTCCAGACTCATTTTAAAAAGGCCAGAATTAACTGGGTATCAATGCCATACAAGAAAATTATTTTAAAAAGGAAAAAGAAAATTGCAGATTAATCTCCCTGATGAATATAGATTCAAATATCCTCAGTGAAATACTTGCAAACCAAATTTAGCATTACATTAAAAGGATCATTCACTACAATCAGGCTTATTCCAGCAATATAAGACATTGCTATTCTTTTTTTTAATGTTTTCATACTTTTTTGAGATTATAATATAGTTTATATCATTATATTTTCCTCTCATTGTTCCTCCCTCCAAACCCTCCCAAATACTCCTTACTCCCTTTCAAATTCATGACCTCTTTGTTTACTGATTGTGTGTGTGTGTGTGTTTGTGTGTGTGTGTGTTTCTAAATATGTAAATATGGCCTGCTCAGTCTGTATAGTGTTACTTCTATGGCTGTGTTTTCAAGGTGGATCATTTGGAATTGGAAAACTAACTGCTGTGCTCTTCCCTGGAGAAGACTATTTTTTCTGTTCTAAGCATTCCTTGGCATAGCTGTTCTTTAGGCCCCCAGGGTAGTTCTCTTCTATAGCTAAGTTTAGGGACCTTTGATTTATATCTGTACTCTATCTACTAACCACATATGTATATTAAATAAAAAATAAGACTGACTTGGAGAGATGGCTCAGGAGTTAAAGTGTGCATACCACTCTTGCAGGGGACCTGAGTTCGGTTCCCAGCACCCACGTGGAAGCACACAGCTGCTGTAACTTCAGTGGCAGGAGACCCATGCCTCTGGCCTCTGAGGGCATTTGCACTCGTGTGTACACACCCACACATGCACACATGCACATAATTAACGAAGACTGAAAATTCAGTTCTTTGATTGTGTTAGCAGCTTCAAGTGAGCTGCAAGTGGGTAGCAGCTTTCCAGTGAGACAAAGAAGACCAAGAATATTTCATTAGCAGAAAGAAAGGGTTGTCAGCCAACCTGGTAAGATCCAGAGAAGCTCTATGCAAGAAAAAAGCATACTTTTTAATACTTATCCTCGAGGAACATGCTTCAAAGAGTCCCGATGTCTTTCATGCTTCTTCTCACTGGGAACAATGGGCAATGTTTGGGACAGATTAAAAGCTACAAGACTACACTGTCCAGAGATGAGAGCAGTAAGTCCATCTGATGCTGGGCCGAGCTTCAGTTTCAGCAGAGCTCATACATAGCTAGATGTGAGAGAAGAGCAGAGAGGAGAATGAACCAAGTGCTGTGTTTGGAAATACCACGTAGTTCCTCTTGTGGTAGACCTGATGATTCTTCATAAAGAAGAGATTGGGGTATGTGTGTGTCTGTGTGTCTGTGTGTGTAGAATTGTGAGTACTGGAGAGAAGCTCAAAAGATCCGTGTTTGTCTTTCCTGTTAATACCTTTTCCTGGGGGTAGCTACTAATAAGCCTGGATTGGCAGCATGGATTTTTTTTAAATACAAATGTATAATTGAAAAAAAAACCCACTAATCGATCATAGACTGCTAAAATCTTCCCTAAGGACCTTAAGTGGCTAGTCATGTTCCACAGTAGGTGTGTAGGAGGTAAGATAAGACCACTGGTGTCGATGTCTCAAGTAATGAGTTTTTAGCGTGATTATCCATGTTTCAAACCCAAGCAGTTAGCTGTGGAGCAGTGGTCTGACACTACAGCCCCAGGTGCCTGAGGCTCATTGGTATAGCCACACTGGTGCTGTGGGAGCCGCACGCATCAAAGCCACTGCGGTCCCCTTTGGGGCTCATTGGTATAGCCACACTGGCGCTGTGGGAGCCGCACAAAGCCACTGCAGTCCCCATCACAGCTTGCCTAGAAGCAAGATTGTTCTGCAGCTCTGCTTCTTCACCTCAGCCCCAGTCCGTAACCTAATGCCCTTTAAGAGAAGAGGGCTGGGGAGAAAGAGCGCTTGACGCACAAAGCAAAGAACCATCAAAGTACAGTGCTCAGAAATAATTGGCAGCTTAGAGTAAGATAAAATTTCATAAAGATAAAAGATGGCACAGCATCTTCACTCTGGCAGAGACCTTGACAGGTCACACAGTCCACCTTCCCTTGCCAGTTTTCAAAACTTAAACTATTCCTGGTAGATGATAAGTACTGATTCTATGTGTTTGGACAACCTGGAAAAAAAATTACGCAGCTTTCTTTAAAAGCTGTTCTGGTATATAATTCCTCTTCCACTGTAAGACTTTCTTTTACAGTGTGTGTGTGTGTGTGTGTGTGTGTGTGTGTGTGTGTGTGTGTGTGTGTGTGCATGTACACATGTGTACTCAGATGTCACAGCATGCATGTGGCAGCCATAGGACAACTTGAAGGAATTGCTTCTGTCCTCCACATGGGTTCTGAGGATTGAACTGAGGTTAGTCAGCATCGGTAGCAAAGGCCTCTACCTTCTGAGCCAGATGGCCAGCCTTGAAAGCTTATTTTAAAATTAGTTCATATATGCAGCCAGGCGTGATGGCCCATGCCTTTAGTCCCAGCACTAGGGCGGCAGATTTCTGTGAATCAGAGGCCAGCCTGGTCTAAATAGCAAGTTTCAGGCCATCTAGAGTTACATAGTGAGACACAGTCCAAAAAAAAAAAAAATTCAGATTCGTCTTTTTGCAGTTAAAACTGACTTTTTTCTTTTCAATCTTTAGTAAGTCTATATAAAGGCTAATTGGTATACCATACATAAAATAAAAGTCACAGAAGATCAGTCAGAAATTGCCACCTCATTTTCTCACAGACTGAAATGTTTTTCCTCACACATTTTTTTCTCTGGCCAGATGTCTTGCCTTTGATTTGTTTCTGCTGCTTCAGCTTCAGCATCCAGGTCTCGGTGTCAATCTTCAGTGCCGAAGCATCGGCAGTTGAGATGCTGTGGAGTACTTGGCACAGTAAGCTTGCTTTACACACCTAAATGCTAGCAGTTTCTGCTTTTCAGTGAAGCTACAAAGCCCCTGTAAACGGAGCTTATAGCGTGATCTTGGAAATCAGTAGAATCATTGTGTTGTATAAATGTGTGCCGGGCCATGGAAGCCTCATTTTTGTTGGCTATAAATGAGAAGAGATGTGAAAAGAGCATATCAAAGCTAGTGTTAGTGTGCTAGCGCTTAAAACAGGGCAAATATCGAGAGCTGGAGTTGTGTTTCTTTGTGGGAAAACTCATCCAGGGATATGGGAACAGCTCTTGCCTTCTGTCAGACAGGATGATCCCGAGCAATCATTTTCTCCTGCGCCCTGGTGACTTGTCACTGTCGGGCCTAAGTTTGGATCTGTTCCCAGCACCACGTCCTTTACTCTAGTTCCATCATCACGTCCTGAGACTCTTCGTACTTTTTGCCACGGTCACTTTCCTCGTTTTCATTGATGAGTTCACTAATTTTTTTCCTGTCTGGGACTCTTTGCTCTTTTGCTCTTCGCTTTAAAAAGACACAGGGTCTTGGAATGATGCTAGGCTTAAGCAATCCTCCAAAGTAGCTGGACCCATAGATGTGTGCCACTGCGACCAGCTACTCCAGTCTCCTGAGTGGCAGCTTGTCAAAACCCTACTTTGCAAGCACGTTCACCTGGGGGGGCTCTTGTTGCAGTTTTCATCTCTGTTGGCCAGTTATCCGTTTTGAACGTTTGTCTTCGAGACACAAGGAAGCAAGCCTATACGTACACTGAATTGTTTGGGTACGCACTGATGCATACGATCAGTCTCTGACGCTGTGAAAGCAGTGCCATAATTGGTTGCTGGTCCCGATGCGCATCTGGTATTTACATTGTGATTTTTCAACTGGAGAGCTGGCCAGTACATTTATGTAATTATGGTTAGTAATCCATAGAAACGGAAATGCCAGCGCTGTTGAGATCTTGCATTGTTGATCATGCAAAGTGGGACAGTCTTACTCGATTTCTACATCTCCCTCTGCATCTGGGGCTGAGTCTGGCTCCTGGTCAGTTTGTTAGCTGCACTAATATGTGGTCCTCCCCAAGCTCATAGTGGGCTGGATCTCTCCTCTTTGACCTTTGTAGTGTTGGTTTCTGACCGCTCCTTCGACCTCTAACAATAGTAACAAATAATCTACCAAGTTTGTTATTATTTACGAATTAGGTAGACAGTGTCCTGTTCCTTCACAACATGTCGCTTACTGACTGCCTGCACATCCAGTTCATCTTTAGCCTTTTGTAGTCAGCCAGCTGGGCTAACATCAGTTATTCCGGGTCATCATCAGTTTCGACATTTCCCAAGCTTCCTAAGAATCCTGGAATCCCCACATCTGAATGCTCACCATATATGATAGCTAGCTAGGTTTGCTTTGTGCTATAAGCATGTTTTCCTAGTTGTTGGTATTCTTACCAGTATAATTCTAGAACTGAAAAAGACCTTAGAGAGTGTTTGTCAAGCCACTTCCCTTTATAAATTCAGCAACGAAGGCCCAGACCAGTCCAGTGACACGTCCGTGGACTCAGAAGCAGGAAGGGCACTTAGAGCCCGTGTTTTCAGACCCCTGTTCTGCCTGATTTCCATCGTACAAACATAAAGCCATTGACTAGCGTCTTTAAACTCTCTACGGGTGTGTGTGGGAACACATGTGAGGAGAGATGCTCAAGAAGGGTCCTCTGTGCTGAGTAGGAAAGCATGTGTGGTGTGATTTTTTTAAATGATTTGTTTTTGTTTTATGTGCATTGGTGTTTTGCCTGCATGTGTGTCTGTGTAAGGGTGTTGGATCCCCTGGAGCTGAAGTTACAAACAGTTATGAACTGTCAGGTGTGTGCTGGGAATTGAACCCAGGTCCTCTAGAAAAGCAGCTAGTGCTCTTAACGGCTGAACCATCTCTCCAGCCCCTTATGTGTTTTGTTTGCTTGCTTGTTTGTTTGGTTTTTGTTTTGTTTTGTTTTGTTTTGCATGTAGGGTGGAGCTTTGAGCCCTGAGCAACTGTGGGAGTCTCAGTCCCATCCAGCTCCAGAGCTTGCCCACTGATGCCCAGGCTAATGTCCATTGTGCTTTGATATGTATTTGGCTTGGGTGCATGCTGCTTGTCGCCAAAGACCAGGTGCTGTCAGTCACGAGGAGAGGGAGGTGAGGAGGGGTGTGCTGCTCTGTAAAGCCTTCTCTATTACCATGAGATATTCGTTTAACTAAGGACTTGAGCCTTCAGGTTTGCTGACAGAGTGAAATGAGTCTGTCTGCAGTTCTGAAGAAGCGCAAGGAGTAGAGCATCCATCCCTTTGATATGTTGTGTGAGTTCATGAAAAATGAATGGGAATATTGAATAATATGCACTAACAGTTAATGTTTACATACTGAGCCTGGCTCGAAGGGAGGAAAATGGGAAATTTTGCTCTCTTAATCTCTCCGAGCTCACCTGTCACAGGCGGTGTTTGAAATGCTAATGTGCTTGTAGCTATTTTAAGACTGAAAAGCTTCATCATGAAGGGAAACTGGGATCAAGGGATTTTCTTATAAATTGTTTTTACCGTCTCTCAAGCACATGTGGCCCCTGCCCTTGGTTCCCACTAGGCCCCCCAAAATGGAGAACAGTATTTCTGCCAGTTGTGGTGACACCTGCCTATCATTCCAGCACTCAGGAGGCTGAGGCGGGAGGGATCCCAAGTTTGAAGCCAGCCTGGGCTACCCAATGAGACCCTGTCTCCAGAGACTAAGGCCTGGGAATGTAGGAATGGGAGAATACTTGAAGCACGGGTTCGGAGACCTTGGATCAATCCCATGGAATTTTCCCTCATAAAATCAGGGCATTTTCAAACTGGAAAAGAGTGTAGTACTTTTCCAGTGTCTCCTCTGAAACCCATCATGTTCAAGCAAACTAGTCTGGGGTGTACTTCAGCTGGAACACAAGTTTCCTGGCTCCCGGGCCAGGCTCCGACTGCAGTGTATTAGACATGGCAACATTTAAATGGGATACGAAGTCCTCGTGATTTGGTGGTTGTAAGTCTTGCTAATTGCACAGACTTTCCAAGAAGATAAAACTGCATTCTTGTAGCTGGAGAAACCGGATCAATACTTCGTTACGAAAAGGGAGATGGGAATTAAGAGTGTGTCCTCCCTGGTGACAGTGAAATAGCTCCTGTGAGCTGCTTAATGAGACCTGAGCTTGCCTGTAGCCAGTGGGTAGAGAAAGTGACTGCCCAGTCTCATAAGGGTCTGCCTGTTTTCCAGGAAACAAGAAACAAAGTTAGGCAACGTGTCTGGAAGTGACTGAAGATTAATCATTGAAAAGCTCCATGAGTCCCAGGTTGAGCCACACCGGGGCTGGAATCCAGGCTCATATGGCTTGTCAAATCCAGACACCTCAAGCTCCCCAGGCATTGTGGCTTATGTCATCTCAGCACTTAAGAGGCAGATGCAGGAGGATTGCTATGAATTTCAAACTAGCCCGGACTACAGAGTGAGACCCTGTCTCCAAAACAAACAAACCTAAGAGAGATTTCCCAAGCCAAGGAAACTCATGAGAATACTGATCAAGGGGCTGAATTTGAAAGAGAGAAGAGAGAGAGAAGAGAGAGAGAGAGAGAGATCGAGAAGAAGAGAGATCCTCATTGCCACCCAATCGTTAACTTTGGCACCAGAGAAAGTCTGGCAGAAAGCAGTTTTCATCTAACATAAGCTCTCCAGGGTCAGGCCATGTGAAATCATCCCTAGACCCTCAGGCAATGGAACAATCTAAAGAAGCTGCAGAATAAGCAGTTTGCTGTGTTCGCAAGGGAAAGGTGGGAAGGTCTGTGAATAGAAGCCCAGGAAGGGTTTTTCCTTATCCAGACGATTCTCTGCAGGGGCGTCTGCCTCAAATGTAATGTTTCAGGGACTGCTGTAAGCCCCTCGACAGTTGCTTGGTGGTAGTTATTTTTAAATAGTTTTTCCTGTTCTTAACTTCACCAGAGCGGATGAATGAACAGGTTCATCTTCTTCCAAAAGCACAGCCAATCCTCCACGGACCATTCCCTGTACAGCCTGTCATTGCCTTCGCTCAAGTCTAGGAAGAATCGATCCTACCGCACCATCTCTCTCTCCCTGGGATGTTCTAACCTCTAACCTCATCTGACCTTTCCAACTATTAGCGTAAACCAGTGCTCTGAAACTATGGAGGCCTTTTGCTACATGTTGGCTCTTAAGTGAGTCCCAAAGGGCTTTGTGTTTTTGTTTTTGGGTTTATGTTGTTTGAGGTTTATTCCCGAGGTGGTGCTATTGGAAGGTGATGGGACTCGTTTGTTTGTTTGTGGTTTTTCGAGACAGGGTTTCTCTGTGTAGCTTTGGTGCCTGTCCTGGATCTCACTCTGTAGACCAGGCTGGCCTCGAACTCACAGAGATCTGCCTGACTCTGCCTCCCAAGTGCTGGGATTAAAGGTGTGCACCACCTTCACCCAGCGGTGATGGGACTCATAAGAGGTGGAACCTAGTAGAACATCTATATCATCGGGGACTCTGACCCTGTCTCTTTGTCTGCCTTTTGGCCATGGCTGTTTTGCTCCACCATGCACCACCGTCCCAGAGCGCTGCCTCAATGACAGACTCTGATAGCACTCTGATAACAGGATCGCCCACCTCCCAAGCTGTGAGCCAAAATAAACCTCTACTCTTTATAAAGCAGCTGAGATGTTTGTTACAGTAGGGGGATCTGACTGATACACGCTCCCCTGCCTACTTTTTTCCATGATTCAGGTTTAGCAGTTCTCTTAAGAGTCCGCGACTCTGCCCGCTACAGGCGGGAAGTGGAACGAGCCATCTCAGGTGCCTTCCCACTCACAAACTGCTTTCCAAACTTCCACAATCCTGCTGTGGAAACCAGAAATGCTCCATTGCTGGTTTAAGCTACAGTTTTACACTGGAAGCTAGGACCAGACAGCCTAAGAAGTCTGTTCTGTGTATAGGCACAATGAGAAGGAAAAGTGGCTATTAAAAAAATAATAATAATTTAAAAACAGGAGCCTGGGGGAATTCAGTTTTCAAATAAGTGCCCAGCTTTTCCAGTGACGGTTCAGATTAAGATCACTATATTTTAAGTATTAAATCCTATTCCATGGTAAACAAATTTACCTTCCTTTTTTTTTTTTTGAAACCATACCAAAAGCCTACTTTAAGAAAATTGTTTTCTTATTATTTTCCCATTATTGTTCCTTTATAAAACTTTAAAAATGTAATTTATAAAGACCCAAAGTGTTTCTTAGGATAGAGGCTAGAGAGATAGCTGGGTCATTAAAGCATCTGCCCCCAGGCATAAGGATTCAAGTTCTGAGCCTTAACCCTGCCCCGCCCACATGGAAAGCCAGGAGCATTGGTGCCATCTGTAACCCCTGCTCTGGGTCAGAAAGAGACAGGAGGACCCCAGGGACTCACTAGCTGGCTAGTTTTGCTGAATCAAGGAGCTCTGAGGTCCAGTGAGAAACTCTGTCTCAAAAACTAAGCTGGGGTTGGGGATTTAGCTCACTGGATTTAGCGCTCCTAGCAAGCGTAAGGCCCTGGGTTCGATCCTCAGCTCAAAAAAAAAAAAAAAAACTAAACTAGGGCCTGGAGAGATGGCTCAGAGGTTAAGAGCACTCACTGGCTGCTCTTCCAGAGGTCCTGAGTTCAATTCCCAGCAACCACATGGTGCATGGTGGCTCACAACCATCTGTAATGAGATCTGGTGCCCTCTTCTGGCTTGCAGGCGTACGTGCAAGCAGACTACTGTATACATAATAAATAAATAAATTTAAAAAAAAACTAAGCTAGAGAGTGATTGTCTTCTTCACATGCATGCACATACATATGCCCACACACATGCAGATACCTTCATGAACACATACACATGCCCCACATACACATGCACGCACTTTTTTCTCTGTAGCAGTGAAGGGTAGAAGTTGATTCCTCCAAGAATCCTGGCAGATGCCTCTTGTACTAAACCAAACACCTTCCTTTCTCCCCTCTGTCTTTGCCCTCTCCTCTCCTCTCTTTCACCCTCTCTCCCCCGTCCCTTCCCTTTCCTGCTTCGTGAATCCTCTCTCAACTGCTCCCCACTCTGCGTACTGTTTGGACGCCTGCACTTTGTACCCGGCATAGTGCGTCCCCGGTTACCGAAGTGGAGGCCATGACTGAGACCACGTGGTACTTCCAGCTGGTCACTGGTTTGAGAGTTAGGAAAGTCAGCCAGGCATGGTGGCGCACACCTTTAATTCCAGCACTCGGGAGGCAGAGGCAAGCGGATCTCTGAGTTCAAGGCCAGCCTGGTCTACAGAGAGAGTTCCAAGACAGCCAGGGCTCTTGCAACAGAGAAACCCTGTCTCAAAAACCAAAACCAAAACAAACCAACCAAGTTGTCTGTCGGAGGCTTTCTTCATAACCCTTGGGGAGGACTACCTGGTTTTACTAGTTCTGCCTCTCTAAGACTTAAGATTTAAGAAGACTCCAGACTCTCAGCGCTGTGCTTGGGAGGCTGAGGCAGGAGAAGGTGAGTTCTAGGCCAGCCTGGGCTACATGTCAGAGCCCATCTCAAAAAAGGAAAGGTCTGCCAGTGCTTCCTTAACCTTTTCTCTAAGGAAAGTAATAATCATCCAAAGAAGGGGCTGAAAGCTGCCGTGCCCGGGCTTTATTCCACGTGAGAAAGCTTATCTTTTTAAATCTATTTTAATTAATTCTTTGAGAACTTTGATCATATTCACCCCTAACTCCTCCCAGAAAGCATTCGCTTTTGCTGTGAGCAAAACCATCTCTCACTACATTAAACTCTTGTGGTCTGTGCGGTCTTAACCGGGCGGGTGAGAAGTAGTCTCCAGTTCTGACAGTCCCAGCACTTCCCATAATCAAGATGATTATAAGAGCTCCCGTCTCCTGTTAGCATAGAAACCTGACACTCTTGTTATATAAGCATTGTTGGGCAGTTTCATCCCTGAAAGGTTTGAAAATGCGAGGGAGCGTTTTACCCTCTCTGTTGTTCATAGAAGTGTTCTTACACAAAACCAGTACAAATCTGTCAACAGATCCCTACCCAACAGACAAGCCAGAAGCCCCATGTCTCCACGCCTTCCTCTTCACTCCCTCAGGACTTCCAGGCCCTGGTCCTTGTACTTCCTAAAGAGCTATGGAGTCCATCCAGGACCTCTGAACAAGCCTAACCAGACTCAGCCACCAAGGCTTGTTCCCTTGCAGTTACTCACTCCTCTGTGTGGGCTGGAGAGATGGCTCAGCCGTTAAAAGTCAGGCTGCCCTGGCAGAGGACTTGAGTTTGCTTCCCAGCACCTTGGCCAGGCAGCTCCCAGCCACCTATCATATCAGCTCCGGGGAACCTGTGGCCGCTGCTCCTTGCGGGCACTTTGCCTTCCCTAACCCAGGGTGAGTCCTTGCATTTTTCTTCATAGCCCTCCCATGGATTTGCAGAAATTTAGAAAAGCAGTGACAGTCCCTCTCTCTGTCCTCCCTGTCTCCTCACAGGTGCTCAGTAACGACTTTTAACAGGTGAGCTAACGGACGGTCCTAACGTGGGGTGCGTAGAGAATATGAGAAAATGAACCGAGTCCACAACCTGGGTGTGTAACAGGGAGGAGCCCGGCTTTAATGTCACAGAAATTCTGCCCATTAAAGCAACGGGCATAGTCAGCCTCAACTTGCTTCTAAGTGGGGCAACTTTAAAATTTAAAAAAACAAAACAAAGCCGGGCGGTGGTGGCACACACCTTTAATCCCAGCACTCGGAAGGCAGAGCTAGGCGGATCTCTGTGAGTTCAAGGCCAGCCTGGGCTACCAAGTGAGTTCCAGGAAAGGCACAAAGCTACACAGAGAAACCCTGTCTCGAAAAACCAAAAAAAAATGTGGTTTCAGATGTATGGTTTTGTTTCTTATGTGCAGGAAAGTAGTCAAAAGACCAAGGGGCGTCAGAGTAGAAAGATGAACTAGCATTATCTAGGGGCTGGGTTTAAATTAAAGCCAAAGACGAAGAAGCATTCTTAAATGATCAATGACTTCAATGTAGAGACAGGAGGTGATCAGGAAGTCCTCGTTTGAACACTTACTGAAGAGTGCTGTTACAGACACTGTTCTCCTTAACACCAGCTCTAACGAGAGGAGGATTTGCTTGTATACTAGCATTGATGTTCTCTCTCATACCAGCCGGCATTGTCCACTGTCTGGACGTCTGCAGGAGTAGGAGGAAACCCCTGTATTACAGGAGCAGAGGGTAGTTGAGCTTCCTTTATACCAAGTAGAGGTGGATGGTACTGACTCAGAGAGACACTCGTGTTCAATGTAGTGAGTTAGCTTTTGATTTTTGGAAGCATATTCTGTAGAGCCTGGCTGTCTTATTAAAAGCAATATGATGCTACAGTGAGAGGGTAAACAAGCATCTTGGGAGTTTATACTCATAACCAATTAAATTTATGGACTAGGATTTCGAAGTGGCACCTGGAGGAATTCAAATGGACCATGTGGGATGCTGAGCAGTGCACTGGGTATAGATCAACTGTAATCTATTACACACTCGCTCTAGGAGGTGCCTCAGTACTCTAGTCTCCAGCTGGAGACTGGGTCTGTTCTTTAAGGCTTGATTTTTATACAATGTGCTCAGAGTCTATGTTACTTTTTCATTAGTCCTAAATAAGAAAGATTCTGCCTCACCTCATTCTTTGCCCATGCGAGGATACTTCACAGTTTCATCTACTGTTTGAGGGGGGGAAATTAGCAAGTTGGGATTAAGAGTACAGATTCAAGAATTCAAGAGGCTGAGGCTTAGAGGTCTGGAGTTCAAGTCAGACAGGGCTACATAGAATGTTCGAGGCCAGCCTGGGCTGTACAGGCTCAGAATAGTAGGGAAGAGCTGGAGAAGTTATCCGGTAGCTTTTTGTGTCACTTTCTACGTTTCTTTTGTTTTTTAATTAAAAAGTACATGCATGCCTATAATGTGATAAAGTTTACCCCGTTCCCTCTCTTTTAATTCTTCCCTTATCTTCTCACTCTCCCCCAGTATGCACGCACACACACACACACACACACACACACACACACACACACACACACACAATGTACCATCACCTCCTGATGTCTCCTGGCTTCTTTGTGCTACAGCCCTCACCCAATCGAAAGGGGGTAAAATATTTTGTATCTCAGGGAAGACTGGCACCTTTATGCCTTGGAAAGCTGAGTTTGAGTCCTGGCTCCTTCACGCAACGCCTGCCTCTGGTGGCCTCGCTCTACCTCCGAGTAATTGTGTGTGAGTGTTTACCTGCAAGAGCCTCTGGGCATCTGAGCCGATCGTGTCCTGGGAAGCAAACCAAACCCTCTGCATAAGTGAGCAGTTTCTACATTGCCAGAAATAAAGCCTATTCTCCTCAAAAGGTAAAAGCCTATTCACTGTAGATTTAGGGGATGGTATTCTGTCAGCACAGCTACATTTTTAATGCAAACTTAACTTGAAAAGTTGATATTTATGTGAGGGCCAAACAGTGTTTTCTTGTTAAAAGCTGATGATGTATGCTTCATTTAAAAACAAAACTTGCTGGGTTTTTTTTTTTTTTAATCTTTAAAATGCTATTATAAAGACACACTCGGAGATAGAAAAGTACATAAACCAAATATATAGTTTAATCATCATAAGGTAAACATTACCATGAAATAGGGCGCTTCCACCCTCCCTGGGGGCCCAGGCTGTGTGCCCCGATTCAGCTGCACCCCCTTCCCTCTACTCCTCTGACTTTATTGGCATCTGAGAGTTCTGGATCCCACACGACCTCGCCAGCACCCTTCCCTGCAGCCAATCTGATTGGGGCCTCTCCTTTGTGGCTGTGGTAGGGTGTCAGCTGCCTGGTGTTTGCTGAGTTCTTTTTTGGGGAGTAGGAGGGGGGCCACAGATCATAGAATTTTAAGAAGTTGTTCTTTGTTCTTTAACCTGGAGGCAAATCAGAGAAATGCTTGACATTTTTAAAAACTACTCCATGGGTTGTCCTGTTGTTTTCCTGCTGAGTATCTTTTAGAATCGAAAGGTTTAAATTTTGATGTCATTCAGTGTGTCCATTCATTTTATGGGTAGATTTTCCTCCTTGCTGCAGAGAGACCCCTGGCCTTGCACATGCTAGGCGAGAGGCTCTACCAGAACCTGTGTATAAAAGGCTTCCTTTCTCTGCTGTGCCTTTATACCTGTCTGAAAATGGACATGTGTGGGTCTATTTATAGGTTCTTTAGTCTGCTCTTGATCTGCTTGTCTTTCTTTGTGGAATACCACACTATACTGTCTGGGTTACTACAGCTTTATAATAAGTCATAAAAATAGACAGCATCCGTGCTCCAGATTTATTATGCTTTGCAAAGTCATTTTTCTCATTGTACTTCCTTTGTTATTGCCAGGTGGATTTTGGAATCCATTTGTTAATTTCTACCAAAATAAAAATCTTTGGAATTTGATTGTTATTGTGTTGGATCGATAGATCAATTGGATGAGGATTGCCAACATTATTGAGTTTAGAAACCATGAACACAGCATAGCCCCACATCTGCCTTAGCGACATTTTATAGTGGTCATTATATTGTCAGCATTCTTAATATTTGCTAGCCACGGCAGGCACAGTAGTGTTTCTTTGTGGCTTTAGCGCCGGCCCCTGATCATCAGTGAGGCTCTCTCTCGTTAGCCCTTCAGGATTCTTCTCCTCATCTTTTATGATCAATCTCTGTTCAGTTTCTAAAGTGGACATTTAAATACTGAAGCAAATACCTCTTCATATCATTCCAGTCCTTGTTAATTTTAGCCTCTCTGTTTTCTCCCCGTAGGAAGTCCTGATCTTTGTAGTGTGCCCTGACATGTTCTGGCTTAGATGAATTTTGAGAACTTTGATTTGAGAGCAAAGCATGAGGTCACCTCACTTGTCAGTGTCCCCTGGGCGATGCCCAGTTTATCTCTCTGCTCATCTAATGTGCTCTTGTTCCTCGTGGTTCACTGCTCTGCTCCTTCTGCAGTTCTCTCCCAGCTGAGCACATTAGGAGAGAGAGGCAACTCCACATCCCCAGGCAGAGCTTGAGGGGCCTGGGGTTCTCAGCTGTGAGCCAGTGGGCACCTGGGCAAACTGCCAGGCGATGCCTGGGCACGGTTATCAGAAGTCCAAGAGCCTTGGTGTCTAGGGTATGGTAGCAACCTGCTTGGCGAAGTAAGGATCCAGTGGTAATAAAGTCTCAAGAAGAAAATAGATTTTGATTGAAAAGTAAGCCTTTGGCTATGGCGCAGGCGCTCTGGGACTTCTAAGTCAGAGCCTCACGCGTCTGTAAGACATATTCTTATACATATTCTTATAAGCATATTCTTCATACATATTAGAATTTGTGAACAGTGAAATTTTGCTTTGAAGTATTTTAACTCTTCGTTGAACACCAACTCCATAGCAAGTGCAGTATCCGGAATATGGAGCATAAAGACGGCTGCAGTGTGGCCAGGAAGAATAGAGGCAGCGGGTTGAGTACCCGCAGTCCTGTGGTACATCCTTTCTCAGCGGGTTGAGTACCCGCAGTCCTGTGGTACATCCTTTCTCAGCGGGTTGAGTACCCGCAGTCCTGTGGTACATCCTTTCTCAGCAACTTTGTAGGAAACCTCCATCCTCCCTTTAAAAAAATTCTATGTTCTGAGAGTTTTCAGACCCCAACCTTCGTTCTTATCATTCTCTTCCTAGAATGCTGCCATGGCCAGCCCATCTGTCTCCCTATCTATCCCTGTCTGTGTCTCTCTCTCCCTCTCTCCCCTCCCTCTCTTTCTCCCTTCCCTCCCTCCCTCTTTTTTGAATGTGTTTTGTGCCATATGCATCTTGAGGCAAGAAGTCAGCATCAGGGTCTTCTGTTGCTCTCCACTTTCATGTTTTGAGACGGAGTCTCTCATTGAACTGGAGCTTTCTGCTTCTGCTTAACTCTGCCTGGCTAAGGAGCTCTGGGGTCTGCCTTCCTCTGCCTCCTCAGTACTGGGATTACAAACGTGTAGAGCCATGCCTGGCTTCATTTACGTGGGTCTGGGGAACCAAAGTCAGGTCCTTATTCTTGAACACCTTATCTACTGAGCCATCTCTCCAAACCCTCGACAGCCCTTTCTGTTCAGTCAGTTCCCACAAACCCGTAAAGACTTTGGTTAGCTTTTACCTCAGCCTTCTTGGGTCCCGCTTTAGCTGGGGCATTCTCTGGTGGGCTTTCATAGCCCCCTACCACTTAGCCTAACTGTTCCACTTACTGTATTGTGTTGAAAGGACATCTTTTCTGCCTCCTCTTCATATTCTTGGGAACTTATCTTGTTCACCTTTCTGCTCACATACATGGTGTGTGGTAAGCTCCCAAGAAGCACCTGACGAATCAGGTTAGAGAGAAGGTTCAGCAGGTAAGAGCACATGCTGCTCTTACAGAGGACCTGGGTTCAGTTCCTAGCACCCACGTTGGTTAGCTCACGACGACCTACAACTCCCGTGCCAGGGGATCCCATGCCCTCTGGCCTCTGTGGGAACCTGAACTCGCATGCCCATACCCCTACACAGACTCATACATGTATCACATAATTTAAAATACATCTTTTTTAAAAACACCTGAGGAATAAATAGTGAAATATCTGATAACTTAATGAAAAAGAAATAAGCTAACTGAAATGGGATTTGTCAAAAGAAATAAAAGAGCGAAGTCTGAAAATAAGGCTGACGGCTCTGAGACTTCATGGAAAAATAAATGCCTGTCGGTGAGGGAGCAGCTGTGATTGGCAGAGCATCGTGCCTCTGTGCTGCTGAGTATTGTTGGTCTGTCTCCTACAGCTCAAGCTAGCAAGAGAGCTACAGAAATAATACAGAAGTGATTGGTTCCCAGTTGTTTTCTGGGTGCCCTGGGAATTATGGTCTGCCTCCACAGACTGCAAAGGATCAGTCTACTTTCTCGTAGTTGTCTGGGTGAAGGGACCTCTGAGCAAAGCAGTGTCCAGACAGACCCTTCTCCACTGAATTGCTCTGATAGGCAACACGCCCCTGAAATAGCTGTTCCAAGTCAAACTCACTCAAGAATGATTCTCCAGCTAAGGGAAATGACTTTCTCTGGGGTGACCTAATGTTTTTTTTAATTTGATGCATTTCAACAGGATCCTAACACACAAACAAACACACAAACACCTTAAATAAAGCCAGCAGTGTGAATTTTTCAAAGACCCATTGTATTTTGGTTTATGTTGCATTAGGAAAAGATGGCATTCAGATCGGGATTTGATAATTTTGCTATAGGATAAAAACCGTGCTCCAAGTCTCCAAGTTAAAAAAAAATACTAGCAAATAAAAGAATAACATGGGGCATTGACCAGACTTAGAACTAAGATGCGTTAAGATCTAGTTGTGAACAGTAGCCTTCAGCCTGAGGAAGGAAAGAAGACGAGAGATAAGGACTGCGTAGTATCACATATCTGAAGGGCAGGCATGTAGAAAGCCTGAGTAGAGGTCACCCGCCGTGAGTTACCTGGAAGACATTTCTTCTCATTATTCTAAACAGGGTGCAGAGATGAAATGGGCTCTTGTTGCTTGCTCTCTGTCACTCAGGAGACTGGAAAGCCATGGCCACAAGGTATGGCTGTACAGTTACATCATTTGATTGTTGTGTCCGGTTACCTGGCCCAGGGGCCAACTCGGGCTGAAATCTAGCCAGTGCCACAGTAGTATATCATAGATTCTAGCACTGGTTGTCGGGACAGGAGTGATTTCTTAGGAGCTTAAGAAGCCTGGGGACTAGTAGGTTAGAAGGATCAGGTAAGGAATCAGCTCAATGAGTGCTAACTTCCAGTGGTGCTTCCTGCATGTTAGCCTGGGGTCACAGCTGCTGTTAATTAAAGCAAGAGACCAAGGGGAAGGAAATCCAAGGGGAGAGATTGCACTTGGCAAGGAGAAAAGTTTGCAGCACACTTCAGTGTGCTGATGCCTTCGAAGGCCTCTCTAGCTCTGCACCCAGCAATGTTCTGTGACGTAGCCACAGGAGATGATGCCACAGGAATCTTTTTTTTTTTTTTTTTTTTTTTTTTTTTTAAAGATAGGGTCTCATTGCATGGCTGTATGTCTGGAACTTGCTCCGGAGACCAGGCTGGCCTCGAACTCACAGAGATCCACCTGCCTCTGCCTCCTGAGTGCTGGGATTAAAAGCTTCCATGCTTGATCTTGATAAAATCCCTAAAAACAAAGCAGGAGCCCTGCCAGCCCTGAGGCACAGTCAGTACCTGTCATATCTTCTTCCTTCCAGACAAAACGTCAAAACAGCATGGAGAGAAATATTGAGACTTACGCATTTTTATAAATAGAAAATATTTTTAAGCAATCATCTTTTCACCTTGAAATACACACATTTTGAAAGTTTAATTTTGTGTTGTATGTCTACATGTAATACAGGGAGAAAAAAAAATGTTTGGTTTTTTTTTACTTTGCAAGAACTAAACTTGGCTCGAATGCTGAGTGAATGGTCGTTTGGGAAGTTGTCCCTAGTGTGTCCAGGCTGACAGTTGAAGTATCGTAGTATCCTAGAGAGGAGCTGGGATTTCTAAAGGACCAGATTTTGCCCTCTGGCCTGGTCATCAGCTCACTTGCTGATGGAATGTTCTCGTTTTCCATTCTCACTTACCAGACTATTCTGCTATGCTGCCAACTGCAGGCAACTCAATTCTTTTTAGGGAAAAGGGCACCTCCGTTACTGGAGATGTGTTCCTGGAAGTGAACTTTAGGAATGGAGGGGGTGAGGTGCTGCACCCGAGAGGCATGGGCCTCCCTAGGCATCACTCCTGTGGACATGGGAGACAGCCAGGCCACAGGCAAACACCTGAGGCACAGCTCTCAGCTCGGAAGAGCTCTGGAGGGGAACATTCCAAAACTGGACTATAGATGTGAGGAGAGAGAGAGTCCGTTGTCACAAGTGCTGGCAGGAGCTAGGTCATCAGGGTCAGTGAGCAGCCTGACCTTTAATCCCAGCACTCGGGAAGCAGAGGCAGGTGGTTCTCTGTGAGTTCAAGGCCAGGCTGGTCTACATGGAGAGTTCCAGAACAGCCAGGGCTGTTACAGAGAGACCCTGTCTCAAAAAAAAAAAAAAAAAAAATCTACCTGATTCCAGTTTTAATTTTAGAACTCTCTTTACCCAGTTTGTCAGTCACATCACAATATAGTAATTTTTTTAATTAAGCACAGAACCTCATCCCGCCCCTTCCTCTGCCCTCCTTTTGTGATTTCCGGTTTGTCATTCAGCCTGTGGCTCAGCCAGGATGCCTTCGTGACTCTCTCTGTGTGGCAGTCTGCTTTCACGTCACTTTTCCATAGTGTATGGTCCAGGTACCTCACCAGCTGAAAGGAATGTTGCAGCTGCTGAGACATTGCCAGTACCAAATATTGCCACAAATTCTCACAGGATCCCCCTGGAAAAGGACCCCTCTCTAGGGAGAGGGCATGAAAAAATGGCAATAATGACAGCCTGAAGGAAGAAGATTCTGTTTTAAGATTTTAATCACGGTCTGTGTGTGTGTGTGTGTGTGTGTGTGTGTGTGTGTGTGTGTGTGTGTGTGTGACAGAGAGAGAGAGAGAGACAGACAGACAGACAGACAGACAGATAGACACAGAGACAGAGAGACAGAGAGAGACAGAGACAGAGACACAGAGAGAGATTATATGTGAATGTGTACATGTGTAAGTATTTGTGTGTGATTATAAGCATGTGTGCATGTCCATGTAAATGTGTGTGAGGATATGTTTGTGAATGTGTACATGTGTGAGTATTGTTTGAGTGTGTGAGGATGTGTGTGAGTGTGTGTGTGTGTGCACATGTGTGTGTGCGTGCATGCACATGCACACCTAGCACTCATGTAGAGGTCAGAGGATGACTTTCAGGAGTCAGTTCTTGTCTACCATATGGATCCCAGGGATCAAACTCAGTTCATCAGGCTTGGCAGTAAGTGCCCTCCCGGCAGAGCCATCTCTCCAGCCCCAGGAAGAGGATCGTCACACAAGAAAGCAGAAGAAATGCAATTATACAGCTCCGACACACAGTTAGGCATAGTGGTGCATGGCTAACATGTCAGCTAGAGAAAGCTGAGGGGAGAGGATCATGCAAGTTAGAGACCAATGTGGCAACGTAGCGAGACTTCGTCTCTAAAACAAGTATATGTGAAAACATAGTACTGCCTCCTGAAAAATCTTGGTCTCGTTCCTCTTTTCCTCCTTCCATCCTACCTCTTTCTCTCTGTCACACAGGGCTTATGGTGTAGCCTGCAACCAGACTGTGTAGACTAGACTGCCCTTGAACTCACAGCCTTCCTCTGCACCCCAAGTGTTAAAAATAGGTGTCCGCCACCACACCCAGGAAACCTCCCTGAATGGTATATGTTCTGTCTGGGAAGTCAAATGGATTTGATTATAGGCAACATGCAGTCCTCTGAGGGCTGTTATTTATTGGCTGAAATGATTGAAATGAGTCTTATTTTACCTTCCACTGTTTTTGGACGATGACAGTTTTCAGGAATCAAAAGATGACAATATCTACATGGCAAAGTTCCACTTGTAGCAGTGGGACCGGATCTTTCTTATTCAGCATTGTATCCTTGGAACAATTGGGGATAGTAGGTGTTGAGTAAATATTTGTTGAATGAGTCATCAAATGAATGAATGAATCTGTATGCCTAAAAAATTCTCAATGTAATTAAAGAATCACACAGTCTAAGCCTCTCTTTGGGGTCAAACTATATTCCTTCTTCTAAACATGTATCAGAGCCTCTGGAAGTAATCAGTCCTCAGCCACAAAATCTTGTCTGACACTATGAAACATAATATTTCATATGTAGATATAATCTTAGAACAAAAAATTAAAGGATTTTGATGAAAACAAAGGTTTTTCACTATCTTTCAGTATTAACTTTACAGCTGTAGTTTGCATCCCTATGAAAAGTAAGGATAAATGATTGTGAAATAACAATGTTCTTAACAAAGAGGTGTTTTTATGGTGAAGGAAAAGCTTGCTAAATACATGAACATCTCTCTCAGGGTGCTGGCTAGTTTTATGTCAACTTGATACAAGCTGCGGTCATCTAGGGAAGGAAACCTCAATTGAGAAAATGCCTCCAGATGATCAGGCTGTAGGCAGACAAGCCTGTAGGGTATTTTCTTAATTAGCGATAGAGGTGCATAGGGCCATCCCTGGACGGGTGGACCTGGTTCTATAAGAAATCAGGCTGAGCAAGCCGTGAGGAACAAGCCCATAAGCAGTACCCCTCCATGGCCTCTGCATCAGCTCCTGCTTCCAGGTTCCTGTCCTGTTTGAGTTCCCGTCCTGATTTTCTTCAGTGATGAACAGCAATGTGGAAGTGTAAGCCAAACAAACCCTTTCCTCCCCAAGTTGCTACTGCTGTGTTTCATCCCAGAAATAGTACCACTAAGACATTCAGGACACCTAGAGAAATGGTCCTTCGGACTAACCACTCATGTTGCCCTGCACATTCCACACACATTCATACTTAGGAGAATAAGGCAGGCTGCTTTGAGCCATCCCATTAAAGCCACATTCAGGAAATCTGCTCCTGATTCATGTGTAATAAATAACCGTAAATCTTCCAGCTTGGAAAATAAATGTAGAACAGGAATTCAGAGAACAAAAGAAATGTGTATTTAGTTTGTCATGTACCAAAGGTATCTTTTAAAAAAATGTTTTTCTCAGGGAAGTCTTCTGGGAAAGGGGTCAATTGTTTTTCTCTTCACTTCCCCACATCTTGGCAAGAAAAGGAGTGCTCTTCAAGCCAGCATCCATCCTCCTCAGTTTTCCAATTAAAGCGAAAGGTACGATGTAGCCACTTGGGACAGGCAGAGACGATTTCACAAAAGATCATCTTGGCCTTAAACTTCAAAGAGCCAGTGTATGATTTGAAGGATTTACTTCAATAATTGAATTGGGGAGGATGAAACAGATTGATTGTAGGGTTATTGTTTTTGAAACTGAGTGATATTTATATGAGAATTTCTTAAACTGATTTCTCCATTTTTGTGTGTATGTTTGAAATTTTCCCCACACACAAAATGACAAGAAGCTGAAAATGATGCTCTCCTGTTTTCTGAGGTTGGTGTAGACAGCAGATGCATAGAATATGGAATCAGAAACCCGTTTCCTATGTGCAGGGCACAGTCCTAACAATATAGTAATAGTGTGACCTCCTGTTAGTTACCACAGGTCTTTAAACCTGTCTTAACATTTGAACAGTGGAAGCAATGCCCAGCTTACTCATTTTGCAGGTGTGTCGGCCAGTTTTATGTCAACTTGACATAAATCTGGGACGAGGGAACCTCAAAGAGAAAATACTTCCATCCGGGGCCTGTGGACAAACCTATGGCACATTTCCTTGATTAGACATTGACGTGGGAAGGCCTCGTTCACTGTGGGTGGTGTCACCACTGAGCAGGTGGTCCTGGGCTGTATAAGAAAGCAGGCTGAGCAAGCCATGCAGAGCAAGCCAGTAAGCAGCATGCTTCATGGCCTCTGCATCAGTTCCTGCCTCCAGCACAGACTTCCCTTCATGAAAGACTATAATCCATAAGGTGAAGTAAATCCTTTTCTCCCCAGGTTGGCCTTTTGGTCATAGTGTTTATCACAGTAGACCGAGACAGTGAGTGTTATGAGGATAAATGAATGAATGAATGAATGAATGTTTATATAAGTACTATGTAACCTATAAAATTGCACAAACCCATAAAACAAGGTAATTTTAATTGACTTGTAAACCAGAATTCTTTATGCTCTATTTTCCCCAAATTTACACTTAAATAAAGCTGTTCCAAGCATAAGCAAATTCATATTGTGTGGCTAGTTTCATGTCAACTCAATACAAGCTGAAGTTATTTTGGAAAAAGGAAGTTCAATTGAGAAAATGCCCCCACCAGATTGGCCTGTGGGTAAGCCTCTGGTGCATTTCCTTGATTGATGTAGGAGGGCCCAGCTCACTGTGGGCGGTGCCACCCATGGGCAGGTGGTCCTGGATGGTATAAGTACGCAGGTTGAGCAAGCCGTGAGGAGCAAGCCAGTGAGCAGCAGCTCTCTGTTTGACCTAAAACAATGGTATAGAAGGATTTCAGTTGTTAAGGACATAAACCCACGCAGAATGCAAAAGTGAGGAGATGATCATGGTCTGGAGTTGGCATTTAGGTAACATCTTCTCTCTTTAGATCTGATGGAAGGGGCATGCACTAAATAAATGCAAATACTTCGAAGGCTCTTGTGTATAATGGTAATATCTATATGGAGCTTTTGTGACTAAGCTTAAACTTGATCTATTACTAATGACAAGTTTTTGTTTGTTAGTTTACTGAGACAGAGCCTCACTATATAGTCCTGGCTGACCTGGAATTCACTATGTAAACCAAGATGGTCTTGAACTTGCATAGTGCATAGATGCCTCTGCCTCTTCAGTCCTGGAATAACTAGACATCTGCCTTATTCATCTATGACTACAATAAAAGTTACATCCACCAATGCCTTTAACTTTTGAAAGTGAGCGTGGGGGGAGGGAGAGCATTGGCAAGCACAAGTGTGGGAGTCGGAAGGCAGATTGGGAAGTCAGTTCTCGCCTTCCAGCTCGTTAAGACGGGGTCTCTAGTGTTTCCATCACTGCCACAAACTCCAGCTGACCTGTGAGTTTTGAGTGATTCCCATCCCTGCCTCCCATCTTGAAACTCAGAGATCACAAATTGTACAATTTAAGCTTGGAAATCAGGTTTCTGTGGTGAGATTTTATTTGTGCTGTGATAAATAAAGCTTACTTGGCGATCAGAGGAAAAAGTCAGTCACTGTATTAAACATAGAAGTCAGGCAGTGGTAGCACAGGCCTTTAATCCCAGTGCTAGTTAACCATAGAGGTCTGGAGGTCTGTACAGACAGACAGGAAGTGATAGAGCTGGGCAGAGAGAGGAAGTGAGATGGCAGAGCACAGAAAGGATACAGACGTGAGTATACAGGAAGTACCTCTCTTGGGCTGCGGATTTCCAAGTGGTAAGAACATGGCTGGCTTCTTTCTGCTTCTCTGATCTCTCAGTTTTCACCCCAATATCCCCAGCCCCATAAATGCTTCAAAAAGCACATTTCTCTACAGGTTAGGGTTTGGTGTTGTTTGTGCAAATGACATGAGAATTTACCTAATTTTGCTCCTCACCCTAAAGTCACAAAAGGGATCCCATTTATATTACATTTGTTTTTCCATTTTTCATTATTGCCAAGCTATTTCTTATTTATCTTTTAGTGATTATAAAATGGACTTAAGGAGGGCTGTGGGTTTCCATTATACAGTCAGATTTTAAAACTAATCATCTCATAGGGGAGGTTTTGTGAACATCGATGCAGATCCCGATCACCGTAGTCCTCACAGTTGATCCATCACAGGGGAAGAGAGCATGGACCCGGTCCGCTCACGGTGTTTGCTTGTCCTTTAACAAACAAGATGTCCAGAAGAAACTCTCCGAGATGCCATGAGTCTCAACACAGAAAACAGTCTTTTCAGTGATAGCCACATGGAATCAGAAAGGCTCCATGTGTGAGGTCTAAACCATGCCCTCGGGAAAGGATTGGGCAGTCCCCTGGCCGAAGAGTTGACTCCTGCTCAGCCGGCTCCTGCGTCTCATCTCCCACCGTGTTCACCACTCCATTTACCGTCTCCTCCATCAACTCCTCAGACCAATTGCGATTATTTCCGAGCACACAATGTCAGCTTTGTCGACTGCCTCGGTTCCATTTGATGTTTTTGGAACTACCGGGACCGTGTTTGGTTTCTTTTTAAAGGCAAGCAGTTTTCTAAAACTTAAAATATTTCCATTTTGAAAGCAAAAAGACTCTTTCTTTAGTCCGTGATGAATATTTGAGTAGTGTTAAATTTATCATTCTGGCAGTACTCACATTGTACTTGTCATTAATTGTGACTCATCAAAGAATGTTTTGCTGGTGAGTCCGTGGGTAGCAGATGGTTCTGTTTAGGGGAATGGAGGCAGCAGACTCTGAGGCCCAAGGAGAGAGACTTCTTACATCATCACTAGAGGCTCATGTGTGAGAAAGCACAGTAATGGGTGGGAGCAGGGCAAGACTGGGCTTCTCTGGAGGTCAACAAGGCTCTTAGGTTTGGATTATGGGTAGGTGGGTTGACGTCAGTGTTGCTGGCATGTCAGGTGTGAGGCGAAATGAAGCAATGGCCAGAAGAGGTACTCAGTGGAAAACCAGAATGTGCCTGTTTCTATGGAACCCATCATCCTGGTAACTATAGTGACAGAGACCACCACACAGGAGAGAGGGACTGCTCCAGCAACGGTGGTATCAATAGGAACTCCGAGGTCTGTAGTACACCCTCCTTAAAGATGCCTCACCTCAGAAGTGGGAGAAATGGCCATGCCCTTCTCTTCCTTTTCCTCCTTCCTCTTTTTCTTTTCTCTCTCTCTCCCTCCTTCCCTCCCTCCCTCCTTCCCCCTCCCTGCTTTCCTGGTGGTAATGCTTCCACCCCTCCTGAATTCTGTTTTCCTGCCCTTTAAACAGCGGCCCATGCACGTCACGTGAAGTACAGCACTCAGGCATGAGTGAGCCTGCAGGACTAGTCTACACCATTCTGACATTTGCGTTTTACCCATCAATCCAGCCACGTGAATGGCTTTTCTGAGAGTCTGCATCCTAGTATGGACACACATGCATCATTCTTTGGCAAGACATTTAGCGAGTTGTTGATTTTCTATTAAGAAAAGAGGGCCATACTTGTGTCATTAACAGAGATAGGAGAAACCTGAAAGACAAAATTGAAATTCTCTCAGGTATACTTCACAAATAATCACAAATGGTTTTGTAGATGTCATGTGCTTGGCCTTTCCAGACCTCGGTGTCTTCAGCTGTAGAACAGACTCCCAACCATGCGTAGTTTCTGGAGCTAGAGGAGAACGAGATGAGCTGAGACAAGCCCAGAGGGTCTCAGAAAGGAGTAGAGGAGGCAGGATGTGATGACGTGCTTGCCAAAATGAAGAAACTCGGGGGAAGCGCCTAGGAATTAAAGACACATGAGCACTAGATTAGAAATTAAGTGTTATGTTTTGTTGTTGCCTTTGTTTATTATGTGAGAGACCCACTCAAGGCCTTGAGAATGTGCTTCATGACGGAGGCATAAACCTCGCCAAGAAGAGACTGTGGAAAAAGCCATTTTTAGGAGCACAGTGTTCATGCCAAGTGGTGGTATTGCATGCCTTTAATCTCGGGAGGCAGAGGCAGGTGGATCTCTGTGAGTTCGAGGCCAGCCTGGTCTACAGAGTGAGTTCCAGGACAGCCTAAGTTACCTAGTGAGATCGTGTCTGGTGGGGGTGGGGAGGGTATTTATTTCATTTTGCGGTGTCTTAGTTAGGGTTTGTGATGAAACTATTACCAAAGCAACTTGGGGAAGAAAGATTTATTTGGCTTACACTTCCACATCACAGTTCATCATCAAAGGAAGTCAGGACAGGAACTCAAGCAGGGCAGGAACCTGGAGGCAGGACCTGAAGCAGAGGCCATGGAAGAGTGCTGCTTACTGGCTTGCTGCTCATGGTTTCCTTGGCCTTCCTTTCTTATAGAACCCAGGACCACCAGCCCACAATGGGCTGGACCCTTCCCCATCGGTCACTAATTAAGAAAAAGCCTTGCAGGCTTGCCCACAGCCTGATCTTAAGGAGGCATTTTCTCAAGCGAGGCTTCCTCCTCTGATGACTCTAGTCTGTGTCGGGTTGACATAAAACTAGTTAGCTCAGGAAGTTATATGACTGTGAAGCATGGAAAGAAAACCCAAGCTCATACAATGGAGTAACCTTGACCCCAGTGGAGAGAAGGGAGGGTTTCAGTGTAGAAGGTGGGGTTGAACATGAGCTTCTCATTCTCTGACCACCTCGCCAGAATGACCAGATACTGCATTTTCACATCGCTAGATGTCTGAGGTTTTTGTGGAATATGCACTTTCCAAATTACAAACTATCACATGAGTCATCTTCTGAAGAGAGAGCTATTTACTACCCTTAAAAGACTAAGTGTCTCTCGTTATTAGAGATAAAAGGATAAATAAAGGAAGTGGCAATAATTCTTCACTTCTGCAGAATTAGAGATAGAAGATAGAGATGGAATTAGAAAAATGGGAGGTACGGTGCATCCATGTTGCAGAGACTAAGGCCTAAGCGTTAAGTTGTATAAACAATGGTAAGCTCTAGGGCCAGCAGATGACTCAGGTAATAATGCATGATGACCTGAATTTGAATCATTAGCACCCACATCAAAAACTAAATATTAGAGAGAGAGAGGCAAGAGGCTCCCTGGCCACCTGAGACCCTTTCTTAAAACATAAGGAGGAGAGCGATCAAGTCATGCAATGTCAGCCCCTGGCCTCCACCTGCTTGTGTGTACACATACACCCTTACACACATGTTCATACACACAAACATGTACACATATATGCCACACAGGCACAAACTAAAATAGATTGATCAAAATACATTTTCGTTTGTTTGTTTTTTTGAGACAGGGTTTCTCTGTGTAGCTTTGCACCCTTCCTGGAACTCACTCTGTAGCCCAGGCTGGCCTTAAACTCACAGAGATCTGCCTGCCTCTGCCTCCGGAGTGCTGGGATTAAAGGCATGCACCACCACTGCCCGGCTCAAAATACATTTTTAAAACACTAGTTGGCTCTTAGTGAACATTAGTCACCCCCTCCTTGCTTGTTCCTTTTCTGAAACTCGTAAACCCACAATTTCTAGCCTTTTGGACAGACACACACACATAAGGAAAAGGCAACATGGCATCTTTTATAGACAAAAACGATCTAAGCTGGGCATGGTGGCTCGTGCCTCTACTTCCAACACTCGGGAG
Source organism: Peromyscus leucopus (assembly GCF_004664715.2). NCBI lineage: Eukaryota > Metazoa > Chordata > Mammalia > Rodentia > Cricetidae > Peromyscus > Peromyscus leucopus. The sequence continues at coordinate 97,638,230 of NC_051066.1, read as the reverse complement.
GCAGAAAAGTTTTTGCAAATTCAAAGCCAGCCTGCTCTATATAGGGATTTCTAGGCTACAGAGTGATTGACCCTGTCTTTAAAAAAAATTTTTTTATTCATTTTGCTTGATGATACTGGGTGTTTGTTCCAAAGCAGAGGTGGAGGCACATGGATATAGGCGGTTACATTTGGGAGATGGTTTTGGCACATGACCCAGGAGCTGCACCAGAATCTTTTAAGATTTCTCTCTTTTGTCTGTTTTGTCTTGTTGAGTAGATGTTTATAAGATGTTGAAAACTTTGGAACCCCAATAAAAGATGTTATATCATGTGTATTTTATTTAAATTTTAATCAATTAGATTTTAATTTTAATATTTTTTAACATCTTCCTACAAAAGACCATTTGAAGGAAGTCTGAAGGAAAATTCTTGCTTCCCTTGTGGTGAGCTTTCATATGGGAACTGATTTATGCTTTGATGCTTGAAGGGACTTAAGGGGGGAAAATGTGTCTGGATTAAAACATTAAAAATAGAACCATAAATTCCAAGATTAAGTCCCTTGAGTTCCTTGACATTTGAAGTAATTTCCCCAAAGTAACTTCCTTTGTAAAAGCTCATAAATTTCTGAGAAAGTTCCCTGGAAGTGTAGTGGTTAGAATAAATTTATGAGAAATAAAACCTTATCTACTCTAGAGATTATTGTGTCAATAAAAAAATAGGATTAGATAAAAGCAAGCATTAGTTGGAAAATGGATCTATTCTAAGTGTGATGAACTCATATTCAAATTAGTCTGTGAAGTAGTGAAGACATGCCCTTCACATCCAGGGCCGGCTGAGTGCAGCCACGGATAATTTTCTAAATGATCCCGTTTGCGTGTATTTAGCATTACATCTTTGACTTATCCATAGCTGAACCCCAAAAGGATTCCCAATCCCCCCATTTGAAATACTGAAAACTGGTTCCTTTGGACCACCATACCTAGAAGGAACTAGTCTCTGAAACTGTTGACTTATTCTTGATTTTAATCAGAGTAGGGACATGTAGAAGAGTCATTGTTCCTTTATTGGAAAATTTATCTCCCTCAGAGACAGATTATTCATGAAAATGTGTTATGAGGTTGTGTATTAGCCTAACATGGTGGTGTAGGCCAGGAGACTGAGGCAGGAGGGTTGAAACAAGTCTGAGGTAGCAAAAGCCTGCCTCAAAAATAAGGAAGTGTGTTTGACTAAGTTCATTCAGGTATGAAAACTGATGATACACATCACACACACACACACACACACACACACACACACACACACACACACACCAAAAAAGGTCCTTTTTCACACAGCAAATCATCTCTCTTCTCTCTAACACTATTCATGCTTACAAACCAGACTTTCAGATACTCACTGTTGAAACCTACAAGATCAACAAGAAGTCCCTCATAGTAACTGGATCTCCATTGGCTGTCTTTTCTTGGTCAAATGCTGAGTATTTTTGGTTTGTGATGATAACTTCATTTCAAGCCTGAGAGAGCAGTTGACCTGCCCTTGGTCTAATCATACCTAACAGCTGCCAAAACTATTTCACATTCAGGGAGAAGAGTGTCCCTGGAGAGGGGACATAGAGCCATGCATGTTTCTTTCAAGATGTCTCTTTGGCTATCACAACAAGAAATATTCTCCCAATCGTGGTGGGAAGAGGGTGTAGTTGACATTTTTATTACATCTCTATGCACAAAAGAGGGCCAGCGTTAAAGAGCTGAGACTTTGAGGGGAAAAAATCTTATTTAATTTGCATCTGCAGGGCACCTAAAGCTGAGGAAAATTTTGATTTAGTTTTGCTTTTGCAAAATATGCTAAGAGCAAGCATATATTCACATGTGTAGTAGAACACCATTGCTTTTGCTAAGATCTGGAATCCAAAGAGGCCTGGTCTACCGCAGAGGGATGTAGGAACAGGAGATGGCATTTAGATAATAATTATACTAGCTTCCACTTTCTGGCTACTTACTGTGTGAAATGCTTGCCTTATAATCTAGTGCACAGAAGCCCTCAGTAAGCAGCAATTATAGGAAGAGAGCTGTATGCTCTAAAAACATCTTGTATGATTTACTTCATTTAATCTCACATGAAGGTGCTTGTCTGATGTCACACAGCTAAGCATGACACCAGTGGTACAAACTAACTATACTAACACCCCCACCCCCATTCCAAAGCCTGCATGTTAAGTTCACGTGTGCTCACAACTGTGACTACAATTACTATAACTACAGTTACAGTACACAGACATACATGCAGGCAAAAGACTCATACAGATTTTTTAAAAATTAATTTAATAAAACCATGGAGGAACTTCAGGCTCGGCTCACTGTCTCTTCGGGTTAGCAATTGCTTCACACCGTCTCATTGCACTGTTCTTCATGTCAGTCACTCGATGGTGTATTCACTTGAACTGGACACTCCCTCAACCTCACCCTGTTGTCACAAAGGTATACCAATTCATCTAGGATATCTTAGGACATCTTAAGTTACGTCATCCTCAGAAAGCCTCCCCGAATATTTTCTCTGAAACTATACACACCCAACTGCCTTTTCATTTATTCACTATTTCAATAGTTATTATTCTCCTTGCACGATCTCTCACCTTATTTTCATTTCACCATATACTTTAGAATAGGTGATGCCTAAACAACTTGGTCTCCCAGCCAGTTTGTCCAGCTTTCTTTGTACTACACTTTTGAGTACAAAGAAAGATGTACTCTTGAGAGATGAAGACTTTGTCTCTCCATTGAGATGGGTACTCACTGTAATGAATAGCCTAAGAGAATGCCAGAGATGCCCTGCAAGAGACCTAACCTAGCCCACAGAAGGAAAGTATCTGAGATCTGTTTAGCCAGGGTTTATGAATGGCCAGGTTCATTGACAGGGCTTGAGTGGGTAAACAATGGGTGAACAGACCCAAAAAGGAGGGAATGAGCCAACTGCACAAATATCTGTTCCCAAGAAAGTTCTATGAGTGGGAATGCCTGTCGTTTAGAAGACAGAAGCGGGAAGATCACAGAAGTCCAGGCTAGTCTGATCTGCTTAGCAAGTTCCAGGCCAACTGGGGATATATACTGTGAAACCATCTAGAAAGGGCAGGCAATGGATGGGGGGAGGCTGGGGAGGTGGCTCAGTCAGTACAGTGCTTGCTGCACAAACATGACCTGTGTGTAAAAGTGGGGCACAGTGCAACTGGGATTCCATTTCTGGGGAGGCGGAGACAAGCAGATCCCTGGATACAGGGTATACCGTATACCTTTATTTGGTATATAAAGGTAGCTCATTGGCGGGCCCGCCTAGCTGGATTTGTGAGCTCTGGGTTTGGTGAGAGACCTTGTCTCAAAAATAAGGTAGAGAGCAATTGAAAAAACACCCAGTGAGTGGCCTCTGGCCTCCAGGCATGGACACATATGTTCATGCGCACCCACATGCACATATGTGTGTACACATATACACACAAGCATGAACTTAGAGATGAATGTTTTGAGGACTTACAGGAAAGAAATTCAACTACTTGGAAAAAATCGAAAAAGTGGATCATCCTGGATAACATAGCAAGATCCTGTCTCAAAAAATAAAAAAATAAAAAAAAAAGACTTTATGGGGGGTGGGGAGTCACCTTTCTCTTAGGCTTAGGCCCCATAGGATGGTGGTAATAGTCTCGTTAAGGGCCTGGAATGTCCTCTCTCATCCCTCATTAGACAAGGCTATTTCCAGAAAAGATAGATGTGGCAAGTGCCAAGCTATATAGAAGGGATCGCTAGAAAAATGAATGCTAAGTGAAATGTCATAGCAGTTATTCAGAGGTGGCAAACCAGGATGAGTCAGCCCCTTCCCCTACACACACCATCATCACCTACACATTTGGGGATGGTGTCAGTGCGCAGAAAGAGCAGCCCCATCTACCTCTGTTGAATCATCTTATGCCTCCTCCTGACGTCACTCATCCAACACCCCCACTTCTCATTGGCCCTCTCAGTCTGTATGTTAGGGGGAGGGAAGCACATAGAGGCCACTGGATAGTCTGGGGTCTGTAAATATATAACCAGAGTCTCTATCTCATGGCACCTCCTGGCCAGGGACAGGAGCAAGTACACGCAAGAGCTTGGAATCTGATTCCACCGACAGTCCCGCAGAGACTTCCAGCTTTGGGTAATTTACAGGCAGAGGCGTCTGGCCCGAAACACACTGGATGGCAGCCTTGTGGATCCATGCCAGTCCCCAGGGACGGCCAGCAAGCAGAAAGGAACGCAAAGGTCACAAACTGAGTCGCCCTTTTCTTGATGATATTTCACTGATTCTAGGCACTGACAGGGAACAACAGAGTAGCTGTCTTGATGTCACCCCCACCCCAACCCCACCCCACTCCTCTCTGCCACATTTCCTCTTAATGACCATTCTACCCAGGTAGCCCAGAATTTTTCCATAGGATAGAAGCTTCAGCAAGTCATCTAGCGTCTGTGAGTTATATAAGGAAACGGGAGAGTAGGGAGGTGGTCCCTGCGGTAAAGTTCTGTGATGAGCAAGCGCAGGGACCCGAGTTCGGATCCCCTGCACTCACATCAGAAGCTGGAGAGGCAGAGAAAAGAGAAAGCCTAGGACTCACTGGCCCACCAATCTAGCTCAGTCAGTGACTCCAGGTTCAGTGAGAAACCCTATCTCAAAAGATGATGAAGAGGACAATTGAGGACGTCACCTAGTGTCACCTCTGGGCTCCACACTCATGTGCCTTCATGCACATGCACCCTGAGGCACACATGTGAACAATACACACATATACCACATACTAACAATGATAATAAAACAATAGTAATTATCATAAATTAAAATAGGAAGAGCATATGTTCCACTAGTCTCTGGATTTTTTTTTTTTTTGTCTATGACTGTAAAAATCATAGAAGAGTTCAGAATACCTTTTGAAGGGTTCAAATGTGATGAATACCTTTATTACTAGGATTTTACTATTCACACACCTAGGTGCTAATAGCACCCATGGAGCTAACAAATGAAAAGTATAATGTAGAGCACCTGCTAAGCGCTCTATTTACACAGAGAGTGTAAATTATAGCTGTGGTGAAAGGTTGCCATTTGTGAGGAGAAAGGGTGTGGGGGCGGATGCGGTAGGGCAAAGGTCTGCAGGCTTGATAAACAATGCAGCCTGGGGAAGTCCACCACTGAGGCCCACGTTGACAGCAGGAGCGTGTAAGACTGGGAATTCCCCACGTGGGTTTTCCTGGTGACATCTGACCAAAATCCCTTCTCTTCATTAAATGTTTGGTTATAGTACAGGAGTGACACTTTTCTCTTTAATTCTGCTCCCCCCCCAACCCCCATGACCTTACTCTACCACCAAGGGTTGGGCTATGCTTGAAAGATGGCTTCTTGGTTTTTAAAAAGCTTAATTTAGCTCATTATCCTGAAGTTCAAGTGTGAAGACCTCATGCTGCTGCTGTTTGGTGGGAAAGCCTACAGAGGATGGGTATGCATCATAGGAGGTGCACTCTATGAGAAACTGAAGGTAGGTGTCTTAGTCGGTGTCCTATTGCTGTGAAGAGGTTCCAGGACCACGGCAACTCTTAGAAAGGAAAGCATTTAATTGGGGCTTGCTTACAGGTTCGGAGGTTTAGTCCATTGTCATCATGGAGGAGAGCGTGGCAGCACGCAGACAGACCTGGTACCGGAGGAGCTGAGAGCTCTACATCCAGATCTGCAGGCAGGAAGAGAGAGAGAGAGAGACAGAGAGAGAGACAGAGAGAGAGACAGAGACACTGGGCCTGGCTTGAGCATTTGAAACCTTAAAGCCCACCCCCAGGGTCACACTTCCTCCAGCAAGGACATGCCTTCTAATAGTTCCACACCCTGGCTACCAAGCATCCAAATCTGTGAACCTATAGGGGCCATTCTTTTTTTTTTTTTTTTAAGATTTATTTATTTATTATGTATACAGAAGAGGGCACCAGATCTCATTACAGATGGTTGTGAGCCACCATGTGGTTGCTGGGAATTGAACTCAGGACTTGTGGAGGAGCAGTTGGTGCTCTTAACCTCTGAGCCATCTCTCCAGCCCTAGGGGCCATTCTTATTCAAACAACCACATTCCACACCCCTGGCCCTCATAGGCTTGTAGCCATATCCTAATGCAAAACTGCATTCAGTCCAACTTCCAAAGTCCCCATAGTCTATAACAGTTTCAACACTTTTTAAAAGTCTGAAGTTCAAAGTCTCTTTCTTCTGAGATTCATGGCAATCTCTTAACTGTAACCCCCTGTAAAATCAAAATCAAAAAGCATAACACATAGTTTCAACATACAGTGGCACAGGATATACATTACCATTCCAAAGGGGAGGAAAGGGAGCATAGTGAGGAAACACTGGACCAAAGCAAACTCCAAACTCTGCATCTCCTTGTCAGATGTCAAAACACTCTTCAGATCTCCATCTCCTTTCAGCTTTGTTGACTACAACACACTTCTTTCTCTTGGGCTCGTTCCACTCCCTGTTAGCAACTCTCCTTGGCGGGTATCCCATGACTTTGGCATCTCCAACATCTTGTGGTCTCCAAGGCAATCCAGGCTCCACCTTCACAGCTTCATGCAATGGCCTCTCTGGGCCTCCATTCAGGACACATGCCTGACCTGAGTAGCTTTCCTTAGCCATGGAAGATTTCATAAACCCTTTCTTGTATCCATGACTCTAAAGCCAGAACCACATGGTCAAATCTACCAAGTTCTTCTGCTTGCTGGGGCTAGAACATGGCTCCCTTGTTCAAATACGTTTTCACCAACTTTCTGTTTTTAATGGTTTCTTTTACTGCTTAAGCTTGGCTGTCCTAGAGCTCAATCTGTAGACCAGGCTAGCCTCAGACTCAGAGATCTACCTGCCTCTGCCTTCTGAGTGCTGGAATTAAAGCACCATGCCTAGTCATTTCTTTTTTTTTTTTTTTTTTTTTTGGTTTTTTTTTTTTTTTTGTTTTTTCGAGACAGGGTTTCTCTGTGTAGCTTTGCGCCTTTCCTGGAGCTCACTTGGTAGCCCAGGCTGGCCTCGAACTCACAGAGATCCGCCTGGCTCTGCCTCCCGAGTGCTGGGATTAAAGGCGTGCGCCACCAACGCCCGGCTTCCTAGCCATTTCTTTAATTCCTTTTCCCAAGATAGATGGGTAAGGTCTTGCCCTGAGGTCACCACTCCCTTTATCCCATTTAGCATCAGGCTTTTCTTTAAACTTTTTTAAAGATTTTATTCAATTTTATTTTATGTGCATTGGTGTTTTTACTGCATTCATTTCTATGTGAGGGTGTTGGATCCCGTGGAACTGTAGTTACAGGAAGTTGTAAGCTGCCATGTAGGTGTTGGGAATTGAACCCAGGTCCTCTGGAAGAGCAGCCAGTGTTCTTAACTGCTGAGCCATCTCTCCAGCCCCTTCTTTAAACATTTTATCTCTTTGAACATAGGACTTAACTATTCCACTTCCTGGTGCCCCTTTCCTTCTCAAACTGTACATTTTGTATTTTTCCTTGCTCGGCTTGCTCCTTTTCATTCTAGATCTGCCTAAGACTGACTACTAATAACAATGTGACCACAGTCAATACTAGATTGTTTTGAAATCTTCTCTGCCAACACTGTTAATCCAAAACTCTTCAATTTATCCTCAGGCATATATTTTGGACAAAAGCAGAAGTCAGCCACATTCTTCACCAAAATATCCAACAAGGCCACACATCCTAATAGTGCCACTCCCTAGTGGCCAAGCATACAAATCTGAGCCTATTATTATTCAGACCACCACATTAGGCTTACCCACTGTATTCACACAGTGGCAGATGGGTGTGCTTCCACAGGGAACGCCAAAGAAGCAGCCAGGAAGGTTTCTGTGAGGTGTGGTCCTTCCTCAAGTTCTGTCTGGCAGGTTCTGTGCAGTTAGGCTTCCTTAGGAAAGCCCTGGGCCTCCTTATCAGTACAGCAAGACCATGTAGTTGTGTCTGCCTAGCTCCTTCCTCACTCAGGCCTGTCAGGGAAGGCCCTGGGCTGTGGTTTCAAATGTCAGAGCCCTTGGGGACAGCTAAGAGCATCTTCCCCTCAAAGTCTAAAACAAAGTTGCTGGTAGAGAAGAAAATCATTCTTAGAAAACTGCCAAACGAAGGACCCACAGCAGGAGGCAGAGACCCTTTCTAGTTGTACAGCGTCTCAAGCCAGCTTTCACCTTTCTCTGCTGTGATTTTTTTCCTTTATTCTAATTTCTGTTGACTTACAGTTGTCCTTCAGGTACAAAACTATTCTGCCTCCATCCCCATTCTCTGGCTCACTTCCCTTCCTAGGTGAACTATCCTAAGGCTGCAGCCAAGCCATCCTCCAGGAACCCCTGACAAGCTACAGCAAGCTGGCCACATGTACAACTGCACATGTCACCAGCCATCCCAGCTAAAGAGGACCCAACTCAGACGCTGCAGGCCCCGTTTCTTTTCATGTGGCACTTTCTCGATCTTGGGAAACAATAATGCTCATCCCCGAAAGCCAGTGTGCATTGCCAAAGCTCTGTCGCAAACCCTCTGCATGATGGCTCCCAAACTCTCCAGAACTCAGCAGTTCCCCCAGGGAGAGGGACTGCTGAGGTGCTGGCTGGCTTGCAATACCTGGATAAGGAGATTGCATTCCCTCCTTGCTGACGGAGTTATGCAGGGTAATTACATCGGTACCCCTGTGTGACACTGGGCGGAATCTCATTAAAATGGTATAAGAGAAAATTGGGTTGTGGTAGAGAATAATCATTTCATTAGAGCTGAACTGTAATCCATACAACAGAACGCTGGCCTGAGTATAGATGCCAGGGTTGCTCTGTCTTCCTGATAACAGTGCATGTGGGATGTATATTTAGTGTGGCATTTGCTTATGTGGGGCACAATGAAAAGTCAGTATGAGGCTGCTCCAGATTTTCCCCCCTGGTGAGAAGGTTGATGGCTGTGCAGAGACGGTTGCTGCTTGATTTGGACCCATCCTGGGAAAGCAGCATCGCCACCTTTGATAAGGGCCTCTGGCAGTTTCACCACATAGCAATTTGGAAGCACACAGGTACATGTATAGACCAGAGCCCAAGAGGAGGTGCTCCGTGGAATCCGTTGAGTATGGTCTCCATCCAAGATGGGAGACAGGCCTGGGCAAAGCAGATGTCATGGGCTGTCATTCCTTTCTTTTCAAAGGGGTGGCAGGCATATGCCTTCAGCCACTCACCACAATAGAGAAGAGTCATTCTGAACCCTTTGCTCATACAGCCCAATCCTCAGAAGCACAGAGAGGTGATAGCATCTCCTGGCATTTCACTGTTGGAGGTGCTTTAACACATTATCTCATCTGGTAGATGGGGATTCAGAAACCTATTTTTAATTATCCAGAGCATGAACTGTTTACTATTTGAGTATAAGAGCACTGTAAATGATTTTATGTATAAAATAATTTTTACTCTTAAAAAAAAAATCTCACGGGGTCTGGAGAGATGGCTCAGAGGTTAAGAGCACTGACTGCTCTTCCAGAGGTCCTGAGTTCAATTCCCAGCACCCACCTGGTGGCTCACAACCCTCTGTAATGAGATCTGGTGCCCTCTTCTGGCCTGCTGTCATATATGCTGTATACATAATAAAAAAATAAAATCTTAAAAAAAAAATCTCACACTGGCCAATAAGATGTTTTAATAGGTAAAGACACTTGCCATGTAAGTAAGTCTAGGACCTGAGTTCAATCCCAGAACCCACATAAGGGTGGAAGGAGAGAATTCACAAAGTTGTCCTTTAAATTCCATCTGTGGGCTGTGGCATGCAGGCACGCATGCATGCACATACAATAAGACAAACAAAAATATCATGCCATGCGTAGAGCATTTAGAAACTAAGGGAAAAAAACTTTTGACCTAACTTTTGCACCTTAGTATGCTGATGTTTGATTTTTTTTTCTTCTAGTTTTCTTCATGCAGTCTTACATGTTACCAGAATACCCCCTACTTTTAAAGAGCCATCAACTTCTGTTTATATGAAGGACATTATATCAAGATATATGTTTGTATGTATGTCCCCGTTTTAAAAGTCAATCGCACTTTGCCTGTAATCAAAGTACTGAAATGATGGAGAGAGAAGCCTTTGGCTGTTACACACTTAGGCTTCTCTCTCAGCCTTCTGAGCATCTGGAGGTTGCTCTAAGATGTCCACCTGTACCCAGTAGTTGGTTTGCTCTTCATCTCAATTTGCCACATCCTAGGCCGTGCTCACACTGGGCTTGGGTTTATACAGTGAACACTTGACCTTGGTCTGTGTCATTTAGATAAAACTATCATTTAGAGGCTTAACTGATAATGCTCTTAATTTGACTCTGCCCAAAGGAGTGACTGCATCTGTATTCAAGTATGCCTGCCTCAGCTGAGAGGTGTGTGGAATCAGCATCTCTAAGAACCTGGCACCAACTTTTTTTTTTATTACATTTCTTGTGTGTGTGTGTGTGTGTGTGTGTGTGTGTGTGTGTGTGTGTGTGTGTGTGGTCAGGCTTGGTAGCAAGCGCTTTTACCCACTGAGCCTCTCTCCTGGCCCTGGTCACATTGTGTCCCCTCCCTCACCTCTCTCACCCACCCCCAAGTCTAGAAGCACGTCTTTCACATGTGGCTGCCCTAGCCCTGGAAGAGGAGAGACCCCCCTAGGCATGGAGCCTGCATTTGTAGCCAGAGCCTGCCGGGAACAGTATAGAAGTCCCTAGCCTTCCTGTTTGCTATGAAGGAAAAGGGACACAGCTGAACACAGCTGAAAACACTAAAGGATGCTTGTGTTGGGCAGCACATCCATCATGATGACCAGTAAAGTCTAAAGCGCCTGGCTACCTAGCAAGTGTTTCTCCTAAGCCCTGGAGCCTAGGGAGCATACAAATACCTTCTCTTTTCTCTTCCAGCCTCTTTTTTTTTTTTTTTTTTTTTTAAGTAAGCATAGCTCCCTGGAGTGCACTTACTCTCCCGATATGTACACAGGCAGGACGTGAGAGACCACTTCTGTCTGTAATGGATGCCTTGTGTCCAAGGTATTTTCCTGAGCACTGTGCTATTCATCCTAGGACTTGTAATGCATGATTAATGTGTGTTTAAATAGTCATTGCCTAATCGGACTGCTTCACCTTAGGGATGCTAGTGAGTACACAAAGCAGACTTACTCAAAAACACCATCACATGTGCACAGCCATCTGACAGCTCCAGTGGTGTGCAAAGAATGAGCCGCCGCCGCCGCCGCCGCCGCCGCCGCTGAGGTGCAGATGCGCCCGCGCAGGCCTACGTGTTCCACCAAGCTGCAGACAGCGTTCCCAGACCCCATTCTGGAAGCACCTTAAGTCTCTTATGTGAGCATCCACCTGCAAGGCTCCGTGAGGACTGGCTGTTCATCTGACCTGAAGGGAGCTTTCAGTCTAGTGGGAATAATGAGAGCTAAAGGTGCCTGGAGACTGGGTTAGAAAAGAGAGGGGAAATCCAGGCGACTGAGGAAGGGGGCTCGGGTGAACCCTGAGTGTAAGTGGGAGGGAGGAAAAGGGGGAGCTAAGGAGCTTGCAGTTACCCTGGGGATGTCGTGAAGCTTTGCAGGGAGACAGCATCCACACAGACCACCCAAGTGGCACACTTAGATGCCTGTGACGATCCTTGTGTGAGCCCTGCTGAGCTCTCTGCCTGTGGGTAGGTGAAGCTCTGACTCCCATGTGCTACTGCTTCTGGCCTGGCTGGCTGCAAAGCAAAGTGTCCCATGAAAAGGTCCCAAACTTCTAGATTTTTACCCACCCACCCCCAGTGTAATTTGAGCCAAGAGACTAAGGTAGCAGACTGTGGACATTCTTAGCATTTCCCCCTCATCCGCTGATTGCAGCCTACCGAGTCCCTTAGAAGATCTGCCTGTGACTCATGGAACCTGAACCTTTAAAGTGGGTCATGCCTAAAAACCGGATGAGAACTTTCGCTCTACAGGATGTTAGTTGGGGGACAGTGTAGGCCTGTCCTTTTCTGAGAAGTCTTAGAGCTGGTTGCATATAAATCTTCCCTAAAAATGGGAGCCTAGCTTGGAGACACCTATGTGGAGAATATTGCTGTATATGTGTATCTATATATACTTTGAAAAAAAAAATCCCCCTTCCTTCTGGAAACTGCTTTAGAAGTTACACTTGTAATTGCTACATGATTCAGCCACCAAGTTACTGAAATGTTCCCCTCAAGGAGTGTTTGACATTCAGTGGAAATTTTAATATAATGGAGTGAACATGTCAGAAATCCAAACCGATTTTTAACTCTTTGGCTTGTTCATATTTGAAAGGATAGCTTCTGGTAGGATTTTTTTTTCTTCTTTCCCTTCTATGGCTTAAAAATAAGGGTGAGTGGCAGAGACTAACACTGATGCCCCTCAGGGCCTCTTCTGATGTATCCTAACACATTTCTCAGGCAGCAGCCCGATACACATAGAGTTTCGGCCCCTTCGCCCTGTTGACTTTGGGAAATGTCTTATAACACAGTGATGAGGTATTCAGGTCTGTAGTTAGCCAGCTCAGCCACTTACTGGGAAAACCACCCATCGTTCCTATTCCTTCTCACCCATCAAGTAGTCCTGACAATAGCACCTGGTGAGTAAGGACGTTGTAACAGTTAAGTAACACGGGCACCGCGCTGGATGCGTAGTTAGTACTCACCAGTAAGGGATTAGCTCTTCTTCCCTCCCACCCCTCTTGAGCATGTCCACCTGGGGAAGGAGAAGCCCAAGGAGAGAGAGCTATTTTATAAATGGTAGCACAACCATGTGTTAGCTGTTGCCTTCTAGGGTAGAAAGTTGTATATACTGGGAGAGTTTTAGACAGGGAAGGGCTTGATACGTGTTAATTTTAGTGTATTTCAGCTGCCTCTGCCTCAGTCATTAGTGAAATTGACTTTAGGAAAAGCAAAGCCTTTCCCAGGACTCTGTGCTCTCTCTTAATGTGCAACTGTGCTCCCTTTCCAAGTGGCCATCCTCCCTCCTCTGATTGTCGGCCTCGGCCAGTGATGTAAATTATTCGTTCCCTCCTCCATCTTTTCCCCTCGTTCTTCTGTGTGGTGGTGGTGGCGGTGTTTCCTGGAGGGGGTGTTTTTTTTGAGACCTGGTTTCTCTGTGTAGTCTTGGCTGTCATGGAACTCTCTCTGTTTAGGAACCAGGCTAGCCTTGAACTCAGAAATCCATCTGCCTGCCTCTGCCTCCCAAGTGCTGGGATGAAAAACATGGGCCACCACATCCAGCTTTCTTTCTGTTTTTAACAGCTCTCCGTTCCTTGAAATTTTCTTAAAGCCAGTGTCTTAGTTAAGATTTCTATTGCTGTGAAGAGACACCAATGACCACAGCAACTCTTATAAAGGAAAACATTTCATTGGGGTTGGCTTACAGTTCCAAGGTTTAGTCCATTGTCATCATGGCAAGAGCATGGTGCTGTGCAGGCAGACATTGTGCTGGAGAGGTAGCTGGAAGTTCTACACCTTGATCTGTAGGCAGCAGGAAGTGCACTGGCTTGAGCTTCTAAGACCTCAAAGCCTACCCACTAATGACTCACCTCCTCCAACAAGGCCACACCTACTCCAACAAAGCCACACCTCCTCCGACAAGGCCACACCTACTCCAATAAAGCCATACTATCTACAAATAGTGCCACTCCCTATGGGCTTGTGGGGACCATTTTTTCTTTTCAGACTACCACTGCCAGGGATCACAAACACTATGCTTTTAAAATCAAACTTAGAGCTAAGTGTGATGGCACACGTCTTTAACCCCAGCACTCTGGAGGCAGAGGCAGGTGGATCTGTGTGAATTTGTAGCCAGCTTGGTTTCATAGTGAGACCATGTCTTTAAAAATAAAAAATCATTAAAATAAATTTAGAATTCCAAATGGATTTTTCATTTGTAAATTGTTTTTTCTATAAACAATTTACCATGCATAAACCATATAGGAAGACAGTTTCAAATGTCAGATTTTTGTCTAACTTCAGTTGACCAGAGTGAAATGGAGATCACTCCATTTCTGAATATGTGGAGTTGGAAACAAAGTATACATGGAAAGATTTTTAATCCATGCACAGGTTTTTGTAATCTTCCAAAAGTATGCTTCTTAACTAGTATTCTTTACATACATTCTTAGATCCAGTGTAAATATCCACCAGCCAGACCTAGGTAATGTTAGCTAAAAGTAAACCATTTAAGATTTCATACTTTTAAGGCTGTCAGAAAATGAAACCAGTTACTTAAATATAAGTATTTGTTAAGTCACATCCTACTTGGTTTTAACTGTCAACTTGACACAGCCTGGAATCACCTGAGAAGAGACACAATTGGAAGGTTGCCCAGATCAGACCGGCCTATGGGCACATGGGGGGGGGGATTGTCTTGATTATTGATTGATGTAGGAGGGCCCAGCCTACTGTGGGCAGCATCATTCCCCAGGCAGGTGGTCTTGGACTGTATTAAAAAGCTAGCTGAGCATGATCTAGCAAGCCAGCAAGCAGCATTGTGGTTTCTGCTTCAAGTGCCTGCTTGAGTTCCTGCCCTGACTTCCTTTAGTGATGGACCATGACCTGGAAGTAGAAGGTGTAATAAACCTCCCCCGCCCCCAAGTTGCTTTTGGTCATGGTGTTTGTCATAACAATATAAGGTAAGTTAGAATAAGTAATAATTTTAAATGGAGTCACTTCTACAAGTGTAAGAAGGGTTTCTTTTCCCATTGGACCAAATTCAGGGAATGTCAAAGCTTATCCATTTCTAGCTTATAAGTAAACAGAGAGGAGTGGGTTAGTGTTTGAAACTGTGTTACTCAAGGTTTAAAGACGGAATTGCCTGCAGGACTTCCAACATAGCTGCCTTAATTAACTTTAGTAAATGAATTAACCAAGCCAGCATTCGGAGAGTCTATCTTTAAAATGAGCTTGGGGTATTTGAGGAACGGACAGGATGCTGTGAGATTGCATTGGAGGAGGAGGGGGTTGAGAGAGCGAGATGAAGTCTGAGATCACGTCTGTCTGGAGATCTCCTCAAGCCACCGGCCACACTTAGCAGGACTCTCCCTTTACACCCCTTCCTTCAGCCAGTTCACCCCCAAAGCCTCCTCTCCTGAGCACGTAGCACGATCCAGCTTCCTCTTCCAGTATGCCCAGACCTCTTCGTCATGATTCTAAAGCAGTTTACATTACTATATTAGACGTGCCACAGAGGCTGCGTGTTGGGGTGAAAACAGTGAACAGCGACTCTGAGCCTGAATGTCCCCATCTGAAAAATGGAGACACACAGAGATGATGTGTATAATAAAATGCCTGGCACACACAGCTCAGATTCTGCCAGCTTTAGGCATGCTTTCCTTCCTGTATGATTTCCACACGTGTGTGAATTCCTCAGTGTGACAGGAGAAACGGTTAGATCTAGGCCCTTACACTCATGCTGCACATGAGGACACACGCACTCGATACTGAGAGGAGGCAAACACCCCGGAGGCACTGCTCTATGAGGCCACCCTGGTCATAAGGGGCAGAATAGATACACAGTCATATCTCCAGCAGTCACAAGCTTTGTCTTTACAAAAGAGAACAGTGTGGGCAAGAACACGTAGGTTAAGGTACTTGCAGCCAAGCCTGATGGCCTGAGTTCAATCCCCAGGACCATGCAGTGGAAGGAGGACAGAGCTGTTTACATTAATACCTTATTAATGACCTCCACGTGGGTGCCATGGCACACATGCATGCACACACATATAAATAAATGTAATAAAGAAAACTTAAAAAAAAAAAACCAGCCTGGTGTGGTAGTATACACCTGCAATTACTGGAAACAGGAGGGTCAGGAGTTCAAGGTCATCCTCAACTACATCCCAGGCCAGCCTGGGCTACCTGAAGCCCTCTCTGAAAAAGCCACTAGTAATAATAATAATGGTGATGAAGAGAACTAGAGCGTTGAAAGAGTAGAGGAAGAAAGTCAGTCAGAGGAAGGGTGACCTTGGGAAAGATATTGAAGAGACGGAAGCTTTGCTCTGTCTGCAGTGACCCACCCGACTGTCAATGTCATAAGAAGTCATCATTGTGCAGTTCAGCACATTCAAAGTGCAAGCCTGTGCTGTGGATCCACCACGTTCTGTGGTTTTCCTGTTACCTTATTCACAGTGAGTCGAGAGTGTGAACATGGCAGCCATTAAAATGCGCAGGTATCCAGCATCCACCCATTTGTGACCATGTTCCCATGCAATAGGCAAAAGCAATGTCCTTATTCTTTAAACTAATCGGTAGTAGAAACCACCCCCTCCATTTACAGCTGACTGTGGCTTTGGCATTTGTTTAATACTCTTTCTAGTTCTTTGTATTTGGCGGGAAAAAGCATTTCTCCAATGACATCCGGCATTTTAGCCAAGACAGCTTCTACTTTCTGTAATGACCGAGTCTTTCGTGTTGAGACCAACTTCCCCACCGATGATGATAAATACTAATAAAATATTAAAAGGCCCTCACACAGATCCATCTCACACCTCTGGGGTTTAATAGAAAGCAGGCAGAAACTGAAGTTGGGTCTGTCTTTGAAGAAAGAGGTGGCAGGGCTCAGTTTCCCTTTTGTGGCTACTGGCTTAAAGACAGACCCTATCTGGTGTCATTATAGGGAAACCAGTTTCTGTCAAACCCATAGAGGCCAAGCGTAGGGACAAGTGTAACAGCTGAGAAGTGGAGGAAAATCCTGCGGGGAAGAGGCAGGCAGAGGACCCTCGAGGTCTATGTGTGAATCCTGCCCGGATCCCTAAGCTGACCCCGATACATACTTGAGACGAGCTCCCACCTCAGCTGTATGAAGAATTTAAATATCAATGGAGTGAATGCACACATACATGAAACCATTAAATAACACAAGGCCACATTCAGTGCCAAAAGGACCTTTAGACATAGTACATGCCAGGAATTAAGTCAAGATATATATTTAGTGACTACTAAAATAGCAAGAGAAAATAGTCCTGGCCCTTAAGGCATTTATAGAGTTTAAGAGCTCAAATAGTGACCTAGAACAAAACGGGATATTGCAAATGGCAGAATAATATACAAATAAAGGGAAAATAATTCTGGCAAGAGTCAGTATTACTTTGTCTAAGTGTTTGTGTTTGGCTGTAATTTGAACAAATAGAATCAGAAGAGAATATTCCAGGCATGTCCAAAGGTGCAGAGATGGGAAATTAGGGAGATCATTTTGATAATATTGAGAATCAGCTTTCATTAAAGCAATGAGTGTCTGGCTGCTTGGGATTGGGAAGGGAAGGGACCAATGGGACATGGCATTGAAAAATGAGGACGTGTTGCCAGGCAGCGATGGCGCACACCTTTAATCCCAGCACTTGGGAGGCAGAGGCAGGTGCATCTCTGAGTTCAAGGCCAGGCTGGTCTACAGGGGAAGTCAGGGCTACACAGAGAAACCCTGTCTTGAAAAACCAAAAAAAAAAAAAAAAAAAACCCTAGGACCTCACATATACTAGGCACACACTCTAGCATTCAGTTATATCCCCAGCCCAATTCTTAATATTTTGGTACTCTCTTTTATGGAGCACTGTTATTCATAAATATATGCTGTATGTCTTCATTAATGCCTAATTACTCATGACTAATTTAAACTTAAATACACACACACACATATATATAGTCACTGAAAGTAGAAAATACTTCATTTCATTATAAATAGTTAAGATGTACTAACTAATCCTGGTCCCCTCTGCCCCATTGTTCCAGATGAGTAAAGTATTTGACGGGGGAGCGCATTTCAGATTTGCAACAAAAATGTTTTCTAAAGCAAAGCCGCTCCATTAAGCAAGCCTAAATTTAGATTGTCAAAGCCCCATGGACTCTGGAAAGCAAGCTGTTGGGTCTCATAAGGAGTCTTAAGCCACTGCAGTTGGAAGCGCCCTTGTCTCAGCGGGAGCCTTTGTACTAGATTGCTGTATGGGAGGGAGGGGTGTTTGTCTGGAGACTCCGGTCCTAAGGCTGTCAGTTCAGATTTTAGTTGAAATTCCATATTCTTGACCTTTACACACTCTAAAATCACGAATTCCGAGCAGCTATTATTTGTAAAACTCAATCAGTGAATAAATATATGTGAACACATTTCCCAGTGTCCCTTAGCTAATAAAAACGTAAATGAATTGGGAGGAATTCGGCTTAAAAGTGAAAACAAATGCCTGATCCCTGGCAATTCTCTTTAATGTACTTCTTTTTGCTGTTGTTCTGTGTGGAGACAGATTCTCACCATCTGTGGAGCCCTGTCAGGCCTTGACCTTCACGCTCCTGCCTCCGTCCTGAGTGCTGGGATTCAGCTATGCACCACCACCCCTGGCTTTTTAATCCAGCCCCTGACTACCAGTCCTAAGGTGGAAGCCCTTTTTACATAGCTCCTGGTGGGCTGGCTCCCCCTGGTGGACTGGCCCCTGGGAGGCATGGCTTCCTGCACAGAGCTCTCTTTAGTGTGGAACTTATCACTAACCCATAGAAGGTTATCACTGAGACTCCAGCTCAGGGAACTTAGAATTGTATTTGTTAGATCTAATTCATTACATTCGTGTGTGTGTGTGTGTGTGTGTGTGTGTGTGTGTGTGTGTGTGTGTGTGTGTGTGACTCAGAATCAGACCCAGGGTGTTGCACGAATCCTAAATGGTCTTATAATAAAAAACCCAGAGCTGGATATTGGGATAAATGATGAAAGATCAGAGGAAACAAACTACAGCCTCTTCTCACCTCTCCAACTCCTCAGCCGATCCTTTCTGTCTCCAGGAATCCTCAGACTGAATGCCTGAGTCCTCAGCCGAAAGGCTCTAGTTCCTATCTCCTCACGCCTTATATGCCTTTCTCTGCCCAGCCATTTCACTTCCTATCTCAGCCTTCCCAACGCTGGGATTAATGGTGTGTATGCTTCCAGAATACTGAGGTTAGAAGTGTGTGCCACCACTGCCTGGCTCTGTTTCTCTCCTAGACTGGATCAATCTCATGTAGCCCAGTGTGGCCTTGAACTCACAGAAATCCAGACAGATCTCTGCCTCCTAAGTGCTAGGATTAAAGGTGTGTGCCACCACTGCCTGACCTCTGTGTTTAATCCAGTGGCTTGTTCTGTTCTCTGATCTTCAGGCATTCAGTCTGAGGATTCCTGGAGACAGGATCAGCCGAGGAGCTGGAGAGGTGAGAAGGGACCATGGTTTGTTTCCTCTGATCTTTGAGCATTTACCCCAATATCTGGCTCTGGGTTTTTATTATAAGACCATTTAGGATTTGTGCAATACCAGGGCCTTGTAAACGCTGGGTAAGCACTCTTCCACTGAGCTACAATTTAATTTACTACATTAAAAAAAAAAATGAGCTGGACATGGTGGCACACGTCTTTAATCCCAGCACTTGGGAAGCAGAAGCAGGAGGATCTCTGTGAGTTTGAGGCCAGCCTGGTCTACATAGTAAGTTCCAGGCCAACCAGAGCTCTATAGTGAGACCTTACTCTGCTCTACAGAGATGTCTAGGTCTTTATATAAACATGGTTTCTATGCTTCAATAATTAGCTACAATATTAGTAACTTCAAGAAGGAAATGTATTCTAGCAAACACTTTTCAAAGATAGGGCTTGGCAAAAAATAAATAAGTCAATGATCTAAGAAATCTTAATTGTTTCCTTAATTAAGTCAGTATTCAATGACCCATTCATCAAAGTCTTTGTGCTAATGCTCAATTTAAAGGCAGTTTCTCAACCTGTTCTCCCAGCCTCCTTGCAGAGATGAAATCATTCTCCATTCCTGATTTTTCTGTAACTCCTCTTCTCAGTAAATACTTTATATTCTGTTGCCTGGAAATTTCTTTATCCATACTACTCATAGCCTTGTTGAAAGTATTCTACTGTCTATAATTCACACAAATCCATACAAGTAACTTCCCTGCTTAAATCCTTCCACCGTTACCGTCACTTGCAATACAATGATCACAGCCCACATCGCCCTCCACCACCTCACCTTTGTCTACCCCTCCAAAGTGATCTGCCATAGACCTTGCTGCCCCATAACATTTAGCTTAAACTCTTAGAATGTGTCCTGCTCTTGAGGTACGGTTCCCTGGGCTGTTCATCCACTCTTAAGCCAACAGATCCCTGTGTCCCCTCAGTGCTCAGCCTATGAATCACTTCCTTTGTGAGTTCTTTTAGGTAGCATCACCCCTCCTCCATAATTCTGTTGTGGCAACTTCCATCCCCTGGCCTTTTTCCTCTGATCTCCAGGCAAGCTTTATTTATGAAAGCCAAGATAAAATATTACCACATTTGAGCACAAATAAAATATCACCACATTGATCCTCTACTCAGTGGGAAATGAAGGGAATGGTGCCGTCAGGCCTCATCTCTGAGTCTATCTGGCAGAAAGAATTCTTTCCTGGGGTCTGATGGTGTCTGTGGTGCACTCTGGAAGCTGTGCCAGAATCAGTCTGTCCACTTGACATCTTACCGGTTTGAGGTCACTGCTTTTCTAAGCTTCTTTGACAACTTAAAAAGAGCATGCCTGAGAACAACATGGAAGATACTCCTGGAGAGGAACTTACCCCTAGAGCAACTCAGTGCTGTGTCTCTGTGCTAAGGCTTGTCTTGAGCTGATAACTGCCTGTGGCCCATACAGGTAGTGCTGAAGGTGAGCAAGATGTGCAGGTGTACAAGAAGAAAGTTAAGAACAACTCTTGGGTTGTGTGAGAGGATTATTCTGCCTCCTTGGCTCCCCAGACTGGGAGATTCAGGACTGGTAATAGCTAATATCTATTCTCCATAACTTAAATTTTTTTGTTTGAAAAACATCTCCCCACCAGAAAAGCTGGAAAGATGGCCCTGCAGATAAAGGTATAAACTCCTTTCTCAGACGACCTCAGTTTGGTTACAGCATTCACATGGGAAAGAAGCTCACAGCCACCAATAACTCCAGCTCCAGGGGATCCAGCACCCTCTTCTGGCCTCCAGAAGCAACTGCCTTTCACATG
Organism: Peromyscus leucopus; assembly: GCF_004664715.2. Lineage (NCBI taxonomy): Eukaryota > Metazoa > Chordata > Mammalia > Rodentia > Cricetidae > Peromyscus > Peromyscus leucopus. The sequence continues at coordinate 97,617,216 of NC_051066.1, read as the reverse complement.
CACATACTCCACACAGTGTCTGTCTGTCTGTCTGTCTGTCTGTCTGTCTCTCTCTCTCTCTCTCTCTCTCTCACACACACACACACACACACACACACACACACTTTTAAAAAGTAAGCAATTTGGCTTCAAATGCTACATATTTCTTAGTTTAAAAATCTTCAAACACTTTTGCCTGAATAACTGGGTTTTTTATTAGCTTTTGTTTGTTTGTTTGTTTTTTGAAACAGGGTTTCTCTGTGTAGCTTTGAAGCCCTCCTGGAACTCACTCTGTAGACCAGGCTGACCTCGAACTTGGAGAGATTCACCTGCCTCTGCCTCCCAAGTGCTGGGATTAAAGGCGTGTGCCACCACCGCCCGGCCACACCTGCCTTTTTAGTTAGCTTTTGAAGCTTCTCCACTTGTGTGATTGCTGATGGTTAATATTGACTGTCAACTTGACAGGGTCTAGAATTCTAGAATCACCAAAGAGAATGTCTGTGAGGGAAATTTTAAATTACATCATTGAAGTGGGAAGGTAGGCCCTAATATGGATGGTACCATTCCATGGCATGGGGTTCTAACCAAATACGAGGAAGAATCAAGCTGAGTGCCAGCATTGGTTTCATCCGGGGATACAGTGTGCCCAGTTGCCTCATGCCCTGGCCACCATGCTTGCCTTTCCATGCTTCCGTTGTTGGCAGGTATGTTTGCCACAGAAAAGAGAAAAGAAACTAATACCGTAAATTCACAGAGAAGCCCAGTGTCTTCCTGCTTCCAGCAAAAATGGTTCTCCAGTTGACAAGGGTCAGTAGTGCTCGGGTCCAAAAGAGTCAACGAGTTCAGAAAAGACTTCAGTAAATGGCCGTATACATATGGCTCTATGATCAGAGACAGAACGGTAAAGCCAATTCAAGCTGCACGGACAGATGGAGCTACAGGTTGCTTCTGCGGGCCATATGAAGAACTATCAGGATTCACTCAGACTTGAGCCTCACATACTGGTTGTATACTCTTAGGTATTTCACTTTGCTATGCCTCAGTTTCCCCCTTTATAAAGTGGAATTAGTAAAAACCTCCCTTGGAAATAATGCTTACAGAATAAAATGCTTACAGAATGCTTTTAACACACTTGGCTCCTAAGATAAGGTGGTGACAATTTAGGTTTTCTGGGATGAGTGACATGATGGACTTTGTTTCACCCACATGCCCCCGGTGACTGCTCGAGGAGAATATGTAAAAGGCCTGCTTTCTTGACTTAAAGCAAGACAACCAAAGGGCCCCCCAGGGCCAGGGCCAGGTCGGCGGAAGGGTTACACAGCAGCTAGCATTTCCCTCTGGTGTCCCTTGGTGTCCTTTCTGTTCCTTCCATGGACACTGGTGCCAAGAATACTTCTCTCCTGCTAACCCCTGTCTCAGTCTCTTTCCGAAGCAACCTGACCTGTGACGGCTAATGGTGCTGGGTTGTCACTGATCTCCTGTTGATCTGAGATGGTATGGCACTCAGACCCTGTGTACCTTGGCCAGGTGTCAAGAATATGCTTGAGAAAGTTGGATAAAACATCAGATAAAGGAGAAGTCCCAAGATACATGTGCAACTTGCCTATTAAGAGGTATTGGACAGATGGCGTGCGCCTTTGATCCAGCACTTGGGAGGCAGAGGCAGACAGATCTCTGTGAGTTCAAGGCCAGCCTGGTCTACAGAGTGAGTTCTAGGACAGCCAGGGTGGTTACATGGAGAAGCCCTGTTTCAAAAAACCAAAAAGAAAAAAAAAATGACATTTGACTATTTCCAGGAGCATCCTAACACCAGTCCACACGAGCCTGGGAGCACTGAAGTGGTTTTCCTGTTCCTCTGAAATAGCTTGGCTATAAAGTTTACATCAATATCATTAAGCAAATGTAGTCATTAGTCTTTTCCAATATTGAGCTTTTAATAACCTCTCAATGGCAAGGGCCCAGCTAGAGGCCTTTCTGGAAGCAGAACTGTTCTCCTTGCCTGTGTCTGGGCATTGGTGGTGTTAGGGGGTGGGCTTTGAGGTTTCAAAAACCCCACCCCCCCACCCCACCCTCTCTCTGCCTGGGGATCAGGATGTAAAGCTCTCAGTGCCCTGTTTGCTCTGCTTGCTTCCTGGCATGATAATAATGGATTAACCCTCTAAAACTATAAGCAAGCCCCCAATTAAATGCATTCTTTTATAAGAGTTGCCTTGGCCCTGGTGTCTTGGCACAACAGTAGAACAGTGACCGAGACACTGTGTTCATGTCAAGTTAAGTCAGACTTGGATTTGTACAGGGATAGCATCTCCCAAAACAGCCTTACCCCGGCTTGCCCTTTCTCTGTCCTTTCCTGTACTGAGTTTACCAGGTAATAGAGTTGAAGACCCAGGAGAAGTAGCTCGTCTAGAAAGATCAGCTATTGCCAATTAGCCTGGCCCGGTTCACTTATTAACTAATCAAAAGAATACTTCCGGAAGATCATGGACAAGGGCCTAGACTGTGACCTGTGCTGGCGGCACTCACTGGATGCCAGACTTCATGTCTCTCGGAGAAAGGTGAACACGAACACAACGAGGCCAGCAGCAGGACAGTGGTACAGCGAGTGCCATGAAACCAAAGAGAAATTCCCTTCCCCAAGCCACTTTTGCCTGTATGGAAACCCTGGATCCGTGTAACCTTGTGGTCACTTCAGAGCTTTGCTTGGGGAAGCCCTCAGAACCCAACAGTTGGGTGTTTTTCCTAATGGCTTCCAACCACTTTGTGGCCTTGAAATAACGTAATGTTCAATTGACAACACGCGGTGACAGAGACCTTCAGCAGTGACATCTCAACCAGGGTGGCTAGGCAGGCCTGAGCAGACCTGGGCCACGGAGTTTGTAAACTTGCTGGGCAGATGCACAGGTGTGACATGAATGTGCCAGGGACCTTGCTGGGCAGGGGACCATGCACTCACCCCACTGCCCAGACCTAGCAAGAGGAACAGCCACACGTTTGCAGAACCGGGATCCTCTACCTACCCTCTGCATCCCACTATGAAGGCTGGGCCATGGGTACACCTGGAGCCCCGAAGACGGAGGCATTCTGCCCCCTCCTCTAGTGCATGTTAGGAGATACATTTCCAGGCCCAAGAATTGTTTCTAGACCGAGAGACACCTCTTGTGCCTCGCACTGGATCCATCTGTCTCACTGAAATGAGCGTCCCTTGTAGGACAGGAGCTGCACAAGACAGTGCTCCCTGCCTTAGGTCTGCCTACCTGAGAGGCAGGTTCTAGAATTGAGTAAGTTTTCATTGTTCTTTCTGTTTTCTTTGAGCAATGGCCCTGAGGTTTTGTTTTTTGTTTCCAATTACATAACCTAGTAATAAATATCTTAAACATCTACATTGTTAAAGGCACTATATCACCCTTTAAAAAAAAATTAAGCCAGGCAGCGGCGGTATATGCCTTTAATCCCAGCACTCAAGAGGCAGAGCCAGGAGGATCTCTGTGAGTTCGAGGCCAGCCTGGTCTACAGAGTGAGATCCTGGACAGGCACCAAAAACTACACGGAGAAACCCTGTCTTGGGGAAAAAAAAAAAATTCAAGCATGGTATCTCATGCCTGGAGCTGGAGGTAGGAGGATCAGGAGTTTGAGTCCAGCCTCTGCTACAAAGGGGATTTGAGACCAGCCTGGGCTATGTAAGACCCTATATCCAAAACAATTAATTAATTAAAATTAATTTTAAAACAAACTTTTTGAAGTCCTGTCTTAGGAGATGAACATAGAATATGATAACTGGCATCGCCTAGGCTTTGGGCATGTTTGTGGATCCTCTCCAAGGAACCAGGTGGGGAAAGGAAAGGCTGGACATGATGCTAAGACATCAGTGTAACTGTGAAGCCTTGAGGAGTCCATCTCCATCCTCACCTAGAAACCAGAGTCCAAAGACCAGGACAAGGGTTCTGGAACAGACACCCTGCTACAGCAGAACTGGGTGAGAGGCAAGCCAGTCTTGTGCCTTGGGTTTGACGATACCTGTAGCCTGTGCTCTGACGGCCAGGGTCATAGCAAAAGTGTAATGAGTCAAACGGGGTTTTCACGCTCTGCGTGCACATCCTCCGCACCCACATGCGTGCCAGTGACCTAAGCCAGTTCTCTGACCTGAGCAACGATTGCCAACAGGGCTTCTGCGGCATGAACCTGGCATATGAACCTACCCAGATGAGTGTGCCGTGGTGAAAATCAACCCCAGCCCTTGACATTTTCATACAGAATGGTGATTGTGGAGGCAAAGGGGCTTCTGTGTTTATGAAGGATAGGTGAGAACAATGTCTAAAGGAACACCAGTCTTCTCTTCCTCTGAAGTCCTGATTTCCCTCCACACTAGACTTTCCATTCTGCCAGGAGCCACATGGACCCCATGGCAGCCTATGTAAGACAGTAGGTCCAGCAGATGGTCCTCACTGGTTCTCCCCTGGCTTCCTGGTGAACCAGCTGCTTATCTAGCGGCAGCCTCCGAAGTTTCTGGACAGATTTTGATGGTTAATAGCAAAGCAGAAAAAGTGAGCTCCTGGGTCCAGAGCTCAGCAAGAGTTCCCTGCTTCAAAGAAAATGAACAAGAGTATATGCCAAGGTTAGGATGTCCGTGGCCCTGCTATCGGCATGTTCGGCCCTCAAACTCGCTTTGCCTTAGAGAGCTGGGCTGAGCGCAGTGTGGAACTACAGGGCAGAAAGCAGAAAAGGCCCCAGGAATTGCCCCACTTTCTGCTCCACTGATTTGAGCCTGACCCTGAGAAGGTGAGCTGATGTGTTGGCTCCTCTGTGGCAATACCAACCTTTCACACAGTGTCCGGGCCCCACCCCCAGACACGCAGGCCCTGACACTGACCAAGAATCCTCAATTGCAGAAAATTTCAATGTAAGCTGGAATGGTGGCCGGAAGCCGTCCCATCCCTGGTGCTGTCCTTCCCCAGCCAGGCCTTGTCCAGCTCTTCTTTTCCAGGAAGTCCCGTAGTCTGCGTGTGGCGTTTCCCATGCCTGGACTCTGGTACTTTGGAATCACAGGGCCCTCTTCTATAAACCCTCTATCTTGCCCCGCCTCCTCCCTCCATCTTGCCCCGCCTCCTCCCTCCATCTTGCCCCGCCTCCTCCCTCCATCTTACCCCGCCTCTTCCCTGTACCACCCCTCTGTAAGGTCCCATAAAGGTTCTCATTTAACCCCATGTGGCCCAGAATGGAGAAAGTCATGGTTATTCATCCTCATGAAGCCTCGTTTAGTTTGGACTTCAAATCTCCGTGCCGCTGAGCTTGGCAGGATTGAGCAAGGTTAATGATGGGGTTTTCTGCATGCTGCTCCCCCACCAGGGTGCACCATGCCTGATTCCATCCGGGATGGGTTCAAATGAAGTGCTCTCTCGCCCAAGGCTGTTTATTATGAGGCAGAAAATGCAATTAACCTTAAGTGGTTTGGGTCACTGGCCCAAGCTTGCTTTCTCCTCGCTACCTCTGTCCCCTTGCCAAAGAATAGTCAAAACAGAGACCCAGAATCCGGCATGGCACGGAGCAAAAACATAAATGTTCCCATCGTTCTGTGCACCACGCAGAGAGAATGAATGCCTTCACTTACATGCACTGTTATTTTCAATATGTATGTACTGTTAGATTCATTTTAAATGAGTGTTTAGTAAGTTACTATGACCCAGTAACGTCTGTGGTAAGAGAACAGCCTCCAAGTTTGGGGGGGTGGGATAGGGGCTTGGGTGCTCTGCCTCTGCTTCCTTGTCCTGAAGATAAACAGGCGCAGGCTGGGAGCTGTGACTAAATGATAACCACCTAGAGCACACTGCCTGTTTCTCCAGGGTAACCAGTGACACAGCGTTGGTCTCACACTTTCCCCAGGTTTCTGTGTGGTTGGAAATTAGCTTCAGCCTTTAAAACTCACGCTAGCTGTTCACAAGGCAGTGACTACCATGGTGTGAATAGTGTTTGTAGAGGAAACCCCACCACCACCCCGCCAGTGTCTTGTCCTCTTCTGTTCCACTGCTCTGAGGGAAGCGCTCGCTGGCTCGCTCACATAGGGCACGCTGCAGACTGAGTTGAACACATTTTCTCCCCTCCCAGAGGACTCTAATTAGGAGTGTAAGCTCATATTCTGCAGCAGCAATAAGGAAAGAGTGGACAGACCCCGCCCCAAGAGACCATTGCTGCTGGGGGAGTTCTTCTAAAGACTTGGCTTGGGACCCACCAGCCAGCAGTCTCAGGACGACTCTATCCCGTTTCTGCGGGAGAGCAGAGAGTGCAGGATTGGGTGCTGCTTCAGGAATGTGTTGTAAGAGGGAGGGGGCACTGGCCAGCAGAAGGGGAGGGAGGGCACCTTCACATGGCTTCCTCCTTTAATTTGGCCATGCGGCTCTCGTCTTTCGGCCTCTGCAAGAACAAACTCCTTAAGATACTTGCTGAGCCGGGCGTTGGTGGCGCACGCCTTTAATCCCAGCACTCGGGAGGCAGAGCCAGGCGGATCTCTGTGAGTTCGAGGCCAGAGAAACCCTGTCTCGAAAAAAAAAAAAAGATACTTGCTGAAAGACTTCCCTAGCATCCTGCCCGAGTTCTTCCATAGTATAGGGTAAGCCGGCAGAGGAGAGGAGGTGAAGAATGAAACTTTCGTGAAAATCTTCATGATATACCTGTTGCTGGAGGAGGGCCAGGCCCTTCCGTGATTGCCCGTGGACCTGGCCATTTCACCGGGTAAGGTCTTTGGCTCTTAGAAGACATTGACAATTGGCTGCAAAGTTCCACATAAGCTTACCAAAGGGCATCTGAGCTGAGCTGCAGGGCAACTTGGGACAGCTGCAGAGACAGGGCTTGCAGGGCTCCAGGTGTCGAATGGTCCCCTGCAAATCGCTCTCCTCCTGGCTCAGGAAGGGTACCCAGGCAGGTCCGGGAAGTAGAAGGTCTGTTGTATTTTATGTAACTTTTCAGCCAACCTACCTTCTCCCTATTGAGTAGTTTATTCAACAGATACTGTGAAGTCCTGCCCGTCTTGGGTAAGACATTGTGCTAAGTTCTGGGGAAGGCTGCTCAAAAGAAGCAGAGGAGAGAGAAACAGGGGAGAAGCCAGCAAGATGCAGAACTGGGGCAGCCAGCTGGTCTGTAGACCTTTGCAAGAGGAGCTCCAGGAATTGTGTTCCGGGCAGGAATGCAGAGACACAGAAGCAGAAGAGCATTAGCATGTTCAGGAGCAGAAAGGCTGTTGCCGGAGTGGAGGACAGAGAGTGATGTGGGATATGTTCAGAGAGAGGCAAGAGCTGGGCTCTGTAGGGCGTTACAGACCCTGACCAGTCTTAGGACTTTATTCTGAGAGTGCGGGAAGACACTGACTGTGTTAAGCAGACGTGAGTAGTGTAATTAAAGATCGCTGCCACATTGCTTGTAATAGATTAGGAACCGTTGTTTCCACGAGTGTGGACCTGGGTAAATAACATTAGGTTCATTGGACTGTATACAGTGGTTTAAAACTCTGAGACATAGCCATGTACACTACTATAGAAGGATTTGCAAAAGAGCTCCAGTAGAAGACAAAACAAAACAAACAAAAGCAAGAAGCAGTGTGTATAATTGTGGAGGTTTAGAATGAAGCTCGGGGGAAGAGCACTTGTGAGCCCCTGGACCCCAGTTCTGAGGGGAAATGTGTTATGTATTTTAAGGGCTAGCAAGATGGCTCAACAGATAAGAGGGTCTGCCACCAAACCTGATTGGATAATCCGAGTTTCAGTCCTCGGGTTTATGTGATGGGAAGAGAGAACTGACTCCTGAAGGTTGTCTTCTGACCTCCACACATTCACCACGGTATGCACATAGACAGACAGACAGACACACACACACACACTATAAATATATATGTATGTATATATATATATTAAATACATATTTTTAGTTTTTTAATTTTTTTAAAAGGTGACATCCATGCGTATAGATGGACCGATATATAGAGACTATTACTTAGCAATCTGTTTGCAGGCTGCCCCTAGGAAGACCATGGGGCCTAGGAGGGGATGGAAACTAACTTTGTAGCATAATCTTTTGTACATTTGTATAGCTTATCCTGTGCTTATCTTACTTATTCAGCAAACAAGACGTGATGTCTAAGAGAATGTCTAAGTTGTGATCACTCTGGTTGCTGGCAGAGAAGGATGAAGAGGGCGAGGGTGGGAAGAGAGTGTACTAGAAGGCGCAGGAAGTAGTCCACCTGAGAGACGGGTGTGGTTTGACCTATGGAATTGGCAATGGGGACGAAGAGCAGTGGATGAATTCGCGAGTTCTGGTATCTCTGTGGTGGGAAGCTATTGAGTTTCTCCCAGGTGCTCAAAGCCTCCAAATGCCAGAGACTGTGAAGCATCACACTGTGGAAGACAGTTATGCGTGTACACTTCCTTTATATCTAAATGCAGTTCCTAAATCATTCTTACAAGTATTAAACCAAAATCAAAAGCAAGGCATGGCAGTGCTGGAGAATCTTGCTGTCCAGCCAGTCTGGCCAAATCAATGAGCTTCAGATTCAGGGAGAGGAGCTCTAGGCTCGATGTGTGCACACATACACTCGATACACAGATGCACTCACACACACACAATACATACATGCACACATACACGCACACGATACACACATGCACACGATACACACATGCACACACACACAATTCACCCTCAAGAGTTGCACACAAATACATATGTGCACATACACATGCACATACCTCTTATAACACACACACACACACACACACACACACACACACACACACACACACACACGTCAGCCTGAAGAGTATGCATTTCTCAATGGAGCTTGCTTTCTTTGCAGAGAGATGCCAAAGGCCAGTACCTGTTTGACCTCCTTTGCCACCACCTGAACCTACTTGAGAAAGACTACTTTGGGATTCGTTTTGTGGACCCAGATAAGCAGCGGGTAAGTCAAAATTCAAAGCAGAGATGGAGCACAGGGTTAGTTACTAGGCCTGAATCTTTGGTTGTATGTGACTCATATTCAAAGTTTAGCCTCAGGAGTCAGGAACCAGCCAGACCCTGTAGTTGGTATCATCACATCAAATCATAGCACTGAGCCTGAAAGTCACTTGAACCAGAGTTCAGCTGAGGAAACCCGGCATTTCACAGATGTCAAAAAGGCAGCCTCAAGAGCTTAAGCAAATTGCCATGGATGCCTACAAGAGGTGTAGCTGGTAGGCTAGTGTTGAGGTCATGGAGCCCAGTGCACAAAGGGGCATCTCTTGCTTCCTCTCTAGGAAATGGGCTGACCTGTATTTCAGGCAATCTTGCCCTGGTTAGGTAGAGCCTTCCTGGGCAATGCCAGACTGGTCTAGGCAGGACAGAGTGAGCCAAACGGACATAAGCCCTGGAGCACCTTGCAAAGCCTCTAATCTTTTCTCTGCTCTGTGCAATGAAGACAGTCGCAGGCCGCGGGCCTTGACAAAGCCTGGTGTCTCAGACAGGAGCAAGTCCACTTCCCTTGGGCCCTTGGATCATCCCCAACATCACTTTCCCATCCCACCTTCTCCCTTCTGTGGTCTAGCCAGATATTGTGAACTCTGACAAGCCTGCCTCCCGTTTTAGACCTCAGTCCTTAAGTTCCCCTGCCTGGAGCATGCTTCTCCTTCTCCTCACTTTCCACACTCCATAGTTTTCTCCTGACTATCCCCCTTTCTTTTTTCCTTTCTTTCTTCTTCTTTTTTTTTTCATTTTGTTTTGTTTTTTTGTTTGTTTGTTTGTTTGTTTTTTCAAGACAGGGTTTCTCTGTGTAACAGTTCTGTCTATCCTGAAACTTGCTTTGTAGACCAGGCTGGCCCTGAACTCATAGCGAGCCACCTGCCTCTGCTAGGATCACAGGCATGTGCTACCACTGTCCACCCCACCCCCCCTTTCTTTTTTGAAGATGTATTTTTTATTTTATCCATGTGTATGTGTGTTCGTCTGTGTGTGTGCATGCCATGTGTACGTCCATGCCCTCAGCAGCCAGAAGAGCATGGTGGATTCCCTGGAGCTGGAGTTACAGGCAGTTGTGAGCTTCCTGACGGGGTACTAGGAACTGAACCTGGGTCCTCTACAAATGCAACAAGCACTTAACCACTGAGTCATCTCTCCAGCCCCAAAGCTGCCTTCTTGTCATGCTTACAGGCTTCCTGACCCTGTTGTATATCCCCCTCTGCCCCTCTGTTCTCTAATATCTGCCCATCATAGCACCTCCTGCACTGTGTTACGAAAGCCTTTGTTCCAAGAGGGAACATGCAGACTGCATCTCATCCATCATTGTCTCCCATGGAGCCCGTGCAGGGCCTAGAATTCAGCTGGCGTTCAATACGCATTTGCTGAAAGAATGAGTTAATGATTTGTGGTGCCTTGATGTTCACCTTCGTCCTCCCAGCCTGTAGACACCTGCATTTCTGCAGCTTCGATTCCTCATCCCTTTGCTGACCGTGAGGCTGTGTTATCTGGCATCCCTCGGAAGTGGGAAAATATGCAGGCACATGCAGGCTGTGTGCTCCTGCTTGCCCACCACCCATGCGCATCTGCCACTCTCCAAAGACACCATCACAAATCCTGCAGAGCTTCGTAAATCCCGTAGGGCCCTCCTTCTCAGGTCCAGGATTTCCTTCACAGCTCCAGATAGGACTGTCTCCGCTATTATCAGGGGCCTTGGAAGACTTATAGGGTACAGCATCCCAGCACTACCCAGAATGGCGGATGCTGGGTGGATATGCCCTTCACCGTGCGACCTCAAATGCTGCTTGTCCTTTGGTCGTCTGAGCCACTGTGTCCTCCAGGTCATGTTTAGGGTTGTGTGCTAAAGATAGGCGTTTTAGCAAAGACTCTAAGACACCTACCATGCGGGTTTCCTCTGCCTAGCCCTGCCTCCGCTCCTAATGTACGTATCCCTCCCTGCCTGCCTGGCAGGGAGGAGCAGCATCAGTGTTTGGAGATTTCCCCTCCAAGTTTGTCCCTTGCTCTGCTCTGTTGACACGCTGCGCTGCGCTTAGCTCTGACCTTAGTGTGAGGCCACAAAGTGCCTGGAGAGCAAGAAACTGTCCTTACTACTATATGTGCCCATTCTCTAGAAAGTAATGAGCCCTCCCACCCCACCCTACCCCAGTGTCTGTTTGGGCTAAGCTTTCCCTCCTTAAAAAAAAACAAGAGGGCCATATGCACCAAGATCTCTTCATCTGCCCCAGAGATAGCGATATAGAAAGTAAAAGGGCAAAATGTGTCCCGTTGATCATTTTTCAGTTAGGTCAGAATGTGCTTGAGGAGAAAAAGGATGTATGTGGAGTTGATCAAGATTAAAGGACTATGGCCGGGCGGCGGTGGCACACACCTTTAATCCCAGCACTCGGGAGGCAGAGCTAGGCAGATCTCTGTGAGTTTGAGGCCAGCCTGGTCTACAGAGTGAGTTCCAGGACAGGCACCAAAACTACATGGAGCAACCCTGTCTCGAAAAACCAAAAAAAAAAAAAAATTAAGGAGTATGAACAAGAGAAGATTGGGAAAGAAGAGCTTAGCCTTTATGAAGAGTCTGCTGTATACTAAGCTCGGCAGCAGGCTCATGGAGACGGAGCACCAAGTGTGCCTGGTGCTGAGCCAAGAGCTCCACGCATGTCCCATCATGCAGTCCTTAAGGCACGTGATGAGACTCCAGTAGATTAAGCCAGGTTATCCAACCAAAGTAAGTGGCGAGGCCAGTCCGGAGCCAGGGCAGTCTGGTTCTGTAGCCTGTGTGGTTTCTGAGGCTGCATGCTGAAGTCACATGGTAGCCCAAAAGTGAGGTGACTCTCCTCAGAAAAGGAGCGTGGAGTACAGAGGCCCGTGAGAGTCCTGGAGAAGTCTTAAATGCCTTCTTCAATGTGATGATGCTATTCTAAACCCACTAATTCATGGTAGAGGTACAGGAAGTGAATTCCCCACTCCCAAGGGTGCTCACTGAGTGTCCTGGGGCTCCTTCCTCCCCACACTTCTCTTCAGCTGCCTCCGGCGTGCCCTGCCGTTCCACTCAGCCTGAGCCTCTGCCCTTCTTCCACCTCTGTTTGCGCCCTTTCAAGCCTCAGAGTGTGAAGATGGTTCCCCTCTGACTTGATCCCCTCTGAATCTTGCCTCTGTCCCTGATCTCACCTCATGTTATCCGTGTGCGTTAGTTCTGGGACTCAGTCTACAAGAGGCTGTCACCACATTGCTGGGACAATCTCAAGCTTTCTCCCCTAAAATCCCTCAGACAAGCTGTGACAGCTTGTCCAACTCTTCCTAAGGTTCCCCAACTCCAGTCCTCTCCTGAGCCCCTCACTGCAGTCCAAACGAAAACGGTCTCTTGCCAAGGCCAAGGGAAGGCACCTTTTCTGTAACTCAGCTCATCTTCCCTTTGCAGACCGCATGTCTCGATCAGTCCCTATCATTTCTGTCTTCTTTTTCCGACCTGTCAATCTAGGCTTCCGTTTGCTGCCTCCCCGACATCCGCTGTGTTCTCACTATTTGGGCCTGTTACGCTCTGAACCGGACAGGCCTCCTGCACCTTCCCAGGCAAGGCTGCAGCTCCCATGGCTCCCCTGCGAAGCAGAGCTGCGGTGGGCCGTGTAATGTGAGAAGGGCCTCTTAACCACGCTGAGTGGCTTTAATAAGTTGCCAGCCTCGTGGGAGCCCAGATCAGAGGAAGCAAGAGAGCAGAATGTCAGCCCAGATTATCCATGTGGAGCTGACAGAGCTGGCTCTTAGTGAGTCCATTAACTACATGACCCACAGCCCAGCCCAGAAGGCGAGAGCTGGGAGCCGAGGGAAGCCAGGAGGCTGTCTGCATGGCCTGGCTACTTTCCTGCAGAAGGAGGTCTCTGCCAAGACTAAGCAGAAGTAGCCAGAAAAGAGAGCACTGAGGAACCCATCCCTTTGCCCATTCCATAACTACAAGTTGCCCATGTACTAGGCCCTGGCAATTATTTGGTAAACAAGTCAGTTCCTGTCCTCAGCGAAGTTACAGCTAGCATCTTTAAGCTACCTCCAAAGCAGTCAACCCCCAAATAATAGCAGTTTTAGCTGTCTACCATTCGGCAAGTTACTTGCTTAATGCAAAAGCAACAAGCATCAGCAATGAATTTTATAAAGTACCCACAGAGATTTGAGAAACGATGTATGATGAGCTAAGCTGGGAAGAGATGCTCAGCCGTTAGGAGCACTTCCTGCTCTCCAGACAACCCAAGTTCTATTCTCAGCACCCACATTGGGCAGCTGACAACCACCATTAACTCTAGCTTTCAGCTTCCTGACACTCTCTTCTGGCCTCTGTGGACACATGCACTCACATGGCACACGCACGCATGCACGCACGCACGCACGCACGCACCAAATAAATAAATATCTTTAAAAGAGAGAGGGAGAGAGATTAGAATAATCTCATTGCTGCCTTCCCCCAAGCTTAAGAGGCATGAGGGAGAATAAGAAATGTAGGGTTACTGTATTCTAGCTATAAAACACCATGGGAGACAGTATACTATTCTACACATTGATTGCAGATGACGATCACAGGAAACTAAGACTTTAAATATCCTCGTGTGCCAGGAAAGCCTGAGTAACACAAGGATTGCCTACCTGTGTTACTCAGAAAAAAATGGACGTACACACCAGCCATCTCTAGTTCCTCCTCACTCTGAAATCTCTTCTTGTCAGTACTTTTTAGAGTCGCCACCAACACCCTCCACCCAACTCCTCAGCCAAAAGAAGTGGTATTTACTACAATGCACACCAAACATTAAGCCGGCAGCTCCCACTCAAGCCAAGCCCACTATACAGACATGCGTGGTTATCTGTGCCTGTGGGCCTGCCGGGAACAGGGCTCGAAGCTGGGGCATCCTGCTTTGGGGGTGGGGGGGTTGTCACCAGGAACCCTGGGAATGGCACCTGAAGCAGGGACGGTTTCCCCTTTCACAGCTGGCCCATCATTGGTGCTTATTTCAGAACACGACTTTCCTCTCCAAACTTCTATTCATACCTAAGCTTTGGGGCTGCTTTTACCCCGGGCAGACTGCATTCCGTCTCGCCATTTCCGTTGGCTAAAACAGTTTTCCCGTGACGTCACTTCTCACGAGGATTGTCCTGTCTTGTGCTCTCTGTTTTCAGCACTGGTTGGAGTTTACAAAGTCCGTGGTGAAGCAGCTGAGATGTGAGTATTCATAAAGAATCCAAGCTTTGCCACTGGGGGGACGGGAGGAGACACCCAGGGTAGTAAGATTTGGTCTACGTGTGTAATTTTCCACTACTATAGTATATAATGGCCCTATCCACAAAAGGTTTTTTTTTTAGTTTATCTTACATGTATGTATGTATGTATGTATGTATGTATGTATGTGCACCATGTGTGTGCCTGATACCCTGATACCCTGGAGGCTAGAAGAGGACATCTGGAGTTACAGATGGTTGCAAGCTACCATGTGGGTGCTGGGAATTGAACTTGGGTCCTCAGCTAGCACTCCCAATGATGAGCCTTATGTCTAGCCCCACAAAGGGATTTTTTTTCCTTATGGTTCAGGGGCCTGTGCATGCCAGGAGGGGAACCCGATCGTCTCCTGGAGAGGGCCTCTCCTAACAGGCTCCTTTTCCTGCAGCCCAGCCTCCGTTCACCATGTGCTTCCGTGTGAAGTTCTACCCTGCAGACCCTGCTGCCCTGAAAGAAGAAATAACCAGGTAAGACTGACACGCGACTCCCGGCCACTGTGGCCTGTGGGGAGGGTGGGAACTTTGGAAGTGCCCGGCTCTCTTTGGAGGAACGCTTCCTAGATAGAACCTGTTCTGTGTTTTCTGGCCTCCCACTTTCTTTGTTCCTGGTCTCTGGAGGTGGAGCAGCTGGAACTTTCCTCTTTTGAGTCTCCAATTGCTCTCTCTACAAGGGCTCTGGGGTCACTGATTGCTGAACCGCCCGCAGGTTTTTCTCTTGCCTATAAGGTGGCTCTGTTGATGGCTTTGGAGACACAGCTGCTTGATTTCAGGCTTGGAAATAGACTCCAGTGGCCCAAAGGATATACTTGGGAAATACCAAGGTGTGATATGGGAAGGCAGGGTGGAAAACATGGAAATTCTAGATCAAACGAGTAGATCCCAGCATGCTGTTTGAGCAGGTGCGTGAAGCTCTCTTCATTGTGGGAAGCATGTTCTGGGGTAGGCATGCCATGAGCCCTGTCTCTTCCACTGGAGAAAGAGAAAGAGCCTCTAGCCTACAGCCACCCTGCCAGAGGGTCAGTGAACAGGATCGGCTTTGTACATGTAAACCAGACTCATCCTAAGCCTTGCCTCTGAGATTCAGAAGTTCTGGGTTGCTGGGGTCCCTTATTTTGTCTTCAGCAAAACCCTGATGTTCACCTGTGGCAGGTGGGACCATTGGGGAAGAAATGGCACTGTTAATTCTAATCCCCTCTCCACTGCCTTGGAGAAAGCAAAGTCAGAAAAGAGGTAACTGGCCGGGCGGTGGTGGCGCACGCCTTTAATCCCAGCACTCGGGAGGCAGAGACAGGCGGATCTCTGTAAGTTCGAGGCCGGCCTGGTCTACAAAGCGAATTCCAGGAAAGGCACAAAGCTACACAGAGAAACCCTGTCTCAAAAAACCAAGAAAGAAAGAGAGAGGGGGGGGGGGGGGGGGGGAGGGAGGGAGGGAGGGAGGGAGGGAGGGGAGGGGGGGAGGGGGGGGAGGGGAGGAGAGGAGAGGAGAGGAGAGGAGAGAAGAGAGGAGAGGAGAGGAGAGGAGAGGAGAGGAGAGGAGAGGAGAGGAGAGGAGAGGAGAGGAGAGGAGAGGAGAGGAGAGGAGAGGAGAGGAGAGGAGAGGAGAGGAGAGGAGAAGAAGAGAAGAGGTAACTGCCGTCATGTAGAGGCAACTTGTCCCATATAACCTTGAGATCTGTTCTGGATCCTGAACTACTTTGTAAAAATTCCAAAGGGACAAAAGAAGAGGAAATGCAGAATCCTTTCCATTACTGTGGAAGAGCATGCTGCTGGCTTTATATTGGGTGAAAGGGATGGAGGGTTGTCTCAGAAGGGAAATCAGGAAAGGGAGAGAGGATGAGAATCAGGAAGTAGTGTAGAAAAACAACAGGAAGTATGGATTGAAAACAAGGAAGGTGGAGGAGTCAGGGAGGAGGGCAAGTGGCTTCATGTGGAGCCCAGTGTGGGTTGAGGAGAATCTTCTGGAGTCAAGACCGGGAAGGCTGCCTCCTGGACATGGATAGAGCTGTATGCACCTGCCAACTATAAAGCACAGAGGACAGCGATGCAAATGTGAGAACTGTGAGTTCTGCTCGCCTTCATGGGACTGAAAGTGACTGCCACCATCTTAATGAGCAGCCCAGTAGCTTCAGACAGGTCCATGGGGACAGGATCACTATGTTTACTAACTTGAATGGAGAGGTGTTTGTTCAAAGCACTACTGCCCCTCATGACCTGAGCCCCCTTCTCCCTGCTGAGAATGCTAGAGCAGACGCTGTCCACTCTTGTCCAGGTCAGGCCAAACCTAACACTGGTTGGTTGGTTGGTTGGTTGGTTGGTTGGTTGGTTGTTGGATAGTTGGTTGGTTGGTTTGTTGGTTGGTTGATTGGCTGGTTTGGCTTGTTTTTTGAGACGGGGTTTCTCTGTGTAGCCCTGGCTGTCCTGGACCTCACTCTGTAGACCAGGCTGGCCTCAAACTCAGAGATCTGCCTGCCTCTTTTCTGAGTGCTGGATTAAAGGTGTGCGCCACCACCGCCCAACCAAACTTAAACCTTGTTAAAGCCAGCTCCTTGCCTCTACCACCAGCACTGTCTGCTCTCCGTGTTCTTGGCCCCCCAGGAGGGCTGAGAGGAACTGGTCTAGCGATTTGGTGACTGCTTTTAGACACAGGGCTTCCACATGGTTTTTCTTGGCTATTAGGAGCTCATCATCCAATGTTTTTTATTAACATGCTGGCCCTCCTACCAAGAAGCAACATAGACCTGGTAGCACAAGTCCAGTTCATGTTACTTCCTGACTGCAGGGCTTGGTCGTACACTATTCAACCTCATTGACCTTTGGACAACTCACAGAATGAGGATAGCAATAGCTAATTCTGCAAATTATTGGGATGCTTAACCAGTTTACTAGCTTCTTTTTTGTTTGTTTTAATTAGTGTGTGTGTGTACATGAGTATATATACAAATGTGTGGGTGGGTACATGCTTGTTCACATGCAGAGGCCAGAAGAGGTCACCAGATCTTTCAGTGCTAAAGTTACAAGCATGCTGGCTTGTAATATGAGTGCTGGGATCTAAATGCCAGTTTTCATGATTGTGTAACTTGTACTCTTAACCACTGAGTCATCTCTTCAACCCTTAGCATCATCTTCTTCTCCTTCTCCTCCTTCTTCTTCCTCCTCTTCCTCTCCTTCTCCTTCTTGTCCTTCCTCCTCCTCCTTTTTGTCATCATCATAGTCATCCTCCTCCACCTTATTCTTTGTTTAAAAAACAAACATTTCAGGCCAGGTGTGGTAGCTCATGCCTATAACCCCCCGCAGTTGGGAGATGGAGGATCAGGACTCATCCTGACTCAGAAAAATTGAGGCCAGAGCTAAAGAGATCGTGCAGAGGTTAAGAGAACACATTGCCATTGCAGAGACCCGAATCTGGTTCCCAGCATCCACATTAGGTGGCTCGAAACCGTCTGTAACTTCAGGTCCTGGGGATCTGATGCCTCTGTCCTTCAGAGACACCTGGACACACATGTGCCTGCATACACACACATTCGTAGAAAGAGGGAAGGAAGGAGGGAAGGAGGAAAAGAGAGAAAATATAAAAATAAATATTTTTTAAAGAAAATTTGAGGGCTAGAGAGCTGGCTCAGTGTTAAGAGCAGCACTGGTTACTCTTCCAGAGGGCCCAGGTTCGATTCCTAGCCCCGACGTTAGTGACTTACAACTGTCTATAACTCTACCTCCAGATCTGATGCCCTGTCTGGCCTCCTTGGGTACACATCAGGCACACATCTGGTACATACAGGCGAAACACCTGTACACATAAAAATGTTTTAAATTAAAAAAGAAAAGAAAAAAGTTCAAGGCCAGTCAGGCATATCTAAGACTGTGTCTTGCATGGGGGCATAGGGGAGGTTGGAAGGATGACCTCATGGGTGGATATGATCAATATATATTGTATAAATGTATGAAACACTTAAACTTTTTATTTTCAAAAAGACCTCTGGCTCACAAAACCAAATAATTAAACTTACAAATAAAATAAGCATTTATTATCACAGATTGTGTGGATCATAAATCCAGACAAGGCTCAGTGTGGACCTAGGTGTTTTTGAGAGTGTCACCAAGCTGGCCTTGAAGTCACCGTGCTCCTACCTCCACCCCCCTAATGCTGAGATCACAGCCTGTGTGTCACCATGCCCCGTGGAGGGTCTTAAACTTCCTGGTACACTTCCAGCCCCCAGGGAGCCTTGCACTGAGCAAAGACTCGGTGTGTTTCCTGCCAAATTGATGACATGGTCCATGGCAATGTAGCATTGGGATCACGGCCAGGCCTCTCACCAAGACGGCGGCGGCGGCGGCAGACTTCAAGGACAGCGGCAAGTGTACCAGCACCTCCGCCATCTGCATGCGTCCTCACTAACCACCTCAGACAGTTTCCCCTCCATCTTTACCTTGCCAGCCTTCTTTCCCCAGAGTGCAGTTTTCTCATATTGTCAGTAGTATGAACTGTGGGGTGCCTGGCCTGATCTGAAGTTTTCATCCCTCTCTGGAACATTCTATGAAGCCTTGGAATTCGCTCCATGTTTCTCATACATATCCCTTCTGATCTCAAGAGACTGGGGACCTGCCCCAGCCTCACTCGGTGCCCATGATTCACTCCTGGCTTTGGGCCCTTCATCTCGTCATCCCACCTTGCTGCCAAGCTCATTTAGCTGTCGGTGTGTCTTTTTTTTTTTTTTTTTTTCCTGGTAATCTGGATCCTAAATTTCACTACCACCTCAGCCATTCCTATGGAGTGAAGCTGAGGAAGGGATGAGCTGGAGAGTAAAGAATTCTATTCGGGGCTGGAGAACGGCTGGATGGTTAAGAGCACTGACCACTCTTCCAAAGGACTTGGGTTCAATTCCCAGCGCCCACAGGGTGGCTCACAGCCATCTGTAACTCCAGTCCTAGAGGATCCAACACCCTCCTCTGTGGGCACTGCACATACATGGTGCACAGTGAAATGGGCAGGCAAAACATCCATACACCTAAAAGTAAATAAATACTAAAAAAAGAGAGAAAGAAACTGAGTATCAGTTTAAAAAAAAAAAAGAATTCTGCTTCACTTTAGACATTGGGTCCTTCCCACATGACAAATTTAGTTTCTAAATCCTGATTAGTTTCCTTTGTCATTTTTGTTTTTCAATAATAAATAGATTTTTTTTTTGTCCAGACTGGTGATGGGCCATGAAAATGGAGAGTTAGGCACCAGATTTAGCTTTCACCGGGGAATGCAGGTGGATGAACTCTTTGCGAGATTAAGTACCAGAAGGAAACCAACGCAGCCACACCTTACCAGGAGGCAGAGGCCTGGCACATGCCCGGGGTTGGAGGAATTCAATAGAGTGAATGAATGTGTGCATCCACACATGGAGTCCGCAGCCACCTATTCTTTCAGCGAATATTATTCGAACCTCTGATAGGCTAACACGGACTGCCAAACCTCTCTGGAGAGGGAGAGAAAGTCAGTGTTTTTGGGCTTCTGGAACCATATGGTCTCTGTCACCATACTGGGTTCTGTCGGTGCCATGCGGAAGCAACCGTAGATGATGCATGAATGAGTGAGCAAGGCCATGTCCCAGCAAAACTCGATTCCATTAGAAAGCACGGCAGTGGGCCGTGCGTGCCAACCCCTGGCTAAGGAATCAGGAAGACCTGGATTCAAATCTCACGGTATTTTTGAGCTATGGGACAGGGCTAGTGGTACCTCTCAGAACTCGGTTTCCTTGTCTGTGAAAATGGGACAGAAGCAGCAGTTACTCATGGAGTCATTGGAGGCCTGAATACACACACACACACACACACACACACACACACACACACACACACACACACACAGAAAGAGAGACATTTAGGGGCCCTTCTCTCTTCTCTGAGAGCTAAATGAATTACCACAGGGTAGAAAAGCCCTGGACCCAGAATCAGAGGCCTGACTTGTGACTGATGGGTAAACACCAGACAAGTCATGCCACAGCTCTGGATATCTGTCTCCTCAGCTAGGAGTCCAGGGAGGTTCTGTTCCTTAACTCTGGTTCTGAGGAGCACTAGCACCTGGCTGTGCTGAGCAGGCCTGGGAAGCTGATCCCTCATCTGCCACACACAGTAGCCTTGATGGCAGCTTCACACCCCCAGATAACCCCCAGAGGCCCTGCATGGTGAGAGTGCACCGGAGTCTCATAGGAGTGGGTCTAACGATGCTGTGATGGTGCGGGGTACCGTGTCGGCACCAAGTCAACCTAAACCTTTCTGGACACCGCTGTGGCCGAAAACCAAGGGGTGCCTCGTCAAGATGTTGGAGGGTCCTTTAGTGAGCTCATTTCTTCCTGCTCTCTAATGGCTCGTTTTCTTCAGGGTATAACTTGCCCATCATCCCCACCCCCCCCCCCCCCGCCCCTCCATTTGCCATGGTATTGCTTGACAGTTTTTATAGCCTTCCCCTTGAGCTCCTGACAGCTGTCATATAATCAGAAGTCAAAGGACTCCCAGCCTCAGAGAGCTGAGCACATTCCACCTCACCCTGGACATCTGCCATGGGCCCGTCTAACATGGGCCCGTCTGTAGCAATGCCTTGTAAAGCAACAGTCCTCTGTGTGAGGAAGGCTGGCAGCTTGCATACAGCGGGGATCAGACACTCCAGAGAAGCTACAAGAGCACCTCGGACATGCTTCCCTAGGGGGGTGTTCCTCAGTCTGCGGCAGAGGATCACCATTCCAATTTGTGGGTGCCATTTGAAACATCTCCTTTCATCCAGGATAGCCTGTCTCTCGGGTTTTCAGTCATAAATGAGCAGAGCCCCAAAGAAGGAATGAGAGGTGGATTTGAGCCCAGGAAGTGAGCAGTGAGTTGGGGGCAAAGGTTGTGTCTGCCTCCTGCCAAACCCTGTGGAAGGTGGGAGTTGGAACAGCAAGAGGCAGGGAAGTGTTCACTCACCTCTCCCACACACCGTGTGGCATTTCACTGTGGGAAGCAGAGTGCAGACAAGCTGGGTTTGATAGATCCATCTTAATTATTCTCTCGGTATGACGCCAGTTTTTCTCGGCGAATGTTAGGGCCAAGTGGGTTTGGTGGAGGAGAGGAAGGGCTCTTACAAGCTCCCAGGAGGAAATCCTCCCCTACGCTCTGGTTTGAGGAAGATACCACATACTGATGTGGTCACGGGGATACTTCTGCATTTCTTAGGACTCCGGCCTCTTACAGGCAAGTCATTCGAGGAGCTTGGTAAAAAGGTGCAGATTCCAAATAATGCCGATACTGCTGGTGTGGGGGCTGTATCTGCAGTAGCAAGACCCAAGGAGAGGGTCGATGGCTCCTTGACTGTTCTCCGTTCTCTACGCCCAGGACTCACTCCCTACTTCCTCCGAAAGTTGCACTGCCCACGGCTCTCTTTCTCTTTGGGCATTTTGACATGATTACCTGGACATGTAATTCAGACTGACTATAAAACAGAGGAAACCAGTTGTCCAAGGAGGCCCTACATTCTGCTGGTCGGAATTAGTGGCCTGAAGGGACTTAGGCTATAGTTCCATTACTCCTTGCTTCCCCAGGGATGCTGTAGTGACTGCCCAACAAAGTACCATCAGCCCTAACTTAAAGTAACGAGCCATCTCAGAACTTCCGTGGGCTGAGAGTCCAGGGGTGATTGAGCTGGGAGCTTCTAGCTGAGGATTAGTCATGGATTGGCTGGGACCCTATTCGTCTGAGGGTACTCTGTGACTGTTGGCAGAAAGTGTCCCTCCTCCTCCCCTTGGGCCTTTCTGTAGGTCAGTGTCAGCATCCTCAGGTAGAGTGAATGGTCCAAGAGAAGAACAGAGCGGCTGTGGTGACGCTGACGAGACATTCATTTCTGTTTGGTTTGTTACTAACAGCAACTCTAACCAGCCCTACAAGAGGTGAGAATTCAGTAGTTTCTCAAGAAATGAAGAAACTATGGCTGTATTTTTAAACCACCACAGGTGCCTCCTGGCCACAAAGCCAGGGTGGGAGAGGACCCACTCAAGGGACTGAGGCACCTCGTAGCCTTAGGCCTGCTCTTGTTGGTCAGCTTGTGAGAGCATGTCGTCTCTCAGCACTCTTGGTAAAGGCACTTCCAAAGGGAAAGCTGTCAGCTCCACCCGGCTGTGACAGGGGCCGTCCAGCTGCTTCAGAAACTACAGAGCAGCTGTAGACTCTGAGGGTCATACAGTATTAAAGAGCCAGGAGTCCCCAAGTCGTGAACTTGGATCTGCCCTTTACCATTTGGTTGTGTGTCTGTGAGAAAACCACTAAAGCCTGAGATTTATCTGGAAGGTGGAAGTAATAATAGTACCTGTTTCGAAGTGTTGTGTGAGAATTAAATGAGGTATTAGACGTGAATCATGCAGCGTCTGTCTGCTCTAGCAGACAGGCACTCGGTGCCGGGCTCCTGTTCTCGATACCTTGCCTCCACCCCACATACACATTCTGTGTTTCAAAAGACGTTAGCCTGCAGCTCCTACTTTTCCGCTCCTACATGAGTGCCACTTCTCACGTTTTAAATACTTGGAGCATGCACACGCATACACACATGCACGCACTCGCACACACACCCACACACACACAGGAGTGCATATGAGTGCAGGTATCTGCAGTATCCAGAAGAGGGTGTCACGACGTCAGGTACCCTGGAACTGGAGTTCCCAATGGGTTGTGTGAGCCACCCAACATGGGTACTGGGAACCAAACTCAGGTCCTCTGCATGAGCAAGCAGCACAGGCTCTAACCACCGAGCCATCTCTCCAGCCCCTGTCTTCTCCCTTTTTATTTGGATTTGAAGAGATCTGACTGACTTCTGCCAATCATCGACAGGGGGACCTATGCCAATGCCAAGCCTAGGCTGACCTCTTCCCCTGGCCTATTTATTCCTTCACGCACCACTGCACTCTAAGGCCAAGGCGGGCCCTATTTCCCCATCCCTGATTGTATCAGACTGGTTCCCTTCAGATCCCAGCACTTTGGTGTTGTGGTGGGGAGGTATGGGAGGGAGGTGTTTTTGCCAGGGAGTGATATGTCTATGTTGAGCTATATTGGAAACTGACAGGTTGTTTTGATCTGAACTTTAAACAATTAATGGTTCAGAGCAGAGTACCTGAGAGCCTGTGAAGAAATGGAAACATTTCTTGTTCCGTGGTATGAAAAAAAAAATGTTTTAATGTAGGAAAAAATGCCCTGACAAAGATTTTGATAGGCTTATATTACATATTTATGTCTTTAAAGCAATCAAAGCGATCTTTTCTAGTTCATTCTATGTCTCTCTGCAGGTACTTAGTGTTCCTGCAGATCAAAAGGGATCTCTACCATGGCCGTCTCCTCTGTAAAACGTCCGATGCCGCCTTGTTAGCAGCCTATATCCTTCAAGGTAATAACTTTGGACAGGATAAATTTGCTTTTCACGCTAAGTCCTGATTACATTATTCCATTTACCACAGATGACGACTTCTTAGATCGAAACAGCTTCTAACTTGAAGCAAGTTAAAGGATTTTGCCTGGGTTGTCTAGAGCCAAAAAGCTCAGAGCCCTCCTGCACCCAGGGTCTCACTGCTAGACCCCTTGAGTGGTTTCGACCTTCAGAGACTTGTCCCGTACCTTGCATGCTAATGTTTCCCAGCTGCTGAAGAGTAATTGGAATCACTTGTTCCCACCCTCTCATGCAAATCGCCATGGCATGAGGCATGATGGGATTCTGGTATCTATTTTGTAGACCTCTCAGCTGAGAGTGCTCCAGGTTGCAAGTATTCTCCAGGGAGAAGCCATTTCCTGGTGCCGATGAGGAAGAGTTGAGCCTCTGCTGATTCCCAGGCTGGCTGTGGGGATCAGTCATGAAATGTGAGGACCTGTCATGCCCTTCTCTCATGAAATGCTGAGGACACTCAAATGTCACTCCTCGGAATTGTCTTAGTCCTCAGCCTAAAACTGTCATTAACGACAGGATCATTTGGACCTAAAACCACGAAGTTTCCATTAAAAACACGAGCCCTTGATTGTGAATCAGTGAACTCTCAGAGGAGTTCTAAGGAGAATCTACAAAGAGCTCGCTGGCAGGAGAAATATCAGACCTGTGGTTAGAGGGGGAAACTGAGCCCACTGGGGCTCTGGCTCTGAGAATACCATTTCAGTCCCAGCCAGTGGGAAGTGTAGCAGATGCTTGTGCGTCCTGAGGTACCCAGAGAGTCCCCCCCCCCTTTTTTTCTTTTTTCTTTTTTTTTTTTTTTCTTTTTTTTTTTTGAGACAGGGTTTCTCTGTGTAGTTTTGGTGCCTTTCCTGGAACTCGCTCTGTAGACCAGGCTGGGCTCGAACTCACAGAGATCTGCCTGGCTCTGCCTCCCAAGTCCTGGTCCTGTGCCACCACCGCCCGGCTTCCCCTTTCTTTTTTAAAGAGGAAGTCTGGCCTACTCTGGTTGCACTGTGAAACTCTAGCCTTTTCCTCAGGTCCACCCTGATCATTATATCAAATTATTTTTTTCAAAAAGTATTTGGTACCCAACATCAATATTTTTCCCTTGAAGCTTTTCATATAAAATCAAAGTAAATGACCTCAAGGTTCAAAGTCATTCATACTTCAAGGAACAAGATCTCTTGTTAAACAACAGAAATTTCCACCGAATTTGGAGTTTGGTTAGGTTTTTGTTTGTTTTATTTTTTGTTTTGTTTTGCTTTAGACGTATGGTTTCACTATGTTGTCCAGGCTGGTCTTGAATTCTTGGGCTCCCCAGGATTTGAGGCTACAAACATCTACCACTACCACACTCGGCCCCGAATAACATGGAAGGACCCATAATTGGCAGTGGAACACACAAGCCCAGAGTGCCATGTCCAGCTGTGAAGGGGTCTTGTTTTCCTCCCAGTATTCAGTCTGCCTCCGCTGAAGAGCATGTGGCTCTCCAAGGGAAGGAAGGGGACAGCCAGCAAGCTGCTGGAAGCTCCTCTTTGCTTTTCTGAGCTACCCTTTGGGTGGGGCTCCGCATGTGGAGAAAGCTGGCTTCTGGCTGGGAGAGCACTGAGGAAAGACGGTGCTCATAAGAACTCCCAGAGACCCCGCAGCCTTAGAGATGAACTTTGTAGGCATGGCACGAGCCACAGCATTGGGAAGTCAGCCTTAGAATCTGGTGTCCCTGCACTTGGTCACTGGGTTATAGCCATGTAGTGGCAGGCCTTCCTGGTGAGTCCACCATGAGCACTGAATGTATTCATCTGATTCCATGTGTGAGGACTAAGTCCTGAACGGTCCCTACTAAAATCTTCAGGATGGGATTTAGGGTGGAACACCAGAGGTCCTGTCTTCCTGATCAAGCTCACTGTTGCTACCATGTAGGGCATGGCTCCATGCCTTCCCGTGTGGCTGAATGACTGAGGACCATAGAACAGGCTTCTGCTCTTTTATTGCAAATTGACTTGTGACCTCAGAGCACAGGGCCAGCCCTACTGTCTCTGTGTGACTTGAAAGTTAACCGACTGTATGCAGCAGAGAAAGAAAGCACACATCTGCTCCCTGTGAGCCTGCCCTCTTCCAGCCAAGGGCCAAGCTCAGTGTCTGCCTCGTGCCTTGGCCTCCGAGCCATGTGTTAATCTTGTTTTTTTCTTTTTTCCTACCTTTGAAAAGCGGAGATTGGGGATTACGACCCAGGAAAGCACCCTGAAGGCTACAGCTCCAAGTTCCAATTTTTCCCGAAACATTCAGAGAAACTGGAAAAGAAAATTGCCGAGATTCACAAGACTGAACTCAGGTACATGACACTCACCTGGGGCCCTGGCCACTGAGCACACAGCTCCTGGCCAAATCCTCTGCTCTCAGAAACTACTTGCTCACACAGAGTGATGCTCCCAGCACTGGTGACCGTGGGATATCCTGTCTACAGGGATCCACTGACAGCACATCCCCCTCCCCGTGAGGCAAAACTCCTCACCAAGAGCAGTCTACAGCCATAGCGTTCTGAACGAGCTCTATCTTGTCTGACCTCAGAAGCTAAACAGCTAAGCTGGATGGGAGGTGAGCACAGGGCTCAGCTGACTTATGTCTAGTGCTACGGTTTAGAGACTGTAGCTTCAGCACTCGGTGAGACACCCGCCCCGGGGATGCCGTAGCCGATAACCACAGAGCCCTTCATTCCTCAGCTTGGTTTAGCCTACCCAGATTATGCAGAACCATAACAGCATTGATGCAGCCTTTCACCCATGTTAGACAGAGCAATGGTAGAGCAGATTCTACTTCATGTGTCATGCTAGAACACAGTTTCCCAGACGGATAAACTACCTCAAACAAAGGTATGTGTGCTAGAATGCTATACACTAACAAGAAACTGGGTCACCGTTTTAATATGTTACAATTTCATTTAACTTTTAGGACTTCGGATATATTAAGACAATTAAGCAATAATCCAAAAAAAATGTATTAACCAACATAGAAAAGATAGATTAAATTTAAACTGCATTTAAAATAAAGAATTTTATTTTTATTTTCATTTATTTTGAGTATATTAGTTAGACAAAATCATGGGTTTCCTTGTAGGTTTTGTTCATTTTTTTAGGACACTTTAAAAAGAAGCAAAGAGAGGAAAGCCACAAATTGTGGTCACAACACGAATCATTCATGGAAGAGTAGTATGGGAGGTAAAACCAAACAGATTCTGTGTGTCTATAAGAGAATCGGAAGTTGAGCAGTGGGTAAGAATGGGAATATATTCCTTACAAATATGTAATCTTGTGATAAGGCCCGTGCATTTGCTGCCCTCAGGAAGGACTGTGCTGGAGTGGGAGCCGAGTGCTTCTAATAATGCTGAACAGAAGCCACACCTGCCCCACGGTGACCTTGCCCCCAAAACCTTCATCTTCACTCAAAGCTTATGAATGAACATAGCCCAAAGCCTCGTCAGCATTTGCAAACAGACCGTCAGAGTCTAGTGAGCCCAGACAGGCTCCTTTCAGAGCTGCAGTCTTGGGTTTTTCCAGTCTTCTCAATGCAGAACCCAGTGGTTGGCCCTGTCACTGTTAGGGAAATGGTGACCCCTTGTGGTTACAAGTCGGGATGACAGACCTGCTTGTGAGCTCCCGTTCAGAGACTAAGGATTTATGCTGGCTGCTTGAGGGTGAGATGTCAGAGGAGTGGGGACATTTCTGCAGAAAGTTAGTTCAAGGCGAGGGATTCCTCAAGAAATGATGGCTTCTGAGAAGACCCTGGAGATCTGAGCAAACTCCCGAGGTTAATGGATTTCAAGGGGCGATTCCTTCAGACATGGAACGAAGATGCTCCTGGAGGGTATTTTCCAAACACCTCCTTGCGTCTGGGGTTTGTGGTAGTTGTAAGACCTCCATCACCCTGACACCCACAGACACGGGTTCTGCCTTGCTTTCATAGTGTAGAAATGCCTGAGTTTTCTTCCTCTCTGCGACTTTGACAGCTCCTTTGGGCTCGGGCTGTGGACTTGTTTCTTGATCTACTTTCCAGAAGTAGCACAGAGGCTGGCACGGTACAGGGCGAGGGACAGCGGCCTCTTCAGGGGGACACCCAGGGGACTCTGGCCTGCTTCTCTCGCTTGGGTGGGTTTCCTTCCCGCTCTGCCGTATGACCTTGGGCAAATGATCAGTTTAGACACGAGCAACCTTTGTTCCTGCCGACCAGCCACCAGAGCTGCTGACCTCCCAAGCTGCCCTGCTCACCTCACACTGCATCTGCTTCTCCAGGACTCCGCATGCAGAAGAGCCCGGGGCCAGTGCCACCACTGACTCCGAGGTGGTTTCATCTACACGTTCCAGGAGGCAGGCAGGCAGGGAGCCGTGCCAAGGCCTCTTCAGACGGCTAGAGCCGGCTTGTTTCCATTCATAGTATAGCCCTGGGCATGGAGAGCTGTCCGGCGTGGAGGCCCCGCAGCCTCTCCTACCGCACTCATTCTCAACCCTGGAGTCACGGACCCCTACAGAGGTCATGCAACCTTTTCACATAGGTCAAATAATAGATGTTTACGTTACCATTCATAACAGCAGCAAAATTACATTTATGAAGTAGCAGTGAAAATAATGTTATGGTTGGGGGGTCACCACAACACGAGGAACATATACAGGGGTATGTCCGTCCATGTCAGCTCACGGACAAGAAAGCTGGGGCCAGTAACCAGCCTACAGACACATTTTCCCTGTCTCCACGGGACTGCATGGTGTAAAAAAAACCACAAAATCATTGTCTCTGGCTTGTTTAAAACCCACAACCTCGGCTAGGCGTGGTGGTGCACGCCTTTAATTCCAGCACTTGGGAGGCAGAGCTCTGTGAGTTTGAGGCCAGCCAGGGACATTGTAAGACCCTGTCTCAAAAACAAAAATTCTTTTTCATAACATCTGGCCAGTGAGATGGTCCAGCACTTGCCAAGCCCTGCCCTCCTGAGGTCCATCCCCCAAGCCCACATGGCGGAGGGAGAGAACCAGTTCTGGCCAAGTCGGCCTCTGAGCTCACACACACCATGGACGAGAAACTGAACTCACGGCAGCTAGCACAGTGTGGCCTGCGTTTTCTTTGGGGGTTTTGGTGATGATGGTTGCTTGCTTATTTGTTTTGATTTGGTTCTGGCTTTTGGTTTTTTGAGGCAGGATCTCATGTAGTCCAGACTAGCCTTAAAATTTTCCGTGCACTTAAGGCTGGCCTTAAACTCCTGACCACTCTGCCTTCCTCTACCTCCCAAGTGCAATCTCAGAGCCGTCCCTACTGCCCCCACTCCCCCCGCCCTTCGCTCGGAGCCCACTCGACTCATTATGTAGCCTGTTTTACTTTGAGTTCTGTTCTGTTTTCATTTTTATTTCTGCATAGGGATGTCTTCCTGCATGTACATCTATCTGTGCACCATGTGTGTGCAGGGCACTCCTGAGGCCACAAGAAGGCATTAAATCCCCTGGGACTGGAGATACCGAAGGTTGTGAGCCGCCATGTGGGTGCTGGGGATCAAACCCAGGTCCTCTGGAATAGCAGCCAGTGCTCTTACCTGCTGAGTGGTCTCTCCAGCCCTCACTCGAGTTTTAACCTCAGACTTGAATCTCTAAAGCTGGTTCCACGACCAAACAGAACACTGTGGGAAAAAATGGAAGTGTGTGGTCTACTCTGATCACATCTTTTTTTTTTTTAATGCCTCATCCCCTTGAAAGCAGCAAAGCCCCCCTCCACCCAGGCTGAGGCTCAGAGAGAGGCAAAGCCTCCTCAGGGTCCACGTGAAAATGCCGACAGTCTGCGCAGAAAACGTCTGCTGTAGCTTTCTTCCCCCGGACATTAGCAGCCTGAGCATGACTCCCCTACAGAGATTGCTCCTAGCAAG
This sequence comes from Peromyscus leucopus, assembly GCF_004664715.2. Classification (NCBI taxonomy): domain Eukaryota; kingdom Metazoa; phylum Chordata; class Mammalia; order Rodentia; family Cricetidae; genus Peromyscus; species Peromyscus leucopus. Next base: position 97,587,682 of record NC_051066.1, on the reverse strand, counting down.
CTAGGCTAAACCTGAGGCCTGTCGCTGGCTGTAATAACCCCACGTGACCGTTCAACTGTGTATCATAAACACGCTGGCTTTCCAGCGTGCTGCAGCTGCTGCAGCAGAGAGCCGGGTCTGCCCGGCTCACCAGGGGGTTCACACCTGGGGAACCTGGGAGACAGGCGCCCTGAGACCATCTCCTTTTCATTCCAGTGGTCAGACACCAGCAACATCAGAGCTGAATTTCCTAAGAAAGGCACAGACACTAGAGACCTACGGAGTGGACCCTCACCCATGTAAGGTAAGACACCCCCCTGAGGGACTCACTGGCTGTGCCTCCCTTAGCGAGGCCTGGGGTGCTTGTACCCACCGGCCCCTTCCGCGTACAGGGATGCCACTACCACGCCACGTTGGAACCTCTGGGTGCGACACGGGCCACGTCACTGTCAGAGGAGGATCCCAGGCAAAGGCGATCTAAATAACAAATCCAAACCCCCGTGCTCTGCCTTGGCAGCTGTGGGTAATTTGGTGGAAATGAATTGAGGGGACATGTGGAGAGCTCCCCACAGGGGACAGTCAGCATCACTCAGCAACTGTCCACCCTTCCCTGACCCATAATCTAGTTCCTTTCCGAGAGTGGGTTTTATTGACTCTCGTGGCACCCGAGTCACCACCTGGGACGAAGGAATCACATTTGGTTCCATTATGCGCCTGCCAGGGTGAAGCAGGAAGGCACCAGGGACACCGTGCCTGGGAATCCTCTGTAATTACTCACATGCTCCTGGCATTTCAGAGATGAGTTTGGGGAGCCCACCACTGCGAGCAGTGAGACCCACAACCTTTCCTGGCTCTGGCCACTTCCACCCGCTACAGCTCATGTCCCTGTTCTGGTCACTGGCTCTGTTGGACCTCGTTTATGTACCATGTCCATTACCTGGAGAGGCTGCAGGAGCAACAGCTCTAAAACTGAGAGCAGAACAAGACCAGCCTCTTCCTCCTCCTGGGTGAAGGGACACTGTAACCAGAGAGTTGATGTGCTCCTTTCCTGGGGCTGATGTAACAATGTTCCAAGCGGGGTGGCTTAAACCATGCAGACCTGTTGCCTCTGTGCTGGAGGCTGGAAGTATGACTCCATGGTGCTGATGGGGTTGGTTCCTTCTGAGGGCCCTAAGAGAAGGTTCTGTTCCAGCTCATCTCAACTTGCTGATGGCTATCCTCCTGCATCTTGGGTCTTCCCATCATCTCCCCTCTGCTGTGTCCATGTCTAAATCTGACTCCCCCCACCAGTTAAACTGGGGTTGGGCTCAATCCCACAGCCTTGGCTTCATTTTAATTTCTATAAAGACCCTATCTCCAAAGGTCACATTCCCAGTACTTGGAGCTAGGACTTCAACATCTGAATTTGCAGGGAGAGGACACAATCCAGTGTATAACAAACCATGAAAACTAAGGGGCGCAGGGGCGAAGCCCTGGTGAAGCAATTTCATTTTCCCTGTGAAGGAATAAAAACCTGGAGGACGTCCTGGAATGCAAACCTTCTCCCCCAACCTAATTCCCTAAGCACGGTGTAGCTTACTGGTAGACAGGCCTATGTTCTCAGGGCCGGCAGTCATGGACCACAGCCACACATTTCTAGAGACTTTATAGGTGACAGAAGAATCAGCAAGGCTTCCTAAATGTGTCCTGTGGGAAACAAAAATGGTTTAGGTTGGTCATGATGGCGAACACTTGTAGGCTATGCTGAAGATTCAGAGGCAGGAGGATCCGTAGTCTGAGACTAGCCTGGGCTACACATTTAGCCAAGACTATGGCTCATGACTTTAATCCTAGCACTCAGGAGGAAGAAGCATGTGGATTTCTGAGTTTGAAGCCAGTCTAGTTTCCATAGTGAGTTCTAGGCCAGTCAGAGCGACACAGTAAGACCCTGTCTGGAAGAAAATAAATTATTTAGCAGTTCTGTCAATGGATTAACACTCTAGCCGGCAGCAGGGAACCTCATGGGACAGAAGTGCTTGGGGCCTCGGGCTCTGTGCTCCAGGCCTCAACAACTATTGAGGCCTTGCTGGATTCTGATCCCCACTCTTCACATCAGTGAGTAAGAAAGCAAGAGGTAGCCGGGCAGTGGTGGCACACACCTTTAATCCCAGCACTCAGGAGGCAGAGCCAGGCAGATCTCTGTGAGTTCGAGGCCAGCCTGGTCTACAGAGTGAGATCCAGGACAGGCACCAAAACAACACAGAGAAGCTGATTCAGGGGCTGGAGAGATGGCTCAGCAGTAAAGAGCACTGACTGCTCTTCCAGAGGACCAGGGTTCAATTCCCAGCACCCACATGGCAGCTCACAACCGTCTGTAACTTCAAGATCTAACACCCTCACACAGACATACATGTAGGCAAAACACCAATGCAAATAAAGTATAAAAAAAAAAAAGAAAAGAAAGTTGATGTACTTGTGAGACTGGGACAGGGACACAGACCTAGAACACTGCCGCCTTCTTGCCTAGACTGTCTTAGTGCTATGGCATGGTCAACTGTGCTCTTGGAGAGGAGACAAGCTTCTGTTCATTTCCTCTTCTCCAGACAGAGTCTCATGTGGTCCAGGCTGGTCTTGAATCCATATGTAGCTGAGGGTGGCCTTGATCTTCTGCTCCTCCACCTCTGCTGCTGAGTGCTGGGAAGTGGTGTTTTTTGCTACTGCCCACAGAAGCCATGGTCTGGCAGCCATGGACAATGACAGCCAGACTGGTGTCCAGCCTAACTCCGTGTGCATTCCGGGACCATGGACTCCTTCCTGATGCAGTGGTGTCATGCACCTTTAATCCCAGCGCTCGGGAGGCAGAGGCAAGTGGATCTCTGTGAGTTCGAGGCTAGCCTAGTCTACAGAACAAGTTCCAGGATAGCCAGAGCTGTCACACAGAGAAACCCTGTCTCGAAAAACCGAAACAGAAAGAAAGTTGATGTACTATTAAGCCAAAGTTCACAAGGCTGAGAGGCAGAGCCAAAATTTGAACTCAGAACACTTCCATTGTTGTTTTTATGTATAGGAAGGAGCGATGCCTGAGAGACTTACTCTGGGGAAACGGGAAGGGCAGCCACCTCACTGGCCTTTTATCCCACATTCTCAAACCTGGGGCTCCTGCTCATCTGGGTCATGTCAGGGCCCCACTGCAGACGCCACACGTGACCCTCAGATCCTTTTATTAGGCCCTGGCCATGTGTCCTCAGTCTTCTGAGGCAAAGATCAATTCAGGAGTCTTCACTCTTATCATTAAGTAGCCTCACTTGAGTGGTGTGCTACCAAGCACTCCTCTTAATGTTGCTACAAGGAGAGCTGGAATAAGCTGGCACACTCGGTGTAATAAATACTGATGATTTCTATTAACAGGGAGGCAATTACTGGGCCCAGGGAATCTGGGGCATGCAGCCCCAGGGAGGACAGAAGAGGAATCGTTTGGATAATTAAATGAGAGCAGAATGCTCCGGCTGGGCTCTGTTCTCCTGGACTGATTAGGAAGCTCACATTGGTCCTGTGCATGCTGATGGTTTCTTTCTGCCAGAGTGTCCTTGGCTGGTCCTAGGACCAGAAGGAGGAACTCCTACAGACCCTGGCTGGGAAGCCAGAGCACCCAAGCCTCAAACTTGCACGGGGCAGTCCTCAACTGTGCCCCACACCCCGCCGCAAGTCCTGGCAGGAGCTCCAGAAGCCCAACCCAACAGCTGCTGAAAGAAAGCAGGGCCTGCTGTGGTGTCTGTTCCCTGATTCCTCTCCAAACTCAGGAGTTACCATCTTGTTCCGTTCAAACTAGCCGAGAGGCTGGTTGTTTGCCCTGGGTCTTTGGGTTCTGATGGAGCTGCCCGGTAAGGCTTGGTGGGGAGAGGCAGTTCCATCACGGATGTCCAGCCTTTTTATCCTGAGGCCTGGTGGTACCACTTCCTGAGAGCCCGCATGTGTCAGGTACTCAGCTTGATTATCTGCAAATCTTCATTATGTTGTTGACGAGAGCCTACCTCACCCTCACATTAAAGCGAAAACACCAAGCCTTTGAGTGCAGATTTTAAACTGGGTAAGAGGGATTAGGAGGTTCTTACTAATGTGTCAGAAGTTCCGGGTGAGGACACTACTAGGACTAAGAAGCTAGTGTTGTCTGGTCTCAAGGCCATGCTTCTACAGTCCCTGCCTGCAGTCTTCCTTCTACAGAGATGAACTTTATTTAAAAGCTAAGCACGGCCGGGCGGTGGTGGTACACCCTTTAATTCCAGCCCTCGGGAGGCAGAGGCAGGTGGATCTCTGTGAGTTCGAGCCCAGCCTGGGCTACAGAGTGAGATCCAGGAAAGGTGCAAAGCTACACAGAGAAACCTTGTCTCGAAAAACTAAAAAAAAAAAAAAAAAAAAAAAAAAAAGAAAAGAAAAAGCTAAGCACGACTTACCACCAGTTCCCATACAGAGAAGACACAGGCCTAAATGGCTTCTGAAATAATCATATAAAAATTAACGTAAACCCAGGCATGGGTGATGAAGCCTATAATCCCCAGCTACTCTGGGGCCTGAAGCAGGATGATGGCAAGTTTGGGGGTGATTTGTTCAATAGAACATGACAGCTTCTCAAAAGAATAAAAATAAACACAAAAGGCAAGCCTGTAAATCCCAGCTGCTCGCAGTAGCCAGAAGAGCTACTTCAGTAAACCTGTGCTGGTTACTGAGGCTCATGTGACAGAGACAAGTAGCCAACACTGTGGGTGCTGAGTGCTAGGGTCTTGCTGTGGCTCTCCTCTCCCTCTGTGGGTCTGGAAGCCTTGGAGAATTGCCCTCTCTGTTCTGGGAGGGAATTGTTCAAGGTTCCATTATTAATTGCTTCTCTCTCCTCTCCCTCTCCCTCCTTCTCCCCCCCTCTTTCTTCTCTCTCTCTCCCTCTCCCCCCCCCCTCTCTCCTCTCCTCTCCTCTCTCTCCCTCTCTCTTTTTTTTTCTTCTAGACAGGGTTTCTCTATGTAGTCCTATCTGTCCTGGAACTCACTTTGTAGACCAGGCTAGCCTTGAACTCACAGAGATCTGCCTGCTTCTGCCTCCCAAGTGCTAGGATCAAGGGTGTGCACCACCATATCTGGTAATTAATTGCTTCTCACCAGGATTTATTCCAAGTTCACCGCCTGTGCTGCTTGGTTTTTGACGACTTGAACAAACCTAGACATACCTGGAAAGAAGGAATCTGAATTGAGAAAGAGAATTGAGAAAGACTGGCCTGTAGACAAGTCTGTGGGTGTTATCTTGATTAGTGATTGACGTGGGAGGGGGTAGTCCCAGCTGTTAAGAAAGCAAGCTGAGCAAGCCATGGGGAACACATGAGTAAGCAGCATGCCTCCGTGGTTTCTGCCTCAGTTCCTGCCTTGAGTTCCTGTAATGGTTTCCCTCAGTGATTGAGTATGACCTGAGAGTCGTAAGCTGAAATAAACCATTTCCTCTTCAAGTTGCTTTTGGTCATGGTGATGTATCACGGTGATATAAATCCTAAATAAAACACTCACTGTTCCAAATCAGCCAGTCCTGTCAGGAGAGGCCATTCCCCACAGCTCCACCCCCGGCCTCACTGGGAGGCCACCTGAGGGTGTCTGGATCGTACAGCCTGGCAGGCAGCAGCCACCTCTAACCTTTGCTGTGGCCAGAATGATGTCATTCACTGGCTCTCATCCGGCCCCTTCCCTTCTGCTCACTTCAAGCCCGTGACCATCCAGCTCTTCCCGCTCCAAGACTTCCTTTTTGGTCTAGCTTCCCACACCCACTTCCTAACTAGGAAATCTTAACTGTCAGCATCGAATAAGAGAAAGTCAAATGTTAAAGGTTTTGCCAGGATTTCAACAGCCTCAGCATCTGTGTTCATATTGACACAGCCATGAGTGTACATGGCCATCGCCATACAGAACTTCTGAGGTAAACAGCCCTAGCTAAGATGTGAAGAAATTAAAGGACGTGTCATGCAGTGTGGCCAGACCTGACCTACCAGGCCTGTGGCGGGGGCCTTTCTGCCCAATTGCTGATGTACTAGCAAGGGTGGAGGAAGCGGACCCCCCTCAGCCCCCCACCCCCTCACTGCTTCTCTGTTACAAACTCTTCCTCTCCAGACCTGACCCTCCCAACCCTCTGGCTGCTCTTCCTTCTAGGCCTTTTCCTGAGTCTCAGAAGGCTTGATGAGATACCCTTTCTTCCTCTGTCTCTTCATGCCTTGGCTCATCCCTGTAAACATGTCCTTCCCCGCATAGCCTGCTGTCCCCTGACCCACATCACTGTCCTACACCGTATCTGCGAACCCTGCCTGCAGCCTGTTCTACACCATGCAAACACAACGAGGTCTCTACCCTTGCTTGTCCTTGGGTCCACCCTGCACAGGGACAGAAAGCTTCCCAATGCCCACCCTCTATCTGAGATTATCTTCCTCCTCAGGCATTCTCCCCACAAATGCCACTTGCCTTGAACCCATTTATGCCAAGTTAGCCAAATTAGACCTGCTGCCTCCTGCCGGGAACCATGCTTGTATGCCATGCCTGGTACTCATGAATCCCCTCCAAGCCCTGGTGACAGGCAGGAGGAAGCCCAGCCATGTGACTGCAGAAGGAACAAGGCCCGTGTCTCTTTAAAAGCTGTTCTCTATGCCCGTGGATTAAATGACACTGTGCTTACAGCCCAGTGTCTGCATCTCCCCTGTCCTGAGCAAAGGATGGTGATAACATTAGTCCAAAAGGTTTGGAGACCAGTTTATACCGGGGCCCAGATGCCCACACTTGCAAACCTGACTCCACGAGGCAGCTTTAGGGCAAATGCATTTTCCCCTGCGGCCAGGCTCACTGGCCCTGCAGAGGATCCACTGCCTCAGAGGCTAGTCAGACTAAGTATCTCTGCCAGGGTGGCAAGCTCTCGAGGTGAGAAGAACCAGAACTCCCCCACCACTTGATGGTCAAGTTTGCTAGCCATCTCCATCCTCACTCGTCTATCCTGAAAGCAGATCCTCACCCAGTGTCTTGGTCCAGAGGAAGCTGGGGTGTCCATTAGTCAGCCGCTTCCCCCCAGAACTCCTGCACTCGAGGGCTCCAGGCCCCTGGCTGATACCTCTTCATGTCACTCGCTAACGAAATCCCAAGCCTGGTGCTGACAGACTGGTGGCCTGAGGTTCCACTCAGCCAATTGCTGCTTCTCATCTAAACTTCCCTGAGGTATGACCCCCATGGTATTACAGGTACCGAGACAATGATAACCTGCCTCTGTGGGCAGAGTTTTGTTTTGTTTTGGCGGTACTTGGGATCGGACCTAGGGCTTCGCACACGCTAGGCAAGTAGTCTACCACTGAATCGCACCCCAACTCTCTTTTCTAATTAAATTATCCAGACTGGCCTCGAATTTAACTCTGTAGCCTAGGCAGATGTTTAATTTAGGATCTTCCTTGCCTCAACCTAGTAGCTAGGATTACAGGCCTGATTAGTAACAGTTACACACACACACACACACACACACACACACACACACACACACTTCACCTATTATAAAATTCACTCTTTTAAGTGTGCAGTTCAGTGGTTTTTAGTATATTCAGTCACCACCTCCATCTGATTTTGGAATATTTTTGTGACCTCCTTCCCCTGCCCAAAGGAAACTTCATATCCACTATCAGTCACTGGCTCACTTCCTCCCCCTCCAGCCCTTGGCAACCAACACACTTTCTGTGTCTGTGGGTTTATCTGTTGCAAACATTATGTATAAATAGAACCATTCAACACGGTTTTTTTGTAACTGGCTTCTTTCACTTGACATGGTGTCTGAAGGTTCAGTTGTGTTGTATACATGAGTACCTCCTTCCTCTTCACTGCTAATAATATTCCAGGGTTCCACCATCTACCACTTGCTTTTTTGCCTATCAATTGATGAACATTTTACTCTTCAAGCTGGATTGGATTGCTCACATTGTTTGGCCACTATAAATAGTTACACTATTAACATTCATATAACTGTAGACATGTTCCAATTATCTTGGGCATATTACCTAAAAGGGAATGATTGGGTTATGTGGTAACTCTCTATTTAATTTTTTTGAAAAACTTCCCAACTATTTCCCAAAGTGACCATACCATTTTAAAATCCCACCAGTAATACACAAGCCCTTAACATTGTCTTTGGCCTGCTGAGGCTGGTATCGTCACCACATCCACTGTCCAGATACAGAGAGCTCTGAGGATCATCTGGCAAGCGGCAAGGCTGGAACTAAAGCCATGGTCTTGTACTGTTAAATGTCCTGTGTGTCCTTTTGTGATCTACTAAAGGTTACCCTGCTTCTCCTATGAATAGCCTGGATGTCTGTCTGTGGTTTTTGAGACAAGGTTCTCATGCAGCCTTGACTGATCTTGAACTCACTGTGTAGCTGAAGATAACCTTGAGCCTCTGATCTGCCTGCCTCCACCTCCGAGTGCTGGGATCTGAGGTTTTTCCCACCACCCTTTCTCCTCTCTACATGCACCTCTATGGTCCAGTGAGAAGTCTTTCTCTGTTACAGGATGTGTCAGGAAATGCTGCGTTTCTGGCCTTCACGCCTTTCGGGTTTGTTGTCCTGCAAGGAAACAAGAGGGTCCACTTCATTAAGTGGTGAGTATCTGTCTTCATCTCCAGAACAGGTCCTTCTGCATCACTAACAGGGGAGGGGCTGTGGTACCCACGTCCTTTGTCTGTGATGGGCAGTTATGGTTCGCAGCCTTCTCCAAAGCCTTGAGTTGAGAATGGTGACTGACCAAAGTAGTGGTCTCTTCCTAGGGATCCTGTTCTTTCCAAAGAGTGTCCCTGAGAGCCAACAGCCTCTCCAGACAGAAAGGGTATTGGAGGTTGACTTCTAGGGTAGCCTGCAACTGTAGCCAACATAAGGAATGAGAAGTTCCCGAGTGGACTAGGTCTTCGGGTTCGTCACTTGCTCAGGCCACTGCCAGCATAGTTACGGCCATCCAGAAACATCTCAGTAGATGGCCCAAAGCCCTTGCTTACTCTTCTAACAAAGGAGGGGTTCGTAGACAATTACCCTGGAACAAATGCCACCTACAGTATGCAAAACATCCTCCTCAATAGCCTGTCTGTGGGCACTCGGGCTGCAAGAGTTCAGAGGCTGCCATCTCACGTATCTCCATCTTTAGAGCTAAGTGTCCTCGGCCCCTGAGAGTCACCTTTGCCCTCTCCCCTGCCACATCCAGCATGCAGGAGCCACTGCTGCCCCTCCTTGCTTTGTCTGGGGTCTGTATGACTAGGCACAGGCTTCTGTGTGTTGACTGACATTTGCATATCTTGGGACCTGTTTGTGCCTCATCCTACAAACATCTGTCAGTCTCACCAAGATTCTCTGCAGAATTGAGAGCCTGTAATTTTTTCCTTAAAAATATTTTTATTCTTTGACACTTTTACAGTTTTGTACGTGTATACAGTGTATCTTGATAATATCGACCCCAACCCTTCTGCCACTCCCCTAACACCTCCCGCAACACATTCCTCCCCCTTCATGTCCTTTTTTGTTTTTGTTTTTGTTTTGGTTTTGGTTTTTTTGCTTTTGTTTTGTTTTTTGTTTGAGACAGCATCTCTCTACATAGCCTTGGCTGTTCTAGAATTTACTGTATAGACCAGGCTGGCTTCAAACTTAGAGATCTGCCTGCTTCTGCCTCCCAAGTACTGGGATTAAAGGTATGCACCACCATGCCTGACCCTTTTTGTGTCTTTTTTTTTTTTTTTTTTTTTTTTTTTGAGACAGGGTTTCTCTCTGTAGCCCTGATTATACTAGAACACACTCTGTAGACCAGGCTGGCCTCCAACTCAGAGATCTGCCTGCCTCCGCCTCGCAAGTACAGGAAATAAAGGCATGTACCACTAGTGCCCGGCTAATGAATTTTTTATTTCATTTGTTTATCTTGTATAGTGGGGACATAGGCCAGAGCACACATGTGATGTCCAAGGACAGTTTTTCAGAATCTGTTCTTGCCTTCCACCATGTGGGCCCTGGCATTGAACTCAGGTCATCAGGGTTGGCATCATCATCTATTGAGCCAGCTCACCAGCAGCCTCCCTCCCCCATTTTAAATATAACCCAGAGTCCAGTTATTGCTGCCTGCACGTGCAACCTATCCAGTCGCCACACGCAGCAGCCATCAGCTGCCGTAGATCCTCGGCTAGTGTTGGATTCTCCTGTTCCCCTCCCTGGTTTGAGCTGGAGTTGCTGGCCAGTTTGACTTGTGCTGTGCACTCATGAGTACAATCATCTCACAGCATCCTCCCATCCTCAGCTCGTACATACCCACTTCTTTCATCCATTATGTCCCCTGAGCCTTGCAGGGGTGGATACCGATGAGCTCTTAATGCTGAGCACTCCCAGCCACTGATCCTCTGCACTCTGAGCAGTTATGAACCTCTGCAGTAACTACTGCTCACTGCAAAAAAAGCAGCTTCACTGCCCAAGACTGACACTGCCCTAAAGGTATAAACATAAATAGTCAGGAAACAGCATGTCTGTCCAGCAAAACAACAGTAGCAGAGCCTATGACCTCATCAGCCATGGGCTTCTGACTGTGTTCACAGCACCAGGCAGCCTATGACCTCATCAGCCATGGGCTTCTGACTGTGTTCACAGCACCAGGCAGCCTATGACCTCATCAGCCATGGGCTTCTGACTGTGTTCACAGCACCAGGCAGCCTATGACCTCATCAACCATGGCTTTTGACTGTTCACAGAACCAGGCATGCATTCCTATGGAACAGCCCTCAAATCTAATCAGAAAGCAGTTGGTTATGCCCTAACAGGCATGCCACTACTGGGTACCAGTGGGTACATCCTGCCTGGCAGGTTAGTATTGGAGCTGCAGGGTCCATCATCACTGCCTAAGTTTATCGGTAGCTCTTCCACCTTTTGGCACTATGAATGCTACTCAGAAGGAAGTTTCTAGGTCAATTCCAGCTTTGAATTCTCTTTGTTCTGCAACCAGAGTGTGCCGTGGCTTCAGCAATAGAGCCTTACCATATGGTTATTGTGGACAACCAAGAGCAATGACAATAATAGCCTGTGATGTTTTGAGGCTTCTGGAGACTTCCCTAACTAACAGCTAATAGGAAGATACCCCACACTGGCATTAAGATTTTCATTTAATAACCCACGTCTTTAGGGAAAGGATTGTTCACCCATACAAGGTACTTCTGTTCAGACTCCTTTAACAAAAAACATATATTTTAAATTTTGTTTACAAAGTAGTAATGTTCCATGAGATTTTTTGATACATGCTTAGTTTTAATTACCCTATCTCATCCCCACCTCCATCTCCATCTCCCACCCCAATCCTCACTCTAACTTCCAGAACCCCACACACACTTCCATATCATACATAGTCTACTACCCACCCCAAGGCCTCTTCCGCTGCCCTCTATCATAGGCCCTTTCTGGATTCCTAACTTGTACAGGTACTCCATATTAAACCACAAATCTAAAAATTCAAAGCTAGGGTGGACACTTATGACTAGTGAGCACGGTGTTTGAGCCCACCGTGATTTCAGTTCTGCATGTGGGTCTAAGCCTGCTGTGTCTAAGCTGGCTAGCTCTTCTGACAGACAGGTTGGCTACATGGCTACCCTTGGTCCAAGAAACTGGTTCGGGAGGCCTGGTCCTCTCTTGCTTCCTTTACCTTCTCTGGAAGAGCGAAGTATGGTCTTAGTAGAGTTGCTCCTCATGCGTTTTCTTTTCCAGATGCTGTAGGCATCCCTTCCCCTGTTGCCCCACTCAACTGATACAGACACCAGACACCTTCCCAATCCAGATGGCTCTTGTGGAGGATGGCAATATGATGAACTAATCCTCAAACTGCTCCTCAGACATGTGGCGCTGGGCGTCATTCACAAGGCAGTTGGTATCATGGCGTCCTGGGCTCCCTCAGGTGGTTCCTTTCACTGTGCTTTCTGTGTGACGATGTGACAGTTTGACATCTCAGCTGACAAAATGATGCTCAGAAAAGGCTGAGGACAGGATTGGGCCACAGTTTCCCCTAGTGTGGGTCCTTTGCTGCCTGAATATCATCTAGAACCTTGAAAGGGTTCCATCTTCAGCAGACCAGTTGTCTCATGTCTAGAAACGACGTCATCCTTAGACACTCGAAGTCCCTGAGGGATCCCCGGCCTCCCGACTTTTTGTTCTCCCATGGACCTCTCTCCCCGGAAATCTCCTCTCGTCTCAACTTCAGAATCATAGATGTAAACCCAGCCTCATGTTCAAAACAAACTCACAGGCCAGGTGTGATGGCACACACCTGTAATCTCAGCTCTCGGGAATCGGAGGCAGGAGAATGACTTACATGTCAAGGCCGGGGTGGTCTACATAGAGAGTTCTAGGACAACCAGGACTACACTTTGAGACCCTGTCTCGAAGAAAAAAAAAAAAAAAGCAAAAAGCAAACTCTTTGTTATCACACTTGCCGAGGCTGTATGCTTATTGCATTCTACCTGAGTGTAAGACTGATGGTTGGTCAGCCAACAGAGAGAGAGGATACAAAGAGACTTGTACCAGTTCAAGTCTGTAGTGGGAAGTCGTAAACTGTCACTCTGACCCAGCCGTGACTTCTCAGTGAGAACGAGTCACATCCCTCTACCCTGCTGTTGCGCGGCCATAAACCAGGTACCTGCTTACGTCTGCGTCTTTGCTACTTCCTAGGATCCTGAGGGAATCGCCCGAGAGGTGACAGGAAGTAGCCTGCTGACGGCAGATGTGTATGATCAGACTCCTTAGTGGCTCAGGCAGCAAAATAAAAACTCCAGTAGGGTGTCGGGCTCTGAGTTGGGCACACCAGAGTGGCCGATGAGGAGGCCTAGTCTTGTGGCTCTCAGGGACATCCAAATAACTACCCCCCCCCCCACCGCCGGGTAGTTTTCACACTTTGTGGCCAAGGCTGAAAGCAGTGTGTGGAGGTGAGGTGTAGGCTGCGGCATGTACAGTAACCATGTCACTTCTGATTTGTGTCTGTCCCACGGGTGACGTACCCCAGTATCCTGTTTGCCTCTCTTACTGCAGCCATTCACTGGGCTGGTGGCTTCAAGGATTTTTCTACAATAACCCCTAAGCCCCTTTCCTGGTCAGTACGCTGCATGACTGTTCCGTGTAATCTGTTCTCTCCTTTTGGTATGTTGCCCCACCCTCCCTCGAGATTGTTTGACATCTGTCTGCATTAAACTGCATTTTCCATCCAGTGGCACAGTCACCTGAAAGACTGGGCTCCCTCAGAACCTGGATGCGTTGTATTTCATTGTTTGCTGTTACCTTCGACTCTGGCCTCATCAGCTCTCCGTGGCACCTTACATTCGACAGTCCCATCAGACAGCGCGCCTGTGTCAGGAATCAAACCCGGAAATGGTCCCACTCTCCACACACTCACTTTCCATGCCAATGTTCCCCCTTTTTCTAGCCACTGTTGATGAGCTGAAATCCTCTCGCCCCAGTATTACAGTGTGATTGACCGGAACTGCCCCAATGACTGTTCTAAGGCCACTACGCTACTGTCTCGTTCTCAGTTCTGATTTTGGCTAAGATTGTGTCTGTGCCTGGAGCCTCTCCCAGTCGGGTGGGCTGGGCATCTACAACTTAGCTGTGACCAAGCAGCCCACAGCCCGGTGACACGTCCTCTCTTTGTGCTTCTAGGAATGAGGTGACCAAGCTGAAATTTGAAGGGAAGACTTTCTATTTATATGTAAGTCAGAAAGAGGTGAGTGCGGGCTTCCTGCTCTCCAGGGAGGGCTGGGGCACGGCAACAGCCCCTCGTTTCTGGAGCCAAGAGTAAGGAGTCTGGACAGGGGGAGTCCATCTGCCTCCTCGGCTAAGGCAAGGGGAGGGTGTGTGAGGGCGGGAAGGCCTGAAGATGCCGGTGGTACCCAGAGGATCCACTCAAGAAAGGCCCGCCTCGAGAAAACAGTCAAACGGGGTTCCCACAGAGAATGCCTGTGTCTCACCAAGGGCTCTGTTAGGTTGGCCAGGTGTGAGGTGGTCATTGATGCGAACCCCTCTTCTAGCTAGCCAGCGGCTTGAGGGCCTCCAGCAGCACAGGACACCCACCTCAGCTGTTTCTCTATGGAATTCTTTACAGGAAAAAAAAATCATTCTCACATATTTTGCTCCAACCCCAGAAGCCTGCAAGCACCTCTGGAAGTGTGGGATTGAGAATCAAGCCTTCTACAAGTGAGTTGGACATGTGATAGGGACTGTTGACATCAAAGATGGGGTCACAGAGCTGCTTGCTGAGGAGAGGCAGGCCAACCTCGAGAAACAGGAAACCAGCCGAGTAGTTCTGGTGTTGCAGCAGTAGAGCCCAAGCCAGAAAAGCCCAATGAGTGTGTCAGTTTGAGTCACTGCCTCCGTGGTGCCCTGGAGGGCCTAGAAGACAAGGGTTCCATGAAAGACCCTGCACAAGCAGAGCAGCATGCTGACCTCAGACCTCAGCCTTGGGGAAGATGCTGGGTCCCCTTTCTAGTGTGTGGCCCAGAGCTGGAGGAGAGCTGGAGGTGGTGGCCACTGGGCTTGCTACTGGGAAGCTAGGATCCAGACAGAAGAGGTAATTTTGCTTGCTGGAGTTTGGAGGAGTCTGAGAGGCCTCTGCATCCAGTTCTCTCTGAGTAAGAAAGTGGCTGCAAAAGCATCAGTGCACAAAGAAATGGACCTGAGAGAGGCTGAGGTGTTACCAAGGAAACGGTTCACCAAACCCCTTGGTTTTGTTTAAAAACGTTTTTTTTAAATATTTATTTATTATGTATACAGAGTTCTGGCTGCATGTATGACTGCAGGCCAGAAGGCACCAGATCTCATTATAGATGGTTGTGAGCCCACCCTGTGGTTGCTGGGAATTGAACTCAGGACCTCTGGAAGAGCAGCCAGTGTTCTTAACCTCTGAGCCATCTCTCCAGCCCCCTAAAAACAAAATTTATGATGTGTGCTTTAATAGATACTCTGGGCTGGGGATGCAGTTCATTTGTGGGGGTACTTGCCTTGCAAGCATGGGGTGCTGGGTTCCATACTCTGCATTGCATAAACAGAGCATGGTAACTAATGCCTGTTATCCCAGCTCTCAGGAGCTGGAGGCATAAGGATCAGTTCAAGGTTATCCTCAGTTACAAAGTGCATTGCAGGATAGCCTGGGCTACATGGGACCCTGTGTGAAAGAAAGAGTGTATTGCAACAATACGAGCGTGACAGACTCCAGTTAAGGTGACCCTTGCTGTCACCAAATGCCCTGACAAGCCAGATGCTCCCTGTCCTGAAGGAGTTTGAGAGGATCAGAAGTGCTCTCCTCAGTGACAGACAGTGCTCCTCCTCAGTGAGCTGACTCCAGCCAGCAGAACTGATCTCCTGCCTGTTGCCAGGGCCTTGGAAATGTCTTGGAAAGGCATTCTCAGTCCTAATACTCACTGTGCACTTGATACTAGCACCAGGGTGAAGTGAACAGACGTTGTGCATTCTACCCTGAGCGGGCTTCCTTCCAAAGGGACACTAGGGAGACACTTTAGCAAGCTTGAGTCTCCCTGCTTTTGAGAAAGCCGAGAAGACAGGGTTTTTTGTTTGGTTGGTTTTTGGGTTTGTTTATTTTTTATTTATTTTATTTTATATTTTATTTATTTATTTATTTATTTATTTATTTGTTTGTTTGTTTGTTTGTTTTTGGCTACCATCTTCCCTTCATCTGTGAGGACAAGGCCTAGGTTTAGTCGATTACATGAACCTAGAGAGAAGCAAATTTGAGAGACAAACTCCTGCTGGTGGGACTTAGCAGCAGCCCAGAAGGAATGGGGTTCCCTGACCACTGCCCCCCATATACAGGGGCTGGCTCCCGCTAAGCTCCCGTTGCCCTGGGGATTCAGAAGCATCCCCATTCTCTCTGTCAAAGCTCATACAGAAGGGAGCAACTGCTGCCTCATACTTTTGTTTTCCATCTGTGTCCCGGGGACAAGCACTTGTTTCTAAATCCATGTGTGGCCACTCTGCAGTTGCTCAGAGTTCCCCCAGTGGGCAGCGCTCCAGCGCAGACTGCCGAGGGCTTTTTCCTGGACCTGAAAGGAAGTGTCCAGTAGCCTTTGCAGGGAGCTACCTGCCCATCTTCGTCGGCCCGTGAGGTGGCCTGAGCCATGTGTCACCCTGAACTCTGCTCTGCCGTAGGCTGGAGAAGTCAAGCCAAGTTCGCACAGTGTCCAGCAGCAATTTATTCTTTAAAGGGAGCCGGTTCCGATACAGGTAAATAGTGACAGTAAGTAGCCATTCTAGATCTCTTTCCAGACCTTTCTCTAGAGGACAGTCTCCGTGTGCCTTAGCCTTGAGAACAGAGAACCCGGAGCTCTCAGCAGGGCCTCGGGTTTCCTCCCAATTCCTCTGAGCCTTTTACCCTCTTCTTCTCTGTCTGTCTGTCTGTCTGTAGGTCTCTTCCTCCCTAATGGTGTTAATCCCACTGGGTGAGAATAAGACCACTACCACAACTCTTGAGCCAAATTTGAAGCAAGCTTTATTAAACACTGACCAGGTCCATACCCATGATTACCAGAGTATGACACCAAAACCCACTAGGCTTCCTATTTCCTGCCTTCGTCCAATCAGAACGAAGTCAACATACATCCTGACAGACTTCATGCCTATGACATACCGCTTGCCTAAGTGAGATCAAGCACATCCTGTGCAGTTGGGACAACCCAGCTTGTTTACAGAAGTGAAAATACATGCGTGGTTGTTATCTCATATGAACTGCCCCCAGCATTCCAGGAAGCTATCTGTCCTTGGGCCAGTGGGGCTGACAGGTTAGAGGCCTTTTTGTTTTCTAGATCTCTTAAGCACAGTCATTTAAACTAAAACATAACTTAGGATGTCTAATGGCTCGGAGCCTCCTGGGAGGGTATAGTATGAGCTGAGCTTGGGCTTTTTAGTTTCATGATGGGGGGACCTCTCTTTCACACACTTGCCATTTCCAACTGCAACATACTCCAGGAGTTAGCCATCACAATAGCAGCAGCAAACTAAGAACCATGACAATTGTTTTTTTGTGTGTCTCCTTTCTGGGGGGTTTTGGGCTTTTTCCTGGTGATTCATAAGACAAGAGAAATCCTTCCTAATTAAGAATGGAGCTGGAGAAAAAAAAAATAATGGAGTCGAGCAGGGGTGGTGCATGCCTTTAATTCCAGCAGGGGCAGAGGAGGAGGATCTCTGCGTTCAAGGCCAGCCTGGTCAAGATAGTGAGCTCCAAGACAGCCAGGACGACATAGACCATGTTTCAAAAAAGTGGGGGGGGGGAACCCCAGAGACTAATGATGAAGAGATAAGCTAAGCTGTCATGGCATGTTAGAACTCTTTGCCCTACCAAGAAAGCCTTCTGCAGTTGACTGAAGCCTTAGGGGATGATGGGTAGGGCAGATGCCATTTCTTGACTAAGCCAGAGCACCTGCTCAGTCTCCTTTCTTGCTGTTTATTTTACCACTTAACAGCGGCCGGGTTGCAAAGGAAGTCATGGAGTCAAGTGCCAAGATCAAACGGGAGCCACCAGAAATACACAGGTAGGCTGTCGGGCTCAGATCCCCAACTCTCAAAGAACCGAGCAAGCTGAGCTCTGTGAAACTTCTGGCCAAAAGAGATCCCCAAAGAGGAGGCAGTGGGCAGAAGAGGGGAGGAAGCTGTGTCCACTGGACACAGGAACAGGCATGCACCCATTCACCACACGAGGGAAGACAAGCCACTGCCGGCAGACAGCACATGGCGGGGGGCACCTCACTCGGCAGCTCTGCTCAACCCTCCCCCGCCTGGACGTGGATCCCAGACATGAAAGATGCGACAGTGACACTGAGCTGTGCCATGATTACTCCATTACAGAAAACCTCCAATAACCTCCCAGTCCCTGCATGTGTAGCCGTAAGCTGTGCATTTCTAGAAGGCTGCCCCCATGAAGCCCAACAGACTCACAAAGACTGGCCAAGGGGGCTGGGATTAGCCCACCAGCCTGTACTTCTGGGGACAGGGAATGATTACCTGTCCTCGACACCGCCTCTTCTATGCAGCCTACTGGAAACCAAGAAAACTGCCAGAACCGGCTTCGGACACATGTCAGGAGCATGTCTCATCCCAGGGCTCTATTCCCTGACAGTCCTGTCCCCCAAGACCATGGCACTTGTCGCCACACCCTAGAAAGGCTGAGGAGCCAGTGAACGGGAATGGGTTTGAAGCAGAATGTCTGAGACCCAGGGGCCAAAGGTCAAAAGCATTCGTGAGCTATCTGGGCCCCCATTTGTCTGTGCACTGGTGAAGCCGTTCTCCTTCTGTTCAATCTCAGAGCAGGGATGGTTCCTAGCCGCAGCTGCCCCTCCATAACCCACGGCCCACGGCTGAGCAGCGTCCCTAGAACACGAAGAAGAGCTGTTCACATCTCCATCATGGAAGGTGAGTCTGGGCTCCTGGAGATGCGCCAAGTTCCTCTTTGGGGCCGGGATTAGTTACTTTCTGTTGCTGTGGTAAAATACCGTGACCTGAACAACGCACATAAGGAGTTTATTTTGGGCCTTTGGGCTTTAATCCCAGTACTCGGAAGGCAGAGGCAGGCGGATCTCTGTGAGTTCGAGGCCAGCCTGGACTACCAAGTGAGTTCTAGGAAAAGGCGCAAAGCTACACAGGGAAACCCTGTCTTGTAAAACCAAAAAAAAAAAAAAAAGGAATTTATTTCGCCTTCTGGTTCCAGAGGGATATAGTGTGTCATGGCAGGGAGGCACAGCAAGAGGCAGGCATGGCCACAACAACAGGACACTGGGAGTCCCCCGTCCTCAAACACACACAGAGCAGAGAGAACGGGTAGTGCTTATAATCTGCTTATAATCTTGAACCCCAATCCCCCAGTGGCATACTTCTCCAGCAAGGCCACACCTCCTAAACCTCAACATCACCAACTGGGGCCCAAGTGTTCAAATACCCCAGACTGGGGGTGGGGGGATTCTCCTTCAAACCACCTTGAGAAGAGACTCAGTTGCTTTGGAGAGGAGAGCAGACTCTTGGGGGGAAGAGCCCAGTGGCAGGGAGAAGGTTCCACACAAAGGGTGGGAGTACAAGCTGGGTGTTCAGTCCCCAGCATGAAACTTGATGTGATCAGGTAGAGGTCAGAGGATCGTGAAAGCACATGCCTATAATCCCAGCATTCAGGAAGCTGAGGCAGGAGGATCACCCTGAGTTCAAAGTCCATAGCAAGACCTCACCTCAAAAACAAAACTGTTCAGGTAAGAAGGAGCATCATTCTGTGAGAGGGTCTCTGGTTTGTATTTAGGTTTTAGGATGTGACTCGTGAATCTCACCTACTCACTCAAGACTGATACAGAGCTCCAAGGAGAAGTGAGGAGAGGCAGCCACCACCAAGGCAGTTAGTTGCTCATTTGTAAACAGGAGCATCCTCCTGCCTGCTCTGTGGATGGCAAGGAATCTGATGTACATGAAATGCTTCTTGTTTTGTGACAGAATTTCACTTTGTAGCCCAGGCTAGCCTCAGACTTTCAGGAGTCCTCCTGCCTCAGCCTCCCAAATGCTTGGATTATGAGTGTGAGCTAGGCAGAGCACCTTGGAGAGAAGCCCCTCCCCACTGGCATTTTGTAAGCATGGAGCAGGGATCTGCTACCGCAGCTGACTAGGCAGGGAAGAGCCATGAAGGATATGACGAGGGCCTTTAAAGAGCAGAACTCCAAGGAATGGCTGGCTGTGTGTGAAGTTCGTTCATACGCCCAAGGCCTTCCCTAGAGGGCACGTCACAGAAGCCCACTGGCTTTTCTAGAAAAACTTCATTTGCTTTCTCTTAAAACAGAGGGATATCCCAAAACCCCATTAACATGACATTACATGTTGAATGAAGCACAAAATCCCCATGAACGGGGATATTTTAAAAACACAGACTGTGAAGCTGGGCAGTGGTGCACGCCTTTAATCCCAGCACTTGGGAAGCAAAAGCAATCGGATCTCTGTGAGTTCAAGGGCAGCCTGGTCTACAGAGCAAGTTCCAGGACAGCCAAGGCTACTACACACAGAGAAACCCTGTCTTGAAAAGACATTTAAAAAGAAAAAGAAAAAGAAAAAGAAAAAGAAAAAAAAAAGGACTGTGGCTTGTTTCGCCTTCATATCTACTATGGAGGATGCCCAGATTAACAGAGGACTGGGCCTCAGAGAACACTCAGGAATGGCAGTTTCTTTCACTCACTCTGTCTATGGAAGGACGGAATGTAGAGCTTAACTGTGTGTGCTGTAGCGGGGTGAGGGACAGATACAGCCCAGCCCCGGCCCCAGAGCCACCTCTACCTCGGTTCCTGTGATTTCACTGCCTATGTGGCCTAGATAAAGCCTGTGTGTGACTTTAGTCTGTTTTCTGGGACAATTGTAGTTGGTCCGTTTCCCTTTCCCCGAGAGCCTGGGCCATCCAGGGGCCTCAGAGAACAAGCTGCAGGCTCAGAAGCATTGCTTTTTATGGCTGTAAGCACTTCTGACTGAATCCAGTCCCCTGATAAGGATGGCCTCTCCTCCCCAAGCTTCTCCCTGCTCGCAGCTCAGCCTACCAGGAGGCTCCCAGAGCCAGGACTGGGAGGCGCAGCTAGAGGAGGCTGCCATGGCATGAACTGGTGAAGAGTCCTTGTCCCTAGCTGGCCGGCTGTCTCAACGCCATACCTCCCCTGCCTGCTTGGTTTCCCTGAAGAAGGAAGGTACTGCCTTCCCGGGCCACCATGGGGAAGAGTCTCATTAAGATTCGTACCAGAGTCCACGTCCAGCTCCGGCTGACTAACCACTGCCTTCGACCCCTAAGCATACGCATCCTGAAGATGGGACCCCGGCTTCAGGGTAGGGTCCTAACAGCTGTCCCCCCAGGCCCTCTGGGAGCCACCTCTGGACAGAGGCATCAGCTAGAGCACCTCCAAGGTAATTTATACCTGTCTTGCTGTACCACTGAGCCCATCCTTCCCCAGCACCAACCCCGGCCTCCCCGCCCCCAACCCAGACTACAGGCTCTGATGAAGGGCAGGGTGAATGTGGCTGCTGTAGTCACAGAAGATGCATTTTCTGAAATTACGAAACTTGCAGAAAATGGAGACACCTGGAAATTACTGAGGGAGGTAACCCAGTTAAAGTACTGTATATTTTCTCCCAGGGAGAGTCTTGACTTTTAATCTTTACATATGTGGGTATACGTGTAGGTCATGAAAACAGAAAGGGGACCATGGAGGGGGGAGGTTTTGAGGGGCTAGGGAAGAGCTCAAATGGATGCCTGGCTAACATGCAAGGCTCTGGGTTCAGTCCCCAGCACCGTATAAACCAAGCATGGTGGCACACACCTGCCGTCCCAGCATTTGGATGGCGGAGGCAGGAGGACCCGAAGTTCAAGGTCAACTTTAACTTTACAGGGAGTTTGAAGCCAAAATGGGATACAAGGGAGGGTGGCTCTGAAAAAGAGGGAAACTGTTCTGAGGAAACAGAACAAATATGCTACCCAAGTGCAAAAGGCAATACGGTGTGTGTGTGTGGGGGGGTCCTGGGAGCAGGGCTAGGGTGAAGGAAGAGCAGCAACACGAACAGATTATGTCTGAAAATGCCAGAATGGGACCTAATATTCTATATGCTACTTACAAGGGAAACAATAGTGTGTGTTTCATTTTAAAATCCAGGACAAGCTGCTTAAAGTGGGAAGTTATTCCATAATCAGTGCTAAAGTTTATGGTGACGTTTCTGGATAATTTTAATAGATATAGTAACATCTTGAGTGAGATACAACATTCCATATGCAACAAAAAAAAAAAGTAAAAATCAACCCATAAGAACAAGTTTTAAAGGGAGAAATGGAGGGGGAGGTGGGGAGTGGGGTGCTGGCTGAATTGTCTTGTTCAGACGAGCCTGATATGGAATCACCTCACAGGTGAGGTCTTCTGAACAGAACACTGATGTGTTTGGCAAGCAGCTCTAGTGGCCAGGCGCTCTACTAGGATGTATACCTACCCATGGGCGCTCTACTAGGATGTATACCTACCCACGGTCACTCTACTAGGATGTATACCTACCCATGGGCGCTCTACTAGGATGTATACCTACCCACAGTCACTCTACTAGGATGTATATCTACCCACGGTCACTCTACTAGGATGTATACCTACCCACTGTCACTCTACTAGGATGTATACCTACCCACTGTCGCTCTACTAGGATGTATACCTACCCACGGTCACTCTACTAGGATGTATACCTACCCACAGTCCTGTTTACTGAAGCCACCAACAGTGTAGCACACCATGGCTTCTGACTTGCTGTCCTCAGATGTCAGTGTCTTGCCTTCCCCCCTCCCCCAGCCAGCTTAGGGATTAGTCATAAGCCAAGGCACATTTGCCCTGAAGTGGCTGCTGGCAACCACGCTGGTCCTACTTCGGGAGATCTGGCTGTCAGAGATGTCCTTGTGAAGGGACAGGCGTTTTAGAGGCTGTCATGTGCCTGTGCTGAGGGCACAGAACGGAAGTGGGGCAGAGGCCAGGAACACGCTACCATTGGAGCTTTTCAAGGGTTCTGTTTCACCGGTGATGCAGAAAGCATGCCTATCTTGTGCGCCAGTGGTGACATCAGGGAGAACTCAGGAAATACAGAGACATCAAGAGTGCTGGTTCAAGGGACAGGGGCTCTTAAATTTCAAGTTGCCATTTCATCTCGCTAGGTCCTTGGGTGGTTAAGACCCAATGCAGGTGCAGGCCACAGACCCATGCACCTGCATAATCACAGGCTTCGTTCGGTTCCATCTACAGCTTGGCCATGAACAGCCAGCCACGTGACTTCAGAACCCTGTGGCTGCTCACCCCACCGCTTTATGGAGTTGGGGAAAGACATACAAATGAAATTTTTAAACACTTAAAAATGCCCATCGGGTACTTTTGTCTTGTTCTTGATGTCTTAAGTATGGCGTCTACAGCTCCTGCAACTGTAACGTGGAGAGATCGGAGTGGCACCTGACACACTGAATGGATGCTGTCAGGCATTCATGTATGTTGAGACCCACAGAGCTTATTCCTGTGCTTTGTACCTCTCCAGGCCTGGAGTCCCTCCGAGACAGTGCCCACTCCACCCCAGTGCGGTCCTCTTCCCACGGGGACACCTTCTTGCCTCACGTGAGGAGCAGCCGGGCAGACAGCAACGAACGCGTGGCTGTGATCGCAGACGAGGCCTACAGCCCCGCAGACAGCGTGCTACCCACCCCGGTGGCCGAGCACAGCCTGGAGCTGATGCTGCTTTCCCGGCAGATCAATGGAGCCACGTGCAGCATTGAGGAGGAGAAGGAGTCTGAGGCCAGCACCCCGACTGCGGCGGAGGTGGAGGCCCTCGGGGGAGAGCTGAGGGCCCTGTGCCAGGGGCACGGCGGGCCAGAGCAAGAACAGGTGAATAAGTTTGTTTTAAGTGTCCTCCGTTTGCTCCTTGTGACCATGGGGCTCCTCTTTGCTTTGCTCCTCCTCCTCATCATCCTCACTGAGTCTGACCTTGACATTGCCTTTTTCCGAGATATCCGCCAGACCCCTGAGTTTGAACAATTCCACTATCAATACTTTTGTCCCCTCAGGCGATGGTTTGCCTGCAAAATCCGCTCAGTGGTGAGCCTGCTCATTGACACCTGAGAAGGCATGACTCCTCCCAATAACTAGCCAGGTGGACCATGGAACCCGGCTACCCATTCCCAGCAATGGGACCCATCGTGGAACCATCGGCACCCACACCAAGTCCTCCTCTCATGACTCAAAGTCCACTGCAGCCTAGGAGGGTTGTTTCCCAGAAGAAGAAAGGGATGTAGGCTAATGCCCCGTACCGAAACTGGGGAAACTCAATTTCTTCAGAGGCTCTTCCAAGAAAGGCTCAGCCGCTCTTATGTTTCTCATCCTTCAATATGCAGGATAATTTTGGGGTTCGAATTTTAATTTTTCATAGATGTGTATTATTTTGAAAGTATCCGAATAAAAATAATTTATTTTCCTATACTGATTATTGTAGTAGAGTCACCTGGTAGATGGGACACTCGCTGAAGATGTAGAGAGCTGTTGTCCCCTGTCCCCTGCAGCTCTCACACTGGTACCACCACTGGGTCCCGGGAGACCCAGCCAGGCAGGCCAGGGCTGAGGACAACCAGGATGGTTGAGGTCTACTTGCCAGACAGAAGGTTTAGCAAATCGAACCCTGTGCAGAACAATTAAATAGAAAGTTGCTTCTTACAATGGTCTGAGTTGGATTTTCTTTTCCTTTTGTTTTTTCAAATCTGAGCAGAGTGGGCATGTGAAGGGACCACCACCACCACAGCAGCAGCAGCAAGAGGGGTGGGGTAAGTCTGTCCCTTAGAGTAGAGCCTGGTGGACATCACTAGGTCTTATTTAATGGTTTGGGTTTTTTTCTGAAGAACTTTAAGACTCTTCTAGCGCTTCTGGGGTATTAAATGAAGTCAGTGGCAGCCAAGTGCACTGTGGGAAATGTCCTGTGGCTTAGTTACCAGAGGCCTGTGCTAAGTGGCCTGAGAGCCTGCAGGGTGTAGAGAGCAGGGCTTGCTTTGTACAGTATGCCCTTCCAAAAAAGGACTATTTCAAGCTCTATTTTAACAGCAAAATGTTATTTTCTTATCTATTCATATTTTGTTTTTACTTTGTGGATTAAGAAAATAGAACCTGATGAACTTATAGATGCAAGAAACAGATCTGAGGAAAACATCAAGTGTCTCCTGGTCCCTTGGAAGGGACCAGGAGACACTCTAAATAAACAGAATCCCTAAGTGATGCCTACAAGAGACAGAATTTGACCATGGCAGAGACCAGCACTCACTGTAGAAATGCCACCTATCGGGTCAGCCTCTGCTCCTGGAAATAAGGCCAAGCAGAAAATTGGGCATCACTCACAGCAGCACAGGAACACACTAAGGTGAGCAGGAGTCCCCAGGCCTCTGCACTTAAAAACAATCACACACAGATCTTGTTTTCATCTCAGGGAGGGGTTGCTAAGTCATCTGAGGCCCAAGGACTTATTAAAGGACAGTCAAGGGGTATACTCCTGGGACCCAGACAAGAGCGGAGCTCAACAGCGCCAAATGCAGGAGACTGGACTGTCGTACACGTGAGCTCCTCGTAATTTTTTTTTGCCATGTTCATGTTCTGAATATAGCAGCCACAGAAAACCAGTGGTCTGGAGGATGCCAGGGCATTTACGTAATTTTAAAGATGCCATTCATATCTAGACTAGAGGTCAGCAAATCTCTTTTAACACAATTTTGGTTTGTGGACCATACTCTGCACACCTCTGATAATGTATGCATAAGGGAACGTGGCTTACTCCAAGAAAATGCTATTTTAGAAAAAAAGTGTAGGGCTGAGGATGTAGCTCGGTGGGTAGAGTACTTGCCTAGCATTCATAAGGCCCTGATTTCATGGCTAACACTGCATAAAACCAGGTGTGGTAGTATATACCTGTGGTCCCAGCATTCAGCTGGAGACAGGAGGATCAGAAGCTCAAGATCAAGCAGTTCAAGGCCAGCCTGGGATTCACAAGACCCTGTCTCAGACCACCTCCCACTTCCAAAAAACAAAAGCCTGAAACTGCAATACGCTGAAATTGGCCTCCAGCCGTAAGATGCAGACCCTGACCTACACAATACAACTACCACATGTTAGCAAGAGCACCAGCTCCGACTCCTGTCTCACGAGACCCAGAACCATGTCCCCGTGGGGGCTTTGCTGTGTGCTCCACCAACCAGCAGTGATGTCGCAGCTGATACCAAGATCAAGGACTGCCACTCTGAACAGCAGTGACTCTAAGAACAGGCACAGGCCTATCTGATCATGTCCATACCAGCAAGAGTTTGGGTAAAACCTAAAACATACCACATGAGAAGACAAACTGAGGGGATCCTGGTAGACTAGAGAGCACGTCAAAGCCATGAGCCACTGCCACTTGTCAACTGCACAGCGAAGGTTCACTTAGCACAGGACTCTCGGGAATGCTCCCCAGAGGTGCAAAGGCTATTGGGAAACAGGGCTGGTGTGGGCCGGGATCTCTATTCTTATGCAACATAGCAGACTGCCTTCTAGTGTAGTGCTCCTACCTCAGTTTGTAGAACACAGCGTCTATGCAGTGAGTGGTAGCCTCACCTCTGACCCTTCACAGCCACGAGAGGGAGGCAGCCTGCCATTGCCTGGTGTTTTCTTGTGTCTCGAGTCCTAACAGTGCAGCGGTCCTTGACGTTTCCAGCATCTGACCCGGAACCTTCAGGTTGTTTTTCCCCAAGGCTTATCCCAGACAATAAGGACAGAAAAGGCTTCCTTCGATTTGGTTCCCAAATAGTTTTCAATAGTTCAGCAACAAAACCCCGTTACTGGTAACTAGTGTTTTTCAGTATTTTCTCATCATTAAAAAAGTTCTGGTTTTCAGTCTGGTTTTGCTGTGTTCTGTGTTATGTCTCTTCTTTCCTCTCAGAGTTAGTTGATCTCACTGTAGAAAAACAGACTTGCATAGCGCCGTCGATCAGAGGTAATACCTCCTGAACAGCGTGCTGTACCTTTAAGCAGTAGAGGGTGAACTACCTACAAATGTGAATTTCTTAGTTTGATTTAAAAAGATATAGTTGTTAACCTTCCGTGTGCCAAAATCTCTTAAGTTACATTTTCCTTCAAAGCAATGTACTTTTTTCTACATATGCAGTATGTAGTTAGCATAAAATCATTGGTGCCATGAAGATTATTTTTAAACTTAAATAAATATTTAAATACCGTAAGAGAATGGGTCTTTTTTTTTTTTAAACTTGTAACTTGTCTCATTTTATCAAAAGTTACCACCAGTACAGAGAGATTGATGGTTCAGTGATCGCAGAGGACCCAGGTTCAGATCCCACACCCACATAGTGGCTCACACCTGGCTAGAACTTGAGTTCCAAGGGGTCTGACGCCTTTCTCTGACCTCCTCAAACACACACACACACACACACACACACACACACACACACACACACACACAAAATGAAAGTAAACACAATAGAGAACTTTCTCAGCTGTGAAACAGAACTACCATTCCCTCAGGAATATCCATGATAATTAATAAACTAAGCCTCCAACCTTAGTTTTAGCTTTTGGTTTTTTTGAGATAAGGTCTCGCTGGCTGGCCTGGAAGGCACTAGGTAGACCAAACTGCCCTTGAACTCAGATCTGCCTGTCTCTGCCTCGAGTGATGGAATGAGAGCCATGCACCACCACACTTAAGACTTGTTTTTGACCCTTTGTGGTTGTGTAAGTAAGTGTTCTGCCTGCACGTTTGTGTATGTGCACCCACAGAGGCCACATGAAAGCACTAAGTGTCCCACGGCTGGAGCTACACAGGGTTGTGACCACCATGTGGGTGCTGGGCATCAAACCTGGGTCATTTGGAAGAGCAACCAGTGCTCTTAATTGCTGAGCCATCTCTAGCCTCTACGTTAATTATAAAGAAGATTACTCAAAGAAATTACTCAAGGAAAATCATACTTTATTCCTGTGACATATAATTATAAGAGCATTCCCTCTTACAATTCAAACACACTGCCTAAGCTATTTAAGTCTTTCAGAAGTAACTTTGGCAAGTAACAATGGAAAAGGTTGACTATGTATAACTCTGTGACACCAGGCCACACTGATTTAGCAGAATATACATAAACATATGAAACTAAGTTTTATCTTAAAATACTCTAATTAAAAAATAAAAATATCCTAATTTTGCTTTCTGTACTTTATTAATTTGGGGTCAAGGGAAGGCGAGCCAGGTTGGCCTTGAACTCCTGATTCTCCTGCTTCTACCTCAAGTGCTGGAGTTAGGCGTTTCATGTGAAAAGCTACCACAGTTAGCTGTACACGGTGTGTACACAGTTACACACTGGAGTATAGGAGAATGGTGCAAGCTGAAGCACTGTGCAGTCCCAGCTCATTTCTGGAGCTGCCCAGGAAGGAGACAAAGCTGTAGGTGTGCGGACGCAGGCCCTAGTCACAGAAACCAATGGTTCCCGATGACTACTGTGGGAGTTGATGTGACACTGAACTGAGAAACAAGGACCCCAAAACAGGTTCTTAGCTTGCAAAGTAAGTTCTGGCTGGGCATGTTAGTAAACACTGACAGTCCTAGCCCTTGGGAAAGAAAGTGAGGCAGGATGACTGAAGCTCAAGGCTAGCCTGGGCTACAGAGCAAACCCTAGTCTCAAAAACATCAACAAAGCAGAACTAAGTTCCAAAGGTGGGGGTGAGTCAACAGTGGAATACTTGCCTAACACGTGACAGTCCCTGGGGTCCAATAATGTTTCATAATTAGATGATCTTTTAGGACCTATTCCAGTATCCACCCCAAACTATGAAATAAATCACAGATCTATAGATCACTATTACATCAAAATGGTCTCATTATATTACAGAAAAGCTAATACTGACCACTCAAAAGCTTTATCATTTGATAGAATTTCTCAAAATACAGCCTAATTAAAAGTGCTGAAGGATGCTGAGCGCAGGCGGTGCATGCCTGTAATCTTAGCACTTCAGAGGGAGAGGCAAGGGACTCCAGGGTTCCAGGTCATTCTTGGCTACAGAGTCGGAGGCCAGCCTGGGCCACACAAAATCCTATCTCAGAACCAAGTGCTGAAAGCATCCCAGCTTCTGCTCCAGGCCCCTCCCTCCTCCTCTAGAGATGGCCTTCAGGGTCCTCCTGTGCTAATGCTACATTCTGTACAGTCTCACTGAGAAAGCAATGTTACAGCTGCTAAATATAACCCATTACCAAACAGATGCATGAAGCTGAGAGAAGCACTTGCTTCCTCTGCCACACAATTGGAGCAAACTGTTGAACCTACCCAATAGCTCAGAAGCTTTCTTGATGCATAAAAACATGTAACCTCCCACTGGAATTACCTCCAGCCAGAACATACCGGGTAGGATGCATAACACTGAGGGAACACACAGATACAAGACAGTCTCCAAAAAAAGAATACACGTTCTTTCCCGTCTCGTGGAAGATTTCCACCCGCCGTGGGTGGGCCATACTGCCAACTATGAAGCAGTCTTCTTGTTTAGGGTCCCACACAGCTTGGAACCTCGTTAGCCATCTCCCAGTGATAGTGTTATGCCTAGTAAGGAAAAAAACAAAATAGTATGTACTTTGAAATGTTAAATAATTCAAGGTAGCATAGAGCAAAGTCAAAACCCAAACCCAGTGTAGAAATGCTCCTGTTGTCTGCTTCACCTTCCAGCCTTCGGCTTGTGCTCGGAGGGTGGTGAACTAGGCCTATGGAAACAGGACCTTTTCTGGGGCTGGCGATGGCTTCGTGGTCAAGAGCACTAATTGGTTTGGTTCCCAGCACCCATATGATGGCCCAGAACCATCCATAACTCCAGCTCAAAGGGACAAATGCCCCTCTTCTGACCTTAGCAAGCACCAGGCACACGTGGTACACATACATACATGTAGGCAAAAAAAACTCATACACATAAACAAGTCTTAATTTTTTTAAATAAAAGATAACTTGTCACTTTTTTTTTCTCTTTTTTAAATCAGGTCTTATATAACCCAGGTTGACCCTGAACTCCCTATGTAGCAGAGAATGACCTTAAACTTCTGATCCCCCTGCCTTTACCTCCCAGGTAATGAGATTACAGGCCTACACCACGCACACTTTACCTCCTTTATGCAGTACTGGGAATCGAACCCAGGGTTTCATGCTTGTTAGGCAAGTGCTCTACAGACAGACAGAGCTACATTCCAGCCCTAAAACAGTACCGTTCCTGCTCACTGTTCCATACACACATAAGAAAAACAATTGTAAGAACATCCTATGGGGGCTGGAGAGATGGCTCAGTGGTTAAGAGGTCTGGGGCTGCTCTTCCAAAGGTCTGGGGTTCAATTCCCACACAAATACATGCAGGCAAAACACCAATGTACATAAAAGAATAATAAATAAATTTTAAAAAACATACTATGAACAATCATATACCAACAAACTGAACAATGGAGAAGAAACAGACAAATTCATAGGAACACAATTTGTCAAGACTAACCCTAAAGAATGAAAAAAAATATAAATTCATTCATAACTATTTAAGGGGATTCACATGTACTCACACACAGAGGGAGGATGTGGGGGGAGAGATTTGAGAATAAGTTTCCAAAGCATTAGTTTTCCTTTTTGTTTCTGTTTGTTTGAGACGATATTCTATAGCCCAGAAATTACTATGCAGCTCAGTCTTACCTCCAACCTGTGCAATGCTCCTGCCTTACCCTCCAATACGGACATCGCCTGTGTGTACCTCCACACCCAGCTTTCTTAATGAACACTGACAAAAAATCCTCAACCTGGAGGTGTGGCTCACTTGGTAGAGTGTTTATCTATCATACGCAAAGCCCTGAGTCCAATCCCCTGTACCTCATAAACTAGGTATGGTTCGAACACACTTAGAATCAAGAACTGGGAAGGTGGAGGCAGGAAGATTGAGAGTTCAAGGTTATCCCCAGGTACAAGTTCCAGGCCAACCTAGAATAAAGAGACTCTGCCTTTAAAAAAAAAAAAAAATCCTCAAAAAATATTAACAAACTGCCGCCAGGCAGTGGTTACGTAGTCCTTTAATCCCAGCAATTGGGAAGCAGAGGCAGGCGGATCTCTGTGAGTTCAAGACCAGCCTGGTCTACAGAGCGAGATCCAGGACAGGCTCTAAAGCTACACAGAGAAACCTTGTCAACAAACCAAACTCAACAGCATAGTAAAGAATTACACATACACACCATGGTCAAGTGGGAGACAAGGATGGATGGTCCGCCATATAAAACCCAAACAGTGTAACATACCATGTTAACAAAGTGAAGGACAGGCACATGATCATCACAGCTGATGCTGAAAATGAATTCATGACACACTCACTCAACAAACTGGGAACAGGTGGAGGCAATCACCACACAATGAAGGCCACACGTGAGAAGCCACAGACCCGATGCAGACGGACGGCTTCCCCTCTGGGATCAAGAATAAGGTAAGGACGTCCTCTCAGCACTAACATTGAACTTGGTATCAGCTATCAGAGCCTGATCATTAAGACAGGGAGGGGAGGAGGAAGAGAAGGAAAACTTCTACAGAGGACATGTCACATTTATAAACTATGATAAAAGATTCCATACACTTAAAAATTGACTTCAATCATTTCACACACAGTCACAGGATACAGGAACCAAAAAGATGGTCAGTCGACAGTTCTTACCGCACAAGCACAGGAAGTGGAGTTCAATCCCAAGAACTTACTCAAAAAATTGGCCATGGGGGCAGTCATGGTGGCATGGGTACACTTGTAATCACAGTGCTAATCAGTGCTGAGGAGACGGGACAGGGAGACCCCTGGGGACCACATCACTGGCCAGCCAGCCTAGCCGAAACTGTGGGCCCCAGGGGCCCCTGAGAAACCCTGTCTCAAAAATGAGAGTGGCCAGCTCCTGCAGAACACTACCTAAGGTTGATCTCAGGCTTCCACATGGGTACACACACATTTTTAGAACATAGGATACAAAAGTCAACCAACATAAAAATCGGTTGTGTTTGATCCAGGCAGTAGTCTCAGCTGTTAAGGAAGATGACTTTCATCCAGGAGTTTGGGCTAGCTAGGACAAACAGCAAGACCCCATCACTTAAAGGAAAAAAAACAAAACACCACTAAACCCTGCAGGCTGAAAGGACTTTTCCTTGTCTAAAAGCGGAACAGGAACAGTCATACTCAGGAAATCAGTTGTTTCATGTCAGGATACATGTCTATTTCTCAACGGTGGTATGTCACGCTTCTGGGGATGCTCCGGTCTGTATGTAAAATGCACCACAGGCTTCTGTGCTTTGCAATCTCAGCCCCCAGCGGATGTTACTGATGTGGGCAGCTGTGGGTCCTTTAGAAGTGAGCATTCTAAGCCAGGCGGTGGTGGCGCACACCTTTAATCCCAGCACTCGGGAGGCAGAGCCAGGTAGATCTCTGTGAGTTCGAGGCCAGCCTGAGCTACAGAGGGAGATCCAGGAAAGATGCCAAAAGCTACACAGAGAAACCCTGTCTTGAAAAACCAAAAAAGGGGAAAAAAAAAAAATAAGCATTCTAGAAAAAGTGGTTACTGGAGTTTAGACCTTGCAGTTTATAGCTAAACAGGAAGAACCCTGTCCTTTTAGAAAACTGCTTCTGGTTTCACTGAGGTGTGAGAACAAAGAATCTCAGCTGTCACCACAGAGCTGTTAACACATTCATGTGCACATACCCACAGACAGACACAACAGCCTATAATTCCAGCTCCAGGGGCTCCAACACACATGTACATATCCACACACAGATACACACACATGCATGAAATTTAAAACAAAAGTAAACCTTTAAGAAGAGAAAAGGAAATCAGCCCCAGCTACATGAGTTAGAAGCTAGCCTGGGCTATACAAACCTCAGCCTCAAAAAAAAAAAAAAAAAAAAAAAAAAACCACACACACACACACAAATAATGAATAATTTTAAAAATTAAAAGACTGAAAAAGAAATGCTAACAGCTGAGTCTTACTTTGGGAAATGTGGCTTTTACCCTTCTCTCTGAACAGGATGGAGCCTGCCATCTTGGAACTGGTTGCAACTGTGCTCTCTAGACCAGCCATTTTTAAGTTTAGCCAAGAACAAGAACAATCATTATATAAGCAGTGTGGCCCACGAAAGTTAACTGTTACTACACATTCACAGCAGCCAAGCCAGAAACAAGATT
The DNA here is from genome assembly GCF_004664715.2 of Peromyscus leucopus. Taxonomy (NCBI): domain Eukaryota; kingdom Metazoa; phylum Chordata; class Mammalia; order Rodentia; family Cricetidae; genus Peromyscus; species Peromyscus leucopus. Next base: position 97,554,923 of record NC_051066.1, on the reverse strand, counting down.
AAGAAAAGAGCCCCACTGGCAGTGTGGCGCACACCTTTAATCCCAGAGCTCAGGAGGCAGAGGCGGGTGGATCTCTGAGTTCAAGGCCAGCCTGGTCGGCAGAGAGAGTCCCAGGACAGCCAGAGCTACACAGGGAAACCAAGCAAATAAATAAATAAAACAGAATATAAAATTTAAAATTTATACAGCACTCAAAAAAATGGACAGAAAAAACCCTCAGATTTAAAAATGAGCAAATTATACCTGTTTACAATTTAAAAAAAAAAAGATATTTTGCTGGGCAGTGGCGGCGCACACCTCTAATCCCAGCACTCAGGAAGCAGAGGCAGGTGGATTTCTGTGAGTTCAAGGCTAGCCTGGTCTACAAAGTGAGATCCGGGACAGCCAGGACTATTACACAGAGAAACCCTGTCTCAAAAATAAAAGAACAAAGCCGGGCGGTGGTGGCGCACGCCTTTAATCCCAGCACTCGTGAAGCAGAGGCAGGTGGATCTCTGAGAGTTCAAGGCTAGCTTGGTCTACAGAGTGAAATCCAGGACAGGCTCCAAAACTACACAGAGAAACCCTGTCTCAAAAAAATAAAATAAAATAAAATAACAAAAAAACAGGGAGATGTTTTATGTCTTTATTTTGAACATTACACTCAGGAATCGGTGTGTAAAGAAATCGTGGAGAAATTTCAGCTAATTTAAAATAACTCACCAGGAAAAGCCACTTATTTGTGCATTTTTAGTAAAAATATTTTTCACAATTCTCTATTTTTGCAACAAGATCACTAGCTCATGACACTAGACCACAGTGTCTCTGAACTCGTCCTGGCCCAACGTTCTCATGTAAGTTGGATATTAACAGTGGAAATTAAAAGCACCTGGCAATGAAGAGGCACTATGCTATTCTCAGTCCAAAAAACTAAAAATAAAACATCTGGCAAGTTACCTGGAGACAATTCTCCAAATATAAACATGGTCTCACTGAGCCCCAGCCCATCCTCCTGCCTCCACCAGCACAGTGCTGGGCTTAAAGACACATGGGCATCCACACCCGGCTCCTGAATTTTTTCTCCAGTGAGAAATAAAGACCTAATTGCATTCTTCAGTGGGCGGAAAGACAGTCTGCCTTCTGTGAGAAGAGCAAATGGCTCCCCCACCCACCCCAGTGCATGTTTTATCACCTTTGCCAAACATTAAGGCACAAATCTGTGGCTTTATTCTGGTGCGTGCCTTTAATCCCAGCACTCGGGAGGCAGAGCCAGGCAGATCTCTGTGAGTTCGAGGCCAGCCTGGTCTACAGAGCGAGATTCAGGACAGGCACCAAAACTACACAGAGAAACCCTGTCTCGGAAAACAAAACAAAACAAAGTAAAGCCAAAGAACAGTTAAGAGAAGCTGGTAGTGGGGGCTGGGGAGAATCTGGTCAAAGAATGCAAACTTTCAGAGTGGGAAAGAGTAGAAGATCTATTCTAGAAATATAGTAAGGGTTTTGGTATTTTTTTTTCTTTTTTAAGATTTATCTAATTTTTATTTGTGTACAATATGGCAGTGTAAGGATATTCCATGTGTGTACAGTGCCCTCAAAGGCCAGCTGGAGTTACAGGTAAGTTTCAGAAATGGAACTCCATAGTTCTCACACTTGGTTTACCCTCCAAACCATCATCAGAGGGGGGAAAAAAAAACAGAAAAAAGAAATGTGGGGTGATACACGTTAAATAACTTAATTTAGCCATTCTATAATGCATACGTATTTCAAAATATATTTTTTATTTGCTAATAAATTAAGTAAGAATTGGGAACGGAGGCACACACCTTTAATCCTAGCACTTGAGAGACAGAGACAGAGGCTGTGAGTTCAAGGCCAACCTGGTCTCCATAGGAGTTCTAGAACAGCTCGGAATGCACAGTGAGACCCTGTCTCAAAAAAAAACAAACAAACAAAAAACGAAGAAACTCATAAATTAAAATATAACACCTGAAAGATAAAATGAAATGGGGGGAAAAAAGGAAACAAAATATGCTTAAATGGAGCCTCTGAAAACTGCCACTGACAAAGACCAGACACATCCAACTTCAAACACGATAAAAACCACCTCTAGAGGGAAGGCACGGCATGCGGAATAGAGTTGCACATTAAGCTGGCACACATCCAAAGTGGGTTCCAGAGGCGGGCATCAGAAACACAAGGCAGGCACATGCTGAAGCAACCTAAGCCCAGAACAAACAGGCAGCCCCATCAAGGAGTGGCAGTCTTCTTGAATAAGGTACTGAGTGTAACTCAAGTCACAATAAAGACCTCAGCTTTGACCAAAAAGAACCTGCAGAGATCACATGCCAACTAAGAGCTGGGCCGCTGAGACCCGAAGCCAGAGCTCCTCTGGGCAGGACTGGAAAGCAAGGATGCTAACACAGCACAATGCACACAACCAGAACCACAGCCTCTCCTGACAGTCACGCGCCTAACACGCCCCTTCTACACACTGCTGCTCACAGCTGTCCAGGATCTAGGGTATTCGGTGCAGAGGCCTACCTGATGGAAGTGAGGAGAGGAATCTGGGATGACAGAGAGCTGCTGTCAAAGACTCTGCAAATAAAGGTTGAGAACAGGTCCACAGTCAGTATTCTCTATTACTCTAAAAAAAAAAATCCTTTTTTCTTTACGACATTCTCTCACTATGTATGCCTAGAACTATGGATCTTCCTATTTGACCTCCTGTGTGTGCTGGAATTATAGATAGGCACCACCACACCAGCTTGGCATGTACATTCTAAAGTGATAATCTGGCATCTGAAACTATATTCACATTCAAACACACATAAGGGCTGTGGTATGAAAACTCACAAATACTCTAAGAGTGCATACATGTATAAAAAGTAATCTTCTGGGGCTGGAGAGATGGTTCAGTGGTTAAGAGCACTGGCTGCTCTTCCAGAGGACCCGGGTTAAATTTCCAGCATTCACATAGCAGCTCACAACGTCTGTAACTTCAGTTCTAGGGGATCCAACACCCTCACACAGATTTGGATGCAGGCAAAATACCAATGCATATAAAATAAAAATAAATAAATTCTTTAAAAAAGAAAAAGCAATCTTCCTCTGACTCTTTAGCTGATAGCCTGATGTGTCTCTTCCAAAGTGCCGAAGAGGCTGATTGGCCAGCACAAAAGTGGAGAGACCCAGAATCCTCTACTGGGTACCCGGGTAGAAGGAAGGCAGCCTCAGTATCACACCTCCTCTTCTGTGCCCAGCTGACCCAGGGCAATCTCTTGGCACTAGAACTTCTCGACTAGTTTGATTACTAGCAAGCTTAATTCCTAGAGGTAATGTAGTAAGCATGAACTCTAGGAATGAATAAAATGAATAATTCTGATAATGAATAAAAATGGATAAAAAGATGCCAACACAAAGGAAACTATGTGGGTAGGAAGGGGGACCTGAACTGCCATGATAAACCTCACATCATCTCCTGGTGACGCTCACAAACTCTGCTAGACACTAACTGGGCACCGCAGATCATGTGTTTGCCATTCTTGACCATGGGATACATTCAACAGATGAATTCTAACTCCTAAAGAGCTTGCAAATGTGAAACAAAATTAAGTATTCTCAAAGAGAACAGAATCATTTTCCCCTCAAGTCTCATTAACTGTCTCTACATCTTTTCTCTAGAGATGGGGGTCTCACTATATTGCCCATCTATGCTCAAGGGGTCTGCCGGTCTCAACATGTCAAAAAAACTAGGCCATCAAAAGGCTCTTCATATTTCTTTAACTTGACATTTTTTCAGTTTGGGGGAGGTAGCTGTAAAGGTCAATGCTAGAACCCTAAAACCACACCTATGAGCTCGTGCAGAAGCATCATTTTTTCTGTTTTCTACATGCCTGAAGTCTGGGGTTCTGCGATTTCCATCTAACACACTTGTAAAGTAGAGCGAGCATCTCTTAACTGACATGGGGAACACACCAGTCATCCCAGTACTCGGGAGGTCAAACCAGGATGATGGCAAGTTCAAGGTCAGCCTGGAATACTTGGGGGTGGGGAGGATAAATGGTGGGACAGAGAGGGAAAGTGGTGGGAGAGAGAAAGGGAGGTCTACAGCAAAGGGGGAGAGGAGAGAGGGAGGGCCTCTAACACAGTAACACTAGTGAGTCCACAGCAACAGCCGTAAACACAACTTCTAGTTTACCAACACCACAGCCGCAGTCTCAACAGATTCCCTAAAAACACGGTTCTGTCTTCTGAGTTTACCTCAGCTTACAGTCGGCACAAGTGGTCACCACTCTGTTACCGGTAACAGGTGAAAAATACGCCGAGGCGACGCTCTTCGAGTGTCCAGTCACAGAGATCAAAGGCTGGCTTCTCTTGGAATTCAGGCACCTCGCATCATAAACGTGAACGTCCCTGGGGCAGGAAGAGAAATTATCAGTCCAGCCCATGCAGTGAGCCCACAGAGGAGGCTCACTCTAAGCCTACGTTGCACACTTAGACACCAATTACATTAAGAACTTAAAACAAAACCCTCCAATCTATAACTTTACAGACAGCGACTGGCATAGGAAAATAAATATTGGAAAAATTCCAAGATACAGAAGATCTATGTTACCTCAGGCACAGAGACTAGATTCTGGTAGGTTTTCAACATTTCCAAGTGCTGGGTGGTGGCAGCGGCGGCGCACACCTTTTCCTCACACTCAGGAGGCAGAGGCAAGTGGATCTCTCTGAGTTCAAAGCCAGCCTGGTCTACAGAGTGGGTTCTAGAACAGCCATAACTACCATTTTAAGACCCTGTCTCAAAAAAAAAAAAAAAAAAAAAAATCTCCAAGAAACAAAATAACATGAGCCGCCTTTAAGTTTTCTTCTCATAAAAGTAGAAGCAAATACACACAGTGCTAAAGGGACACATGTGCTTTTTTGAACAGTTCCTCAATTTTTTTTTTTTTTTTTTTTTTTTTCGAGACAGGGTTTCTCTGTGTAGCTTTGCGCCTTTCCTGGAACTCACTCTGTAGCCCAGGCTGGCCTTGAAGTCACAGAGATCCGCCTGCCTCTGTCTCCCAATTGCTGGGATTAAAGGCGTGTGCCACCACCGCCCGGCAGTTCCTCAATTTTTAAACCAAAGAGTTCCTATTAAAAAGTAATTAGACTTGTAACATTTCTATGGGTATGAAGAGGAATTACTTGGCCTCTGTAGAGCACACAAGTCAAATGTGTGTCAAGGATAGTGGCACATGCTTTCAGTCCCAGCATTTAGAAGGCAGAGGCAGGTGGAACTCTGGACTACAGAGTGAGACCCTGTCTCGAAATTAAAAAGGAAAAAAAAAAAAGAAAAAAAAGAAATAAAGAAGGTCAAATATCTGAGAAACTAAACTAAATCACGTGCTCATGACATTAAAAGGATTAAATCCTAACAGTGTTTGAAAAGCATAACTCAAGCCTGGCACGATAACAGACATCTATAGTCCCAGCCTCAGATAGCAAGTGGAACCCCAGCTCAAAAAAAACCAAAAAACACAAAACAGAAGAAAACAAACATACCTCAATCCCGCGGTGATAAAATACTGCCTGGATACTGGGTGGACATGAACAGTTCTTATTTTTCCCAAAGATGAATTAAAAAACTTCTCGTAGGAAGTCCCAGGTGTCCGTCTATCCAGCAGGGACAGATGTCCATCCCAGTGTCCCACTAGCAGAGTGGAAGCCTCTTCTGCCAGGAAGTCGAAGGAGGAGGGGCTGCTCCCCTCATTTCTGTACACCTGGAGGAGAAGCAGCAATCCGGTGACACTCGAGGCTGGGGAGGAGGCTCAGTGGGCCAAAGTGTTAACCACACAAGCCGACAACCCGAGTTCGATCCCTGGAACCCCGAGAAAAAGGTGGGTGAGGTGCTACACATCTGTACTTGGAGCACCCCGACCACGGCAGGAGGTAGAGAAGAGCTCCGGCAGCGGGTGCAGAGCCAGCACAGCAGCACAGGACCGGACGCTACCCCAAAAGTGGGGCGGCAACGACGGACTCCCCAAAGCTGTCCTCATAGCTCTGCATGTAGCCAAGGCTGGCCTGGAACTAATGATCCTCCTGCATTCTCTTCCCACGTGCTGGGATTACATAAAATTTGAAACATGGTCCTTCAGTAACCCAGGCTGGACTCAAACTCAACATATATAGCTAAAGGACTTTGAACTTCTCATTCTCCCAGGTGTTAAAATTACAAGCATGTGCCACCACACCAGTTTGTGTGGTGCTGAGGATTGAACCCAAGGCCTTGTGACTACTAGGCAGGCACTCTAACAACTGAGCCACATCCCTAGCACAGATCAAAATGTTTAATTTTCAAATCTGACATGGCAGCTCACACCTCACTTGGGAGGATCTCTGTGAGTTTGGCCAGCTTGGTCTACATAGTGAGTTCCAGGACAGACAGAATTACAAACACCAAAAGAGGAGAAAAAAATTAATTTTTTTTTATTCTGATTTCACTAAAAGGTAAATAATTTGCTACAATCCTATTTGCCAAGGCAAACTGGGCCTAGAAGTCGAGCCTTTCATCCCAGCACTTGAAGGCTGTGACAGGAACATCACAAGTCCGGGTAAACCTACGTTATGTGACAAGGCTCTATCTCAAAAACACAAATTCAAATTTAACTATCTTCATTCTTTAATTGAATGAAAAAACCAACCAAGAGAAAAGCTCCCCCAGCTTGTAAAACAGACAATTTAGGAATCCAGTGAAAAATGAACTAGAAGCAGCCATCATTCCATATTACAGTAGTTATTAGAATAAATGTTTTTTAATCCTAGTTACTTACTTACTTATTTATTGAGGCAGGGTTCCTCTGTGTAGCTTGGAGCCTTTCCTGGAACTCACTCTGTAGTCCAGGCTGGCCTCGAACTCACAGAGATCCACCTGCCTCTGTCTCCCGAGCACTGGGATTAAAGGTGTGCACCACCACTGCCCGGCTTTCGAATTCTGCTCTCTGGCACTGAGACTGTAAGTGTATGCCATCATGAACAGAGGGGTTTTGTTTTGGTTTTTAAAGATTATCTATTTTATCTCAAAATAAATAAATAAATAAATAAGAAAAAAAGATTTATTGTTTCCTGTGGGGGGGGTTATTTTGCTTGCTTGCATGGCTGGATATACCACATGCATGCTTGGTGTCCAAGGTCATCAGAAAAGGGCATCAGATCTCCTGGAACTGGAGGTACGGATGGTTTAAGCCTCCATGTAGATACTGGGAGCTGAACTAGGCCTCTGGAAAAGCAGCAAGTACTCTTAAGCACTGAGCCGCCTCTCCAGCCCCTGCACAGCAGCTCATATGGGTTCTGGGGACTGAACTCAGGTCCTCCTCGTTGTACCGAGAACTCTCTCTCCCAGCCCCAAATTTAACATGCTTTTAAAAACAGGTACTACAAGATTTTAATCCCAGCATTCAGGGAGGCAGAGACTGTGGATCTCTGTGAGTTCGAGGCCAGGCTGGTCTACAGAGTGAGTTCCTGCAGGACAGCCAGGACTGTATAGAAAGATCCTATCTCAAAAACAAAACAGACAACAAAAGTCTAAGCACCCAGATTCCTTCACCATTCTTTATTTTTTTCCTTTTCTGCCATGTTGGAAATCAAACACAGTTATATGCATGTTAGGTAAGCACTCTATCACTGAGCTAAACCTCTGGACTTCAAGTGGTCTCAAACAGACATATATTCCACCAGAAAGGCCTTATCCTCAAGAGATGGTTAAAAATAAAACCCTTCTGGTGTCTGTTTCTTGCCAGAGAACACAATATCACTAATACCTGTTGTCCATTCTGACTTTGCTGGGTCAAAACGACTGAGCTAATCCCTTTACCATCTATGTTAGAAGTGTGCTGGGAGAGAGGTGGGATGGAGCTCAGTCGAGTCGGCAGAGCATTTACCAGGACGCATAAATCACTGGGTTTGATCCTAAGGACTGCATAAACCGGGCATCATGGTGCATACCTACATAATAACGGTATTTGGGAGAGGGAAGCAAGAGGATCAAAAGCTCAAGGTTAGTCTTGGCTACATAAGGTCAACTGTGTATGAGACTTTTTTAAAAATGGGGTTTGGCTCAGTAGTAGAACAGGGTTTCTCTGTGTAGCTTTGCACCTGTCCTAGATCTCACTCTGTAGACCAGGCTGGCCTCGAACTCACAGAGATCCACCTGCCTCTGCCTCCCGAGTGCTGGGATCAAAGGCGTGCACCACCACCACCCAACAGTAGTAGAACTCTTATCTAGCATATTCCTTGGCTCTGAATCCAATCTCTAGCATGCACACACACACAAAAAGAAAATTAAATCTTAGCTGGAAGACTATAGAAAATTCTATTTTATTTTATGTAGTTTATGTGTTGTGGTATAGACCAAAAGTTTGGAGTATATATAATGTAATGAATATCCATAAACAAAAAAATATTCTAATATTTTTCCCAAAATGAATATGCACAAGGCTCAAGCCTAGAAACAGTTCAGTACTTTTACTCAAAAGCTTTCTTTTCCACAAATAAAACAATTATATAACAAGAATATGGTGGCATGTGCACACAATGTAGTCCCAGATATTCTGGAGGCAGAGGATGGAGGATCACCAATCAGTTCAAAGCTAGCCGGGGCTGCTTAGTGATACCCTACCTCAAAAACCAAAACATAATTAATTTATTCACACTAATTCAATTTAATTTTCATGACAACTCTGTAAGACTATCCCATTTCATAGCTAAGGAAATGGAGGCACAGACGCTGAGTAACTTTCAAAGGTCAAACCTAACTGATAATAGACCGTCTATGGCTTGAACTTAGTCCCTAAACTATACAACAAACTTCTCTCAATCTGACTGATACAGGAATCAAGCGTACCATTTAAGAAATATTCCAGAATATTATCTGATGTCAGGTTGTAAACACATTAACATTTACCTCTTCAAAAATGCCACTGGAAAAGTCCCCACATCGCAGTGTGCCATCGTAGCTCAGTGACAGTAGGTGGGCTGGATTGGTGGGTGAGAAGTAAAGACAGCTAACGGGCTGACTGTGGGGATAAAAAACATATGTCTGATCTTCACATTGCTGGGTCTGGAAGAAAGTTGGAGGTGAGGGAAAAGACAAAACTAGTGAAAAGTAGTAATGGTTGCTATGTCTTCATATCAGTAAAGAATTAACATAGGAATTATATTGAGTCTTTAGTCTAACTACACTCACTCTCCCAGACAATCAGAACCTTTTAAGAGCATGTGTATGCGTGTACAACACACCCATATAGAGGCCATGACACACATGTGTAAGTCAGAGGATACATTGCAGTTGTCAGCTCTCTCCTTTCACATGAATTCAGGTCACCAGGCAAGCATCTTTTTTTTTTTCCCCCCCAGGGCTGAGGACCGAACCCAGGGCCTTGCGCTTGCTAGGCAAGTGCTCTACCACTGAGCTAAATCCCCAACCCCCCCCAGGCAAGCATCTTTACCCTCTGAGCATCTCACAGGCCCAGAATCAAAAACTTTATATTGGAATTTTTGTTTCCTCATATTCAGTTTAACAATACCCAGCCACATTAATTTCACATGCCCAGCTTTGGGCAACTATCAAACTAGTTTCTTCTTAACAGAGGCAACAAAAACCCTGCATCTGCCAGTTGAGATGGCATGCACCCATGATCACAGCTACTCAGGAGGATCACCTGAGCAGGGGAATGTTGTGGGAGGTGGTGTTTATGGCTAATCCAGGAAACACAGCAAGACCTCCCCTCAAAAAACAAAACAAAATCCTCTGGAGAGCTGGCTCAGCAGTTAAAATCATTTGCTGCTCTTGCAGAGAACCCGAGTTGGATCCCCAGCACCTGACAACATATAACCATCCGTAACTCTAATGCCAGGGAATCTGTTGCCCTCTTTCAGGAATGTACCTGGTGCACACACATACAGGCAGACAAAACACCCATACATGTAAAACAAAAATAAAATGTAAAAAAATTTAATATAAAAAGTATGGGTTATTCGCTGGGCAGTGGTGGTACACGTCCTTTAATCCAAGTACTTGGGAAGCAGAGCCAGGCAGATCTCTGTGAGTTCGAGGCCAGCCTGGTCTACAGAGTGAGATCCCAGACAGGCACCAAAACTACACAGAGAAACCCTGTCTCAAAAACCACCACCACCACCACCACCACCCCAGAAAAAAAAAGTATGGGTTATTCAATATCAAGTGGTCATCTCTGAAATCATATACATAAAAGTAACATAAGAACTGAGTGAATTATATTAAGAAGATATATGCATATCTATGTAACAACAATTAAAGAAATACAGGCCATGAATTTGAGAGCAAGGGAAAATGGGAAAAGTTGGAGAGAGGTAAGAGAAAGGGTAAAATTATTTTAAAAAATGTAAAAATATAAAGTATGGGACAGTGAGATGACTCAGAAGGTAAAGGTGCTTGTCACTAAAACATATGCAGGCAAAACACTCATACACATAAAATTATAATACCACTAAAGATACACACAGGCAATACATCCATCTACATAATATTATAAAAAAGATACTTCAGTTCTGAGCAGCAATTCTTTTGTTGTTGTTTTGTTTTTGTTTTTCTGAGACTGGGTCTCTCTATGCAGCCCTGAATGGGCTGGAACTCAGTAAGTAGACCAGGCTGGACTTGAACTCACAGATCCACCTATCCCCACCTCCCAAGTGTTGGAATTAAAGGTGTGAGCTGCCATACCTGGAGCTGATTTTTTTTTTCTTTTAAGATTTATTTTAGAGCCAGGCATGGTGGGCATACCTTTAATCCCAGGACTGGGGAGGCAGAGGCAGGTGGATATCTGTGAGGTCAAGGCCAGCCTGATCAACATAACCAAGTTCCAGGACATCCAAGGACTACATAGAGACCCTGTTTAAAAAAAAAAAAAAAAAAAAAAAAAAAAAAAAAAAAACTTATAATTTTATTTTATGTATACATGAATGTCTGGTACATGAAAAGACCAGAAGGCATTGGCTCCCCTGGAACTGGAGTTAGAGATGGTTGTGAGCTGCTCTGTGGGTGCTGGGAACAGAACCTGGGAACTCTGAAAGAACAGCAAGGGCTCTAAACAGCTGAGCGAGATACTATCCAGCCCCATGATCATCAACTCTTTCGTCAAGCTTTTCCATTCTGAAATATTTTTTTCCCTAAAGAGCTAGGGAACAAACCCAAAGCTTCCTGCATGCTGGGCAAACACTCTACCAACTGAGCTATACAACAACAACAACAAAATTATAAATACACAAACAAAAAGGGGCTGAGGATGTAGCTCCGTTGGTAGAGCGCCTGCTCAGCATATACAAAGCCCTGGGTTCAATTCCCAGCACAGTATAAACCAGTCACAGCAGGTTGTCCTGACCTCCATACATCATGCACTGTGGCACAAACACCCTAACACACACACACACACACACACACACACACACACACACACACACACACTTTAAAAAGTTAAACAGGCTAGAGAGATGACTCAGTGATTAAGAGCTCTTCCAGAGGATTCAGGTCAATCCCCAGCACCCACATGTCAGCTCACAACAGTCTGTAACTCCAGTCGCAGGGGATCCAACACCCTTTTCTGACTTCTCTTGGCATTAAACATGTAACGTAGTAGTGCACAGGCATACATTTAAAAAAGAAAGAAAGAAAAACAAACTCATAAACATAAACTTTTAAAACTAAAATAACAAATGTAAAAAAAAAACTTTGAGCTCTACCAACGGAGCTACTAATACTGGAACTTGGGAAGCAGAGGCAGGCTGAGCTCTGATTCCAAGGCCTGCCTGGTCTACATAATTGTCTAAAAAATAAATAAATAAACCAACAACAAGACATTAAGAAAATAATACAACATGAATATGGAGAAAACATAACCTTCAAATCATAGCAGACCCTATTTTGAACATAATTTAAAAACTTACTTTTCATATGCAAATTTTTTCACATATACATTAATGTCTCCTGCCAGATAATTTATGTCCAGATGGCTAAAGATACTCAAGCTAAAAATGTTAGTTCTATAAAACAAATTTAAATTCTGCCAGATTTCTAAAATTTGGAATCATGAAGCACACAACTACAAATCTCAGCAACATTTATAAATAAATGTTCCAGGCTATCCTCTTTAAGACAGCTCCTTCAGGCAGACTTTACATCAGCTCCCAAAAGGTAGTGTCAACTTACCAAATCCCAAAGTCCGATTTGCCCAGACTTGGCCCCGGCTGCTACCAAGGTCCTCACTTCTGATGGATGAAGGGCCACAGAGGATATCGCACCTCTGGTCACTTTACGAACAGTAGCTTCACTGATGACCATACCACTTAAATTGGTTTTGTAGCTACAAAAGTTGGTAAGTTAAAGATAAAAACAATCTCAATAGTCCAAACACGTGAAATATAACTCCAAAAAGAGCACAACTAGTAAATTCTGGCAATACCCAACTTCCTAATGACAAAAGGCACCAAATAAATCAAGGTTATCATTTTCCAACTATAAAATTACTCCTGATAATTTTAATGATGATATCAAAACTTAGGAGGCTAGAATTAAAGCATGACATGACGGGGCTGGGGACGTGGCTTAGCAGGGGCAGCCACAGAGGAGTATGCTCTCTGTGCACACAAACTGCTGGCACACATACTTCATATGAGTTCATAGATTTTAACAAGAAAAGATTTTAAAGAAACAATTCAATAGTGCATAATAAAAACCATAAGGATGTCCCTACTGTTTGACTCATTAGTCCCATGTCAGGAAACCTAAGAAAAGAGTTTGCTTTTATGTATGCACTTACACACACACACACACACACACACACACACAGAAACTCCAAACACCAAATGAATAAAAGTGTGCTCTAATAAATGAGCAAATACCCAAGAAAAAAGGCACAATGTGAAACTATATATATATATATATATAGTTTAGAACATATTAGAACATAAGTAAAATATGAATTCACGGGAGCTGGAGAGATGGCTCAGCAGTTAAGAGCACACTGGCTGTTCTTCCAGAGGTCCTGAGTTCAATTCCCAGCAACTACGTGGTGGTTCACAACCATCCGTAATGAGATCTGGTGCCCTCTTCTGGCCTGCAAGCATGCATGTAGGCAGAATACTTGTATACATAATAAATCTTTAAAAAAAAATTGTGAATTCATTTGTTCAACATTGAATATATACTATCTGCCAAACAGTGTTATGGGTGAGATAAAGTCTCCACCTTCATAAAGTTTCTACCCTGTGTCAGGCCAGGCCTACTACTGAAGGCCTGTAACCTTAGCAACTTAAAAATGAGCCTGACTGCATGCAGGCTTTAATTTTAATTCTCAACCTGACACTTGTGAAGAAAGACTGTCTAAAACCCAGTTGGTCTGGGAGCATGTCTATGAAGAATTATATTGATTATTTAATTGATGTAAGATCCACTCAATGTGGTTGGCACTATTCCCTAGGCAGAGAGGCCAAAATTGTGTAAGAGTAGAGAATAGGCAGGGTATGGTGATGCACCCTTTTAATCCCAACACTCTCAAGGCAGAGGCAGGCAGATCTCTGTGAGCCCAAGACCAGCCTGGTTTTTAGTGAGACCTTGTCTCAAAAAAAAAAAAAGAATGGAGAGCCAACATACTTTTTTGAAATACCTAAAAGAAAGCAGGGCAGTAGTGGCACATGCCTTTAATCCTAGCACCTGGGAGGCAGAGGCAGGCAGATCTCTGAGTTCCAAACCAACCTGGTCTACAGAACAAGTTCCAGGACAGCGAGGGAAATACAGAGAAACCCGGTCTCAAAAAAAAAAAAAAAAAAAAACAAAGAATGGAGAAACCAAGCTGCACACAGCATGCACACATTAACTGTTTCTGCTCTCGACTGTGACTATGTAACCAGCTGTTTCCAGCTCCTGCCATCTGGAAATTGCCACAGTGAAAGACTGTGACCTCAAACTGTGAGCCAAATACACCTTGTCTTCCTTGAATTACCTTTGTCAGAGTATTTTCTCGAAGCAATAGATAATTAAACTAAAACACTAGACTACAGAATGAGTTTAAAGTGGCCTGAACAACTTGGGGATACTTCACCTCAAAACAGGGCCTGGAGAGATGACTCAATGGTTAAGAACACTTGCTACTATTCCAGAGGACCCAGGTTCAGTTCCTAGCACCCTCATGGCAGCTTACAATCAGTTCCAAGGGATTCGGTGCCCTCTTCCTGGTCTCTGTAGGCACCCAGGCACATGCACTACCCTCATGTACATGTAGGCAAAACATTCCTACACATAAAAATAAGTATATTAAAATATATAAAGTGGTGCACGCCTTTAATCCCAGCACTTGGGAGGCAGAGGCAGGGATATCTCTGTGAGTTTGAGGCCAGCCAGAATATGCAGTGAGACTCTGTTTTGAGAAAAGTAAATAAATAAAATAAAATAAAATGTATGTCTAAAACATAGGGCTAGAGACATAGTTCAGTGGTAAGCACTTGCCTAGCACACTTAAAGCTTTAGTTTAACCCTTAACACTATGAAACAAGTGAGCAAGCAAACAATTGCCAGAATAGAAACAGTAGGAATGGATGATTTTTCCACTACTTTCAAGGTTTCCTCTAATAGTATAAAATATATATTATAGCTTTTTTTAAAAAAGTCCTATACAACATTTACTCATGAATTTTATGTTTATGAGTGCTCTGTCTTTAAGCACACCAGAAAAGGGCACCAGATCCCACTACAGATGGTTGTGAGCCACCATGTGGTTGCTGGGAACTAAACTCAGGACCTCTGGAAAAGCAGTTAAGTGCTCTTAACTGCTGAGCCATCTCTCCAGCACCTATACTATAGCTTTTATACTGCTAGCATCTCAAAAAGTATAAAACAAAGGTCAAATATAAAACAAAAGCAAGGAATTTTAACTTACCTTTTAATGCTAGATAGTCCCTCCTTGGTCCTCTCCTTACTTGTCTGCAACATTGGAAAAGACCAAGGACTAAGTTCATATATACACACAGAAATTTCCTTAGGTGATTCTAAAAGCTGTGAAAGCCTCCCAAGTGATACCTTGCTCATCTCGGCCCATGTCTTCAAAGATGCTTTGAACAGTTCATTGCTGTCATTCTGGTTTTCAGGAATCATTTCTAAGGGTCCAGGAGGTAACAAAGGCTATCAAAAAGAAAAGGCAAAAGGTTTTTTTTGTCCTAGAACATAAACTGAGAAGAGCCAGGGTTCTGGTTCTCATTTTCACTACTTTCAACATCAACAACAGTGGCACATCGTAGGCGTTTAAAAATGGTTGGCTACTCAAAACGGTGCATGGTGGTACCCACCTGTAATCCCAGCACTCAGGAGGCCCAGGCAGGGGGATCATGAGTTTCAGGCCAGCTTCAGTTACATAATGATACTCCTAGACAAAAAAGGCTCAAAATTCATGCCAAAGCCTGAGATGTATCTCACTTAGCAGAATGCTTGCCTAGGAAGCATGACACAAAACAGCTACGGTGGATTATACCTCTAATCTCAGCACTGGGAAGGTGGAAGCAGGATCAGAAATTCAAGGTCACCCTGAACTACATAGTAAGTTCAAGGCCAGCTAAGACTACATGAGTACCTGTTTTTAAAAAAGCTCTATCAAGGGATCCTCTTCATTTTCATTTTATCATTTTGTGTATGTGTAATGTATGTGCATAACATGTGTGTTCATGTGAATGTGGATGCACACGCATATCACACATGCACAAGTCAGAACAGCCTCTGGTGTTGGTGGTCCTCATCTTGTTTTAAAACAGGGTCTCTACTGTTTGCCGCTACATACGCCTGGCCAGCTGCCCACCAGTGTCTAGAGTTCTCTAGTCTCAGCTGCCCATCTCACTATGGAATTAAGTGCATAGTGCCATACTCAGCTTTACATGGGTTCTGGGGATTCAAACTCAGGTACTATTTGTACAGCAAGCATTTCTCCCTCTGAGGCAGCTCCCCAGCCCAATCCTCACCAGTTTGATCATCTATTACACAGTATTAAACGCTACCGCTTATTACTTACTAAACCCTTAACATAATGTGAAGAAGTTTATGGATTCTACTTAATTTCACCCTTACAATATTCTATTGATATTTCTTTTGCTTTTTATTCTAGACACACTCTTACTATCTAGCTCAGGTAGACTCGAACTATGTAACCCAGCTCTCCTCAAACTTGTGACAATCCTCCTGCCTTAGCCTCCCAAACACGGAGATTACACATGTGATCCATACACCATTTTTTTAATGTAGAAACTGAAGCTCACAAGAACAAGTAATTTACCCCCAATTCCACAATTTCCTGTAGAAACACAGAGTGTTAACAACTCAACTCTGAAGTCTTATTAAGTCATACAATATCGAAGTATTAAATTAATAAAAGTGAAACATAACAAAAAAAAACCCCATCAGTCTGGTTTCAAATACTTTCAATGTTTCAGTATTTGATTAAGCTAAATGCACTGTATTTGCACTTTTTCTTACATTTTCTTCCTCTTCTTCGAATGTAGGCTGTGCTGGAGCTGCTGGCAAGGGAACTCCCAAAGGGTCCACTTTCAACAATCGCATGGACCTTCGACAGCCAATCTCATTTTCTTTCTTCTTAGGCCTCTTTCTAATGGAGGAGAGGAAACACTCATGGTTTCTCACTGAATGGTAAAATGTATTTAGTAACTTGTTAAAGACTTTTTTATTTTTATGTCTATGTATGTGTGCCTGTGTGAGACCATGTGCACCATGTGTGTGCCTGGTGCCCAAGGAGGCCAGAGGGCATCCAATCACCTGGGATTGGAGTTACGGGTGCCAATGAGTCACTGCTGTGGGTGCTGGGAGCCAAGCCCAGGCCTCCAAGAGGAGCAGTATATGCTCTTGACCATTCAGCCATCTCTCAGGTCCTGTACTTAGAAATTTTAATTTAAGGAACATTTAGGAATGTGTACTATAGGCACATTCACACACTGTATAGGTAAAGAGACATAGCTGTTCTGGCTTTTTTTTTTTTTTTTTGTGTGTGTGTGTGTGTGTGTGTGTGTGTGTGTGTGTGTGTGTGTGTGTCGTGTGCTTGTTTGAGAACCACATGCATACAGGGCCCACAGGTCAGAAAAGGGTATTAAATATCCTGGACCTAGAGATTCAGGTAGTGGTGAGCCTCCCAGTGCAACTGCAGGGAATCAAACCTGAGTATCTGCAAGGGCTACAGGTGCTCTGAAGCACCGATCTATCATCTCTTTGCCACACCGACTTTAATAAAGTCTCAAAATAATCTAAACCGAAAAGCTTAATGTGAAGAAGTAAGAGCCATTAAATAAAGCATGTCACACACATCTGTCAGAACGTGGTCAAAAGAATGACATGTGGCCGGGCGGTGGTGGCGCATGCCTTTAATCCCAGCCCTTGGGAGGCAGAGGCAGACGGATCTCTGTGAGTTCGAGGCCACCCTGGACTACAGAGTGAGTTCCAGGAAAGGCGTAAAGCTACACAGAGAAACCCTGTCTCGAAAAACCAAAACAAACAAAAAAAAAAAAGAATGTCATGTGATGAACCATGTCCTGGCAAACTGTGAGAGGGGCTCCAGGAAAAAAGGCAGAGGTACATTTGTTCCCTGGATTGTTTTTAGATGTGATTTCATGCCTCCAGGACAAACATTTACATTCAATTTATAAGACATGTTTATTCTTGTTGGATGTCAGAGCACAGCTATGGAGCCAGTCTGGTCAGTGTGCCCTGAATCTGATATGGCCTTAAGCCTTGCTTTCCTGCTTTCCCAGATATAATCTACAGTACGTGCCGGGCAATTCTCTTTCAATTACTGTCCTGAGAAAATGGGAATGAGCTGCTCTGTTAATAATTAGCATATGCTTACTGATGTTTATTTACATGTTTTTCTGACATGTAACTCAAACAAACAATCTTCCCTGGATCATTGCTTTGTTATATTTGTGTATAAAAGTACACCAAAGGGCTGGGGATTTAGCTCAGTGGTAGAGCGCTTGCCTAGCAAAGCACAAGGCCCTGGGTTCGGTCCTCAGCTCTGAAAAAAAACTAAAGTAAGGTTGTCTACAGCATTAGACTGTAGTCCGCCCATTCTTTCAGGTCCTCAAATCCCAGGTCCAGCAGACAAGATCTGTATAGTTGGGCTAAAGTAGACACATCTCTAATAGAATAATGCCAGGTATAGTGGCTCACACTTGAAACCCCAGCAAATGAGAGGCAAAGATAGGAGGATTTCCATGAGTTTGAAAACAGCCTGGGCTACATAGTGAGTTCTAATACACCCTGAGATACACGGTGAGTCCCTCTCTCAAGAGGAAAAACAAAACAAAACTGGGGCTAGAAAAATGGCTGAGTGGCCAAGAGTACTTGTTATTGCAGAGGACCTGGGTTCAATTCTCAGCACCCACTTGGTGGCTTACAATCATCATTAACTCCATCTTGGGGACCCAAACCTTCTCCTAATCTACTCAGGCACCAAGCATGCATGTGATACACAGACATATATGCAGGCAAAACATTCATACACATAAAATAACTACATCAAAAAAAAAAAAACTAATAGAAAAAACACAGAATCTAATAAAATAATATGCAACCATAAAAGAATGAAATATGTGTGGTGTTATTGTGTTCCCCAAAATATTATGTACCCTAATAAACTTATCTGGGGTCCGAGAACAGGACAGCCACAATATTAAACATGAGGATAGGCAGTGGTAGCGCACGCCTTTACTCCCAGCACTCCAGTGGCAGAAATCCATGTGTTCAAGGATACTGCCAAGCATGGTGACTCACGCCTTTAATCCCAGGGAGTGATGGTAGAAAGCAAAAGGTATACAAGGAGTGAGGACCAAAAACTAGAGGCATTTGGCTGGTTAAGCATTTGGCTGGTTAAGCATTTGGCTGGTTAAGCTTTCAGGCTTTGGAGCACAGTTCAGCTGAGAGCCATGAGGACACAGATGCTTCCAGTCTGAGGAAACAAGATCAGCTGAGAAGTTGGCCAGGTGAGGTTAGCTGTGGCTTGTTCTGTCTCTCTGATCTTCCAGTGTTCACCCCAATAACTGGCCTCAGGTTTGATTTTATTAATAAGAACTGTTAGAATTCCTGCTACAAATATGACTTAGGATGTTATCTCCATGAGAAAATGCCTTTGGCCCCTAGTCTTCATGCACACTTGCAAATACATAAACACACACACATACACGCATAGCGATTCACTAAAAAGTGTGGCAAAACAACAAAAGAATAAACAAAGAAAAGGGGGTAGGAGGGGAAAGCTGAGAAAAGAGATGCTTCTTAAATTACTTCCAAAAACTAATATATAGCATTGATAGTATAGCTCAGTAGTAGAGCACTTGCCTAGAATAGATGGAATTCGATTTGATCCACAGCAATATTTAAAAAAAAACACTAAGTGTATGTAATAATCTACACAATCATATGACCTACATGGGAATCTACTTCTGAGATCCCCACTCATTTAGGATTTCTCAGGCTACAAACAATGGCTGGAATGCAGCTCAGAAGTAAAAAACACTCAACTATTACGTGTGAGCCCCCCCCCCACACACACACACACCTCTGGTTCCAACCCCAGCAACAAACGTGCTCCGAGAAAAGCACTCTTCATAATAATGAAAATGTGGACACTCACGGTAGAATAAACCAAGGAGGAAAGAAAGTGCTGTCATTCCAGCTCGGAGGCAGGAGAACCACAAGTCTGAGGCCAGTCTGAGCTGCAGTGAGATCCAGGTTAACCTAGGCTACATAGTGGCACTCCATCTTAAACAAACAGGGCTGGGAGATGGCTCAGCGGGTGGTCTACAAACATGAGACCCTGAGTCTGAATGCCCACACCACACAGAAAGCTAGATGTGCATGCACAGCCTGTAAGACCAGCACTGGAAGGTGGAAACAAGGAGATCCCAAGAGCTAGCTGGCCAGCCTAGCCCAAAAGAGCTTCCAGTTCAGTGAGACACTGTCTCACACCAATAAGGTGGACAATAAGAGGAGGACTCCCAATGTCCTCTGCATGCACACATGCATTCAAGAAAGCATTTATACCCATACACTCATGTGCATGCACCACATATACACATAGTACAAACACAAGCGCGCATGGACACACAACATGCATGGACACACATACACACGGGGGTGGGGTGGGGATAACATATCTGGGCCAGCAAGATGGTTCAGTGGGTATGGGGCCTGCAGCCAAGGCTGGGACCCACATGATGGAAGAAGTTCCAGCTAACCTGTAGAAGTTCCAGGACAGCCAGGATGTATATGTATGTGTGTGAGTGCCTGCATGAGTTTATACACCACCATGTGTATTCAAGAGTCCCCAGAGGCCAGAAGAGGGGACTGAATGCCTTGGAACTAAGTTACAGGCAATTATAAGCGGCCATGTGGGTGCTAGGAACCAAACCCAGGTCTTCTGCAAGTTAATCCACTGAGCCACTGCTCCAGCCAAGGTCTGTTCGATTTCAAAGGCTGTATTCTCTCTATTGTACAACCGCCACACTACCAACTTGATACGACTGCCTCTATAAACACTAAGTGCCAGAACCTTCAGACTCCAGTGACTTCCGGAAGACTCACCGATCTTTGCTAACAATAAAATACGCAAACTAGGCATGGCAGCATGTGCCATAATCCCAGCAATTGAGGGGTGGAGGCAGGAAGATAAGAAGCTTGAGGCCAGCTTGGGCTACAAGTCAGTGTCTCAAATTTAAAATCCTCAGCAAAATATCGTGGTCTAGTCAACGTGAAGCCGGTCCTTTACCTCTTTGATTCAGTCGGCTGGCTCTTCTTTATCATTCCACGGAGCCTTGCAGCTGACTGAAAAGCACATAAAATATTTGTTCACATAAAAATGCTACCATATAACTACACTGTCTACTCATTAAAGTAGTAAGTATTTGCTACTATATCCAGGCTTATTTAGGAAATATACATTTTTTTTAATTCAATACTTATTCTTGGTAATAGACATGAGATAAATACCATAAATAATAAAAGCACCATCTAATATATTGGCATTCTGGTACCTTGAGCCAAGCTGCTTGTGAGTTCACATGACTAAACACAGGTTCAGGAGCACAGCACTTGCCTAGAATGCACAGGCTTGGTTTTAACCACAACATTGCAAAAACAAATTTAAAAAACTAATAAGCAAAGTGAGATGGCTCACACCTATCCCAACATTCAGGAGGCTGAAGTAGGACAAATAAATGTAAGTTCAAGGCCAGCAAGGCTACATAGCAAGACTGTCCATAAATAAATAAATAAATAAAACAGTAAGAGCCAGTGAGATGGCTCAATCCATAAAAACACTTGCTGCCAAGCCTGATGACCTGAGTTCACCAGGACCCACACAGGGCAAGAGAGAAGTGATTCCCGCAAGTTGCCCTCTGACCTCCATGCATGTGCCATGGCACGCAGGCACACCCGTGCACACCCACGCACTCTGCCTTTCTCTTCCTCTCTTTCTCAAAATTAAATGTTGATAAGAAAATCAAAAAATAAGACATGGGCTGAGCATGGTGGCACATTCCTCTAATCACAGTATTTGTGAGGAAGAAGTAGGTGGATCACTGAGTTTGAGGCCAGCCTGATCTACATAATGAGTTCCAGGTCAGCAGAGTTACATGGTGAGACCTCAAAAACAAAAAAGATGAAACAGGTTCACATATAAACACATATGAAAGGTATACACTCCTACACATACATATACAAACCACAGAATTCAATCTATAGTGCTGGAAACCTATTTGGACATTTTCCAGAAAAGTTATAGGTTATATTTTTCATAACTAAAATTATAACTTTTTAAAAAAAGATTTTGTTGTTATTTTTCTAGATAGAGTTTCTCTGTGTAGCCCTGGCTATCTTAGAATTTGCTTTGTAAACCAAGTTGGCCTCAAACCAGAGATTCATCTGCCTCTGCCTCCCAAGTGCTGGGATTAAAGCTATGTGCCACCACCGCTCAGCTTTAAGATTTATTTTTATCTCACATGTATGAGTATTTTGCCTGCAGAGGCCAGAAGAAGACGCCCCTAAAAGCAGAATTACAAATACTTGAGAGTCACCACATGAGTGATGGCAATTGAACCCCAACACTGGAAGAGCTCAACAGAGTCATCTCTCCAGACTCTCAAATTGTAGTTTTGATTAATTAAAATCACAAGTAGACTATATAAATTGTTTTCTTTCTTTTTTTCCTGTGGTACAGGCTAGCTCTGAACCTGCTATTTAGTCAAGGTTAACCTTGATCTACAGAGTGAGACTTTGCCTCAAAAAAAAACAAGGCCAGGTATGGAGCACTGAGAGAGAGGCAGAGACAGGCTAATCCCTGGGACTCAATGACAGCCAGCAGAGTCTAACTGGCAGGCACCAGGTTCCAGTCGAAGATCCTGTCTCAAAAACAAGGCAATGGCTCCTGAGAACAATACCTGGATTGACCTATGACTGCCAAACATCTACATACCAAAAGAGTGAAAAAAGATGCCTACAGTCAATTAAAAATGGTAATATCTATTAAGAAACATGAACCAGGCTGCATGGGGATATTACTCACAGGTAGAGCTTGCCTAGCATATACAGATCCCTGGATCTGATCCAGCACAGCCAAAGAAAAAGAAAAAAATACATAAATCAGAACATGATTCTTCAGATGTATCCTACATCTTCTTTTTTCAAAGAATTAAATATTAAGGGTCTGGAGAGATGGCTCAGAGGTTAAGGGCACTGGCTGATCTTCCAGAGGCCCTGAATTCAATTCCCAGCAACCACATGATGGCTCACAACTGTCTGTAGCGGGGATCTGATGCCCTCTTTTGGCATAAAGTTGTACATGCAGATAGAGCACTCATACATAAAATAAATATATCTTTAAAAAAAATTATACATTAACTCCATCTGGGAACCTCTTGGTTAATATACTTTTTAAAAGAGCTTTACAAGCTTCTTTTATTGTTCTTGGTTTTTTTTTTTGAGATAGTTTCATGTATCCCAGTTTGGCCTCAAACTTACTATGTATGACCTTGAAATATTATTGTCCAGGGGCTGGAGAGATGGCTCAGCAGTTAAGAGCACTGACTGCTCTTCCAAAAGGACCTGAGTTCAATTCCCAGCACACATGGCAGCTCACAACTGTCTGTAATGCCAGTTCCAGGAGATCCAATGCCCTCACACAGTCATACATGCAAGTAAAACACCAATAAAATAGTCTACTGTCCAGCCTCCACCTCTCAAGTTCGGGGGACACAGCGTGCAGCACCCACCAGCAGGCTTACAAAAGTGTCTTAACAGGAAACACAAAGAAAAACAAGCAGCCTAGCGGCGGCGGCGGTGCAGGCCCTTAGGCAGAGGCAGGAGTTCAAGGCCAGTCTGCAGTTTGAGGCCAGCCTGGTCTACAGAGTGAGCTGCAGTACAGCCAAGGTACAGAGACATCCTGTCTTGGATGGAGAAAGGAAGGAAGGGAGGGAAGAAGGAGAAGGAAAAAAGCAAAGCAAGCTGGATGTAGTGGTGCGACCCTTTAATCTCAGCCCTCAGAAGGCCAAGGCAGACATGTCAATGTAAATTCCAGGCCAGCCTGATCTACACAGAGTTCCAGGGAGACTGTCCCAAAATAGGAGGAGGACAAAGACCACAAACCAACTGACCTTATACCAAGCATTGCTTGAATTTTGCCTCCCCTCATTTGAGGTGGAAAATTATCATCTAATTATCTCATCTTGGTTTTCATACAAACTCCATACATACCTCAGATAACTGAAGGGAAGCAAAAAAGTTTGCATTTTCTCTGATGTTCTTCAACCTCTTCCTCTCATAAGGTGACAATCCTGAAAAATCATCCTAGAAAATATACAACAAAATCTGTCACTTCACACATTAATAGCAAAAGCAACGCACAAAAGCAGATTCCTCATTCTCTACCTAGGCATTTCCCTTCAAACTGCACAGAACCTCTAATTATTTCATCTTATCTTACCAAACAGCCCATAATCTCTGCTGGACTAGATATTAAGAGAATTGTGGGTGCACATCTTTGACCCCAGCACTTGGGAGCATGAGCAGACAGATTTCTATGATTTGAGGCCAGCCTGGTCTACATAATGAATTCCAGGACAGCCGAGGGCTATCGAGGGCTATGTAGAAAGACCCTGCCTCAAAAAAAAAAAAAAAAGTAATCTAATCTAAGCAGCCAAATGCCATGCCCTTACAGCAAACTATTTCCTAGCAGCCAAACATTATCTTTAGAGCTGGAGAGATGGCTCAGCGGTTAAGAGCACTGGCTGCTATTCAAGAGAACCAGGGTTCAATGCTTGCCTCTTATAACCAGTTCTGATGTACCTACTACACATTACACTTCATCAAAATTAACCAAAGGGGATGGGGGAGACATCACACAAGTTCCAATACAGATAAAAGACAAAAGACAAAGCTGTGGCACATAATCTCAGTACTAGGGAAGGTGAGGCAGGAAGCTACACGTTCAAGCCCAGCCTGGTCTTACATAGTGAGACCTTGTCTAAAAGAAAAAGTGTTCAGAAACAATACTGTAAAATGGTTCTCTGAATAAAACAAGACATAAGACAGTATATGGGGGGGGATGGCATTTGAAATCTTTGGTTTATAGTGAAAGAAATTTTACAATTTTGCTCAAGCTTGGGCTGAACTTCCTACTTGAAGGGCAAGGGTGTGTACATAAATGTGGTGTTACTGAATCAAATCTTAATGTTCCAAAGTCAGTCAACAGGCAATGGAAGTGGGGGAAGGCTTAAAGGTTGTCTCTCTTTGAGAGAGGGTCTCCCTGTGTAGCCCAGGCTGGCTTCAAACTCTCCCCACCTGCCTGCCTCAGTCTCTGGCATTCTGGGAGTGCTGGCATTATAGGCATGGTGACCCATGGTGGTAGGGAGTGGCCAGCTGGAATTATCTTTTTGAAGCAGGCACAGCTGAACGCTCCACAATGGGAGTTGTTTGGCTTTGAGGATAGTCTTGTACAACTAAAATAAAAGGTATCTGAGGACCAGAGAGATGCTCGGTGGGCAAAGTGAATGCTACGGGAGCATGAGGACCTGAGTTCAGATGCCCAGCACCACATCAAGTCGGGCACGACAGCACAAGTCTGTAACCCCACTGCTTCAAGAGCAGAAATGGCAGACGCCAGGGAGGCTCACTGGCCATCCAGTCTAACCACAACAGCTGGGCTTTAGATTCGGTAAGAGATCGTGTCTACAAAAGAAAAAAAGGACACGTTATGGAGAAAAGGCATCCTCTAGCCTCCAAACCCACCCACACAGTGAATGTGCCTGCACACACAGCTGAGTTTGTAAGTCAATCAGAAAGGGGATCGTGAGAGGAGAAAGAAACATCTTTCAAGAGATGAAGAATAGTGAGAATAACAAAACTGATTTAATAAGAAAGCAAAGAGGAGCAAGGTGGTGGTGACGCACACTTTTAATCCCAGCACTTGGGAGGAAGGGCAGGAGAATCTCTGTGAGTTCAAGGCCAGCCTGGTCTACAGAGCGAGATCCAGGACAGGCAGAGCTGTTATACAGAGAAACCCTGTCTCGAAAAAGAAAAAAAAAAAAGGAAGAAGCAAGCAAAGAGAAGTGCAGAAAAGAGGGAACAGCTGTGGGAGGGCGACATGAAGAAGACAGTAAGAAAGGGGATAAATGAGAGCAGTGTGTAATAACACATGTGTGAAGATGCCGTGATGAAACCCATTACTACACAGGCCAACCGAAAAGCAGAACCGGTAATCGTCACGCAGGCCTACAGTCCCAAGACACTGTAGCAACAAAGGAAAAAAAAAGAAAAGAAAACACCATAATCTTACCAGGAGAAAACAGCAGACAACCCCAATTGAGAATTATCATCCAAAATAACTGTCCAGGGACATGTTAGGGACATGTTAGGGACATGAAAGACTGAGAACTGTTACAGACCACAGGAGATGACAAAGACCTAATCCTGGCCACGGTAACAGAACCACAAAAGGAAATGCCTATGAAAGCTGTTGGAATCCTAACAGTTCGGTACATTAGCTAACAGCACTGTGTAAAGATCAATTTCTTTGTTTGACAGATGTTCTATGACTGTGACATTAACATGAGGATAAGCTGAGTGGGAAGCACAAATTCCCTAGGCTTCTGTTTTGGAAGTACCGTCTGACTATGGTTGCTGGGAACTGAACTCAGGACCTCTGGAAGAGCAGCCAGTACTCTTAACCTCTGAGCCAGCTCTCCAGTCCCCAAGAAGTTCTTTTTATTACATTTATCTATTCCATTTATTTATTTATGTGTGTGTGAGAGAGAGAGCTTACATCTACAGGTCTCAAAGTTTAATTTTCAGGAGTCTGTTTTCTTTCCACCATGAAAAAAGCCTTGGGAATCAAACTCACATCATCATCCTTGGCAACAAACACCTTTACCCCCTGAACAATCTCACCAGCCACGAGAGAAACTGTTCCTGAGGTTGAGCATTTTTGTTTCTCACTTGGAGACCAGGCTGGCACTGAACTTGCATCAACCTTCCTGCTTCTGTCTCGGAAGTGCTGGGGTGAAGCTGTACGCACCATCACATCAAACCTGACGATCATTTTGTTTGGTGGTTTGTGGTAATAGAATATGAACCTGAAGCCTCGTTTGCTAGGCAAGTATTCTACCACTGAACTATTTATCCCCAGGCCCAAGAAATTCCAAATGAAGCAATGGAGGCTCAGACCTTATAGCACTGAGAGACTGAGGCAAAATAATCATCAATAGTTCGAGAATAGCCTGGGCTACACATTGTGAGTTCCAGGCCAGCCTGTGCTACTAAATGAAACCCCGCTGGAAGAATGGCAAGGAGAGAAGAGGTGGTCAATTCTTTACGAAAAATATTTAGTAGAAAGGTTGGGAGATAAAACTCACAAATGAGGGCTGGAGAGATGGCTCAGAGGTTAAGAGCACTGACTGCTCTTCCAGAGGTCCTGAGTTCAATTCCCAGCACCCACATGGTGGCTCACAGTCATCTATGAGATCTGGTGCCCTCTTCTGGCATGCAAGGATACGTGGAGGCAGAATGTTGTATACATAATAAATAAATAAATCTTTAAAAAAAAAAAAAAAAAAACAACTCACAAATGTTCTCAGAAAATAAAACAAAATTCTATACTTAGAATTCAAAGTTCTCACAGATAATACGGGGAAAGAGGCTAGAAGAGTAAACACTACTCCTGACGCATGGCCAGCTTTAGTCACCCTTCCCCACAGACAGGCTGCTCGGGACAGCACTTGTGTGGCACCATAAGCCCTGTGTTCAATCCTAGCACCGTCACGGTGAAGAAAAGAGAGCAGACTAGTGACCCGTGTGACTGACGTGTCATCTGAGCCAGGTACTGCAACCCCAGGTAACACAGAGGATGACACAAAGGACCAAAAGTTCCACGGCCAACCTGGGCAACTCAGTAAGACCCTGCTTCAAAATAAAAGGTGAAAAGGGGCTGCTTCAAAATAAAAGGTGGAAAGGGGCTGGAAGGCTACCTCACTAGTACAGTGCTTCCCAAGCATGTGCAAAGCCTTAAATTCAACTCCGGGGAAAGAAATGTTGTATCTTAGTTTGTCTCCAAACGAAGAAGAAAAGTGTATCTCAGTCATTCTCAGCACCTGCTTAAACATCTCTATTGCTGTAGTTTCTACTCCTTATATCCAAGCAAAAATCAGCTTTACCTTAACCTCATATCCAGTAGTCTTAGTTTAAAAACATAATCTAATCCAGCAGTTCTGGAAGAACAGTCCCAGACCAATAGTTCAGTGCCTGTAAGTAACTGCCGGGGCGGTGATGGCCCACGCCTTTAATCCTATTACTTCAGAGGCAGAAGGATCTCAGTGAGTTCAAGGCCACCCAGGTCTACAGAGTAAGGTCCAGGAACAGCCAGGAAATGTTCTGAAATCTCTCTTTTAGAAAATAAAAAAGAAACTAGCTGGGCGGTGGTGGCCCACGCCTTTAATCCCAGCACTGGGAGGCAGAGCTGGGCGGATCTCTGTGGTCTACAGAGTAAGATCCAGGACTGGCACCAAACTACACAGAGAAACCCTGCACCAAACTACACAGAAAAACCCTGCCTTGAAAAACAAAACAAACAAATAAATAAATAAACAAATAAATGAAAACTATAGAAACAACCAGGCAAAGTGGTACATAACTTTAATTCCAGCACTTAGAAAAGGCAGGTGGATCTCTGCAAATTTGAGGCCAGCCTGGTCTACAGAGCTAATTCTAGGACAGGCAAGGCTACACAGAGAAATCCTGTCTCAAAAAACAAAATAATGATAATTTAAAAAAAATTTAAGCGAAAACTAAACTCAATAAAATTTACATTAAATTAAAAGGCTTGCAAGATGGTTCATCAGGTAAAGGTGCCTGCCATCATGCCTGACAACCTTCTTTTGATTCCTATGACCTCCACACTCATGTCAGGGCACATACATGCATGCACACTCGTGTGCAGACACACACAAGCACATGCACACACAAAACATTTTTTTTTAATTTACATTAGATAATAAAACAGATTTTGCTGGGGATCCTTTGCCACCTTAGCCTTCAGAACTTCTCATTTCAGAGTGAGAAGATAGTGAGAACCAAGCACACTCTTACCAGGCCCGGGAGGCCATCTTCATCGCTGCTTCCCATGTCCACACTGAGAGGCACGGATTCTTCGGTGCTCTGGAGTTCCAGCTTGGTACTTTCAGTATAAGCATCCAAGGATGGCTTCAGCAGAGCGGGTTCTGCCTTGGAAGACGCAGCCTTCATCTTTGAAGTTAAAACCTTTCTAGAAGACTTCTTCCGGTCAGTCTTCTTATGAGCCACTGCATTGTTAGAATTATTTTCAAATGGGGATCTGGACAACTTAAATAGTGCTAGCTTGGAATTGCTGAGCGAAAATGGGGAAAGATAAACCTTTGCTGTTTTCCCTAAAGTTGTAGTCTGTATTGGTCTCAAAGAAGTATAAGCACTACTTCCAATTTCTTTATATTCATTCACCTATTGGGGCAATAAAAGAAAAGAGTATTAGAAATCCCAGATCCTACGCTCCTTACAATACACTAAAGAAATCTGTGTAAATAAGTCTAATTCCTACTTCATAGTGACAACATGATTCAAACTGATGGCCTGTTAGGAAATTGTTCCCTCCTCAAAACCTGGATACTTAACTCTCTAACCTAAACGGAATTACTGAAGGCACATTTCTTAATCATAAGTCTGTAACTGAGGTAATTAGGCCAAAGGTCAGATTCAAGTTAGCTATAATTGCTTAAAGCTGACAGTGACTGCTGCAAAGCAAAGGCAGGGAGCCGGGGGAACCGGCCCCAAGACCCATCCCACGGTTTTGGAGTTGTTGTTGGCGAAGGAGAAGGGGGTCTCACTACTAAGCTCAGGCTGGCCTAGAACTCACTATGTAGAACAGGCTGGCCTCAAACTCAAGAGTTCCACCTGTCTCTGCCTCCCAAGTGATGGGATTAAAGGCAAACCTACCGTTATTTCTGGAGTTGGTAGGAAACTTTCCTCAACACTTAACGATCTTAGTTTCTTTTAAGGAAAAAAAAAAAAAAAAGGCAGGGATCACAGCTTTTGGTTGGCGCCAGGGGCCAGTGTCTAGCAGATCCCTCCCAAGCCGAATCAGGTCTCACCTGCACCTGGGGACAATGTCTGGAGCCCGCCTTTTCCTCACCCTCAGCTTTGGACCCGGACATCTTTCTGCCCCTGAGCAGATGGGCTCTTCCCGCTAAAATCTAGGCGGGATTGGGCGGGGCCTCTCGTAACGTGGGCGGCCCCGAGGGAGGGGCCTCCGCAGCCCGGGAGGAAGAGTGGTCTGTACTCCTTGGGCCGTGAGACCTTGAGGCGCATTTTTTTTGTTTTGTATCCTCGACCGTCACCGCTCTGCCCATTCAGACAGGATCTACAACTAAACCTGCAGCTCACCTCTCCAGTGGCTGACAGAAAGCTCTAAGGATCCGCCCTGTCTCCTGTCTCCACCCCCTAACCTAGAGAGCCATCTCCCGGGTTTTGGTTAATACAGCATCTCTCTATGTAGCCCTAGCTAGCCTCCTAATCCTAATGCCTCAGCTTCCTAAATGCGGGTTCCAGGATCCCAATCAACACTTAATTGGGTTCTGTAACATTGAGGCTAGTAGTTCCCGAGATCTGGCTTTGAAAAATACTGGCTCTTTAAGCTTAGAAAAACACCATACCGCTGCTTTGCAGCATGACCCTGAAAAAGATCCATACCCTCATAAATGCCATAAGGATCAGGAAAACAAATGAACATAAAAACCAATCAACAGCCTGGGAAAAATCACACAGTCGGTAAAGTGCCTGCATTAGGACCTGAGTTTGATTCCCAGAATCCAAACTAAAGGGCTGGGGTTATAATCCCAGCATAGGCAAGGCAAGACAAGTTGAGTTTTGAGGCTCCATAGCTAACCAGACTAACCTAAACACAGAGCCCCAGGTCCAAGAGACACTGTCTCAAAAACAACAGGGGCCAGAGAGATGACTCAACAGTTAAGGACACTTGCCACACAGGCCAGTGGTTTTATTTTGATTCCCAAAGCCCACACAAATACAATTTCTCACTGCTGTCCTCTGAGCTTCATAGGTACACCAAGGCACACCCCCATACACATCAATAATAATAGAAATAAGACTTCTTTAAAGGTGGACAGCTCCTGAGGAAAGAAATCCAAGATTGGCCTCCGGCCTCCAAGTGCATGCACACACACAAAGGCCACAACCCTTTCCCCCAGCCACCGAGATGTGCACACACCACACACACAACGTCAACATTCAGCCTTGACTTCTGCCCACTTCCTTGCAGTACTACTACTGGAAAATTACACCTGACTGCTGTCTTCTTACATCGTAATTAGGGGAGCAGCTAAGCATGATGGCCCACGCCCATCATCCCGAACTTGGGATGTGGAGGCACGTGGATCAGGAATTCAAAGTTGTCATCAGCTATAAAGGTGGTTCAAGGGAGGCAACCCTGTCTCAAAATAAGGGAGAAGGGGGAAAAGTAAACATATGTGTTGCTTGTTTCTAATAGTTGATAATGCTGGTTTAAATTGCACATGACAAACTGGAGGTGGCGGCGCACACCTTTGATCCCAGCACTTGGGAAGCAGAGGCAGGCGGATCTCAGTGAGTTCGAGGCCAGCCTGGTCTACAGAGTGAGTTAGTGAGTTCTAGGACAGCCAGGACTGTTACACAGAGAAACCCTGTCTGAGGGGGAAAAATTGCACATGACTATCTGTTCACCTGGTTTGGGTTTTTTTGTTTGTTTGTTTTATTTTGTTTTGTTTGGGTTTTGGTTTTTCGAGACAGGGTTCTCTGTAGCTATGCGCCTTTCCTGAAACTCACTCTATAGCCCAGGCTGACCTTGAACTCACAGAGATCCGCCTGGCTCTGCCTCCCAAGTGCTGGGATGAAAGGCGTGCACCACCACCACCCAGCCTGTTCACCTGTTTTTAGCTAAAGAAAAACTACAGGTCGACAGTGGTGACAAAGGCCTTGTAATCTATACTCAGCACTGGTGTCATGGAGAAGCTAGCAAGCAGGAATCCAGTCAGTCCTGGGCTAGCAGGACTTTGCCTGGGGGCAGTGTTCTAAGAGGACTTTAAAAGCCAAAACACAGGCTGGGAAAGTAACTCAGCAGAACTGCTAGAACTCGGTAGAACCTAGAATGCACAGACCCCCTGAATTCTATCCCCAGCACCACATAAAACCAGGCATGGTGACCCACACCTGTAATCTCATCTCTAGGCAGGTGAACGAAGGAGGATCAGAATTCAAGGTCATCCTCCATTACTTTGAGAGTTAGAGGCCAGGTGGGGATACATAAGACTATCTCAAGTTAAAAAGGAGAGAGAGAGAGAGAGCGCCGGGCGGTGGTAACACACACTTTTAATCCTAGCACTCGGGAGGCAGAGCCAGGCAGATCTCTGTGAGTTTGAGGCCAGCCTGGTCTACAAAGTGAGATCCAAGGCAGGCACCAAAACTACACAAAGAAACCCTGTCTAAAAAAAAAAAAAGAGCTAAAAGGCTCAGAATATGGGCATTACCTAATAAGATTTCCAAACACTGTCTTCCGTAAAGTCAGGACCTTATTAAGACTTTTCTTCATATTCTCTTGAGTTGCCATGAACCAGAACAACTAGCTTCCCATCCACATCCACTCCTATGGAACTCCCTTCTCCAAGCTAAGCCTCACTGAGAACAGGCAAGTGTTCTACTACTGAACTGCACCTCCAGCTCAGAAACATACATTTCCGAGCTAAAAAGTTCATAATATAAAAATTCTGCGTCCAGTGAAGTGACTCGCCTGTGTGTGGAAACCCAGCTACTCAGGAATCAAGAGGGAAAAACATACAAAAACCAACTAGGAGGCAAAACAAACAAACAAACAAAAAAAACCAACCTGCCTGGGCAATGGAGCAAAACAGTCCCAAAATTAATGGAAGAACAAAGATTTCTGTTTGCGCTAGCCCTGAGACCTTTCTAGTGCTAAGGTTTCGTCCTTGTTTCGTTAATTGAAAATCCTCACTACTCAAAGTTTGCCAATTTCCTGTCTTCACCCAGCAAGGGCCCAATTGTAGAAAACAAGTGAAATAATTTGATAATTATATTAGTAGCATCTTCAAGGTCCTCTATAATATAGTACTCCCAGAATTTTCACTTTGTAGACCAGACTAGCCTCAATCTCTCAGAGATCCGCCTGCCTCAGCCTCCCGAGTGCTAGAATTAAAGGTGTGTGCTCCAGCCAACAGAGGGCCCCTAAGGGATTTTTTTCAGGCAGGGTCTCATTCTGATGCCCAGGCTGCCTCCAAAACCCGGTTATCCTGTTTCAGCCTCCCACAGCCTAGGATTACAAGCTTGATCCTCATATCCGGCTCACACTCTTTATACACTTCGGAGCTTTTAACAACATACACAAACAGCCCTTCACTATCTGCTCGGTTTCTTCAAAACGTAACAAATAAAACCTTTCATCCGAACCTTCCTGAGCCTTACCAAAACCCCAAGGAAGCAACTGCCCGCCAGAAGGAGCTTCCAAATCTTGAGAGGTGGAAGGCGGGAAACTTGCCTACGGAGACGCGCAAATTTCAGTCTAGCCCTTTAAGCAGTCCCGCGCTCGGCGTTCCTCCCCAATCCCACAATCCTCTGCTTGTGTATTTCCGGTTCTTCTAGCTCTGCCGGAAGTCGCTTCTGTCAGTCGCGCAGCAGTGTCTGGCGGAGCGAGTTGGAAAACGGTGTTGTCTTCCTTGGACTTCGTTGCCAGGATTTAATCAAATTTTGGAGATCGTCACCGCAGCCATCACCATGTCGGTCCCAAGCGCACTCATGAAGCAGCCGCCCATTCAGTCTACGGCTGGGGCCGTCCCAGTTCGCAATGAGAAAGGTACTGGCTCCCCTCCCCTCCAGGCTGATCTGACCCTTTCAGCCTCAGTATCCCTCTAACCTGCCGTAGGTCGGCCATATCAGCCCTGATGACCCTGAAGACTTAACCTCCGTTTCTTCCTCTGTCCCACCTAAATTCTCACCCCATCATGTAGCCTAGAGATTGGAGGATGTGGGGTCGACTTAGTGAGATCCTCTCTCAAAGTATAAAGGAGGCTGGAGAGGTGGCTCAGCGGTTAAGAGCACCTTCTGCTTGTCCAGACGACCCGAGTTCAGTTGCCAGCACCCACATCAGGCGACTCAACAACCACCTGTAACCCCAAATCCAGGGAGATCTGACACCTCTGGCCCCTGCCGGCGCCCGCACATATCCACACACAGCATCGTTAAAAATAGGGCTACAGAGATGGCTCAGCCGTTAAAGCTAAACTCAGCAACCAAAACAATAACAAAAATAAAAGGAAAACGCGAGCTGAGGTCTTTGTGTGTATATCCAGAGCTACCTTTGATTTGCCCAGTTTGATGATAAGGGTTTCCTCATGTTATGAAATAATTTGATTTGTTTTTATTCTCTTTCTAGTCTCTGGAATTGTTTGTTTTGTTTATTTTCATGTATACGAATGTTTTGCTTGCGTGTATATATGCCACCATGTGGATTCAGTACCCAGAGAGGCCAGAAGAGAGCATGGGATCCTCTGGAACTGGAGTATCCAACTGTTACAGACTGCATGTAAATGCTGGGAAATGAATCCAGGTCCCCTGCATGAGCAGCAGGTACTCTAAGCTGCTGAGCCATCCCTTCAGCTCCAACTTGTTGTTGGTGTTTTAGAAGAGATATATGGCCCAGCATAAGAGCTAGAGGAAAAGAAGGTAGAAATTGATAAAATTAGAATATTGTTATGAGCTGGGTGGTGGTGGTGCACGCCTTTAATCCCAGCACTTGGGAGGCAGAGCCAGGCTGATCTCTGTGAGTTTGAGGCCAGCCTGGGCTACCAAGTGAGTTCCAGGAAAGGCACCACAGCTACACAGAGAAACCCTGTCTTGAAAAACCAAAAAAAAAAAAAGGGGGGGGTGGGGATTTAGCTTAGTGGTAGAGCACTTGCTAGCACAAGAAAAAAAAAAAAAGAAAATGAAAAAAAAAAGAATATTGTTATGTTGTAAAGGCTATCATAACATCTCAGTGGGAGGAGCTAGGGAGATAGATTTGCTTGCTGTGCCAGAGTTCAGACCGCTGGCATCCATGTAAAAGCAACACAAGCTTATAACCCCTTGTAGTGAGAAGAGAAGAGAGGCAGGGTCTTTTAGGCTTGATGGCCAGCTAATGTAGCTGAAACAGCAAACATCAAGTTCAGTGAGAAACTGTTTCAGGAAAAAAAAAAAAAAAAAAGACTGAGTGTGATATCATACACTTTTAAGCACAGCATTCAGTAGGCAGAGGCAGACAGATCTCTGTAAGTTTGAGGCAAGCCTGGTCTACTTACCCAGTTCCCCATCAGCCAGGTCTGCATAGAGAAACCCTGTCTCTGAAAAAAAGGTGTTTGGGATAGAGATTGGCTCAGTGTTTAAGAGTACTTGTTGCTCTTACAGAGGACTGTGTGGCTCAGTCATCCATAGCTCTTATTCCATGGAATCTGAAGCCCTCTTCTGACTTCTTCAAGCACCAAGCATGCACATAACATGCATTTATACATGCTTCCAAAACAGTCACACATATAATAAATCTTTTTAAATTTTGGTTTACAAATAAGGTGGAAAAGGATAAAGGCACCTGAGTCACCTTCTAGCCCCTCTGCATCTGCATACATGTGCGTACACCACTCACACACACAAAGAAATCTCAGAGAAGTCTTTAAAAAAAAATGTGTGAGTGAGTTGGGCAGTAGTGGTGCATGCCTTTAATCCCAGCAGAGGGAGCAAAGGCAGGTGAATCTCTGAGTTCAAGGCTAGCCTGGTCTACAGAGTGAGTTCCAGGACAGCCAGGGCTACACAGAGAAACCCTTTCTCCCAAAACAACAACAACAAAACACACACACACACACACACACACACACACAATGTGTGTGAGTGATATTTTAGTTTTATGTTGCCACTTAAATTACTCTTGCTAATGTACTGGGCACTGTTACTAAGAATTTGTTTAATAAGAGTGCATTTGTTACTTTTCTATTGTTGTGATAAATCACATGACCAAGGCAATTTATAAAAGAGTTTATTTGGGCTTATGATTTTAGAGGATTAAGGTTCATGGAGGCAGAGCAAGGCGTGGCAGCAGAAACAGAAAGCTGAGGCCTCATGTCTTGAACCGCAAGCACGAAGCAGAGAGGGGGGGGTGGGGTGGGGATGAATACACAGGCACTGCTGTAGGACTGGTGCATGGCTTTGGAACCTCAAAGCTCACCCCTCGTGACATACTTCCTCTAACAAGGCTGCTCCTCCTAAACCTGCTCAGACAGCACCACCAGCTGGGAACCAGGGGTCCAGACATCTGAGCCTGTGGGGGACATCCTCATTCAGGTCACCACTGAGGGCTGAAAGGACAGCTTGAATTTGTAGGGGGATTTTTATGCCTGTTCGCTGCTCACAGTCCCCTGCTTCATTGTCCCCAGGGTACCTCTTGATGTCTTGAGTTGGTATTCAGAGATGCCTTCTCAAGACATAGTCTTTATAGGAAAGCACTGATAGACAAATATGTAGTTGGATAATAGCTGCCGTATCCTCTTTCGACTCTGGTCCATTGGGAACTCTGGGTTCTATGTGCAAAGGCCAAGAATTGAAGGGAATTGGGAAAGAGGTTACTGAAATATAAATTATCTTTCTTGTTCAGGTGAGATTTCAATGGAAAAAGTGAAGGTAAAACGTTATGTGTCTGGAAAGAGACCAGATTATGCCCCTATGGAGTCCTCAGATGAAGAGGATGAAGAATTTCAATTCATTAAGAAAGCTAAGGAACAAGAAGCAGAACCTGAGGAGCAGGAAGAGGATTCATCCAGTGACCCCCGACTTCGGCGTTTACAGAACCGCATTAGTGAAGATGTGGAAGAGAGGTAATGATAAAGTGATGTTTTCCTGGACTGAGACCTCTCATGATGACAGCCAATGCTGTGCTTACTGTGTGCCGTCTACTGTTCACATAAGTTACACTTGCTAATTCTTACAATCTGTAGAACATCTTATAAGATCGGTACAACTATACCTGTATTACAGGTGAGGAACCAAGGCAGCAAAGGGTTAGGGAAGTGGCATGACCAAAGTTATATAGCCAGGAAATGGCAGCTTCAGGAAACAGCTCTGTACTTGTAGGCCCAATCACTAATTAGCTTCTAAAGATAATAGAAAACAAACAAATAAACAAAAAAAAGATAATAGAAAATAGCATTTGTTGGTCTCTGGCAGGAAGTCTTTTTACTATAAAATTATGTCATAAAATTTGAGAAACTGATTTTATCCATATAGTTTTTTGTTTGGTTTGGTTTATTTTTTGGGTTTTTCAAAACAAGGTTTTTCTGTGTAGCCCTGACCATCCTGGAACTCACTCTATAAATGGGACTGGTCCTGAACTCAGAGATTTGCCTGCTTCTGCCTCCCAAGTCCTGGATTAAAGGCGAGTGACACCACCGCCCCGACATACAGTTGTTTCTTGTTGTGTTGTAGCCCAGAATGGCCTAGGTTGGCAGTGATCTCTGTCCGTCTTCTCAGTACTGACATGACAGGTGTGAGCCACCACCCCTTGCCCTTCTACTTGCTCTAATGACCATTAAGTAAAAATGACAAGTAGGAGGAAAGACATGTGTGGTGTGTGGGCTCGTGTTGCAAAGAGAAACTCCCAGTTAGAAATCAGAGCAGGCAAGATATCCTGAACTTTCACAGTTCATAATGTTTCAATTTGGGGGCATGGCAGGGTGTCTCAGTGTGTACAATTGTTTGTCATGTAGGCCTGACAACCTGAGTTCCATCATCCTGAAACAGACTCCCAAAATTTGTCCTCTGATTTCCACAAACATGCTGTGGTACATGCGTATCTGCATTCATTCTTAAACTATCTGTCTCTATCTGTGTCTCTTATCTCTGATACATCATGAGCACTCACAATAATAAAAATGAAATTTAAAATTTTTAAATAAAAATTTTTCACAGACAACATGAGTCAAAACAGTTCCAGTTATTTATTTGCTTATTTATTTGTGTATTTGCCTTTGAGTTTCTAAGAATCTTATGTGGCCCAGGTTGGCCTTGAATTCAATATATCATCAGCTTCTGAGCCTCCTGCCTTTACCTCCAAAGTGCTAAGCATATACTCCATGCCTAGCCATTTATTTTATTAAATAGATAGATCCAAGTAACTTAAGTATTTATGTCCTAACAACTAAACCACTTGAAAATTGTATGCCTACAAGAGAAAAAAATGTTTTACTTCATTCTTAACATAACCAGTTACTAGTAGTAACTCATTAGAAACTGCTGGATACTGCCAACTTCTCAACCTTGGAGTCAGCCTGTTCCTATCAACCTTCATGTTTAATTGCCGTGTATCACAGCAGCCACCAATCCCAGTTTCACAAAAATACTGTGCTGCTGGGAAGAATGTAATATGACCTAATAAAACTGAGCTACTTGTCATTTAAAAGATCCCTAGTGTGCCCCAAGATACTGCCTAAACCAATGTTTTAGGCCCAACTTAACTATGCTCTGATATTCTGTTGTAGTTTATTGGGTTGTATGTATAATTTTTAAATTTTTTTGAAATTAAAATATAATTACATCATTGCCCCCTAACCTCTCTCCAGCACTCCCTTTACTGTCTCAAATTCATGGCCTCTTTTTCTTTCTTTGTTTGTTGTTGTTTTTCTCTGTGTGTAGCCCTGGCTGTCCTGGAACTCCCTGTGTAGACCAGGCTGGCCTTGAACTTCTGCCTCTACCTCCCAAGTACTGGGATTAAAGGTGTGCGCCACCACCCTTCAGCCGCCCTCTTTTTCTTAAGCTGTTGATTCACATACACATACCTACCTAAATATATAAATTCAACCTGCTCAGTCTATATAATGTTACTTGTGTGTATATGATTTCAGGGCCATTGGTATAGTAGAGTATATAACCAGCTGGAGGCAGGGACCCTTCCCTGGGAAACCTGTGTCTTCTGCTCTCAGCATTCCTTAGTTGCCTGGAGTTCTTTGAATGGGGCTGGGGCCCTGTGAGACTTCCACCTTCTAAGTTAGTATGTCTATTGGTTTAGTCCTTGTTCAGGTCTTTTTTAGGCAGCCATATAGCTAAGAATTCATGGGTCTATAGCTTCCCTAAATTTTCTAGGACATACACTTTCACAGCAGACTTTCTGGTCGTCTGGCTCTTAAACTCTTTCTGCTCTCTCTTCTATGATGTTTCCCAAGCCTCAGGTGCAGGAGTTATGTTGTAGAAATTATTAATTGGGACTGGGTACAACATGATCACTTGTTCTTTGAATTTTGATTGGGTGTGGTTTTCTGTAATGGTTTTCTTTTGTTGCTAAAAAGATCTCCGTATAAATATTTAGAATGCAGTAGGAATTAAGCTGGTTTCGTAAAGTGGCAGTTATAGGTCCTCCTCCAAAATCCCTGGTCTCAGTAGCTGTGGGTAGTTGGCCAGGTTTCCAATATCAGGCATGTTTCCCTCTTGCTAAACAAGTCTTAAGTCCAATTAGAGAGCTCTTGGTTACCACCAAGATAGGTGCGTCATTACTGCACCCATAAGGGTGCCGTGCCATGCTGGTAGTTATTGTAGTTCAGAGGTGTCATAGCTGGGTAGGGTTTTGGTTGCCTCCCTCCCTTTGGAAACTTGCATGGTGCCTTCTGGTACCCTGAAAAGTAGTCCTCAGGGAGGGGGCGTCCAGATCAGATACAGCTTGGATTCTCGATACCCTGTGTCCACTATCTTAGGCAATAGTCACTTGCCTTCAAGCTCTGGGAGGCTACCAAGAGCAACAGTGATGGCCTATAATGTTTTGGGCCATCCCTGACCAACAATTTGAAAGGTGGCTTCTCGTGCCTGGTATTAGGGCTTTTATTTAAATTATGTAGGTATGTATATACACTTAGACTTATATGTGTTATGTCTAACTTTAGATAAACAGCAGTATGATTCTTTATGACTTTTTCAGACATTCTTACTGTTAACTGTTTCAGTTTCTTGAATCAGAACTTTAGTTTTTCCATCTTAAGACTTCAATATTAGGCAGGCAGATCTCTCTAAGTTCAAGGCCAGACTGGTCTACAGATCAAGTTTGAGGTCAGCCAGGACTACACAGGGAGAAAAAGAAAATTCAATATTGCTCTGTGTGGTGACTCATGCCTGTTATTCCAGCACTAGAGAGGCCAAAGCAGAAGGATAGCCATATTTTAACTACATAGCAGGTTGCAGGCCAGCCTGGGCTAAAGAGTAAAACTCTTGGAGAGAGGGAAAGGGAGAGAAGCAGAGAGAAAAAGAAGAAAGGAAGCAAATGCAATTTCAGGACACTACAGCCGAGCAAATGTAGTTGGTGTTTCCCTTCTCTTTTTGATACTAATAGTACACTTGGAATTCTACTTTTCAGATTGGCTCGACACCGGAAAATAGTGGAACCTGAAGTGGTAGGAGAAAGTGACTCAGAAGTAGAAGGAGATGCTTGGCGCATGGAACGGGAAGATAGCAGTGAAGAAGAGGAGGAAGAAATCGATGATGAGGTAAGAAGAAAAACGTGGAATTTTCCCTCCCAGGGTACAAGAAAAAGTTGCTCATTTATATATAAGGCTCTAAAGGCACAAGATTTGCTACTTTTAGCTGAACTCTGATTGTGATTTCTGTTTATTGGGGATAAAACTGAAAATGAAATCATGCTGAATTATGCTTACTCCTGTCAGAGTTTCTTGAACCTGTTGAAGACAAAAGTCAAAGCTATGCAAGGGGCTCAGTAGTAGGACTTGGACGTGGTGTACACAAAGCCCTGGGTTCAGGCCTGAGCACCACCAAAGCAGGCGTGGAGCACAGGCATTTGAATAACTGGCTAAAGTATGTGCCTTGATAGGAAATAGAGCGGCGCCGTGGCATGATGCGTCAGCGAGCACAGGAGAGGAAAAATGAAGAGCTGGAAGTCATGGAAGTGGAAGATGAAGGACGCTCTGGGGAGGAGTCGGAGTCGGAGTCTGAGTATGAGGAGTACACAGACAGTGAGGACGAGATGGAGCCTCGACTTAAGCCTGTCTTCATTCGAAAGTGAGTGTCCGCCAGACCTGCCAAGCCAGGCCTGGATTCCAGCTACTCGGTAGGCTGAGGTAGGAGGATTGCTAGTTCAAGGCCAGCCTAAGCTACAAAAGTAGTTAGTTCAAGACAAGCATGGACAATTTAAGAAAACCCTCTAATTCTCAAAAGAGACTAGGGATATCAGTCAATGATAAATGTTTGCTTAGTATGCACAGGGGCCTAGGTTCAATCCCCAGCAGAGGAAGAGGGGGAAAATAGTCAAACCAGGACAGAATCCACATGGTTAAGTTCTAGGTCTGACAATAAAAGTCTCTGTATCCCACATTGTCCTGCAGTGGAAGTCTTCTTCCCAGTGCCCTAGCCCTGTAGCAAAGATGCTGAGAAGTAGCGGGGTGTTAGCAGATCTGACTAAAGGATTTGTCTCTGTCGTTCTGTTTTATCAGTGAAGACTCGGGAGACAGAGGCTTAGGTGAAAACCTGCTAACTCAGAGAGGCAGAGAAAGCACCCAGCTGCTTCTTCCTCTGCTTTCTCCTATCCCATCTGAAACACAAAGCCCTCCAATTGGATGCCCCTCCCTTCTGCTTCCTGTGTGCCTCTCTGTCTCTCTCTCTCTCTCTGGTTACTTCCAGTCAGCTGGTTGCTTGTTCCAACTCTTGACCTGTGGTTCATTTAAATAACGTAATCTTGGGGTTTACAGTTCAAAAAGCCACAACATAATGGTAATCTGAGTGTGTGTGTTTGTGCTTTGAGATGCTCTTGCTGTGTAGCCTAAGGTTGTCTGAGATTCACTATGAGGTCTAGACTGGTCTCGGACTTGTGGTCCTCTTGCCTCAGCATCTGAAGTGCGGGGCTTACAAACATGTGCCTTGCTAATCAATTTTTGTTGAGGTTTTTTGTTTTGTTTTAGTGATACTAGAGATGAACCCCATGCATGTGCTAGGAAAGTGCTTTAACACATTGCCAGGGAAAACCATGTTTTAAACACAAAATTAAGCTTATAAAGCAAATTTCTCTTTCTTTCCTAGTGTTTAGGAATCCTGCTATTTACAGTCAACCCAGCAGAATCCTTGTTAAATAGTCAGTTATCAATGATGAAGGGAATTTTGGTGCTGTAAAGTCCTAAGATGAAGCTAGACACTGTGGCGCACATCAGTAATCCACATATTTGAGAAGTGGTAGATAGAAATACTATTAACCAGCCGGGCGGTGGTGGCTCACGCCTTTAATCCCAGCAATTGGGAGACAGAGGCAGGCA
Source organism: Peromyscus leucopus (assembly GCF_004664715.2). Lineage (NCBI taxonomy): Eukaryota > Metazoa > Chordata > Mammalia > Rodentia > Cricetidae > Peromyscus > Peromyscus leucopus. Next base: position 97,512,992 of record NC_051066.1, on the reverse strand, counting down.
GATCTCTGTGAGTTCGAGGCCAGCCTGGGCTACCAAGTGAGTTCCAGGAAAGGCGCAAAGCTACACAGGGAAACCTGTCTCGAAAAACAAAAAAGAAAAAAAAGAAAAGAAATACTATTAACCATCCAGTGTTCAGGGCCAGCCTGAGTACATAACAAAGTTCAAGGCCTGCCTTGGTGGATGAGATGGCTCAGTAAAATGCCTGTGTGAGGCCTGTGTGGGCTATATGAGACGCTGTCTCAAAACACCAAAAAGACCTAGAGTGAACTGGTGACACAACCCTGTAGTCCCAGCTGTTCAAGAGCTGAGAGAAGAGGATATAAGTTCAAGGCCAGGTTGGACAATATAGTGCCATCTTGTGTCAAAAATAAAAACAGTGGTTCAGTGGGTAAAGGTACTTGATACCAAGCCTGATGCCTAAGTTTCATCTCCATATGGTAAAGAAGAAAACCAATTCCCAAAAGTTGTCCTCTGATCTTCACCATCATGTATACATATCAAATACATAATACACTAAAAATAATAATATGGAGAGATGGCTCAGAGACTAATAGTTCTTGCTGCTCTTCCCAAAGACCTGGCTTCAATACCCAAGAGCCATACAGTGGCTCATAACTGTGTGTGACTCCAGCTTCATGGAATTCAATGTTCTCTTCTGGCCTCCGTGGGTACCAGGCATGCACTCAGTATACAGACATACATGTAGGCAAGACATCCAAACACATGAAATTTTTAAAAGATTTTGTTGGGGAAGGGGGATAGAGATAGGGTTTCTCTATGTAGTCCTGACTGTCCTGGAACTCAACTACATAGACCAGGCTAGCCTTGAAGGTTTATTTAGTTTTTGTGATAATAATAATAAAAAGAAAAAGAAAAGAGCAGAGGATATGGCTAAGTAGTAGAGCCTTTGCCTCGTGTACCAAATCCAGGGTTCAAATCCCATTACAAGGAGAGGGGAAAGAAATCAGGCTATAATTAGGGCTAGAGATAACAGGTCAGTTGGTAGACAACTTACCTAGCTAGGCATTGTGGTAATCGTTTTTAATCCTAACATTCTGGGAGGCTGAGGCTGGAGGATTGCCATGAGTTTGAGGCTAACTAACAATCCATAAAAGTCTTGTCAAACAAACAAGATGCTTAGAAAGATGGCTTAGCAGTTAAGATCTCTAGTTAGTTGTCTTCCAGAGCACCCAGGTTCAATTCCCAACACCCACATGGTAACTAATAACCATCCAACCAACTCCAGTTCCAGAGCATCCAGCACCCCTCTTCTAGCCTTTGTAGGTATTAAAAAAAGAACTGGGCATGGTAGTGCCGCACCTTTAATGCCTATGCTCGGGAGGCCGAGGCAGGTGGATCTCTTGAGTTCCAGGCCTCCCTGGTCTACACAGGGAGTTCCAGGATGGTCAGGGCTATGTAGCAAGACTTTGTCTCAAAAATGTGAAATAAAAATGAAAAAAAATTTAAATTTAAGGAAAGTTCTAAAAGACCAGGAATATAACATGTCTTGCACACACTCAAGTCTTGCTCAGTCTTGGTACTGGGGAAGAAATAGAGCTGAAATACTTCCTAGTTTGGGCTTTGTCTGATTTGGACTAGACAGAGGGACACAGGTCCACTCTACGGACTTTGGGTGGTTAATAGTCCTCTGTGATACAGGAAGGACCGGGTGACAGTTCAAGAGCGAGAAGCTGAGGCACTGAAACAGAAGGAGCTGGAGCAGGAAGCAAAGCGCATGGCTGAGGAGCGGCGCAAGTACACACTAAAGGTGAGGGGTGGCCGTGGACCAGTGCAGGGTCCAGGCAGTAAGGTTACAGGGAGGTGGGGTTCAGTAGCTGCATTGTTTGCCTTATCCAGATTGTGGAAGAAGAGACCAAGAAAGAGCTGGAGGAGAACAAGCGGTCTCTCGCCGCACTGGACGCACTCAACACTGATGATGAAAATGATGAGGAGGAGTACGAGGCATGGAAAGTCCGAGAGCTCAGAAGAATCAAGAGGGACAGAGAAGACCGAGAAGCGTGAGTAATGGGAAGGCCACTGAAGCTTCAAATGGCACTGGTTTGTCTGTGAACAAATATCACTCTGTTCTCCTGTTGTGACTCAGAATGGAGTCGCTTGAAACAACAGTACTGTGTTTTTCTCAGTTGTGGGGGTTGACCAAGCCCTTCCTCTCATAGTCTCCGTGGACTCACCTGTACTATGATGTCTCCCCCGTAGGACTGACGGGGCCAGAACGTCCAGAAGCCCTTCTCTGGCGTGTCTGACCACCGGTGCTGGCGTTCAGGCTAGATGCCTCATTTCTTAGTCCTGCACCTCCAGGCAGGGTGGAAACTGGCAAGGTCTCCTGAGGTGTAGGTTCCAGAGCTCATATGTCCCTTCTGTACTATTTTTATGATTCAGATGGAGCCACAGGGCAGCCCAGGGGCAGATTCCACCTCTAAGAGTGCAGAGCAGCAAGCACCTTCCTTGAAAAGCAAGTTCATTTCTGAACTGCAAAGCCACTGCAGAACTGTCTTTATTTTGTAGTTTCTGATGTTCTTATGCTGGGCTCTTTGTTTTTTGTTGTTTACTTCGAGGCAGGGTCCTCGGCTGACCTAGAACTCACTATGTAGTCCAAACTGCCTCAAACTCATAGAGATCCACTTGTCTCTGCCTCCTGAGTACTAGGCTTAAAGGTGTGCGCCATCATGCCAGACTTTTGTGGGGTTTTTTTAAGGTTTATTTATGTATTTTATGTGCATGAATGCTCTGTCTTCATGTACACCAGAAGAAGGCATCAGATGCTATTACAGGTAGTTGTGAACTACTATGTGAAATAATGGATATTGAACTCAGGTTAAATGCTCTTAACCGCTGAGCTATCTCTCCAGCATGAGATTTTTTATGTGTATAAGTGTGTGGATGTGTGTGGATATGTATCTATGTGAGTGTTGGTGCCTGTGGAACCCAGAGCAGGGGGTAGGCATCATGTCCCTATAGCTACAGTTGAGTTATTTTTCTGGTTTTTAAGACGGTGTTGTATGTAGTTAAAGGTGACCTTGAGCTTCTGCTCCTTTGCCTGCCTCCTGAGTGCTGGTTTAAGCATGTGGCCTAATGCCCAGTTTCTGTGACGCTAGAGATAGGAATCAGGCTTCACGCACCCTATGTAAGCATTGTACCACCAAGTCACATCTCCAACCCTCCTTTTAGATTTTAATGTTAAAATTATATATACATGTGCATTTTTCTGAAAAAAAGGATATGACTTCCCTTTCTCCCCAGAATAAGATTTAAAACCCACTATACTTAATATTGTTAATCCATAATTTGTGACATGTGATTATGGATTACAGTATGCTTATGAAGGATTATGAGCAAAGTCTTGCTAGTTATTTTTTATTTGTTCTAATTTTGTTTTAAAACCTAAGATATTTGAGGGAAAGACAGAATTGGGGTTGTAAAATCAAGCATTAACAATATGTCTGAACCTCAGAAAGGCTAGAGTCTACTTTCGGATGTTTACAGTCCTGTTCTGGCAAACACAATAATGAAGACAAACTCATGTTTTTGTTTATTGGACACCTGATCTTGACTTCTAACAAGCAATAATCAGAACTAGAGATGTAGCTGGGTGTAGCAGCATGGGTCTGTCTATAGTACTAGCATTTGGAAGATAAGGCATGAGGTTGAAAGTTCCAGGTCAACTATATAGCAGACCTGCTGTGAATGAATGAGTGAGTGAATGAATGAAGTGTGAAAAGGTGAATAATGGCTGAAAGAAGATGGAACCATTATCTTCAGGTATTTGGGCTTTCTGAATTTGGAAAATACTAATACTTTTGCTCTCTCGATAGGCTTGAAAAGGAGAAAGCAGAAATTGAACGCATGCGAAACCTGACTGAGGAAGAAAGGCGGGCTGAACTTCGGGCAAATGGCAAAGTCATTACCAACAAAGCTGTTAAGGGCAAATACAAGTTTTTACAAAAGTATTATCACCGGGGTGCCTTCTTCATGGTAAGTGTGAGGGGAATCACAAAACTGGGCAGTAGGGATAACTACCAGGCATGTCCAACATTTTGACATTGTCATCTGCACACTAAACCAGGCCATTAAGTTACTCAAAAAGAAGTGACATTAAGTACATAAGATGGGCTGGGCAGTGGTGGTGCATGCCTTTAATCCCAGCACTCAGGAGGCAGAGGCAGGAAGATCTCTGAGTTCGAGGCCAGCCTGGTCTATAGAGTGAGATCCAGGACAGCCAGGACTACACAGAGAAACTCTGTCCCAAAAAACCAAAAATCAAAAAAAAAAAGGGGGGGGTGTCTCAGAAAGAGATGATGAGAAATGAGGCTATGATCTATATATTCCACTAATTAGGTTCTCGAACCCCCTAGAAATTATTTCATAGCCAGTTGTGGTGGCCTACACTGGTAGGATTTGCTGAAGGAGGTGGAGGCAGGAGGATCACAAGTTTGAGGCCATCCTGGGCTACACATTTCAAAAGAAAAAAAAAGGAAAAGAAATCATTTCATAGCCAAATGAATTTATTTTATATGAAAACCACACTCTCTGGGGTTGGGGATTTAGCTCACTGGTAGAACGCTTGCCTAGCAAGTGCAAGGCCCTGGGTTCAGTCCTCAGCTCTGAAAAAAAAAAAAAAGAAGAAGAAAACCACACTCTCCTATTGGGATAAAGAGTAAAATTAAATAACTTGTGAAGTTAAATGATTTTTGGAAAGAGAAAAGTAATAATTCAAAAACTGTTAAGCTAGGCCAGGCATGGTAGTGAATGCTTTTAATCCCAGCACTCAGGAGGCAGAAGCAAGTGGATTTCTGAGTTTGAGGCCAGCCTGGTCTACACAGTGAGTTGTAGGACAACCAGAGCTACATAGTGAGACCCTGTCTCAAACAAACAAAACCTATTAAATTGTGCTACATTTACATTGAAGGAAAACAATGTTCAGAGCTATGTTACAGTTGCAGGTCTTGGAGGATCAAGAGTTAGAGGCTATGTAAATCCAGGGGTGCCTGTTTATAACCTCAGCTACTCAGTGAACCAAGGCAGAAAGATAGCAGCTTCCAGGCCTGCTTAGGATACAACTAGAGAATAATGTGCGGCTAACAGAGCAGTGTGAAAGTACTATAAAGACTTTGAAAAGGCAGATGGTACATGTCCTAGGAGATTGAAAAGGGAGCATGGAACTAGATTACAGTTTATTGGCAGAGTTCTTGTGTAGACTGTACAAATATTTGATCCCTAGTACCACAAAGAAGAAAAGATTTTTCCAGACAAGGTGGGGCATACCTGTAATCCCAGCACTTAGAAGGCAGAAAACAGAATCGGGAGTCCAAGGTCATATATCAGGTTCCACTAAACCCTAGGCTACATGAGGTCCTCCCTTTCTTCCTTCTTTCCTTCCTTCCTTTCTTTTTCTCTTCTCTTCCCTCCCTCCTTGCCTCTCTCCTTTCTTTTCTTTTTCTTTTTTTCTTTTGAGATAGGATCTCACTGTGTAACTAGCTAACTTTGAAGTTGTTATATGGACCAGGCCACTCTTGAGCAACTAGAGATCCACCTGCCTCTACCTTTGCCTCTACTGGGATTTAAGGCATTCGCAACCACATCAGGCAAAAGATCCTGCCTTTAAGAAGAAAAAAAAAAGAGCACAGGAGACTCGCATTGGCTGCACACACCTGTAATCAGCACTCCAGGTGCCTGTAGAAAGAACACACATTCCAAGTGAGAGTGGACCATAGAACAACAATGTCCTATCTTGGAAAAATCCAGGAAAAAGAAGAGAATCAATGACACATGTTTTAGAAACATTAATGTGGTGGCTTCTACAATGCAGGGGCTGGAGAGATGGGCTCAGTGGTTCAACACTGGCTGCTCTTCCAGAGGAGCCACGTTTGATTCCTAGCATCCACAATCCACATGGCCCTTCTCAACTCAAGTGTAATTCTAGTTCCTGGGGGTCCCACACCCTCTTCTGAGCTCAACAGATACCAGGCACACACGTGGTACACAGACATATATACATGCACTCATACACATAAAGTAATTTTTTAAGTTTTTTAAGAAAAGGGGCTGGAGAGATGGCTCAGCTTTTAAGAGCACTGACTGCTCTTCCAGAGGACCTGGGTTCAATTCCCAGCATCCACATGGCAGCTCACAACTATATAACTCCAGTTCCAGGGAATCAGACATGCAGGCAAAACACCAATGCACATGAAATAAAAATAAATATTAAAAAAAATTAATAATAATAAAAGGATTCTACAGCCCAAGTGAATAGTTCATAGGATGTAATAAATGAATAAACAGGAGATACTCAAATTTTGAAGATAACTGAATGATGTTCCTACTTATAAAAAATTTAAAATCAGGAAAGGAATCTGACCTGGGAACAGTAGGAATGATTTTTACTCATTATATTTCAGGTTCTAATATAATGTCCAAGTAAAGGTGCACATACAAAAGGATTGGGAAATTTAGGAGACTTGCAGTGCTAAAGCTGCATGAAATGCATAGTGAATGCAGGGAACAGAACAGACTTTTAGTAAGCATAACAGTTTGTGGAAACACTGTCTCCCCACACAGATACCATCTCTTAAAGAAAGGCTCACTACTACTTTGCTTCCTCTGTTGTTATGTTTAATAAACTTGTGGTTTGCATATGTGGAAAGTAAAAACCACAGACTCATAAGATTCTTTTCCACAGGATGAGGATGAAGAGGTCTACAAGAGAGATTTTAGTGCACCTACTCTTGAGGACCATTTCAACAAAACCATTCTTCCAAAAGTCATGCAGGTATGGGGATTCTCGCTAACAGAAAACAGACTGGGAGCTGAGCGTGGGATGTTTGTTTGGTGTTGTAATCATCCGTCCTTCTTTCAGGTCAAGAATTTTGGACGGTCCGGTCGTACCAAGTACACCCACCTTGTGGATCAAGATACCACTTCCTTTGACTCTGCATGGGGCCAAGAGAGTGCCCAGAACACAAAGTTCTTTAAACAGAAGGCAGCTGGGGTACGTGATGTATTTGAGCGACCATCTGCTAAGAAGAGGAAAACCACCTAGACTTCAACTGCTTATTCCAACGTGGGACACAAGGGGAGCTGGTCCTCAATTTTCATTAACCATCATTTACATAGTTCTTGTATAGAGCCTTCTGGACTTACTGCCATAACTTGTGTTTGAAGGTGCTTTGTAAGAGGTTTGGACTCATACTGAGAAACCTACAGAAAAGCACTAACCAGGTAGATTAGAGGCTTCCCACTTAAAACTATTTCTGAGAAATCTTAGGTTTCTCTACCATGGCTTCCCATATTGACTTGGGACTGTTCTGAGCTTATTTTTCCAGCACCTTAGCCTGGATCAGATGTATGGGCATGTGAGTGGATGGGGCATTACTTCTACCTTAGGGTTAGAAGTAGGATATCAGGACATCTAAGCTCAATCCAACCTGTTTTTTGCATTTGGGGTATTGAATCTACTTTTCTAAGTAAACATTCTTTTTGATGTGTGTTGTGTGTGTGTGTGTGTGTGTGTGTGTGTGTGTGTGTGTGTGTGAGAGAGAGAGAGAGAGAGAGAGAGAGAGAGAGAGAGAGAGAGAGAGAGAGAGAGAGAGAACCACACACCAGAAATATTTTTACCATAATATTGGAAACAAAATGTATGATCTGACTTTTTTTTCTTCTTTATTTTGCATACCAACCACTTTCCCCTCCATCCTCTCCTCCCATCCTCTCCCCCTAATCTGACAACTCTTAAGCCGCTTAAAAACTTAAAAGAGGCTAAGTATGGTGGCCCATGCCTTTATTCCCAGCACTCAAAGGTAGAGACCCATACAGATCTCTTGTTCAAGGCCAGCCAGAGCTACATAATGGTCTCAAAAAAAAAAAAAATCTATTAACTAAAATATAACTAGGCATGGTGGCATACACACACACAGTTAAATCAAGAGTTCAGTCATCCAAGCAGGGCATGGTAGTGCATGCCTTTAATCTCAGTAATCCAAAGGCAAGGATAGATCTCTGAGTTTGAAACCAGCCTGGTCTACAGACTGAGATCCAGAACAGACAGGGCTACATAGAGAAACCCTGTCTTGAAAAAAAAGAGTTCAGTCATCCTAAACTATATAATTCAGGGCTTACCTGAACTGTATGAGACTCTGTCTCAAAAAAAAAAAAAAAAACTTTAAAAAAAGTAAATGAACAAAATATAGCAGAGAAATGGGCAAAGGTCTTTTTTCTCCTCCATAGTAGAATTTGAACCAAGGGCCTAGTGTATGCTAGCCAAGTGTTCTGTCATTTTGCTATATCCCTCATCCGTGTGTGTGTGTGTGTTGTGTGTGTGTGTGTGTGTGTGTGTGTGTGTGTGTGTGTGTGTGTGTTTTAAAAGGGTCTCACATGCCAGGTGGTGGTGGCTCACAACTTTAATCCTAGCACTCGGGAGGCAGAGCCAGGCGGATCTCTGTGAGTTCGAGGCCAGCCTGGTCTACAAAGCGAGTTCCAGGAAAGGCGCAAAGCTACACAGAGAAACCCTGTCTCGAAAAACCAAAAAAAAAAAAAAAAACAGGGGGTGGGAGTCTCACTAAACTACTCAGGCAGGCCTTGAACTTGAGATCCTGGGCCTGTAAGATGTTTCACTGGTAGAAAACCCAGTATGGCAACCAGCAAGCTGTCGTCTGTCTTCCATGCATGCACCATGGAAGATAAGTATTTGTGTGCACACGAGATGTAATGAAAAAAAAAAAAAAAGCTAGGCATAGTACTTGCCTATATTCTCAGTACTTGGGAAACAAGGCAAGTAGGATAGCAGATCTCTTGAGTTGAAAGTCAGTTCCAGAGTTACCCTGTCTCCAAAAAAAAGAGGGAGAGAATGTAATGAATTTAAGATTCTTTTGCCTCAGCCTTTCAAGTGGCTGGATTACAGGCATGAATCACCAAGTTTAAAACATTTATACCCTGCCACCACACTGGGAACTAAGTCTAGGACCTTGCATATGCCCAGCTCTTGCCTATTCATATTTTGATCATCCTTTGATCTCAGAAACACACTCAGATACTGGACAATAATTAAATAGCACCCAAATCTATTCTAGAAGCAAATTCAGATGTATTTAGTTGTCCTTGTTCTCTATGTTGTAGCATTGTTTAGAACAGTGACTTATAATATAGAACATGACTCACTGAGTCCAGTTCCTACTAATCTCTTATCCAACTCATGTGTAAGATGAGAGAACTAAAGTTCTGAGTAGCAGCCCACAGCTGTTTAGTATAATTAAGTCCACTTGCCCATGTAATATTTACTGTGTAACCACCAGGCACAGAATGCAATTTCATCAGCTGAATGACTTTCCTTGATTACATAAAAAATGAGAAGAGGGGTAAAGATGTGGCTCAGTGGTTAAGGGCACTTCTTATTCTTCTAGAAGACCTGAGTTCTGTTCCCAGCACCCACATGAGGCAACTCACAACTGCCTGTAACCCTAACTCCAGGGAAGATCTGAAGCCTCTGACCTTTGACAGCACCTGCACTCATTTGCAGATAAACACAATTAAAAACAAAGTCATTCTTCTAAAGACCGAGCCAGGTGGTACTCACCTATAGTCCCAACTACTTGAGAGGCTGAAAGGGGATCAACTGACCCCAAGTTCAGGACAAGCCTGGACAATACAATGAAACTCCATCTCAAAAAAATAACTAGGCCGGGCGTTGGTGGCGCACGCCTTTAATCCCAGCACTTGGGAGGCAGAGCCAGGCGGATCTCTGTGAGTTCGAGGCCAGCCTGGGCTACCAAGTGAGCTCCAGGAAAGGCGCAAAGCTACACAGAGAAACCCTGTCTCGAAAAAAAAAAAAAAAAAAAAAAAAAAAAAAAACTAACCCCAAGTTAGAAGTGTGGTTCATTAGTAGAGTACTTGCCCTAGAATGGTTAAGGGCCCCAGGTCTTATTCTCAGCACCACCAAAAAAAAAAAAAGTTTCTTTTCATGTCATTAAAATAACCCCTACAGGACCCATTCATAGGCTATTGACAAATTGCTTAAATCCTACATAAAACTAAAAGTAATTACTGAGATGAGCACTGAGCCAGATAGTGGCATACACACACAACACACAGAAGCAGAAATGTCACAAGTTCCAGTCCAGCTTCAAATACATCTCACAATCCCATGGCAACAAAGTAGGTATAAAGGTAATGTCAGTCACTCTCTACCTTTGTGTTTTGGGACATGGTCTTAAAAAGCCACAAGTTCCTGATTAGGCTGAGTGGCCAATGAGTAGTGGGGATCTGCCTGTCTCAGCACAACCCCCAATGCTGGGGTTACAGGATCATGCCACCACTTTGGGGCTTTTTATTGTTCTTGGCTGGTGATGTTTTATTTTATTTTTAGAGACGGTCTCTCTGGGTAGCTTTGGCTGTCCTCAAACTTCCCCAGTAAACCAGGCTGGCCTAGACTCGTGGAGATCCACCTGCCTCTGCCTCTCAATTGTTGGGATTAAAGGTGTGTGCCACCACCACTCAGTCACCCCTGGGCTTCTTGGGGGGTGTACAGTACTAGAGTTCCAAACGCAGATTCCTTGTGCTTTTGAGGCAGGTATTTACTAAGCCATCTCTCCAGCTCTAACCCATCATTTCTATGATCTATAATTCCATCTCTAGAACCTAAATTTTTACTCCAGTAGCCTATGAATGGGGTTGGTAACTTAAAAGACCCCAGTAGGAGCTAGTCTTTTGGTATTCATGAGCTAGCCTACAGAGTTGGGAAGGGTGACGAAATTGCAGCTCTCAAGTGCTGTTAGTGCAGGGATCTGAGTTTGAAAACAAACTGGGCTACACAGGAAGAACGGATCTGAGAAATCAAGTTGACAAGCTATCCTAGAAGCACATGTGGTTGGATCTTTCGCAGAGGATCCAAATGTACTCTGTATTGCCAAGAGCTGGTCAGGTGAGTAAGACTAGCATACCCCTAGAGTCTGTTCTTTAGGATGGGTGAAAGCTTTGTGGAAAAAGGCACTTGAATTCCATTCCTCCATGATGGAAGTAGAATTGTCATCTGATCTCAAGCACTGTGGCAAGAGAGTGCCCAGCCACACACACACACAGTAAGTGTAATAAAAATAGAGCCTGTATTTGAACATTAGGTACTTCTTTATATTGATTGCTCATACACTTTCATAAAGTCCAACATAGAAACTGACAACAAAATAAAATATATAATGCATTTGATCTGAGGTTTAAAAAAAAAACAGGGTTGGGGATTTAGCTCAGTGGTAGAGCACATGCCTAGCAAGTACAAGGCCCTGGGTTCAGTCCTCAGCTCCAAAAAAGAAAAAAAAGGAAAAAAAAAAACAGCATAACAAAACACTTTATTTCAGTAAATCAGCCCAGAATGTCTGAAAATGCACATTATCAGTTGGTTAGGGCAATAAGAGCCTCCACAACATTGCCCATGTGTTCACGCAAGCTCCTTTCTGCTGCTGCTCGAGAGATCTCCATCTCTGTCATCTGCAAGAAAAAGGTAAATCATGTCACCGAAGCCTCCCCTCAGGCATTTATGTGTCAACTAATTTCTGGCTCCACTTGTTAGGAACCCAAATTAGGTAGGGCTTCTCTTGAGCATCCATGAAAGCATTACTACTCACTATCAACTCCAGATCTTCCTTCTTGATCGTGACCTTCGCCAGTTCCTTCTCCCTGTGAATATATACGTGTGTGTGTGTGTATATATATACATCTGTCTTCATCCTCTACTGCCAGAAGGAACACTACCAACTACACACTGCAAATGGGTGGAACAGGGTTGACTGGAAATGGCAAGTAAACGCGCCCAATCCTCCCCGGGGAGGCTTTACAGTAAGGTATCCAGGCTTTCCTTCCTCTAAAAACTGGCTAATAACAAAGTTGTAAACCCTAGATCTGCGGGAATTGGTTAAAAACTTTTTCCTGGAAAATGAGGACCCGCAGCGCTGGCGGTGTGCTTTAAACTTACCGCTCCTGTTTTGCCTTTTGCTCCCTGGACCGTCTGTCACCAATGACGGACATAGCCTGTAGGAAACACGAATCTAGTTACTTACCACCGTGCGATCAAAAATTTCATATCTAAAACATTACCAAAAATAAAAACCACGTGGTTCTTCAAGTATTCACCATGACGAGTGCTCTCGGGACCAAAGGACTACGCTTAATTCTGTACACTTGAGATGCATTTGGGCCCAATCTCCGTCAAATTCTTAAGCAAACCGCAGTCTGGGTGAGTGTTGTCGCTTATCCCCACCCTACTGCCTACTCCCACGATCGCGATCTGCCCTCCCGGAGCCTCTGATAGGCAGCAAACGGGTCAGCTTCAACTCACCCCTACCCCATACTCGAGCCCTCATTCAAGTTCCCAGTCAACCTCACCGTCTCCAGATTCGAACTCTGGATCTCCTTTTCCTCGGCATAGTCAGTGACCCGCTCCAGGTCAGCAGCACCACTGTCATGCTTCCGTGGCTTCTCGGGAGGCCGCTCGGGGCCGCTGGTCTCGGTCTCTAACTCCAGCTCCACATCTCCCTCGGTCGCCATTTCGATCTCACCGCGCCGCCGCATAGGCTGCGCCTCACAACTTCCGGCAAACCTCAGCTTCCGCCCAGATATGGGGCGGGGCAGGCTCTGGACCACACCTTTGTGCCTGTCTTCAGAAGCTTCAGCTAGGAAGGCGGTTCGCTTTTGACCTCCTCCCGGGCTTGTGTTTTCTGCAAAGTCTCCTTCGACTAATCTGTTCACTACCCACATCACCCAAATGCACAACTTACTTCTTCACCTAAGAACAATACACACACACACACACACACACACACACACACACACACACACACACGGAATTATGACCAACCAAGGCAGCCGACGGCTAATCCTAAACCAATTAAAAAAACCTAATCCGCAGACCAGATAGGCCAACTGCTCCTAATCTAAGAAAACAGTCCGAATGATCCCGAATACAAAGGCCGGTGAAGGCATCTTCACAAGGGTATTTGCATTTACCAATTCCTAATGATCTGTATTCACTTTCTGATACTGCCTTAAGACTGAGTGATTTAGTTCAGCACAGCAACTGCCCAATGGGCGAAAATCTTGAGGAGCTGCTGTTCCTCATCAGCTTTTCCAGTAACGGATCTACGCCTAACCTCTGGGTCAAAAATGATAGGCGCAAAAGCCATCACAGGCCGGACTACCATCCTGGACCTTGCAGAGCAGCACGGGGGAGTCGGCGATGTCAAAGTGAAAACCCCCTTTTATCAGGTGAGAGGGCATTTGAGCAGGCAGACTTGAAGATGCCTTTAGAGAGCTGGAAAACAGAGTTGGGGAGACAGACCTGGTTCTTTGCCTCGATAATCCGTAAATCTCTCATCCCACATTCCCAGCCACGGAGCCTTCGGGGAAAGCGGGTGGTTCAAGTCTAAAGTTCTTGCAGTGAAAATCTTACTGGTGTTTAGTGAAGGCAATTCTAAGTAGCTCACCACCAGACGGTAGGATGGAGGGTTCTGAGACTTGACCCTTGATTAGCCCCATACAGTTTTACCTCACCCCCTGCCAAAGCTCCACCTTTGCTTCCCACATCTGTTCTATCCCCAGGTGTCCTGCTGTGGGCCTCTCTTTCGGACCAGCTGCTGCCACTCTAGGTGGCCCTCCCTCACCGAGTCTTCTTGTAGCCGCCTGCTCTACATCCTTCTCCATTTGGGGGCTTCGGCAATTTGCTGCCTCCTGCTGTCCAGGACAGTGGTAGAAGGGGTCTGGGGCAAAGCACATGGGGTAAGTGGGCAATGGTTGCAAAGTGAGGAAAAGAAACCCGTAACATCTGGATTGGGAACAGGGAGCAAGTGTCAACCTACCAGTGAGAAGCTGGGACCTGTCCATGCATTGTGGTTTACCCTCCCTTTTCTCACAACCAAATGCCCTGCAGATCCAGATGCCCTCGGTGCTGTGTGCCCACCTATTTGGCAGCCTGGACTGTCCAGTGCTCAGTGGCTCTGGGGCTGTGTATCGAGTGTGTGCGGGAACCGCCACTTTCCACCTGCTGCAGGCCGCGCTGCTGGTCGGCCTCCACTCCCCCACCAGCCCTCGCGCACAGCTGCACAACAGGTCTGTGTCGTTGTTTGGATGGGGATGGGACGGAGGGAAGTAGACACAAGCTAGCTAAAGGAAACTCCAGGATGAAGAAAGAGCACTGTAAAAAGGCAGAAAACAAGTTCATAAATCCCTGGGCTCTAAACTGAAAGTAACAATGGCTATATGCAAACCTTCCGGAAAGTGCAGTGTTGCTCATGTGACTTTTGGCATCTGAGTTAGAACTTGGATTACAATGGGACTTGGGGCTCTCATTTCCTGTCTACCTGCCATACCCCCACCCCCACTTTCTCCCTTTGCCTTTTTTCCTCAATCTGGTTCTCTCTCTACCCCTACAAGCTTCTGGAGCTTCAAGCTGCTGCTCCTGTTAGGTCTCTGTACTGTTGCCTTCTGCATCCCTGATGAGCATCTCTTCCCAGGTAATCTTCATTTTATACCCTGATCAGGGGGAGTAGGCTAGACTTCCTACTTAATGACAGGAAGCTGGACGGAATGCCACACATTGTAATCCCAGAACTCGGGGGCCTGGGGCAGGTTTGAGAGTTTAAAACCTGCCTATGCTACACAGGCTCCTAATCAAAAAGGGGGTGGAGGTATGGAGCTAGAGCTAAAGTTCCCAATGGTGTCTATCTTGCAGCCTGGCATTATATTGGCATCTGTGGAGGCTTCACATTCATCCTACTACAGCTGGTGCTGATCACAGCCTTTGCCCACTCGTGGAACAAGAACTGGTAAGGAGCACCTAACCCTAAAGGCTCCTCCCAAGGAGGCTGACAGGCATTAGGGGATAAATACAGAAAGGCTGGGCAAAGGCCCTATTAGGTGTTGCTCCTATGGCCTCCCAATGAACAGTAACAAAATGCTCAAGAAACCAGATGTGATGACATTCACTTGTGATCCCAGCACTGGGAGGTGGAAACAGGAGGGTCAAAAGTTCAAGGCCAGACAAGGCGCATGATCTCACAAAAACACAAGCAGGGTAGGGAGTTCTGAGGCAGCCTCTTGTAAAAAGAAACGAAAACAGGTAATCAAGAATGATGATGACTGGGCAGTGGTGGCGGCAGCCAAGTGGTGATGGTGCACACCTTTAATCCCAGTACTTGGGAGGCAGAGGCAGGAGGATCTCTAAATTTGAGGCCAACCTGGTCTACAAACAGAGTTCCAGGACAGCCAGGGCTACACACAGAAACCTGTCTCAAAAAAAAAAAAAAAGAGGGCTGGAGACATGGCTCAGAAGTTAAGAGCACTGGCTGCTCTTCCAGAGGACCCAAGTTCAATTCCCAGCAAACATATGGTAGCTCACAACCATCTGTAATGAGATCTGGTGCCCTCTTCTGGTCTGCAGGCATACATTCAGACAGAACACTGTATACATAATAAATAAACAAACAAATCTTTTTAAATGATTTAGAAAAAAAAAAAAGCTTTATTAAAAAAAAAAGAATAGTGACAAATACCCATAATCTGAACACTCAGGAGGCTGGGGCAGGACTGCCAAGACCTCCTGCCTTCAGGACCAATATGAAATAGTGAGTTCAAGGACTGGAGTATACAGAGATGCTATCTCAAAACAAAACAAAAGCTCAAGAATGTACTGTGTGGACCAATGGGCTGACTAAGCAGTCTGCGGAGAGATGAGGACTGGTCTATGATGGGTTGGAGTTACAAACCCTGATCCACTTCTCTTCAGGCAAACGGGAGCAGCACACGACTGTAACTGGTTCCTAGCTGTGTTACTGGCCGCCCTCGGATTCTACATCCTGGCAGGTGTGGGAGCCGCGCTCCTGTTCCACTACTACACACACCCTGACGGTTGCCTGCTCAACAAGATGTTACTCAGCCTGCACCTTTGCTTCTGCGGCCTCCTCTCCTTCCTCTCCATTGCACCTTGCATTCACCGCAGTGGGTATTTGTGATTTCACACTGCAGATTTTGGGGTGGGCTGTGTCCCTGAGTATTATAGAAAACTTTATTAGCATTCTCAGTCAGTTATCTATCTAAAGAACCTCTGCCGCTTCTCCCCCCCACACCGACACAAGTGCAGGTAGAAACACAAAGTAGAGGAAATTCACTGTCAACTGATGGCCCTGTTCTCTCTAGAGCACCCAGGCTCTGGCCTTCTACAAGCCTCTATCATCAGCTGCTATATCATGTATCTGACCTTCTCTGCACTGTCCAGCCGTCCCCCAGAGACAAGTGAGAACCCAAGTGCTGGAGACCTTTTCAGTTCCTGCTAAACAGCCAGCTCTGCTCTTAACTCCTTTCTCGTCTGTTGCCCCTCGGCAGTAACCTTTCAAGGACAGAATCACACCTTGTGCCTGCCTGGCCAGAATAAACTGGAGCCACAAATACCAGACACCTCAGTAGCAGTGTTGAGTGCTGGCATCATGTATGCTTGTGTGCTTTTTGCTTGGTACGTAAAGCTGTCAATGGGAAGTGTGAAAGGGTGCCGAGAACTCAGTGAAGGAGAATGTCCAGGGCTGTGGTTTATTTAAACTGTAGAGCAAGACTAGAACCAGAAAAGCTCCCCACCAACAGGGACAATGTCTAAGAATAGCACGTTATCAGATGATCTGTATGAGATGATGGGGGGCGGGGGAGAACCGTCTTGAGTTTAAAATCCGCAGACTTTATGGGTCTCTGAGAGAACACTACCCCCTGGAAGGATACCAACATGGACTAGTTGGCAGTAAATGCCCCTAATCCTTCTTATTCGGCCCAAAATTAAAAAAACTTTCTTTCACAGCAACGAGGCTTCCTACCTGGCTGAGTTATTTGGACCCTTGTGGATCATCAAGGTTTACAATTACGAGTTCCAGGTGAGCATTAAGAGCTCAATAACCCCCCCCAACACCCCTCCCCCAAACACAGACGCACACATCCTCCCAACCTCTGCCCATAGTGCTCAGCTTCTAGATGCTATCCCTTTATTGAGGACCCACAATGTGCTAGGCACTGTGCTACATACTTTACACACATCATCTCATTTAATTTAGTCCTCACAACAACCCTGTGAGGTAGGTATTGGCTCCATTTCACAAATGGAGGAATTGAGGCACAAAAGATTAAACATCTTACCAAAGTTTGCATAGCCACTTTTATGCTGGAGCAAGAATTTGAACCCAGGTGTGCCTCCACTTCTTACACCAGCCAATCTTTTCAAAGGGAAAATTTTCTACATTAGTACCCTCACATTGTCTTGAAGCCATTTCAAAACACTGCTTTGCTTTACAGAAGCCCTCACTCTGTTTCTGCTGCCCCCAAACAGTGGAACCAGAGGATGGTGAGTCAAGGCAGCAATCCAGGAAGTGGTTGAACCCTGTAAAGTGCCAAGAGCCCTCAAGAGCCCTCGTAAGAGAAGCTGGGGGAGGGAGGTTTCAGCAGCACCGCTTCCCACCAGCACCTCTCTCTAGGACAAAGCAGCAGAGCCAGGCCAGCTGACCAAGAGACCCCTGCAGCCGCTCAGGTGCAGAGCCGGCATCTTTCCTACAGCTATTCTGCCTTCCACTTCGCCTTCTTCCTCGCTTCACTCTATGTCATGGTTACCCTTACCAACTGGTTCAGGTAGGATGAAAGCAGACCTAAGATGCTCTCCCGAAAACCTAGCTGTGTTAAGGAAACAATCTGGCTACAGGGGAAGCAGGGCACTCCAAAAGCTAAGGTGCTGTGGAATCTCTAATCAGCCTTTGCTTTCACAGCTATGAGGGAGCAGAACTGGAGAAGACCTTCACTAAAGGTAGCTGGGCTACCTTCTGGGTCAAAGTTGTCTCCTGCTGGGCCTGTGTACTCCTCTATCTGGGGCTGTTCCTGGCTCCGCTCTGTTGGCTCCCCACGCAGAATCACCACCACCCTGGTGACTCCAGGCAACGATGCCATCCAGTCAGGAATGACAGGTAAAAACTAGCTCCCCATCTATATTAACAAACTGGGGTACCCTTTAGATCATGCTCCTAACGTTAGCTCCGAGAGTCATCTAGCCGAGCTCAGTTCCTCAAGGACAAATGGGTAGTTCCCACCACGTAGGCTCAATACTCTACCTAATTATCTAAACTGGAAGAAGTGGCCCAACACCTACTTTCCTGATTCAGCGAAACTAGTGTCTTCATTCAAGCTCAAGAGTCTAACTCAGGAGCTGTAGCTGATCCTAGCAGTGTGGCCCCAGCCCCTTCCTGGCTCCTGAGCTGGAGGTAAGGGGCAGGGAAAGACCAACAGAGACTGAAGATTTCGGTCTGCTCTTGGCAATCAAAAGAAAACAAGTGGTTCAGGCCTGGGCACAGGGATGTAAGAAGCCCAGAACCACAGAACAAACCAGGGCACACAAAGAATGGAGCAGAGGCTACCACAGGTTTTCATCCTGATCTTGAGGTCAAAGGAAATGGAAGACAAAAACCACCTTCATTCCACGAGGAATGACAGAACAGAAGAGAATGTGGACACTTCAGAGCAGCTGAATACCGGAAGTCGGTGAACAGGACTTTTTTTTTTTTTTGGCCAACCTTCAAGCAAACAAAGAATGAGGAAGAGAGACATAAACTTAAGTCTTAGGTCCTTCCCCTCTTATGGCGCTCAATACCCATCATGGGGATGGTGTTCAAGGTCTGAGTGGGGCATAAAAATCACAGAAAAGAAGTCTCTATAGTTCTTAGAGGATTCCTCCACCACAGAACTGGAGGGCTTTTCTGGTTGCCATAGTAAAATAAAGGCTGCTTCTGTGATGTTTTCCTTATGAAGTCTACAGATCTCTCTTAGGTGCCTAAAAGAAGTCTCCTCTTTTAGTGGGAAAGGGCAATCACTCCTCCATCCCCATCCCCCCAATCCCCAGTCAAACCAGGCGCTCAAGGAATTACAAAGCTACTTTTAATACTTTGGGGTGTGCCCCACAGGAATAAAAAACACTGGGAAGAGGTAACCCCCTCACCCCCAGGAGCGGCCCAGGGGGAGAGAGGCTACCTGAGGGGAAGGAAGCACAAAAGGAACCCGCTGCAGACTCAGGGCCAAGGGAATGCCATCGGTGCTGGGGCCTGGGAGCACTACAGGAGGAAACTCGAGCATGGCGGGCCTGGCTCCAGGCACACAGGCGCAGGGCAAGAGGGTTGGACACGAAGCCACAAAGCTACTTGGGTTCCTCCTTCTTCTCGTTTGCCTTTTTCTGCTTCTGCTGCATGATCTCCGAGTCCCTGGGGGTAGAGATGATGGGGCACTGGGAGGTACCAGAGGGCAAAAAGGACAAGATGCAGGGGGATGAAGGGTACAGAGGATAAGATGGAAGTGGGTGGGACAAAGTTCAGCATACGGCTGCTATATTCCCACCCTAGGAGAACAAGAGGCGTAGAGCTAAGGCTCAAAAGGCAATCGGTCTCCATCTGGATGTTGCCCAAGGGGTCAGAAGTCTGGCCCAAGGCTCTCTATTCTGCACTGACTACCACACCCAACAACACTAGTGAGAAAGTCGGGAGAAGGGAGGAGATACACGCAGCAAGGAGGGCCAAAAGTACTGGGCTGTCAAAACAACTGTACTTGATAATGTGAAGCTCCCTGCCCTTGCCCTTAAGGTCACAACCCGGGCACTCAGAAATCAGCCTACGGACCGGGACCCGCCCCAGTCCCTTCCTGTATAGCTGTGACTTAACATTTGGAGTGGGGAGGAAATAGAACCCTAGAGGAAGCAATGCACTCTGCCCCTCACACCTAGTCCAGACTCGAGCCCTGAAATACTTCTCTTTCCTGCTACACCCCTCCGTCTAACCCAGGTCTCTCCGTCCGTCCCGTCCCGACCCGACCCGTCCCGTCCCGTCGTATCCCCTCCCTGGGGCTACCTCTGCTTGCGGGCGGCAGCAGAAAGCCCATCATCTCGGCGCTTTCCCTTAACCGAGTCGCTCTGCTTCTTCATGTTCTTCTGGCGGGCGAGCTCTCGCTGGTTACCGCCTAAGGAGAGAAAGGTACAAAGTGAGGTGCCGGGGCCGCCCCACGCACACACCAGCGCCCCTCCTCCCCGCGACCGGGACCCGACTATCCCCTCCTCCGCGGCGCCGACCCCATCGCCGGGCTTCGGCTGCCGGGGTGTGGCAGCCGCCACGGGGCAGGTTAACTTGGGGTGCGGGAGGACGGTGCGCCGAAGCCGCTGCTGCGAGTCAAGTTTGGGGTGCCGCGGGGGCCCAGACAGCTGGTACGGCGTGCGGGGAGCCCCGCGGCCTCGGGAGCACGCGCTGGGGCCCACCACCCAGGGCACCCGGCTTCCCCAGCGCGGCGAGCCGCCGGCGGCCCGCGCCCAACACTGGGGGTCTCCGCAAGTGGCGGCGTGCAGAGGGGCTGCGCTTCCGGCTGGGGCGGGAGGCAGCTGGAGAGCGCTCCCTGAAGACGCTTCCGCCGGGGGAAGCTGAAGGGGCGCACAGGCCGGCGCTCGGCCGTGCCGGGCAGCGAGGGCGGAAAGAAAAGGGCGAGAGGAAAAAGGGTCCCGGCACTCACGGGTCATGGCGACGGCAGCGGCTCCGACCTGCCTCCGTTGCGTCCCCTCGTTCGGGCCGACGTTGCAGGCCCCGCCCCCTCCGCGCGACGACACCGAGTCGTCTCCTTCGTCCCGCCCCTGCACGCCCGGACGCCGACTCTCATTGGGCAGAGGGAAGCACGTGGAGCGCGGTGCCACGCGCCAGTCCCGGAGGGCGAAGAGCCAAGCTTGGCGGGCGGAGCGCCGGGGCGGGGCGGGGCTTCCCGGGAGCGCTGGGTCCCCGCACGGGAGAAACTAGGCCGGGTCACGTGGGCGGCGGGGTGGCGGGGTGCGGCTGGCGATGTGGCGCTCCGGCGGTGCCGAGCACGTGACCGGGCACCGTGACCTCATGTGGGACAGTTTAGGGTACTGACAAAGTCGCCCCGGAGGAACGCGGTGGCGGGGTGGGGAGGTGGGGGAGAGGGCGGGATTTCCTAGGTGGCTCATCCGGTTGTGAGCGATCAGTTTTCTGGAGCTAAACTTTGTGCTGTTACTTAGGACACCCATCCCCCTGCCGCTTGGCCGAACGCTTGCCACAGTCGGACTGAAAACATACACAGATAATTAGAAAACCCCTTTCCGCTTTCATCGTCCCCAACTGCAGCCACTTCCAGTGGGTCTGTCCTAAAGTGATCCTGCAATCATTGCCCAAGAGCTGGAGCCC
Organism: Peromyscus leucopus; assembly: GCF_004664715.2. NCBI lineage: Eukaryota > Metazoa > Chordata > Mammalia > Rodentia > Cricetidae > Peromyscus > Peromyscus leucopus. The sequence goes on along the minus strand of NC_051066.1, from coordinate 97,491,756 downwards.
AGGGCTCCTGCATGCACATCTCCACTACCGAGCTGCACTTCCACACTGTCCACAGAAACTTTGCGGGTGCCTTGGGAGTGGTGAAGCACACCCAAATCCGTGGAGCTACTTGGGGAACTGAAATTAGGGAATGCTCGTATTATGTCTGCACCAACTCTCTAGACTGCCTCTACATTGTGTCATCTCCCAACAGTTACATCTGGTTTGTAAGAGAAATCAGACTGGTAGCTAAACATCGTTCTCATTTTCAGTTATCTCACAGATGCAGCCTCTGTAGGTGAGATTAGTTAAACCTTCTCTCCCGTGGGTCTAAGACAACCTGAGTTCTGCTACGCTATTATGAAACAACCCAACATAGATCAGAGCAGTAGGATTCATTTCCTGCCGCCCAAACCCAAGGCAACCTTAGTTAAGGCTAAATAACTGCATTCAGAGAGCGCTCGTTTAAAGCAGCGGTTCTCAACCTTTGGGTCGTGACCCTTTTCATAGGCGTCACCTAAGACCATCGGAAAACACAGATATTTACATTACGATTAATAACAGCAGCAAAATTACAATTATGAAGTAGCAACGAAGTAATTTTATGGTTGGGGGGTCACCACAACAAAGGAACTGTGTTAAAGGGTCAAAGCACTAGGAAGGTTGTGAACCGCAGCTCTAAAGTCTATAAAAGTCAAGCATTTCCTTTGTTCTGTGAGTTGCTGTTGGATCCATCCCAGCTTCTCCAATACGGCAGGTGGCCAGCATTTCTAAAGGATCTCTTTCCCGAAATCCTCCGACCATTCTAAAAAGAATCTTCTGGTCATGGTCCTCAGGCGAGCGCGTGGAGAAAGGAGGGTTCCAGCGCTGGTTCTCACATTGTGAAGGCGGGGACTTTGTGGTTTTGTCTGCTGTGCTTCAGACCCCAATCTAACTGGCCAATGAGCACCAGGCAATTCCCCTGTCTCCACCTCCTATCTCGATGTAGGAGTGCTCCGATTAAGGTGTGCACCATGACCTGCTGCTTTTTCTATGGGTTTTGGGGATTGTCTGCTGAGCTGTCTTCCCAGTCTAGAATTCATTATTTATTTATTTATTTATTTATTTATTTTTTTTGTTTGTTTGTTTGGTTGGTTGGTTGGTTGGTTTGGTTTGGTTAGTTTTTTCGAGACAGGGTCTCTCTGTGTAGCTTTGGAGCCTGTCCTGGAACTCAGGCTGGCCTCAAACTCACAGATAACTGCCAGCCTCTGCCTCCCAAGGGCCAGGACTAAAGGTATGTGCCTGGCCCAGAATTTTTATTTTTTCTAAACAAGTTCCATGTATCTTTTGTTCCCAAAGCTCCCCTCCAGGCCAGAAGAGAGTCACTGAATAAAGGAGACATGGCAGGAGACAATACGTGCTGGGTTAAAGCGTTAGCTCTGCAAGCCTGATGACGGAACCGGATCCAGGGAACCCTCATAAAAAAGGCAGGTGTGGTGGTATGCAGCTGTAACCCTGCAGACAGAATGCAGACAGAATTTCCTGAAAGTTCATGGGCCAGTTAGCCTGGAATACAAAAAAGGCAACAGAAACAATGAGAGAGACCCTGCCTCAGTAAGATAAAAGGCTAAAAGTTGCCCACACACACACACACACACAGTGGTCGGGGAAATTAATTAAAAATAAATGGTGGGGGTTGGAGATTTAGCTCAGTGGTAAAGCGCTTGCGCCCTGGGTTCGGTCCTCAGCTCCGGGGGGAAAAAAAAAAAGAAAAGAAAAATAAATAAATAAATGGTGATAAATTTTGATGTGAATCTCAACTAATGCCTATTCCAGAATCAAGTTGAGGCTAAGACATCAAACTGGCTTTGTGTAGAGCACATGGGAAGCAAGAAAACCTCATCACTACCATCTTCAAGTTTTTTTATATCCAGCCCCACTTGAACTACTGTTAATAGATTTTTTTTCAAAAATATAAATTATGTGTATGTGTATCTGAATGTGGGTTTGTGCACAATAGTGCAGTCTCCATGGAGTCTAAAGAGTGTGTCAAGATACCCTGGAGCCAGAGCTAACATCCAATGTGAGTGCTAGGAACTAAACTTGGGTCCTCTGAAATAACCACACTGAGTCACCTCTAAAGCCCCTACTATCTATATATATAAATATATATATATTGGTTTTTCGAGACAGGGTTTCTCTGTGTAGTTTTGGTGCCTGTCCTGGAGCTCACTCTGTATACCAGGCTGGCCTCGAACTCACAGAGATCTGCCTGCCTCTGCCTCCCAAGTGCTGGGATTAAAGGTGTGTGCCACCACCAGCTTTGCTTTTTTTGTTTGTTGTTATTGTTTTGCAGTGGGAACTGAACCTATGGCCTCATACATGCTAGACAAGTACTCTACCACAGAGCTACATGTCAAGCCCTCTTTCCACTCTTTCATTTTAAGACAGGTCTCATTAAGTTGTCTTGGCTAGCTTAACCTCACTCTTTACTGTATGTAGACTTTGAACTTGCAATATTCCTGACTCTGCCTCCTAGGTATCTGGAAATACATGCTTGACTGATTTCTATGGTGGTGGTTGTTTTGTCTTGTTTTGTTTTATAGTTTTTGATTTGTATGTTTTTACTTATCACTTAAAAATAAATGTTAGGGGTAGGGATGTAGCTCTGTTAGTAGAGTGATATCGTAGTATGCATGAAACACCCAGCACAGAATAAAACTGGTCATAGAAATGGAAAGGTCAGAAGTTCAACATCATTCTTTACTATATAGCTAGTTCCAGGCCACTCTGGACTATATCTGACCTTGTCTCAAATGTAAAGAAATAAAATAAAGCCAGGCAGTGGTGGTGCACACCTTTAATCCCAGCACTCAGGAGGTAGAGGCAGGCAGATCTCTGTGAGTTCGAGGCCAGCCTGGTCTATAGAGTGAGTTCCAGGAAAGGCGCCAAAACTACACAGAGAAACCCTGTCTCTGAAAAAAAGAAAGAAAGAAAAGAAAATTACTTAAGATGTGTGAAGACTGCATGATTAAACCCATTGATCTAGCCAGGTATGGTGGTGCAGACACTTAATCCTAGCACTCTGAAGGCAGAGGCAGATGGATCTCTGAATTCAAGGCCAGCTTGATCTAAAAATAGAGTTCCAAGACAGCCAGGGCTTAGGGGGAAGGGGGATGACGTCACGACAATCCATTAATTTATACACTAGCTTAAATCAATGTAAAGTTATAAAATAAAACTCTTTGAGATTTAGCTGGGAATGTGCTGGTGTGTGCCTATGGATGCTTACAGAGGCTAGAAGCGGGAGCAGGAGTTATATATAGGCTGGTGTGAGCTGCCTGTCTGACGTGAGTTCTGGAACTGAACTCTGTTCCTCTGAAATGTTCTTACCACCTAAGTCATCTCCCTAGCCCCAGTAAAACTCGTGAAACCACTGCTCAGCCTTTGGACTAAGATTAAGTGCAGAATTAATAATAATTTAAAATGTTCGTGAGAAATTGTGAAAATATCAACCTGTAACCCCAGCACTCAGAAAAAGAGGCAGAAGAATCAGAAGTTCAAAGTTAGGCTCAACTTCAATATAGGGTTGAGGCCAATCTGGGCCACATGAGACTGTCTCAGGAAACCTAGAAAAAGGACAAGGAATAGACAAAATAAAAGGAAAACCCTGACTCTTTTAGATTTTATTTAGGATACTTGCTTCCTCCATAGTTCAGTTATTTACTTTTTTATATTTATTTTATTTCTTGTGTGTATGAATGTTTTGCCTGCACATCTGTGTGTGGACCATGTGTGTTCCTGGTGCCCCTTAGAGGTCAGAAAAGGGCACTGGGTCCCCTGGAACTGAAGTTACAGTTAGCTGTGAGTCACCACGTGGATTCTGGGAACCGAATCTGGGTCCTCTGCAAGAGCAACAAGTGCTCTAAACAGCTGACCCATTCTTCCAGCCTCCATAATTATATATATATATATATATATATATATATATATATATATATATATATAAAATATGACCTAGTCCTTAGTGTTGTAGGATGAGTACAAAGGACTTGTTAGGAAAGCCAAGCCTAAGTCCTAATTCTGGAACCCACATGGAAGGAGAGAATTGACTCCTGAAAGTTGTTCTTTGACCTCTACACTTGGTGCTGTGGTACATATACTTCCACTGCAAATAAATAAATAAATGCAAAGCAGTTTTCACAGAAAAAGGGGGCTGGCAAGATGGCTCAGCTCTTGTCACATAAGCCTGACTATCTGATTTCTGTCTCCAGAACCTATGTAAAGGTAGATGAAGCAGATAACTCCATAATGTTGTTCTGTGACATTCACACACGCTATGGCACACCGGCACCCACGACCCCATGTATGTCACAATCCACCAATAATAATAACTGTTTACAGAACAGAAGAAGGGCTGCTGCTGCAGCTCAGAGGTGGAGGGCTTACCCTGCGTGCTCAAGACCCTAGGCTCCATCCCAAGGACCAAAACAAATGCAGGTAACCAAGCCCAGTACAGAATCGAAAAATGAGAGAATCAATCGAGACAATTTAGGCCTGAAGGCTCCGAAGCAAAGAGACGAAGAGGGAGGTTTAGAGGCCCCAAATATGAAGTGAGAAGAGGAAAACAGAGTAGAAGGAAAGACCTACAGATCACAAGTCATAAAAATTGGGCTTATCAAGTTTCCCAAACCCAGATTCCGTGGTGAAAGCTACTTTGGGTACTCTTGTTAGAGAGTCATCAGGATCAGTACAGAACTGAGAGATGAGTAAAACAGCATGGATGAGGGAACAAATCCTTTTTCGGTGCATGCTTGCTTATTACTTCCAGCAGTTGAGCTGAGTAAAAGAACAGAACCAAGAAGCAAACAGTCCCCTCCTACCGACCACACCACCTATGCACTTTGCCCATGACTGTTATCAATCCTGGCAAAACCCAGCCTCACCGTCATATCACAGCCCAGCTTCAGCAGGAAGTGCCATAATAGATGTACTCATTTTGTTCAGTAAATAGCCACTGTCCACTAGCTTTGTGTTAATTACTTTATTAGGTGTTGCATATACAGAGATGAACAAAATATATCTCTGGGGGCTGATGAGATGGCTCAGTAGGTTAAGGAACTTGCTACCGAACATGATGGCCTGAGTTCAATTCCCAGAACCCATGTGATAAGATGGAAAGAACCAATGCCTGAAAAAAACTCTGACCTTCACACAAATGCCATGGTACATGCTTATTCATACAATAAATAACTGTAATTTTAAATACGCTATAGAAAAGAAAAGGCGAGTTCCCTCTCCTTCACTGTGTGTGTGTGTGTGTGTGTGTGTGTGTGTATAGATATATGCAAATTGATATTGACCATTGCTTTAAAGAAAAACCAGATTCTATGCAAGGGTGATATTCAAAACCTTTCTCTGGGTGCACCTCGTAAGCACTGACCCATCAAAACAGATGTCAATATAATTTGAATGAAGATGGAACAATGTTATTTGTCTCAGTATGAAGCAGAATAGAACAGAACTGATGCTTTTATGCAGGGAATAAACTTGTAGGCTCCAGAGGCATTTGATCTGGGCCACTGAGGTCTCTCGTGTTATACTTGAGGCAAGAAGATGAATTGGCACAGCCAAGGAGGGAGCGAGAGAACACTTGAGGCGAGGGAACAGCATGTGAGGGCCAGAAGGCCCTGCTCCCTCAGGCTGTCCCATCTTAGAGTCATGGGTAGTGAGTAGGTAATAAGTTGCCTATGAAACTAGGTCAAGGAGGTAGTAAGGGCAGGGACAGAATGACAGCAAGCCATACCAGGGCAAGATGTAAGCAGAGTCACAGGAATGCCTGGGCTTTATTTACAAAAGCAAGGGAGTTTGTTCCCATAAAAAGATGCCATAAAAATCAAAATGCCGTTACAACAGGGAAGAGAAAAGAGCAACCTAACAGGTATGGTCAGAGCACAGTGAAAGGAAAAAGAGCAGCGTCATTGTGCCAGGTGTGGGAGTTCACACTTCTAACCTCAGCATTCTGGAGGCTGAGGCCGGGAAAATCAGGAGTTCAAGGGCAGCCTGGGCTACTTAGCAGTTCCAGGCCAGCCAGGGCTACACAGTGAGATCCTGTCTCAAAAACAACAAAACAACAACAAAATAAAGCCGGGTGTTGGAAGTGTACACCTTTAATCCCAGCCCTCAGGAGGCAGAGCCAGGTGGATCTCTGTGAGTTCGAGGCCAGCCTGGTGTACAGAGCAAGATCAAGGACAGGCACCAAAACTATACAGAGAAACCCTGTCTCAAAAAATCGAAAGAAAGAAAGAAAGGAAGGAAGGAAGGAAGGAAGGAAGGAAGGAAGGAAGGAAGGAAGGAAGGAAGAGAAAGGAAGAAAGAAAAAAGGAAGGAAAAGAAAGAGAAAAAGAAGAGGGGAGGAAAGAAAGAAAAAAAGAGTAAAACAAAAGAAAAAAATAGTGATGGGAGAAGACAATAGAAATACTTTTTTTTTTTTTAACGGACATTAATGCAAACATTCAGGTTTAACAAAATAACACTAAAAAGTGATAGAGTTTGAGACCAGCCTGATCTACAGAGTGAATTCTAGGACAGACAGGGCTGTTACACAGAGAAATCTTGTCTCTAAAAAGAAGGAAGAGAAGGGAAGAGAGAGAGAGAGAGAGAGAGAGAGAGAGAAGAGAGAGAGAGAGAGAGAGAGAGAGAAGGAGGAGGAGGAGGAGGAGGAGGAGGAGGAGGAGGAGGAGGAGGAAGAGGAGGAGTTACAACTGCTTGTCAAGTTAGTAAATTGTCCTCCACAGAAACAGAATGTCCCCATGGACAGGTAAATGTATCTGTGGCTGCTGTTGGCAACTTGTTGCAAAGATTTTAAAAATCAACACAACTGAGATTTTTGTCCTCACATATAGTACATGTTGAGTGTAGAGTTCAATGAGTTTTGACAAATTATTTGCTTTGATGGACAGCATTAAGATCACTTGGAATTATACAGATCAAAGCATTTAACAGAGATCCCAGTTATGAAAACGGAAATAAGGGATTCTGAGAAATAACCAAATATGGACAGGTGGAGACAGGAAGGGCTGGTCTGAGATTTGTGCTGGGGTCTGAAAGCAATAGAATCTGTAGCTCTGAGATGCCTGGCAACTTCAAGGCACCTTCTAGTCCGGAGTAGTAACTAACACCTGTAATCCCAGCACTTGGAAGACGAGGCAGGAGACTAGCTAGTGAGTTCAGCAAGAGCAATCTACATAGCCAAAAACAAAAACAAAAACAAAAGGGAGGGGAAAGCACCTTTGAAGGAGCCAGCTGCCGGTTTAGCCACTTTCACTTGCGTTTATTAGGTCACGAAGTGACAATTGGGATTGAGTCGTGGCTTTCTGCACTGCAATTCTTTTTGCCACCAACTACGCCCCACATCCCCACCCACCGATAGGCGAGGCTCCAGCCCCAGCCAGCTAGGTTTCCAGGACTGAGGCACCCATCCACCTGGCTTTACAACCTCTCTAAGTCCCAATTAGAAACCGGATTGGGATCCGCCTCAGCAGACGCAGCACCGCGGCAGAAAAAGAAGAAACGCTGCACTTGGTCCCTCTTGGGGTCTGCCATCCTCTGGTCCCCTGAGTCCCTCGGGCTCAGGACCTTGGAGGCATAAATGACTCAATCCGCCTACCGACCAGTCTCGATCTCCCTCCCCGTGGGACTTACACCCTCAAGTGGTTTCAGGTTCATTTTTTACTTAGAGACCGCGAATTCTGAATTCAGAGTGGGGAAACTGAGACAGAACAAGGGTTTCTGCGTGACGGGTCAGACCCTGGAGGCAGACTCTGGATACCCTTCGAAAAGCCCAAGACTGCCCAAGCCAAACCAAGAAGAAACCACTTGGATCCGGGCAGGCAGCCGGGAAGAGCAAGGCACCGCCCACGCGGCTGGGGAAACTTTGGGGTGGTGACAGGGGCGGGGTCCTGGTGGAGGGCGGGGCAGACCCGGAGGGCGGGAGTGCCAGCCTAGGCTTGCACTGCAGAGGTGGCAGAAGTGGCCCTCGCCTGTGGTCTCGGTTCTGCTTGTGCGCGACTCTGGCACCATGGAGGGGACCCAAGAAGCTCTGAGTGGGAAGATGCGGCTCCTTTTCACCCCTGCTGCTCGGACCAGCCTCCTGATGCTCAGGCTCAACGAGGCGGCACTACGGGCACTGCAAGAGTGTCAGCAGCAACAGGTGCGGCTGGCCCCCAACCCCTTCTTCCCATCCCGATCAACCAGACCTCGGCCTCAGCGCGCTACGCTGGAGAAGGGGACGGGGAGGCGCGGCTTACGCAGGTTCCAACCTCCCCCATCTCTCCAAGTGAAGCCCGCCAGGCAGGTGTCCGCAGCCCCCACCCCCGATCCTGGGAGCTTTGCTTCCTTTGTGCTCAGCTGGTGCTTGGGCTCTTCCCGCAGGTACGGCCAGTGATCGCTTTTCAAGGCCACCGAGGGGTAAGTGCAGACCGGATGTGTGAGGGAGGCTGGGGGTGAGGGAGCATAAGCGTGGGCTCCGGGAAGGTGCGCTCTGGGCCGGAGCTTGCCAGTGGTCACGGTCTGAGGAAGTTATGAGAACTGAAGCCTAAGAGGGTGAGGGGCTGATGGGGCTGTGGTCCCAGGAGGCTGAGCATTCTTAGCCTCTTGGGGAACTCTGACCCAGCTGCACCTGGTGTGCTAACGAGCCCCTTGGGATGTCTTCAGTCTTAGACTTGTTTGGGGAGGAGTGGCATGGGCAGGAGGAGGAGGGGCCGACTTAGCGGGGCTTACCATCTCCTTCTGCCCCAGTATCTAAGGCTCCCAGGTCCTGGATGGTCCTGCCTCTTCTCCTTCATAGTCTCCCAGTGTGGCCAAGAGGGCACCAGTGGTGGCTTGGACCTTGTGTACCAACGCTTAGGCAGGTAAGAGAAAACAGACAACAGGTAAGAGAAATTTGCAGAAAGTGGGAAGAAGGGGACTGTGAAGACGTGTTCACAAGATCTTCAACCCATTTTTCTCTTGTTTTTCCCACCACTTCTTTCCAGATCTGGGCCTAACTGTCTCCACTGCTTGGGCTCACTGAGAGAGAGACTCACTATTTGGGCAGCCATGGATACTATCCCAGCTCCACTGTTAGCTCAGGAACACCTGACTGAAGATCCCAGAGAGTCTGAGAGTTGGCAGGACACAGGAGATGAATCTGAAGGCCATCCCCAGAGAGCACTAGAAGAGGTGAGGCCAGAAACATCAGGGGGTCAGCATAAGGTGGGGCACCCAGGTCCAGGGTGCAAAGTGCTCCTGTAACTTCCCCTGACAGGTGTCTGGCCCACTGGCAAGCAACCATGGACAGTCACTCCCAGGATCCTCCAGTGAGCCCATGGCACACTGGGAAATGAGGTACTGGGTCAGGCTGGGTCTGCTTTCCACCCTTACATGCTATAAGTAAAATAAAGGCCCATGTCTCACCCTGGTCTCTCCCATTCCTTCCCCAAATCCTAGGAACCACACCTATCTTCCAAACAGAGAGCAGGACCAGCCACTGCCTTCCCCTGTCAGCCAGAAATGCCTGAACAAGGTAAACAAGGACTTCATTCCCTTTTTGAAGACTGGATCTCACTGTATAGCTCTGGCAGGCCTGGAACTCCTTATGGGGAACAGGCTGGCCTCAAATTCAGAGATTCACCTGTCCCTGCTTCCTGAGTACTGGGATTAAAGGCATGCACCAACATGTCCAGAAAGGCAAGAGCTTTTCAAATAGTCGTGTACAAGGCTGGGGATGTAGCTTGGTGGATGCAGGACTGGTACAGCCTAAAATCTGGCACATGCCTATAAGAGAGGTCTCCAGAACAGGAGGATCAGTGCAAGGCCAGGCATGCTCTGCTACACAGCATAGTGAGTCTGAGGCCAGTCTGGACTACCAACCCAAGGCCTGGCCTCAAAAAAACCCAAAACAAAACAAACAAAACCGGCTGGGGAGATGCTTATCAAGTGCATCTACTCTGCGAGCATAAGGACTGGACGGAGTCTGAATCCTCAGCACCTATGTAAAGGATGGGCAAGGTTTCCTGTGCCTGTAACTCCAGCACCGGGGGTGGGGTGGGGGGGTGGGGTGAATGGAGACAGGTAGATCCTGGGAGCTTGCTGGCCAGCCAGCCTAGGAAAAATAGAGCTTTAGGCTTAGTGAAAGAATCAGTCAGAGAGTGATGGAGGACATCCAATGTCCTCCATGGGGTGCACACCAGCACATACACAAGAATACTTTTTAATTGAGTAAAACTTAAACTTAGGAGCTGATGAAATCGCCAGTTTTTAACAGGAGTAAGAACTTCCTAGCTTGCTGTTTATGTCACAGATTTTTTCCCCCACAGAAACGTTCAGCACCTATAAGCACTGAAGAACCAGAGGAAAAGAGGCCCAGAACTTTGCCTCTAGCCTCAAGTCCACTACAAGGCCTATCAAATCAGGAATCACAAGAGGGAGAGGACTGGGCGCAAGATGAAGATGAAGACAGAGATTCCAGGCTGGAGCAGAGTCTCTCCCTTCAAGCAGGTGAGTTCATGGAGGAGGGGAAATACCAGTGGAAAAAAAGATCCATAATTACTTGTTCTCTTCCTTCCTTCCTAGCCTCTGAATCCCCAAGCCCCGAGGAGGTACCAGATTATCTCCTGTAAGTTCCCCACACTTTCAGTTTCATAGTTTGTATATGTAACCATCCAAGGGTTTTTTTAGGGACAATGAAACTGAGGGTGTCACCTCCCCTGGTAGGCAATACAGAGCCATCCACAGCGCCGAGCAGCAGCAGGCCTATGAGCAGGACTTTGAGACAGACTATGCTGAATACCGAATCCTACATGCCCGTGTCGGGGCTGCCAGCCAAAGGTTCACAGAGCTGGGGGCGGAGATCAAGAGACTTCAGCGAGGCACTCCGGAACACAAGGTAAAGGCAGGACTAGAGCTCGCTGCTAATCACCCCTAGACATGTTTGTCTAGTGACTAAGCAAATGGGACAAGCAAACCTGTTGTAATATTGGGTAGAATGAAATCAGAAGTTACTCCCATTTCTTACTTTTTCCTCCTTTCCCTTCCCTCCAGTTTTGAATCAGCGTTATTTTTGTTTCAGGTGCTAGAAGATAAAATAGTGCAAGAGTATAAAAAGTTCAGAAAGGTAAGCCGGGCTGCGAGCACAGAGGCAGTAAGGCACAAGTCACTTTACTTTCTGACGAGAGTGCTTTTTCTCTGCAGCGGTATCCCAGTTACAGGGAAGAGAAGCATCGCTGTGAGTACCTGCACCAGAAACTGTCCCACATTAAAGGTCTCATCCTGGAATTCGAGGAAAAGAACAGAGGCAGCTGACACTACCCAGGACTCTTAGCCTGTCCCCAGTGATGAAGGAAACAGCTCCAAGGTGGAGCACATCTGCTTTTCTGATTTTGACCCTTCCGTCCATGGTGGCAAGTAGAGTCATGCTAGGTTACTGCAGTTGGACTTGGTTGTTGCCGTACATTTCTAGGGTGTGGGCAGTCAAGTCTCCTTGGCTGTGCCCAGGAGACTAGAAAAGTAGCAGACACTTGGCTTCTTCAACTTTACTTCAGTTGTTTTCAGATCCTGAAAAATGACATTTCCAGGTCGACACACACTTTGGGAACGTTGGACAAGTGAGTTTAGCCGAGTGGCCTTGTGGGAACAAAATGAGAACCTCTGGTGTTATAGCGTACCTAGATGTAAGGGGAGGGGCTGTGTTGCTCATGTACTATAACATGGCTGAAAAATGAAAACCAACTGCTTCTGTGTCTTGTGATCATTAACCTTCATCACCCAAGGCAGTGCTGTGGGTCTGACTTCCTTTGAGACTCTGAGAGACTGAGTCCCCATGTTCCAGCCCGAGTGTTATGAACTGGAGTCTCCAAGATTATGGTCATCTTGACTGTGCTCATATCGGCTAGACATATATGCTCTACCACTAAGCAACACTACCTTCCCCCACCTCCAACATGTTTTTAAAACATTATGTATGACCCAGATGTACATTTTGTTATCAGGCTTTACCAAAAACATACTGAAAAAACAGGGATTATACTCATGTTTCATTTTGTGTGTTTAGAGTCACATAGAATTAAAGCTTATATATCTAGAATTATCCAGGGCTAAAAGTTACAATTATGGACAAGAGTCTGATTTAGCTATACATGGCCATATTTTAATCCATTAAAAAAATAGATCTTGTAGGCTCTTGTTCTTGTCAGTGATGTTTCCTTGTTCCACTGGGAGGGAATTAATGGCTACACCCAAAGATCTGGGGAGAGCTGCACCCAGCAGTGATCAACAATTCCTCCAACAAAACGGATGGAACCCCAAACCGATGTCTCACTCAAACAGAGCATTTCTGGGCAGGACAATCCTCAGGAGCTCGGCTTTGTGGCAAAGATAAGCAGTATCTTATGAACATGAACAAGGCCAGAACAACTGTAATTTCAGTGTCTTGGGGATGAGCAGGGAGGGCTGTCACAAGCTCAAGGTCAGTCTGGGCTGCAGAAGGAGACTGAGAAATGAAGATTTAGAGATGGTAATTGGACCTAGTCAGTCTGAGCCTACAGGGATCAGCGTAGCAAGTCCTAAAAAATTTTTTCGAGGTCTCATATAGCTCAAGATGCTAGCCTCAAACTTGCTACAAAGCCAAGGATGACCTTCAACTTTGAAAATTCTATAGTAACAGTATAGGGACCCCGATTCTCTCTTCCATGAAGGGAAAAAAACGACAGTATAAAGGGGGCACATTTATTGTCACTGTTCCAAATGTACAAAAAAAATTAGAAAATAACCCCCAACTCAATTCCCCCCACCCCCATAACATTCTTCCCAACACAAATAATTTTCTCCCCAAACCACAAACATAAACTGGTCCTGGTGTTTTCATCAACAGTGCAGCTAAGAAACAGTTTAGAGAAAGCTGAACAGGATTCAGAGGATGTCCACTCTGTCCTCTCCGATGGCTCTGCCATCTCTGGTGTAAGAGTCCTTTTACAAAGTGGTGCGTTTGGCTGTTGCTTAGAGGTCCTCTTGTGCCTTCTTCTTCTTCTTGGGTTTTTCTTCTTGAATTATAGGGGGGTTTGTAGCTTCTCGTTGTAGATAGCTAATAAAATCATTTAGTTCACGGCCACCCTGAAAAAAGGAAGGTGATTTTAACTTTTTAAAGAACTCTAGTAAAAGGCCAGTCAGATGGCTTATTGGGAATTTGACCCCCAGATCCCAAATGGTAATTGGCGAGAACTCCCCAAAACTGCCCTCTAACTTTCACACACATATCTACTACCGCAAATAAATGTAAATAAATAGGCCAATAAAAGAACTAGTATTGCCGGGCGGCAGTGGCGCCCTCCTTTAATCCCACAGCTTGGGAAGGAGAGCCAGGAGGATTTCTGTGAATCCAAGGTCATCCTGGTTTACAGAGCGAGCTCCAGAGCAGGCACCAAGAACTACACAGAAAAACCCTATCTCAAAAAACAAAAACAAAACAAAACACCTAGGTATTGGCCGGATGGTGATGGCACATGCCTTTATTCCCAGCACTTGGGAGGCAGAAGCAGGCGCATCTCTGTGAGTTCGAGGCCAGCCTGGTCTACAGAGTGAGTTCCAGGACAGCCAGGGATACACAAAAAAACTGTGTCTAAAAAAAAAAAAAAAAAAAAAAAAAAAAAACAACAACTAGGTATCATGGCTGGAGAGATCTTAATGATTAAGAGCACTGGCTACTCTTCCAGAGGACGTAGGTTCAATCCCCACCACCTACACCTACATGGCAGCTCACAACTGTCTGTAACTCCAGTTCCAGGATATCAGACACCCTCAGAAGTAAAACACCAATGCACGTAAAAAGAAATAAATCATTTAAAAAAAAGTGTGTGTGTTTTGGGGAAATGGGACAATGCACTTACTTCATACTTCTTTGGAGTTAGCTTCTTGTTGGCTGGTGAGAAGTAGATGGTAGGAAAACTAGGAAAAAGAAAAAATGTCACCAATTTCAGGTCTCAGAGCAATCCTATCGTCTACCTGCCCAGGAGTGTTCTGAGAATCCCCTGTCTTTGAGGTTTCTAATCTGATCAGGTATTACTCTCCACGAGTGCCTAAATAATACTTTTTATGTCTCTAAATTAAATTACAAGAGATCACAAGATTTCTGGGAGTCATGTTGGAGTTTTCAGAGATCTAAGAAATTCATCTCCCCCAAACTACAGTCAGCATGGAAATGGTTTATGGTAACTACTCAGGTGGCTGAGGCTAGGTTAGTCTGAATTCAGGAGTTTGAGGCCAGCCTAGGCAACAAAGTAAATTCCATCTCTAAACAAAAATTCCTTTTCATCAGCTTACCCTTTGACTTCATATGGAGAAGGCACATCGTTGGCTGTGGCATCCATCTTGGCTATAACAATATTTGGGTCTTTGCTGAGCTGTTAATAAAAAGTCAACAATCAAGACCTTAATCTGTAATCCCAATTCTGAAAAAGCTGAGGCAGGAGTATTGCCCCAAACTCCAGGCTGGCCTGAGCTAAGGCGTGAAACCCTACCTCAAACACATATGCACATTCCTACACACTCCCTTCTATACTTGGAGACAGAAACAGAACAGTCACAAGTTGCAGGCTAGCCCAAGTCACACAGTCAGAACGTCATTCAAAATACTTGCTACCAGCCTGTGCCTAGTGGCCCATGCCTTTAATCCTAGCACTTGCGAGGCAAAAGCAGACAGATCTCAGAGTTTGAAGCAAGCCTGGTAAAGCTTTCAGAAACAGGTACTTACTGATTTATGACTTAGACAATGGTAGCCTTTTACCTTTATAAGTTTTATTTAAAAATTTTGCTTAATGGAGAAGAACACAGACTTAGCTCCTAATTTCCTGTTTCTCTTATGAATTGGTTCTTATAGAAGACTATATGTAAGGTCAGGCCTAGTCCTTCCATGTGGGAGGCTGAGCACATGCTCAGGCTGCTCTTGGACTATACAACAAGACCCTGTCTCAAAACAAAACACTAAGACTACATATAGCCACATTTAAAATTACCTGGCTTGGACTACATTACAAGAGAAAAACACCATGCTTTTTAAAATGAAGGACTGCTGCAAGCCACAGGAAAATATAATGGAATTCAGCCACTATCACAAAAGCTACTACTTGGAAAAGTCAAGGACTTCTCCAAAGGTCAAGCCATGGTTTAAGAAGTCTTGGTGATATTTTAGCTTTTGTATATATAGATATTAGCTAGTTCCTAAAATGATTTTCTTGTGTGCTTCTAAGAACTCCTAACAGTGTATTTATCTAAAATATCTATCAAGCATCCAAGCCCAAATAAAACAACACCTGTCCCCTAGGTCGGGTGGATAGCTTTATTGTGCAATTTAGGGTGAGACCCCCCTTCCTTACAGCCTTACTAACAGACTCCTAATTTCTTACCTAACCACTTCTAGGAATGTAGATTGAGCACATAAATTCCCTTCTTGATATAGTAACCAATCATTAGCTCTCTATTGACCTCCTCCTTTATCACCCTCCTTTTGGGTTGTAAAAGAAAGCCTGGTGGTCACTGCCTGAGGAAAATTCTTACCCGCCTTTATGACTCCGTAAGAATTCAAGCCTGGTGACTTTGCTTTTCGAGAGGATTGCTATTGCTTGGGTTTATAACTGGATTCGTGAGAGACTTAGAACTGAGAGAATGAGACGGAGAGGAGGAGAGAGAGAGGAAAAGAGAATGGAAGAAATAGATGGGTAAGAACTAGAGAGGAACAGACTAGATGGGAAGAACTAGATAGAAGGGCTAAAAGAGAGGACTAGAGGAATGAGATGGAAGATGAGGAAGAACCAGATGAGGAAGAACAAGATGAGAGGGAAGGAGATGGGAGAGGAGCTGATATGGGAAGGAACTAGATGGATGAGAACCTAGACGGGGCAGAACTAAGATGAAAGAATTAAGATAGAACTTAGAGAGACAGCAGATAAATGCAGACAGAAATCAGGCAAGAAAGGAGCTAGGCACGAGAGCAGATAGAAACTGTGTAGAGCGAGACCTAGCTCAAAAGAATAAAGTGTATGGACTAAGGAGTTTCGTGCATATAGATTCATTTCCTATCATCAAAGATTAATTATCAGCTGGTTGTACATTCTTCTTGGACCCTAGGAGGGGACTATTGAGGGGCCGGACCCTCCCCCAGTCCCCAATAAAGGACTATACGAATTCAGAAGTCATCACCAAAATTCAGATGACCCCAGACATTCGTAACCATGATGTAGAATGAGCCTGATTTGTGTTAAGTTGGCTATCTGTGAAATTCTCTAGAGGCTAAGGGGCAGTCAAGAGCAAACGTGTAAACAATAGTTGGCGGGAAAAAATACCAGTATTTAGGAATTAATTAAGTCTATGCTTAAAACATATATAAACTTCCAGCTCAATTTTATATTCATAGAGGGTTCAGACTTACTTTCTCTCCCAGTTCTTTATATTTGGGTTCCAGATTCTTACAGTGACCACACCAAGGGGCATAAAATTCAATCAGCACATCCTTATCTTCATTATTCACTATGTCATCAAAATTTTCTGCTACCACAACCTAGAAAACAGAAGATTCTCTAGTCATAAGAAAGCTGAAAAATAAAGCCTCAAGCTAACTCCCCTCAACTTGTATCACACCATTTATACACTCATAATCATGTTGTTTTCTCCATTCGCCAGCTTTTCCTCACATCTATCCCTGTCAAACTAGGTTTAGGAAGTAAGTCACAGGAAATAAAAAAACAAATGCTACCGAGTGATTTTCTTTCTTTCAAAAATTTTGCTGGGCGGTGGTGGTGCACGCATTTTTAATCCCAGCACTCGGGAGGCAGAGCCAGGCAGACCTCTGTGAGTTCGAGGCCAGCCTGATCCACAGAGTGAGATCCAGGACAGGCACCAAAACTACACAGAGAAACCGTGTGTGTGTGTGTGTGTGTGTGTGTGTGTGTGTGTGTGTGTGTGTGTGTGTGTCTGTGTGTGTGTGTGTGTCTGTGTGTCTCACGCAAAAACAAACCAAACAAAACAACTTTACTCATGGGGCTAGAGAGATGGCTCAGTGGTTGAGAGCATTACCTGCTCTTCCAAAGGACCTGGGTTCAATTCCCAGCACTGACTTGGCAGCTCACAACTGTCTCTAACTCCAGTTCCAGGGAATCAGAGACCCTTTACAGATATACATGTAGACAAAACACCAATGCACATAAAATAAAAATAAAAAACCCACAAAAACCTTTACTCATTGTGTGTATATATGCATAAATATTGACTTTATAGAGTTTATTCTGCTCTCTCTTTCCACTGTTATGTGGGAACAAGTCTTCAGGCTTTTGCAGCAAAGTGCTTTCCCCACAGAGCCAACTCTTGGACCCATAATGGTTTTCTTAGCTGGGATGTAGCTCATGTAGCTCAGTGGTAGAATACTTGTTTAATATGGGTTTGGGCCCCAGCATTAAAAACAAACAAAGAAATGTCAATAAGGTATTTGTCCAGGTCTATCAACGTTAAGATTTAGGAAGAGACCCCTGCAGATAGATGGTGAGACCTCAAGCAACACACCTTGACAGGCCCATCGTTGGTCTCTGGGATAGGTTCAGACTTCAGGTATCTCTTCAGGTTGCCATCAAAGTAATCCTGCAGGAACCGCTCAAGAGCCTTGCCATCCCGCCTGCAAAAGCAAAGATAGACTCTCACTGGAACTCATGATCCTTCTCTCCTGCTTCCACCTCCCAAATGCATGCTGGAATTACAAGAGCACACCACCATGCCCAGCTCCACCCACTGCTTCTAATCAAGTGAAAGTATGTAAGAATTCCAAGCTGACACTCTTTTGTTAGTCCGCAGAAATCAGGCTTGAAAGTACCTAAGCTGAGAAAAAATGATAATCACAGGCCTTGCCTAGAGACTTTTCTCTACCTCAATGCCACTCTTTCTAAATCCCCAGTGTTTAATGATTCTCAGAGTCAAATCCTGAACCTATGCCAAGTAATAACTTACGAGAACTCCTCTTGCATGACAAACTTCTCTCCTTTGGCAGTTCTGATAGCCACAACAGGAACCTCTCCAGTGGTGCTTTCCAAGCCAAAATCAGACAGTTCATGGCTAAAGGTTTTTCGGCTAGCTACGGCAAAGTTGAGTTTGTGTCCAGCATCAAGGAATTTCTTTGCCACCATCATCACCCTGTGAGGAATAAGAGAAATATTTGTCCCGTGACCGTAACAGCGGTGAAGCTTTTTTTTTTTTTAGGTTAAGAGACAGGTCTCTTTACGTAGTCCTGGCTGTCCTAGACATGTAGAGCAGGCTAGCCTCAAACTCACACAGTGCTAGGATTAAAGGTATATATCACCACGCCAGATTAAGTGTTTGAAACTAAGAAGCAGGAAGCTAAAAAGCAAAGAGTTCTATGATCCATTCAGCCTTCTGGAATTCGCTTGAGTCTGTAACATCAGGCACTGATTATATTACAATTTTGTGGCTTAGTGACCGCTCTTAGGTGGTCGTGGTACCTAACCCATCTGATAGGAATTTTCCTATACTATTAGATGTAAAATCTATTGCATGCATTAAAAAACTGACTTGAAGAGAACGTTTATAAGGTTAAAATGCACCCAGAGAATTCATAAAGAAGTGGGCAAAATGTTTGAAGTGTGCTGTACATCAGGCTTACACCTTTCACTACATAGCCTGAAGTCAATGTAGTACGGCAAAGAACACAGACCTCATGTCCAAGAGATTCTGTAAATAGTGTTTGTTCATTGTCCTTATGGCTTTAAATGCAGTGTTTGGAACTATGAGGTCCCCCCCGCCCCCCGTTTTCTTTTAAGGACAGAATTGTAGGCTGTCCAGACTAGCCACAAATTCAGTATGTAGCATGGCTGACTTTGAACTTCTGACTCTCCTATCTCTTCCTCCTAAATGCTTGGACTACAGCCCTGTAACACCACACCCAGTCCTGTGCTGCTGCTTTCTTTTTGAAGTGTAGGGCCAGGGCGGTGAGATGGCTCAGCCTGATACTTGAGTCTGATTCCCAGGACTCACATGGCAGGAAAACGTAACAGTAGGCAAGGTGTCTTTTGGTCTATACACATGTAAAGGGCACATGTACACATGCATGCACACGGTGCTGAGAACCAAACCTAGGGCAACCACTGTACCAACTAAGCCACATCACCTTTCCATTCTCATCTAATCTTACATCCCAGGGTAACAAGATAATTAGAACTGTTCAAATAACAGGTAAACATGTCTCCACAAAGGAAAACCATGGTTTCTATTACCTGTTTCTCCAATAGTTGGAACCTTTAGCGTTCTTTTCATAGTCCACATCATAGTAGGCTGTAAGTAAGTCCTTGCCCTGTATCAAATCTTTATTGTCTTCTGTCATATGAGGACAGATGCCAAAACTGAAATGAAATAATCCATTAGCTTTGTCATTTTCTAGCCATAATATGGAATTATCAAAGCACTAACAACAAGGAAAGAGGTACTCACATGCTTTCCTGGATGAACTTTTTAATCTTGCCACTGGTCATTTTTTGTTCAGTATACGCCACAGTTTTGTCTTCAAACTTGTTAGTAAGATGTAAAGGACGAAATAAAGTGATCCCCCTTTAAAAAAAAAAGTGTCTTAGCATCAGATAGCAGAACTGTCTCTCATATTTCATTTAAAGCTCAGACACCCTTAATCCCAGCAATCAGAAAACAGAGACAGGTGGATCTCTGTGAGTTTGTGGCCTGCCTGGTCTACAGAGAGAACTCCAGGACAGTCAGGATGACACAGAGAAGCCCTGGCTCAAAAAACCAAATTAAAAACAAAACAGGCTGGGTGGTGGCAGTGGCGGCGCCGCACACCTTTAATCCCAGCACTTGGGAGGCAGAGTCAGGCGGATCTCTGTGAGTTTGAGGCCAGCCTGGCCTACAGAGCAATATCTAGGACAGCCTCCAAAGCTACACAGAGAAACCCTGTTTCAAAAAACAAAACAAAACAGGTGTACACCAATGTGGGTGCGTGGCAAGCATTGTACTGATGAGCTCTCTCCTGAGCTCTTATGTAGAATAATTCTCAACCCAACTGGCATATTCTACCAGGGAAATCTCATCTACCAAGAATCACCTCCTCACTGGGAATGGTCCAGACAAGACTGCTGCAAGTTCAAATCCAGCTTCATCTACACAGCAAGATTCTTTCTCAAGAAAAGGTGAGCAGGCAGTGGTGGTACACATCTTTAATCCCAGAACTCGGGAAGGAGGCAGGGGAATCTATGAGTTTGAGGCCAGCCTCGTCTACAAAGAGAAACCCTGCTGGGGGTGGGGGTGGGGGAAGGTGAACCACCTCCTTCTATGAAGCCTTTTCATGTGACATGTCCATGCGGGTTCCACAGAAGCCAGAAGAACATCTGTCAGAACCCTGAAATAGTTATAGGTAGTTATAAACTGCCTGAGATAGTGCTTAGAACTAAACTCTGATCCTCTGCAAGAAGAGTACCAGCTTTTAACCATGAACCATCTCTCAAACCTATACAGCCTTTTCTTTTCTTTGGCTTTTCAAACCAGGGTTTCTGTATGTAGTCCTGGTTGTCCTCTGCCTCCCGAGTGCTGGGATTAAAGGCGTGGGCCACCACAGCCCGGCCCGATAGCTTTTTCTAATATCCCCAGCCCACGAAAAGGGAAAAACCTCCTCCCTTTTATAAATTTCTATAGCAGATGTGCAATATAGCACTTCCATTTCTATACATATTTGCTTATATACCGTCTCCTTCTATCGATGCCCTTCACAGGCAACAGGCTTCTAGACTGAGCTTACTTAATGCCCAGAGGGCTCATGAACATTTCTGGAAACAAACACAAACTAAGTCACACCAAGCTCACAGTAAGCGATAAATAAGGGCATGCAATTCAGTCACTTACTCTCCATTATCATCGTACTCCTTCACCAGAGACTCAAGGTTGGTGTGTGCAAATCGGTAGTTATCTCTCAAGTTGCTGGCCGCTTTTAGGAACTCGGAGTGCCCATCACTGAATAAATCCCTGAAAAAACCTGCACAGGAAATGTCAAACACAAGGAATTACATTAATCCTCTAGGTTTCAAAGCCTTCAGTCTATTACAGTTAAACAAAGGTACTTCAGGTTAAGACCAGGCTGCTTCAGACATGTGACACAACTCTTACACTAAGACTTCTTCCTCCACCCTCTAGAAAAAGGAAGGGAGAGGATTTGGTAGAACTGAAGTCTTCCTTCGACTTCTCCAGAACAGATCTGGGCAAACTTCCTCACTTCTTAAGAGTCTTAAGAACTACTTCAGGTATTAGATTAAAACAACAATGGGGGCCAGAATGAATGTCAGCTCAGTGGTTAAAAGCACCAGACGTTCTTCCAAAGGACCTGGGTTCAGTTCCTAGCACCTAAATGATGGCTCAACAACCATCTGTAACTCTAGTCCAGAGAATGTAACTCCTTCTGATCTCTTTGGGATGTAGGCACACATGTGGTGCATGCGCAAACATGGCAGCAAAACACTCAAACACATGAAACAGACCAGTAAAAAGGCTCCTTCCTTACGGTTAATTATTGAGGGAAAAAGGAAAGTTATTTCTATTGGCATGAGTGAGTGACCGGTCTGGTGCAGGAACTCCAGGAGGCCAGATGGACATCAGTACCCTGAAGCTGGTTACAAGTATCTGTTAGCCACCCAGTGTGTGTGTGCTGGGAACAGAACTCTGAACAAGCAGCAAGTCCTCTTAACCACCAAGCCATTTTCTAGTACACATTCTGTGTAACATAGAATTAACTAAATCCAGGTAAGTCAAATTTAAATGGTAAAATATCTGCTACTACAGAGACTAAGTTTTATTTTATTGTTTAGGAGACTAACAAATGTAAACACCAGTTACACGTTTAAATTTAAGCGGTTGGTTGGTGTGTATGTGTGTGTTTGTTTTCTGGTTTTTTTTTTTTTTGGGGGGGGGGCAAGGTCTGTTTTCACTGTTTACCTCTGGTTGGCCTAGAACAAGAGATCTGCCTGTCTCCACCTCCTGGAAGCTGGGATTAAAGCCGTATGCCACCATACCCCACTAAATTTAGTTTTTAATCAAATGTGTTATCTACCACATCTAAAAATAAAATAAAGAGCTAAAGTGTATAATTCAGTGGTAGAACAACTGTCTAGCACATTTGAGACCAAGGTTTTTCTCAAGCCAGCTTCTCTGTGTAACAGCCCTGGCTGTCCTGGAACTCACTCTGTAAGCCAAGTTGGCCTCAAACTCGGAGATTCCTCAGCCTCTGACTCCTGAGTGCTACCGTGTCCACGGGGCCAAGATTTTAACTTCAGTGTGTACGCATATACACCATACACACCCACAACATTTCTTTCAGTTGGGTGTGTGTGTTGGTAAGCCTGACACCTCCTTTCTCTCTGGCTTTCTGCCCACAGTAAAATCTCTCCTTGCTGCATGCATTTCTTCCATGACATTCAGCCAAGAAGAGAGACCTACATCAGGATTCAAAAGTTTTTGTGCCATTGTCTTTTTTGAATATCCTCAACTATAAGACAAATCTCTCTCCTCTGCATGACCCAGCCTCAGGTCTTTATAGCTGCTGTGGATGATTGATTGATAAATAAAACACTGATTGGCCAGCAGCCAGGCAGGAAGGAAATATAGGTGGGACTAGCAGAGGAGAATTGAGAGAACAGGAAGGTGGAGAGGAGGAGACGCCAGCCTGCCGTCTAGGGAACATCATGTAGAGGCAGTAGGTAAAGCCACGGAACACGTGGCAACATATAGATTAACAGAAATGGGCTGAGTATAAGAATAAGAGCTAGACAATGGTAGGCCTGAGCTAATGGCCGAGCATTTAAATAATATAAGCGTCTGTAAGTTTATTTTATAAGTGGGCTGTGGGGGCTTGGCGGGACCTGGAGAGAAGCTCTCCAGCTACATATAGCAACAGAAACTTGACCAATAATCACAAAGATACCTATAAAAATTGAAAATAGAGACGGAAATTGACTATTGCATCCCCTTGCCTTAAACCTTATTTTTGGTTTAACTATCCTGCTAAAGACTTAGCTCTCTGAGTTACAGAAGGGACAGAGCTAGGAATATACCACTCATGGCAGAGCACTTGCTAGGCAGGGGTGAGGAGGCAAGTTAACTTTCCAGCACTGTGGGGGGTGGGGGTGGGAGGTAAACCAGCCACACTCCTATTCTGGTCTCCTAACTGAATTTAAACCTTTACACCTCTAAGAAAACAAACCCACACAGGACACCGGTCTCCTTCCCTGTTAGTTTCTGACTCAGCTTTGTCAGTTACCTTTTAACTGCTTCAGGCTTGCCCTAAGCTGCTTTAACTCTGTCGTTTTCCCAAACATGGAGTTTTTAAAAAATCCAATCAATTTTGTAGCATAACCAAACACCTGCTACTTACCCACCACTGAAGCATCTTTATCACTAATGAACTTCTTAAATTCTTCCTCAGACCGGAGAGGAACGGAAGCTGGTCCTGCTTGCTTCTTCAAGTGGCTGACAATTCCATCTTAGAAGACAAAAATTACATGGACACATAATTTTTGAGAAGGATTAGAATGATTCAAAATTCAAAAGGACAAAACAATGCATGTTTTCAATGAAGTTTTCTTCCCACTCCTGTCCCTAAACCTAAATTTCTTTTCCATATACAAAAGTTCAGCTTTAGTTTGTGTATCTTTCTACTTGATTTTAGCCCAAAAGGTCAAGAAGCAATTAGTATATCCCTCTAAAACACAAACACAAGAAATTACATTCTTTTATCTCCAAGATGGCAATATATTGTTTTGTCTTTTTGGGGGAGCAGAGTGGGGTGGGAAGGTATCCTAAACTCACAGATGTCTGCCTGCCTTTCTCTACGTAAAACCACACCCAGCTCTTTGCTTTTAGACAGGCCCCTCAGCCTCGGTTGTGGAGCAGAGGCTGCTTTGACCTCCTGCCTCCTCTCTCCTCCCAACCCTTCCAAGTGCTAGGATTACAAGGATGTATCACTATGCCAGACTCGAGTAGTTCTGATTAGTTAACACAGTAATATAGAAAATAAGTTCATGCCGAACTCATAATGAGCTGTGCTACCTCTACCATCAATTTAAAAAAGGAATCTTTACATTCATTGTGCATGAGATATGATGGCACCTGTGTGACGTCAGAGGGAACCTTGTAGAACCTGGTTCTTTCCTTCTACCATGTGGCTTCTGGGGATGATTATGGTTGGCAGTAGGTGCACACTGAGCCATCCTGACAGCCCTTCAATTGTCTGCTATAGCGGCAGAGTATTCTTTTAATTTACATACTGTGATTTATTTAATCCATGACAATTGACATTTATTTCTAATCTTTTGCTTTCTCAAAAGATCCCATGATAAACAACCTTATCTGCAGGTGAATTTGCACAATATATCTGTAGGGCAAATTTCTAGAAATACAGTCAAAGAATATAGGAATTTATACTTGTTAAGAGATTTGCCATTTTTCTTTCTTTTTCCTTTTTTTGGGGGTTGGGAGTGTGTGTTTCAATACAGGGTTTCTCTGTGTACCCCTGGCTGTCCTGGAACTTCTGTAGATCAGGCTGGCCTCGAACTCACAGAGATCCACCTGCTTCTGCCTCCCAAGTCCTGAGATTAAAGGTGTGAGCCACCACCACCTGGCTTATCTATTGGGTTTTTTTTTTTTTTTAAGCCTCTTTTTTGACTACCAATTAAACTCCAAATAGACAGGGACTTTATAATGCCTATCTCATAAAAAGTTCAGGAACATCTATTCTATAAATAAATGAATTTCCCATTCATATAGTGGCCCAGTGGTGCAGTTCTTGTGAGGCCTTCAACAAAACCATCCCTGCCCATATGCCCATAATTTTTAGATTGTATGATTACTAGCAGCTTTTTTTTTTTTTTTTTTTTGAGACAGGGTCCTATGTAGCTAAGGTTGGCCCTAAACTCACTATGTAGCTGAGGATGACCCTGAACTTTTATTATTATTTTGTTTTTGTTTTGTTTTTTTCCTGAGACAGTCTTCTCACAACATTGACCAGGCTGACCTAAAGCTCAAGAAATCTGCCTGCTTCTGCCTCCTGTGCACTGGGATTAAAGGTGTGTATTACTACACTCAGTGGTAAGCTCTGCTTTGAATTTCTGGAGGAATCAACACATCTTCCACAGTAGCTCTATTACTTTTCATTTCCATCAACAGTATTCCATTCCATGTATACAGTATTCCCATGTCTCTAAATCCTCGTCAATATATGTATGTATGCTGCTCATCCAACCCAAGGCTATCTCAATCATGACAACCAAGTGACTCTCCACTGAGCTACCTTCCCCAGCCACCGGCCCCCTTTAAAATAATAGTAGCCATTGTAATTAATGAGCACAAGATAGTTTTCTTGGCTATGCTGGGGACTGAAGCCAATTCTTGCACACTATCAGTTGAATACTCTACCACGGTCTACAGCCCACATGAATGTGATGACTGCCTTCACCTTCCATCAACTAGAACACAAACATCAGAAAAGGACCAACATCTGTATCTCAAGAGACTGACAGAGCAGATAAAAGTGATAGCAATTATTAAATGAAAAGCTTAGTTGAGCTTATACTTGAAGTTCAAATATTTCTTATATTTATCTTCATAATCAAGTCATTTAGACAGAGAAGTTTTTCATTATCTAACAAAAATTGCTCTAAAATGAGCTATTTTTATGACTGGTAAGTATGCTGAAATCTTTTTTCTTTTTTTGGTTTTTCTTTTCTTTTTTCTTTTGGTTTTTTGAAGACAGAGTTTCTCTGTGTAGCTTTGGAGCCTGTCCTGGAATTTGCTTTGGAGACCAGGCTGGCCTTGAATTCACCTGCCTCTCGAGTGCTGGGATTAAAGGCGTGTGCCACCATCGCCTGACAACTCAATGAAATCTTAACAAAATATTAATTCAACTTCCAGAATATAATCCAAGGCAGGAAGATGGCACATGCCTATAATGCCATTACTTGTAATACTGAGGCACGAGGATTAGAAATTTAAACTTAAGCCACGTGTAAGTGGTACACGACTTTAATCCTAGGACTTGGGAGGCAGAGACAGGCTGATCTCTGCAAATTCAAGGCTATTCTGGTCTACACAGTGAGTTCCAGGACAGCCAGCGCTATATAGTGAAACCCTGTCTTGAAAACACAAACAAGAACTTGAAGCCTAGCCTGGGTTCCGTGCAATCCGATCCTTACCGGCGGTCCTAGGCCCATCATAAGCACCTGCTTCTTCCCCATCTCTAAATATTTTAAGGGTTGGGTAGCCGCTGACTCCATACTTATTACAGGTGTTTGTGTTGGCAGTGCAATCCACCTAAGAGTAGACAGAACAAGAGTCATTTTGTTATCTACGTATCTGCTGAAAGATCTTAGTCTCAAAACATTACGACTAGCTATACCCATAGAGGATCAACACTTCTTGGCATACTCACCACAGGTCATTAGACCTTAAAGATATATTAGTGCTATCTAACTAGATCAGAACTGCCTAAGAGATGCTTCAGAATTTAGATCCCTTGGCCTCACATAAAAATTCTAAAGTTAATATCCATTTCAATCATTTCAATAATGCCCCCCATTCCTTTTTACACAGATCAAACCCAATGCTCTACTACTGAGCTACATTCTCAGTCCCAACAGTGATTTATTTTGGTAACAATCATTACAGAAGGCATGTGCTTAGTATGCCCACCTTTATCTGGGATAGGGTATAATTCCGTGCTCCCCCCCCAGGGTTTCTGTGTAGCTTTAGCGCCTTTCCTGGAACGCACTCTGTAGCCCAGGCTGGCCTTGAACTCACAGAGATCTGCTTGCCTCTGCCTCCCAAGTGCAAATAATTTGTCTATTGTAAATGCATCAATACTTGTTACATAAAAGAAACAATTAGTTTAAAACCACAGAAAACAGATTAACCTTTACAAGATTCTGAGGTTTGATCCTTATGTCCTAAGATGGGTAAAATGAGGTTCAGAAAATATACAACTTTATAGCCTTCTAAGTAGCTTTATGCCCCTGGTCACAAGAAATAAAAATTACAATATGACGTTTTTGCTATGGCAAGTTGTTTAACATCAGGATTCAATATAGTTTTAAAAACTTCTTATAGCCAGGTGGTGGTGGTGGTGGTGGTGGTGGTGGTGGTGGTGGTGGTGGTGGTGGTGCACGCCTTTAATCCCAGGAGGCAGAGGCAGAAGGATCTCTGAGTTTGAGGCCAACTTGGTCTACAGGACAGCCAGGGCAACACAGAGAAACCCATTCTCAAAAAACAAACCTTCCAATATACAAACTACTAATCTGGTTAGTAGAGACATGACCTTTAAACTGGAACACAGTGAGCTTATTCCTTCAGAATACTACAGAATGGCCCAATTTATTAATCATTACTACTTTTGCCTGTTTGTTGGAGACAAGGTCTCAGGTAGCTCAGGCTAGTCTTAAACTTCTAATCCTGTCTGTACCTAGCAAATGCTGACATCCTAGGTCAAAACTATGAAAACAAATACCAACCTTAAATTTACCACTTGGCTACATACTCAGCAATATCCCATGTCTTTTTTTCTGATCCCATTACTGACTATCATCAGGGTAGATTAGAGAATTCACTATTCCTTCTCATGCTTACAGCTATACCTTTATTGTCTTTGTCTGCCCTTAGTTCTTATTTACCATGTTCTTATTTTAAAAATTCTTTTAACTTTTATTGATTCTTTGTGGATTTCATATGTGTATTCTGATCCCACTCATCTCCCTGTCCCCTTGCATTCACCCTCTGCCCTTGCAACCTCCCCTGAAAACAAAACAAAATTTAAAAGAAAAACCAAAAATAAAACCAAACAAACCAACAAAAAAAGAATCTGTGGTGTGAATGTGGGTAAGCTGGATCTGAGGACCTGAGAACAGGAGAACTGGCCTGGCTCCTTGCTGCAGGCTGCACTGGGTGATCCAGCTAGGGCAGTGCTGGAGAGCTTGCCCAGGTAGTGACCATGAAAGAAAGCTGGTGGGCTGACCAATCCAGCTACCACCCAGGCCCAGAACCAGGGCTAGAGTTGGCCCACCCCAACATCCACCTTATCTATGAAGGCTAGAGCATGTGACAGGACAAACCTACAGATCCAAACAGTAGGACCTCTACAACACAGGACAACAACAGGAGCCAAAAGGAGCCCCAGTGAGAGTCCATTATCAGTGGTGAAGCAGAAGCCAGGGGAGGCCTGGAATCAGACCAATGACTCCTGGCAATGAACACTTTCAAGTGAAAATAAATGGACTAAAGGATAAACTGTGACACTCAATGGGCCACATTACAGTTTCTATGACAAGACCCTCCCCCTCTTAGTGTTTTATTGTGTTTATGAGTGCTCTGTCTGCACCAGGTTCAGAAGAGAGCATCATATCCCCTGGGACTGGAGGTACAAATGGTTGTAAGAGAACTGGGAAATAAACCCATGTCCTTTGTAAGAGAGGCCAAATGCTCTTAACCACTCAGCCACCCAAAATTCACTTGGGCCAGTGAAAAGGCCCAGCATGTAAAGGGACTTGCTGCCAGCCCAAGGACTCACACAGGTAGATGCGCACATGCCCCCACACACATGCAATAAAGAGTATTTCATATTCCTTTCTGGTGACTCCACGGATGCTCACCTTTGCTAATGGCACTATTCCTTTTAATCTAGTTGCTGCAGCTTCATACTCAGGGGCAAGCCTCTTGCAATGTCCACACCTATTTACAAAAAAAAAAAAAAAAAAAAAAGTCAGATTCTTAGTTTAACACAAACTTACTGATTTCTTATCTAGGAAGAATCTCAAATCATACTACTGTTTTGGTGTTTTTTTTTTTTTTTTTGAAGACAGGGTACTGTTACACAATCCCTAGGCTGTGACCTTCCTTATGCTGATTGTAGGCACGCTATACCAATTATTCAACATCAAGCTGGAACCCAGACCTCTGATTTTTTTTTTTTTCAAGACAGGGTTTCTCTGTGTAGTTTTGGTACCTGTCCTGGATCTTGCTCTGTAGACCAGGCTGGCCTCCAACTCAGAAGATCCGTCTGACTCTGCCTTTCAAGTACTGGGATTAAAGGTATTCACCATTTCCCAAATTCTGGTGATAATAGACATGTGCCACCTTGCCTGGCTTCTTTCCTCCTGTTTTCTATTTTTGCTGTCTGTAGGGAGGTTACAGAACTCTTCAACCTCCTCAAAGTGATCCCGCTGCAACCCACTGGGCTTTTGAAGAGATAATGTACAGCTGGTGCCAGCCGTGACAAGAATGTACCACACCCCTAAATGCATGGTAAGCACACCTGTGGGACCGTTAGGCCTTCCTGGATAGAAGAGCAGGTGTTTCAGGTAACCCTCTGGGGAAAGTATACCAGCTTATGTTTTGATCAGTTCTCATGGTCAAGTGAGAACTATAAACTCAAGCCCGCTACCTCCTTAATAGTGCTTTCTAATGTGCTGAAGCTCAGGTGGGATGTTTGCTGCTGTTGTTTTTTAAAGTTCTTTAAGACAAGGCTTCTCCATGTAGCCTTGGCTATCTTAGAACTCACTCTATAGACCAGGCTGGCCTTGAACTCGCAGACCCACCTGCCTCTGCTTCCCCAGGGCTGGAATTAAAGGCGTATCACCTTCTGGCCTTGGTTTTGTGTGTGTGTGTGTGTGTGTGTGTGTGTGTGTGTGTGTGTGTGTGTGTGTGTTAAGACAGGGTCTCACTTTGTAGCTCCAGGCTATCCTGAAACCATACAGCCCAACACATCCTTAAAGAGGCCTCATTCAGCTTAGTGTGCCTATGACTGAATCAACATCTTCTGTACTTCATTCTATGTGGCCATCCAGCTGGTTCTGTTCAGTTACATTGGAAGAAGAAAGAAAAGGCACTTGATGCTGATTCATGGTGATTGTCTGTCTGTCTCAAGACATGATCTCACTTAGGTAGCCCTGGCCGGCCTGGAACTTGCTCCGCAGACCAGGCGGTCCTAGGCCGTACAGCAATCTTTCTACCTTTTTCTCTCTTACAAGTGTTGGGATTACATGCATGTAGCATCCCCACCCCGTTTCCAAGGGTTTAAAAGAATGAATTTTAAAGGATACGATGTGGCTTCAGAGAGGAAAGAGTAGGTACTCAAGGTGAACATCGGAGTTACTGTACAAGAAGTCTGCAGCTTATGACTCCAGCCAGTAACACATACAGCATGGGGAAGGAGAGGCAGCAGTCGTCTACAGTCACACAGCAGCAGAGGAGAGAGTCCATCTCTTCTTCTCTTTGGGGACAGGGTCTTTTTCTGTAGCCCAGGCAGTTTCAAACTTACAATGCTCACACCTCAGCTTCGGAAAAACTGAGCTAACAGGCAGCTAGCAGCTTGCCTATCTCTTGCTGTTGACTTTCTATTGTAGTAACACACCATTAGAGTAAAAGTTAACATCTTTACCTCAACTATCCTAAAAAAGGAAAAAAAAAAAAAAAAACTGTCCATTTTACAAATATATCTAAAAATACCCAGAGAAGGCCAGGTGCGATGGCAGGTGGATCTGAGTTTGAAGCCAGCCTGGTCTACATAGTGAGATCCTGTCTCCAAAGAGAGATAGAACACATTAAAATAAAAAAGTATGCAGGGCCAATGTTGAGAATCCCCAAGAAGCCCAGCACAAAGGCACATGCCTGTAATTCCAGCACCTTTGAAGCTGAGGCAGGAAAGCTACTGAGCTCGAGGCCATCAGCCATACAGCAAGTTCAAGACCAAGCTAAGCTTATAAACTCTCTTCCCCTACCTGGAAGAGGGAAGGGAAGAGAGAGGGAGAGCAGATGGGGGAGAGGAAGAGAAGGGTGGGGGAAAGGATGACTCCAAGCTGGGGAAGGAGCTCAGCTGCAGAGTGTTTCCTTACCACGGGGAAGGCCTGGGGCTCAGTGTCCTGGACTGGGGTGGGGCAGCACTGCAGGACAGGTCAGAGGTGACAGCACCCACTGACTGCCACCCAAGCCCGACAGCAGGAGAACAAACACCACCACTCTCCTTGATCCCACAACAGTCTATTAGTAAACATTTGTTTAAGAAACAGAGTTGGAGAGATGGCTCAGCAGTTAAGAGTACTTGCTGTTCTTGCAGAGGAACTGAGTTCTGTTCCCAGCACCCACAAGGTGACTCACAGCCACGTGTAACCCCAGTTCCAGTGTACTTGATATCCTCCATTACTACACATAAAAACCTCACAGGCAAATGCCTGAACTCTTGGTCTCTCTCTGCTTTGGCACACCGTTTTTGGAAAGGACTGGGAGGTGTGTCACCGAAGGGGAGAGGGGTCCAGCGTTAAGGCTTCAACACCCCACACCATTCCCGTTTGGCCCTCACCGCCTCCAGGCTGTCCCGATCTGTGAGCAGAGCTCTCAGCGACAGCCCCCGCTGATGGTCACCGACTCCAGTCCTCCATCACAAAGCCCCTCCGAATAAACCCTTCCTGTAACAAACTGCCTTGGTCCTGGTGTTTTGTCCCAGCGATAGAAAAGTACCCGAGACACAGTGAGTCTGGGAGGAAATCAGCGTACTACAGGCTGACACCAAGCAACTGCTCTCTACAGCAGCACCAGCCACAAGGCAAACAAATGGACAAGGTGGGTTCTTATTCCTCGGATGAAAAAGACGGCAACCAGCCAGGACTGGAAATCCGGTGCACTTTAAGGGAAATCAAGGTCTGTCACAGAACCCACTGACTCTTTTACCTGCCCGAAATATTAAAACGGAGAATTCAGCCGGGCGGTGGTGGCACAAGCCTTTAATCCCAGCACTTGGGAGGCAGAGCCAGGAGGATCTCTGTGAGTTCGAGGCCAGCCTGGACTACCAAGTGAGTTCCAGGAAAAGGCGCAAAGCTACATAGAGAAACCCTGTCTCGGAAGAAAAAAAAAAACACCGGAGAATTCACCTACTCTCGGAGAGGGTGCTTAGCAGCAGACAACTCCAACACACATTTACTCAGTAATCACTTCATGCTGCACTGTGTCAGGTGCAACTATTTTAGCCTCCGATAAAAAGCTGGCTGTTCTTTCCCTATAGAAACCCCAGTCTGGAGGAGGATTAAGAGTTACTTTTTTTTTGGGGGGGGGGGGGGGGAAGGCTGTAGTGAAACCTCAGTGTTGAATAGATGACCCTGCTGGCAATGTGGGAGATGACTTTATCTTCTAAGCCTACTGAAAGCAGACACCACAGCAGAAATCCACCCAACTCTTGATGGCCTGTGCATGATGGGATATGTAGTCTTGAGGAAAGCAGGTGCAGCACTTTTTAGGAGAAAGATGAGCCTGAAGCCAGGTGTGGTGGCGTATTTAGGATAGGGGCAAAAGGATCTGAAGCCCAGCCAGGCTACAGGAAACCCCATCTCAAAAGAAAAAAAAAAAGGGAGGCTAGAGCAAGAAGATTTTGAGTTCGAGGATCTTGAGTTCGAGGTCAGCCTGGACGATACAGAGGAAATGGTTTAAGAAAAAGAAAAGCCCAGCCTGGGCTACAGAGTGAGAGCCAGAACTACAGAGAGAAACCCTGTCTCGGAGGGGGAGGAAAAGCTTCAATATTAAATATTTATGTAAGTATTTTCCATAATGGCAATTGAACATGGCAAGCACTGAGCCATATCCCAAAGCCTGAACTAAAAACTGCTTTAAACGCATTGTGTAACAACCCACAATTCTCCAAATGTATGGCCCCTCCAGTCAAAGGAGCCGGACCCAACTGACACCCCCTCAAAGTTAACAGCATGATTATGTAACTATGATAAATTGTTTCTAAGAGAGAACATGAATTCTAGGGATGTATAAATGTCACCTATGTGTTATCAGTACTGACTGTTAGCCACAGAATGCCCCAACACAAAATAGCCCACGCTGAAACACACTTTGCTTCCTGTCTCTAGTATATCCTGATTCAGGCAGTCTTCACTACAGGACTTTTGAGTGTGACCCATCTAAGTCAGGCAGATAAGCTTGGAATGTATCGTTCCCACTGGGTCAGAAGCAAAGATAAGTTACAGTCTAATTGTTTTACTGGTACTTTTGAATAGTTCTGAATTAAGGGCCATTGTGCCAGAAGGGCAAAAAAACAAAACAAAAAAAAACACCACACACCTATTGAACTATTTCTGTTATATTAGTTTGCTGTGGTAATAATTTGTAAATTACCCAACCCACCACTCTAAGTGAAAAACCAGAAATGCTATTTGCTCTCCCTTCCCATGCAAGTTCTTATTTGGTCGCACTCACTCTAAAGATTCTACGCTTTTGTTAGGTTAAGCCGCCCCTCAAGTGGTATAACTCTCCAACAGTGGTTACTTTCTCATTTGAGTCTTAATTTCTGTAATTATCTAAAGCTGACAATGATGATAGATCCTAGTGAAATTATTCTCGTTCATTTACTCTCTTTTTAATGGAGGCCTCTGCAGCTTAATGTAAAACATTGTATGCCATGCCATGGACAAAATAATGGCCTGTCTCACTCAAGTAAGCACTTAGGATCGTTCTGCAGCCACTGAGTGACCTTGGTTAGAAACCGATGGTTCTGAGGTGGGGGACGAGAAGAAATACCTTGGGACCCAGGACCCGTACTCCGCCTCCTCCCGAAGGCTCTAGGATGCCTGCCCGATCTACAGACAAGGGGACGTCTACACTGACTCACCTAGATACTGAAAGATACCGATCGGAGGGGGAGGGGATGGGTAAGTCCTCCCCATAGGAAGTGCAGCAAGAACACGGAGGTAAGGACGTGGCCCTGAGCGGGAACCCGGGCTTTCTCCTTCCCGGATCTGCCCCTGCCCCCACCCCGAGTCCGGGCGGAGCGCCTCCGGGCTGCCACCGACCGGCCAGGAGGCGGCCGCAGCCAGGCCCGCCGGGGGAGTGGAGGGCGCCCGCGCTGCGTAGGCCCAACCGCCCCCCGCGCCCCGCCGGTCCTGCGGCCCCCGATCCCGCAGAAGAGTGGCCTCACCAGGGGGCGAAGAACTCGACTAGCATGAGGCCCGCTGAGCCCGTGTCGGAGACGCGACTCTCGAAGTTTTCGTCCGTGAGTTCCAGCACGTCGGAGGCGGCGGCGAGGCGGGCCGAGGCGAGCAGCAGCGCCACGCCCGGGAGCAGCGTTAGGCGGCTGAAGCGCATGGCGGCGAGACGCGGCGGGGGGCGGCCGGAGGGTCGGGACCCGGGCGGGGGAAGGTACCGAGAAGGGAGAACCCGCAACCTGCAGCCGCTGCCTGCGCTCGCGCGTCTGGCCCGGGCGGACCTGCTGCCGAGGTCCCAACCCCCTAGGCCGGCTCGGGGGCCGCAGTGTGGCAGCCGCCGATTGGCTGCATCCCCGCTGCGTCGGGCGGGATGAACCAGCTGGTAACTGCCGATTGGCGGGCGCGCGGGGCCGGGCGGAGCGGACGCTGTGGCGGAGGCCGTGGCGGGGGTCGGCGGGAAGGGAGGCTCTGCGCTGCCGGAGCGGCCCTGGGCTCGCTCGGCCTGCAGAGGGGGAGTGGAGCGCAGGGCGCCGGCGCGGGAGGCGGAGGGGTGAAGTCAGGGCTGAGTGGGCGGAAGTGCGCTGGGGCTGAAGTCAGGCCCGGAAGCGGGCCCGAGGGGAACTGGAGCTGCCGCGCTCCCTCCTCCCTCCCTCGCTCGCTCCCTCCCTCCGGGGCGTTGGGGCGCTCGCACACTTGGGCACACTTGGGCACCGTACGACACGTTTTCCAAATGTCAGGCTGTTGACTTGTCCAATTCTAGGGCGTAGTCACCCTACATCCTGCCGCTGCCCTACCTCGTATCCTGCTCGGTCAGGTTCACGTGAGGTCTGTCTTCTTTGTCCAGACTTAGGCCTTCTGCCCCCTTGCCTGCGACGTTTTCACTGATGGCTGTGTTTTGTTCGTTGGGAGAGGGTGGGTAATTGAGGATTGAACCAGGAACCTTGTACAAGGCTGGGCAAGTGATCCATCGCCGAATTATATCGCTGGCCCTAGCCCTTTTTTGACTTTTTGAGACATCATCTCACCAAGTCTCCCAGCTTGGCCTCGAGTTCATTCTATAATATTGTTCTATAATCCTGGCAGGCCTAGAACTTCCCCGTCCTCTGGCCTCAGCCCCCCAAGTATCAGGGACTGGTCTGCACCACCAGGCTCAGGCTCAGCTTTTGCTTTTTTTTTTTTTTTTTTTAGGGGGGGGGACGACAAGGTCTCACTATGGCGCTGGCTGGCCTGGAACTAGCTATGTAGACTAGCCTGGCCTCGAACTCAACAGAGATCCACCAGCCACTTGAGATTAGAAGTATGCGTCTCCACTGCCAGCCTTTTAAGCTGAATTTTTAAAAAGAAATATTTAATCACAAATGCTGTCAGAAAGTGAAAATACCTGGATATTTAGTTGACTGGAAATATCTTCTGTGATTCCTCTATCTTTTGCATAAACAAACAAAAAACCAAAACCAAAGAACAAAAAAAAAAAATTTGAGTCTTTCAATGCGTTTGTACTTAACTGCTCGTGGTTTCTTCGTGTGGGCTCCTTAGATCTCTGAAAGGCAAAGAAGTGTGGGGGGGGACTCTAACCTTAATGAAACTCTTGAGAATGAGATGACCCCTGGTTCTGTTTTCTTAACAGACATGGCACAGGACCAAGGACACGTACAGCTACCCAGAGCTGATGCTATTCGTTCTCGGCTGGTCGACACTTTCTCCCTCATAGAGCATTTGCAAGGCTTGAGCCAAGCCGTGCCGAGGCACACTGTCCGGGAGATACTTGGTTAGCAGCCTGTTGGGTCACCACTAAATGTGGCATTCCTGTCCACATCCTCAAAAGATAGAAAGTAGAGACCTCTTGAAGGGTGGAGCCAGGAATGGTGGGGTATATGACTGAGTTGGGGGGGGAGTCACAAGTTTGAGACTAGCCTAGGCTACATAGCAAGATCCTGGTTCAAAACAACCACAACCACAGTAACAAAATAGGGCTGGCCAGATGGCTTAGCGAGCGAAGGTGTGTGCTGCCGTACTGCTAACCTGAGTGTGACTCTCAGGACCTACCCGGAAGAGGCACCAGGAGTTCAAGGTCATTCTTGGTTATATAGTTTAAGGACAATATGGGTTGTATGAGACTCTATATCAAATAATGGGACCAGTGAGATGGCTCAGGGAGCAAAATGTACTTTGCTGCCATGTCTGAAAACCTGAGTGCCCTACCCAGGCCCCACATGGTGTAAGAAAACAGTCTACTCCTGCGGTTGTGTATACACACACACACACACACACACACACACACACACACACACAGAGTTTTGTTTTTTTTTTTTTTTTTAAAGTACAAATAAAAGGACAATTTAGGGATGAGACGCTACACTAAACTTGATAAATTCAGGGCTTTAGACCTCTATCCCTTCCTCTGAGTCCTAGTTAGGTAACCCGGACTTTGCCAAGTTTCCACCAAAGGTATTTAAAACTTGGAGGTTTCTGGGCTGCTTATGGTGGCACATGCTTTAAGTCCCAGCGCTTAGAAGGCAAACAGGTAGGTGGATCTCTGAGTTGGAGAGAGCCCGGTCTACACAGCCTGTTCTAAGCCAGCTGGGACTTGAGGTTTGTACCTGCTGCTTTCATGAGCACAGTCAATTCGAGGCATGAACTATACATTTTAACTTCACACTAATAGAATTCTTAGTCGCTTAGTTGCTTACAAGTCGCTTGTAAGAAGCAGCTTACAAGGCAGAGCTTCTACTTACTGCATGTAGACAGTCCATTATTTCACCAGTATCCCTACCCCCTACTCTACCTGCTGTCCACAGTCCCCCAGTCTGTCTGTCTGTCTACTCTCTGTTTCGGGGGGAGGCTTGGGACAGAAGGCAGCCTTACGTGTTGCCCAGTCCTGGTGGACTCAAGCTGAATGACAAGCACGCCCAGGTACCTTCTCCATTTTTCTTCCAGATCCTTCTCGCCAGAAGAAACTCATGTCAGGAGACCAGCACCAGCTTGTGCGCTTCTCCATAAAGCCCCGGCACATGGGGTACATCACACACTCCCAGCGAATGCTCAGCAGGCTCCGTGTGAGGTGCAGCCAGAGGCCACCTCTGTCCCTGTGGGCTGGATGGGTTCTTGAGAGTATCCTTTTGTGTTACTTGTTCTTATTGTGGCTCTCCCTCATCTGTTACTGACTTATTTTCCCTCTCTCAAACTATTTTCTTCAAATTCTCATATCTGACACTGCTGACCTTACTATTTCAGCTGCATAAGTGAGAAAGTACTCCATCTGTGTGTTTCCTTAAAAGAAAACAGGTCCCATCTTCTCAAAATTCATCATCTCCCTCATCTTTCTGAATACAATTGTACTGATGGTCGAAATAGGTGAGAACCGGTGCTGAATGAAAAAGGTAGTGTGTGGGAGATACTTTTCTTCCACCCTGATCATTTTATATTTTCAGATACCATCTCATTGTGATGGGGACAGATTTATTTATTCATTCATTTTCTGAGACCGAGTCTCACATAGCCTACACTAGCCTCAAATTCCATATGTGGTAAAGATGACCTTGAACCTGACCTCCTACTTGTACTTTCCATCTGAGATTACAGATGTGCACCATTATGCTTAGCTAAGAGAAAATGGACTCTGAAAAACCTTTTTTTTTTTTTTTTTTTTGGTTTTTTGAGACAGGGTTTCTCTGTATAACTTTGCGCCTTTCCTGGATCTCGCGCTGTAGACCAGACTGGCCTCAAATTCACAGAGATCCGTCTGCCTCTGCTTCCCAAGTGCTGGGATTAAAGGTGTGTGCCACCACCGCCCCGCTAAATTTTTTTTATATATTTATTATGTATGCAGTGTTCTGCCTATAGGCTAAAAGAGGGCACCAGATCTCATTACAGATGATTGTGAGCCACCATGTGGTTGCTGGGACTTGAACTCAGGACCTCTGGAAGAGCAGTCAATGCTCTTAACCTCTGAGCCATCTCTCCAGCCCACTGAAAAAACATTTCTATATTGTATGAAATGTATTAAAATGGAAGGACATCTCATTTCATTATTAACTCAGGCAGATTGCTCAGGTCAGGAGTGGTGATGGATGCCTTTAGTCCAGCACTTTGGAAGTTGAGGCAGGGTTATGAGTTAAGGCCAGCCTTACCTGTGTAGTAAAACTATCTAAAAAAAATTCATAAAAACTGCTTAGAATGAAAGGACAATAGAAATTTTTGATGGTGGTGGCACATGCCTTTAATCCCAGCACTTGGGAAGCAGAGGCAGGTGGGTCTCTGTGAATTTGAGGCCAGTCTGGTATACAAAGTGAGTTCCAGGACAGCCAAGGCAACAGAGAGAAACCCTGTCTCAAAAAAAAAAGAAAAGAAAAAGAAAGAGAAAAAAAAAAGAAGGGACTGGAGAGATGGCTCAGCGGTTAAGAGCACTAGCTGCTCTTCCAGAGGTCCTAAGTTCAATTCCCAGCACCCATGTGGTGGCTCACAACCATCTGTAGTGAGATCTGGTGCCCTCTTCTGACACACATACATACTGTATACATAATAAATAAGTAAGTAAATAGATAAATAAATAAATAAAAAGAAAACAACAACAGCAAAAGTCCCCATAAGTATTTATTATTTTGATTTCATATTGTCTCTTAATTTTTGAGGATTTTGCCAGTCTTATTTCTTTCTTTTTTTTTTTAAAGATTTATTTATTTATTATGTATACAGTGTTCTGTCTGCATGTTTGACTGCATGGCAGAAGAGGGTATCAGATCTCATTTCAGATGTTTGTGAGCTACCATGTGGTTGCTGGGAATTGAACTCAAGACCTCTGGAAGAACACCCAGTGCTCTCAACCTCTGAGCCATCTCTCCAGCCCCAGTCTTATTTTCATATTATGTAACTTGGCCAAATAAATTGTTTTGTGACAATCTGTTTTTATATATTCATTTTATTTTATATGTATACTTGTGCCTGCAGTGCCCATGGATGCCAGAAGAGGGCGTTGGGTTCCCCTAGACCTGAAGTTACAAATAGTTGTCCTCAGAATGGTTGCTGGGGATAGAATCCGGGCACTCTGCCGGTGTTCTTACTGCTGGGCATCTCTCCAGGCTTTGTAATCTTACTTGTTTAAAACCAAATGCTTACGCTTGTAGTTTAGCCCAAGGGTAGAGTGAAAACCCCTGAGATTGGCTCCCAGTACTTCAAACACAAGAAAATAAAAGCAACACATGCTTATTTCAATTGTAAGCACTATTCGAACTCATGAATCACAAGTTGTGATCTTTTTTTCCCCCCAACACCAGCAATTGACCTTGGTGAGACATATATACAAATGACAGTGTGCTATTCTGCTCCATCCATCATGCTGGATTTTCCTTCCCACCAGGGTGAATGTACCTGGTATTCTATAAAGTGACTGGTGTTGCTGTTGTGCTGTACTAGGGAGTAGCAACAGATGACTGCCCATATCAAAACTGCCTTGTCTAATGCAGTTGTATACTTTGCCTGGCCTATCTGATTCAATACTGCCTTCTACTCTGGAGGAAGAACGTCCACCATGAATTAACTACGGCGGCTAAGTCTCCTGGATTGACTGTATTGGGGTTCTTAGCTCTGTTTCCACTAAGGTTCTTTTGCCTTGCTAAGGCAGGCTGAATTCTTAGTTGGTTAGCTTGTTGGTGCTGGCATCTAAACCCAGGTCCTCTGCAAGAGCAGTAAGTGCTCTTAACTGCTGAGACTTGTAGTGTGTAGAGATGGGGCTCACTATCTAGCCCAGGTTAGCCCAGAACTTCTATGTAGCCACAGTTGTCCTCAGTTTCAGTTCTTCTGCTTCAGCCTCCCAAGTGCTAGCTGGATTAAGGTGTTCAACACTAAGCTTGAGTTTGTTTTTAATGTAAACTAGGCAGCACCCCCAGAGGACTGCCTTTAAAGGAGTACATTATAACACCAGGCTTATTTTGTTCCAGGGTCTCACTGAAAGTCTTGGCTGGCCTTAGTTCACTGTATAATCTGAGCTGCCTGTGAACTTTTGATCCTCCTGCCTCAGTCTCCCAAGTAGTAGAATGAAAGAATGGTTATATTTCATCTCCAGACAGTACACCTTTTCATTAGCTGACGCAGCATTGGCAGGGGTCTCCCCTGAATGTTCTGTCTCACGAAAGCAATTTCTCTGTTTGCTCTTCAGATTTTTCTTCAGCCTGCCTCTGCCTCCTGAGTGCTGGGATTAAAGACATACACCACCACCACCCAGCCATTTTACTGTTTTTTTTTTTTTTTTAAAAGCCAACAGTGGTGGCACATGCCCAGCACTTGGGAGGCAGAGGCAGGCAGATCTCTGTGCCTTTGAGGCCGACCTGGTCTACAGAGTGAGTTCCAGGACAGCTACAGCTGTCTTGAAAAACCAAAAAAAAAAAAAAAAAAAAAAAAAAAAACAACCAAAAAAAAAAGTTTTTTAAAAAAAGATCTCTCTCTCTCTCTCTCTCTCTCTCTCTCTCTCTCTCTCTCTCTGTGTGTGTGTGTGTGTGTGTGTGTGTGTGTGTGTGTGTGTGTGTGTGCGCGCGCGCACAAGTGCCAACAGAGGCCAGAAGAAGGTGTAGGATTCCCTAGAGCTGGAGCTCTAGACATTTGTGTGTTCTTAAGCCGTAAGCTGCTCTCCAGCCCCAGATTACATCATTGTCTTTATGGAATTCTGTCTGTGAAGGCAGAACTAAATAAACATTATTGCATTCTATTTTCCAGACTTCATTGTGGACCTCAGCACCTTCTACTACTATAATCCCCTGCTTCTGGGGGCCAGACTTTATTGTGTGTGTGTGTTTGTTTAATTACTTGTGTGTGTGTGTGTGGGGGTACATGTGTCATGGCTCACATGTGGAGGTCAGAGAACAACTTGCAGAAGTCAGCTCTCTCTCTCCTGGGGATCGGACTCAGGCTGTCAGGCTTCCCAGTAAGCACTTCACTCCCTGAGCTGCCTTGCTGGCCCAGAGCTGTTGTTTTGATTTAAGCTGCCATCATTGGTGAATTACACTACTTATTTACCACTAAGAAATAAAAGTCATCCTAGGACACATCAATTGTAAAAGGCATCTTTGAAATTATTCAGAAGTTTAATTTTTTAACAAGATCTAATTTCCTATTTCTATTTTCACTCTGTTTACAAGACTGATTGCTTTCCTCTTTAGGACAAACTTAAATGTATAGCATATTGTGGGGGTGTAGTACAGAGAGAAATTCTGTAGGGGTTGTATGACTGTGGAATGGGTTGTAAGTGACTTGCAACTGTTACTTATACTAGTAACAAGAGGTAAAGTATAGCTATTGTTTTATGGGTAATTCTACCCTGTATTACATAGGTTGAAGCAAGAGCACTGATTACTCTTGCAGATGATACAGGTTCGATTCTAACATCAATACAGTGGCTTACAACAGTCTGTAACTCCAGTTCCAGGGGATCTGACACCCTCTTCTGACTTCAAGCAGCGGGCACACATGTAGTACACACACACACACACACACACACACACACCGCGCGCACACGCACACACACATACACGCACACACACATAGACACATACATGCAGGCAAAATACTCATATACATTAAAAAAAAATCTAAGAAAGAAATTCAAGAGAAATGGACTAGTAGTGGTTACAACTCTGGTTTATAAGTGACAATCCTTCATTATTCAACTTCTCACTTAACTTTTATTTCTCCCTTGCTCTACCTTACAGAATTGATGGAATCCACAAATACTAAACTGTGGCCATTGAAGCTGGCTTTGGAGGTTGCAGATTGGTTTATTTTACTTAGCTTCATTGTAGAGATCTTTCTAATGTGGATGTCCAGCTTTACTCTCTTCTGGAATAATGCCTGGAATGTCTTTGACTTTGCTGTTACCATGTTGGTAAGGAGAAATAACCTTGGATTAGTTAATGGGACCAGCAATATGCCTTGGTAAATTAAATTAACTAAAACCTCCAGGAGGTCTTATATATATCTTATATATATAAATCTCATATATATCTTACTGATATATATATCATATATATTACTGATATATAGAAATTTATCAAATTGCTGCTTTGATTTTTTTTCTCTTAAAACTAAAAGTAATTGCAGAAATTGTCATTAGGAGTATCAGCCCCTAAAATGACATCTGCTAGTTACTGAGCACTAAGTGCCGGCTACGGTTTTAATTATTTTGTGTGGATTATCTTCTTTATGTTCTGTAACAACTCAAGGAATAAGCACTAATTTAATCCCATTTTTTAAATATATAAATAAGTTGAAGTACAGAGCTTAAATAGATTAATATAAAAAGACTAAATAGCAAACAGTCCCCAGAGAATGCTATTCAAAGAGAACACCCAGAAAACTCTGAAGAAGATGGCATGAAGAGGGACGACAGCCTGGGTTCTTTGGGTAGCCTTCCTTATTGCCTCTGTCTCCCACAGTCTCTGCTTCCTGAGTTTGTGGTGCTGATGGGAGTCTCAAGGACGTCTGTGTGGCTTCAGCTGCTGAGGATCTCCCGGGTGCTGAGGTCTCTCAAACTGTTTGCACGATTCCCTCAAATTAAAGTTATTATATTGGCTCTGGCCAGGGCCCTGAAGGTGACTTACACTGGTTAACCTAGAGTGGGATGGGGGACAAGGTAGAAAGACATGGGCTTACTATTTAATATGGTCCAGAAAAGTCATGAAAGGTTGTATGAAATGTTCTTGTATGAGAACATTTGTATGTCATTAGGAGCATCAACCCCTAAAATAACCAGTACCAGTTACTGAGCACTAAGTACCAGCCACTGTTTTAAATAGTTTATGTGGATTATCTTTATGTTCTGGAAGAACTCAAGATGTAAGCACTAACTTTATCCCATTTTTAAAAATATTTAAACAAGTTGATGTATAGAACTTTAAAAAAAAAAGTGAACTGCTGTGGTTTAGATTTGTGGATTTGGCGGGAGGTGGCTGTGTGGGCTTGCCTGGGCAGCTGGTGGGATCAGCCTTGCCTCACCTACCCCTGACTTGAATCCGGGCCTCTAGAGCATGACGTTCCTCCTGATGCTGCTGCTTATCTTCTTCTACATCTTTGCTGTAACTGGTGTCTACTTCTTCCAAGACTATTCCCGTTCAACTATCGAGGACCTTGAGTACAACATGTTCTTCTCGTAAGCATGGCTGAGGGCAACCTTCATGAGGGGAGAGGTTTGCGTGATACTGAGATGCTCACCCAAAGCACAGCAACATGAAAAACTAGTCTCCTGTAAGAGAGTGGGATAGAATACAAGGAGAAGAAAGGAAAGACGGGTAGGAAGTAGAGCCAGCTCTGATGTGGGGCCTAGGACAACCAGGTCTGGTTGGTTTGTTTTTTTAAGTTTTTTTGAAAAGTTTAATGAAAATGTAATTGTGTCATTTCCCTTTTCCCTTCCTCCCACT
The DNA here is from genome assembly GCF_004664715.2 of Peromyscus leucopus. NCBI lineage: Eukaryota > Metazoa > Chordata > Mammalia > Rodentia > Cricetidae > Peromyscus > Peromyscus leucopus. The sequence continues at coordinate 97,448,357 of NC_051066.1, read as the reverse complement.
AATCTCTCCCATGTTCCCTCTTCCCAACCCTCTCTTGCCCCTCCACTCCCACTCGACAGCCTCTTTTATCACTATTATATGGGTATATATGTGGCACAAATATGTAAATACAACTTGCTGAGTCTGTTTAGTGTTCCTTGTGTGTATATGATTTCAGGTCTGATCACTTTGTACTGGATAAACTAATTGGGTGATCATCCACGTGAGAGTAATCCTCCCTCTCTCCGCAGTCATCAATCAGTTGCCCTTAGTTACTTGTCTAGAGGTGGGACCTCCGAGATTTCCACCTTCCACATCAGCATATCTATTGGTTCATGTCTTGCCTTGACAGCCATATCCTGAGATATTCTGGCTGTAGCTTCACTGTCATTCCTAGGAGGTGCACTCTCAAAGCAGACTCTGCAGTCCTCTGTCTCTTAAAACCCCCTGCCCCTCTTCTGCAATGTTCCTTAAGTGCAGGAGCTGTGTGGTAGATATATCCGCTGGGGCTGGGCTCCCCATGATCAATTGATCTCTGCTTTATTTGTTTTCTATAATGATCTCTGTCTGCTGCAAAGAGAAGCTTCTTTGATGCAGGGTAAGAGATACACTTACCTGTGAGTGCAAGGATACGTTTTATTTTATTTATTTTTTTTATAACTTTATTTTATGTGCATCGGTATGAAGGTGTCAGATCCCCTGGAACTTGATTTACAGACAGTTGTGAGCTGCCATGTGGGTGCTGGGAAGTACTGTTCTTCCAGGTACTCTGGAAGAACAGCCAGTGTTCTTAACCATTGAGCCATCTCTCCAGCCCAAGGATAATTTTTAAAATGCAGTTAGGAATTAGGATTAGGCTGGTCTAGTAAAGTGGTTGTAGGTTTTCCTCTTAAGATCCATGATCTCACCAGCCTGGTGTAGTTGACTAGGATTCTAATACCAGACATGATTTGCCTCCTGTTGAGCAGGCCTTAAGACCTTAGACAGCTGTTGGTTACTTCCAAGATATGAGTGCCACTACCACACCTTTGGGGACATCTCACCATGTTGTCATTGTTGTGGTTCATGGGCATCACAGCTGGATAAGACTACTAATTGCTTTTCTTCGTTGGAAGACTGCATAGCAACTTCTGGTATTATGAAAGCTAGACTGCAGGACGAAGGTTTTCAAATTAGATCCAGCTCAAATCTTTTGAGTCTTGTGTCCAAAGTGTATCATGTCTTCAGCAATAAAAACCTCTACCTTTGAGAGGCAACCAAGGACAGCAGCAATAGCCTATACTGTTTTGTTTTGTTTTGTTTGTTTGTTTCTAGTTTTTTGAGACAGGGTTTCTCCGTGTAGCTTTGGAGCTTGTCCAGGCTGGCCTCAAACTCACAGAGATCCACCTGCCTCTGCCTCCCAAGTGCTGGGATTAAAGGCCTGCGACACCACCACCCGGAAAATTAACCCATTTCTATTAATCTATGCATCACATGTGGCTGGTGGCTTACTGGTACTTTCACATCTAGCTTCTTGGGCGGCTCCTAGCATCTCCCCAACTCAGCCCTCTTCTCCCTGTATCTATGTTTGGATTTCCCGCCTGATTATATCCTGCCTTGCTATAGGCCAAAGCAGCTTTATTTGGCCAATGGTAATAAAACATATTCACAGAGTAAACAAAGACATCCCACAGCAGAGATTTCTGTAGGTGTGTGCTAATACATCCAGCTGGAATCTAATTTTAGCAACATCTCAAAGGCGGTTTTGTTCTGTTTTATTTTGAGACAACATTCTCCTTTATAACCCAGGTTGGCCTTGGCAGATCTCCTGCCTCAGCCTCCCAAATACTGAGATTACTATAATTAGATACTTTCTTAGATTGTTTTATTTGTTTTGTTTTTCAGGCAAGTGGAGTTGGAATTTTCTTTGGGTTGCCAACCAGCTCCCAAATAAAAACACAGAGACTTATTATTAATTATGAATGCTTGGCCTTAGCTTAGACTTGTCCCACTAGCTCTTTTAACTTAAACTGTTTCTATTCATCTTCATGTTGCCTCAGGACTTTTTACCTTTATTTCATTCTGTATGTCCTACTTTCCTGCTTTCTCTGTGTCTGCCAGTCTGGCCCCTGCATCACCCTGGTGTCTCTTTTTCTTTCTTCCCCAAGCCTAAATTCCTCCTTCTACTTACTCTTCCTGTCGGGAAGTTCTGCCCATACCTCTCTCCTCACTATTGTCTGTAGCTAGAGTTTTCCTGCCTTGCCCACAGTCAGGACAAATCTCTGTCACCTGCCAGTCCCACAGCCACTCAGACCCAACCAAGTAAACACAGAGACTTATATTGCTTACAAACTGTATGGCCGTGGCAGGCTTCTTGCTAACTGTTCTTATATCTTAAATTAATCCATTTCTATGAATCTATACCTTGCCACATGGCTTGTGGCTTACTGGCATCTTTACATGCTGCTTGTCATGGCGGTGGCTGGCAGTGTCTCTCCCGCTCAGCCTTCCACTTCCCAGAATTCTCCTCTCTCCTTGTCCTGCCTATACTTCCTGCCTGGCCACTGGCCAATCAGTGTTTTATTTATACAGAACGATATCCACAGCACTATTGTCATTTGGTTTTTTATTAGATCAATCAGGTGCCTTAGGCAGACAAGGTAAAACAGCAACACATCTTTACATAGTTAAATGCAACACATCTTTGCATAGTTAAACAAATGCAACACATCTTTACATAGTTAAATATTCCAAACAGGCAAGACCTTGACCTAAATAATAAAAGATGGTCTTGAACTCCTGATCATTTTCCTGCTTCCACTTTCCAAGTTCTGGGATGACAGCTATATACCATGATCACACCTCTAAACTATTTACTTTTTTTAAATAAGACAGGGTCTCCATGGATGTTGTGGGGCAGGTCTTTAATCCCAGGGTGGGGGTGGAGGTGGAACAGGGTTTCACTATTTACCTCTGACTGGCCTGGAACTCACGAAGATCCACCTGCCTGCCTATTTGCCGAGTGCTGGGAATAAAGGCGTGCACCAGCACACTTGGCTTCAGCTCTTTCTTTTTCTTTTCCTTTCTTTTTTTTTTTTTTTCTTGAAATAGTGTCTCACTATGTAGCTCAGGCTGTCCTGAAACTTACTATGTTGATCAGGCTGGCCACCATGCCTGGCTGTCAGCTCTAGACTCAACACACACTTCTGTTTAAAAAAAAAAAAAATTGTAGCAGAGTGAGGTGGCTCATTCCTGTACTCTTAGCCCTTGACAGCTGAGGCAGGAGGATTGTTACCAGTTCCAGGCCAGCTTGGTTGATGCAGTGAGTTCTAGACTATGCAGGGCTACATAATGAGACTTTGTCACAGAAAAAAATAAGCTAAAAACCAACACAAGAATAGGGAAGAAGAAAATTTTAGATACTTTGTTTTTATGGGCAAAAGATTTCAGGAAAGAGCAAACCCAGTGCCTTATACATGCTGTGCAAATGCTCTGTGATGTAGCTTTAGTCCTTAATCTCCAAATAATTCATTTATGATTGTATGCATTTACATTTTAAATGTTATTTGTATGTATTATCATTTATTATATGGGATTGACATCCATTTATTTGTCTAGCAGTTGATATTGTTCTGAAACAATTACAGATATAATGTTAGATAGGAATGTTTGTTAAATTTCTTCTATTACATAAAAAAATAACATATAAAATTTATATGGAGTAGGAGTCAGAGAGATGACTCAGTGGTTAAGAGCACTGGTTGCTCTTCCACGGGACTCAATTTTAATTCCCAGTGCCCACACAGCAATTCATAATTATTTCTAACTCTAGTTCCAGGGGATTGAGTTCTCTCTTTTGGCATGCATGTGGTTCATGGACACACAAGCAGGGAAAACATCTATACACAGAATAAAAAAAAAAGGACCTAGAGACATGGTTCAGCAGTTAAGAGCATTGACTGCTCTTGCAGAATACCTGGGTTTGATTCCCAGCATCCACATCTACATAGTGGCTCATAACCACCTGTAATAGTTTAGGGGATCTGTCCTCTCTTCTAATCTCAGGCACCAAGCATGCATGTGGTACACACACATACATGCAGGCAAAATACTCATGTACAAATAAAGAAATTCATAGACTTGTAGATTATGAGCTTTAGAAAAATGGTTTTAGTTGGTGATTTGTCTTTTAAGAGTTCAGTCAGGGCTGGCAGGACGGCTCAGTGGGTAAGGGTGCTTGCCACCAAGCTGGATAACCTGATCAAACCTGGAACCTACATGGTAGAAGGAGGGAACCAACTCTTGAAAGACATCCTTTGAGCTCCAGATCTGGGCAGTGGCATGTACATGCACACACACACACACACACACACACACACACACACACACACAACATAAGATAATGTAAAAAATTTAAAATAAAAGAATGTAGTCAGGAGCCAGGATGGTTTTAATCCGCGCATTTGGGTGGTGGAGGCAGGTGGAGCTCTGTAAGTTTGAGGTCAGCCTGGTCAATGTATTGAGTTTTAGGACAGCACACAGAGAAACCCTGTCTTGAAAAAAAATCAAAACAAAACAAGAGGCTGGAGAGATGGCTTAGTGATTAAGAACATTGGCTGCTCTACCAGAAGACCCAGGTTCAATTCTCAGCACTTACATGGCAACTAACAGCTCCCTATGACTCCAGTTCCAGTGGATCTGACACTCACATAGACACACATGTGCAAAACACCAATGCACATCAAAGAAATCAATAGATAATTTAAAAAACACATACAAAAGAATTTAGTTAGTATGTATTTATTGAGAAAGCAGCAGCCCCAGGACTAATAAAATATTGAGAGGATTTTCATGATAAAGGGGAACATAATAAAAAGTGATTTCAGACTGAAGAATGGTTAGCTAGAAAATATTGGAATATGATAGAAAAGGAGCCAAAATCAGAGCATATTACAAAGAAATGCCCTTATGTTGCTTTAAGAATAAGAATGAAGCCAGGCACAGAGGCAGGAGTTCAACTCTGTGAGTTCAAAGCCAGCCTTGTCTGCATAGTGTTCCAGTCTAGCCTGGGCTGCACAGTGAGACTCAAAACAAAAGCCAGTTTCTGAAAGGTTTGGATCTATGCTTCTGTATATCCTCACTCTGCTCTTTTAGGGACCTGCCAAATTCCCTGGTGACAGTGTTCATCCTCTTCACCTTGGACCATTGGTATGCAGTACTTCAGGACGTCTGGAAGGTGCCGGAAGCCAGCCGTGTATTTAGCAGCATCTATGTGGTCCTTTGGTTGTTGGTTGGCTCCATTATCTTTCGAAATATCATAGTAGCCATGATGGGTAAGCCTGGAGAAGGTGCAACTTGGCAAGGGGGATGGTGGGAAGAAACTGGCCATTTGGGGTTGGTGGGCTATTGGGAGAGAACCTAGTGTAGCAAGGAAGTTTGGATATTGGAATTATTATTTCACTTTTGTCTCCCCACTTAAGCATTCTTCTTGGTCTAGTCACTATCATTTTCCAACTCCTAATGGCCCTTTGGGGCAGTTACTAACTTTCAGAATATTAGAAACGAGCTGAGTGAGGAGATGACCCACCTGGAGGTTCAGTATAAAGCTGACATATTCAAGCGACAGATTATCCAGAGGTTAGCTTCTGTGTGTTTAAACCCAGTGTTATTTCTCAACTCATTTCCTGTTTCTTTTCCTTGGCCCAATGACCTCATTTTTGCCTAAACTTAAGAAGTCCCCATTCTACTTTTTCTTTATAAGCAATGGGGGTTTCTCTACTTAGTTTTCTTTCCTTATAGATCTGAATTGTTTATTATACATCTTCTGAGTTGTAGCTTTTTTTTCTAATTTTAATTTGTTTTGTTTTGTTTTATAGGAGACAAAACTGTCCCCTGAATCAGTAAGGTAAAGTAATAGCAACATGGATGACAGGTTAGGAGTAAGTATGTGAATTGGGATGGAATTATAAGAAGGAGTAGATGGTAGAAATCATCAGTACCCCAAAAATTACTTATCCATGTCCTAGCTCTTTAAAACCTATGAATGTGACTTTATTTGAAAAGGGGTCTTTGCAGATGTGGTTAATCTGAAGATCCTGAAATGGGCTGTCCTGCGTTATTTGAGTAGGTTCTAAATTAGCAACAAAGATCCTCTAGGAAACCATGAGAAGCCATGGCAGCAGAGAATAGGTGAACGTGTGGGGTTTGATTTGTTTTGTTGAGATAGGGTCTCTTTGTGTAGTCCTGGCTGTCCTGGAACTTGATGGCTGGCCTCAAGCTCTTGGAAAACCTCCTGCCTCTGCCTCCGATGTGTTGGGATTAAACATATGTGCCACCACACCTGGCTGATTATTTTGGGTTTTGTGGAGATTTTTTTTCTTCTTAAAATTTTTTAAAATTTTGACTTGGACATAGTAGTACATGCCTTTACCAATCATGACTGGCGATGATTGTAGTTTTAAACAGGGTAACTAGGACATCCTCATTGAAAGAAATAATGTGAACAAAGACTTGAAGCGATGAAATGTCCGTGAGTATATCTATAGTGAGAGTGCTAGTAGCAGAGAGAAGAGCTGCTGCAAAGATCCTAAACTGGAAGCGTACCTACTGTGTTTGAGAAACAACAATGCCCACTCTAAACGGAGCAGAAAAGGAGTGACGGGAGATGAGGGCAGAGAAATAATGGGTTGGGTATTAGCTACTCTTCTGCAGCTGTGCTAAAACACCATGACCAAGGTAACTTACTGAAAGGAAGAGTTCGTTTTGGCTTATGTTTCCAGAGGGAGTGGAATAATGACAGAGGGGGCATGGCAGCGGGTAGCCAGAGCAGGAAGCTGAGAAACCACAGCTTTAACTGCAAACATGAAGCAGAGAGAGTGATCTGGAAGTGGGACAAGGCTGTGAACTCTCAAAATCTGTCCCTAGTGGCATACTTTCTCCAGCAAAGCTCCACTTTCTGAAGTTTCCACAACCTTCCTAAATAGCATCACCAACCAGGCACCAAGTGTTAAAATACATGAACCTGTGGGAGACTGTAGGCAGAGTTCTTTGACGGGCTCCCCAAATGACCACACAGAGACATTATTAATTATAAATGCTCAGCTGATAGCTTAGGCTTGTTACTAACTAGCCCTTTCAACTTAAATTAACCCATATTTCTTATCTATGCTCTACCACATGGTGGTACCTTCTTTCAGTGCAGCATATTCATCTCCTGCTTCCTCTGTGTCTGACTGGCGACTCTGACTTCCTTCTACCCAGAGTTCCCTCAGTTTGGCTCTCCTGCCTAACCCCTTTCTGCCTGGCCATTGACCAATCAGTTTTTTTATTATCAATGAAAGTAACACATCTTCACAGTGTACAAAAGGATTATTCCACAGCAGGAGGCATTGCTCATTCAAACCATCCCAGCATGGGAACATGATTCTGTAGGGCTATAGGAGGTTATTGTAGGCTCTTAGAATCTTATTTATAGCAAATGGAAGCAGAGCTCAGGAATGGCATGAAGTGATTTACATTTAAAAACAGGATCTTCTGTTGGACTAGTATGGGAAGGAAGAGATCAGTTATGAAAGATACATTGGGGATGGCTGAGCTAGGAAGTTCCTAAGCCTAGAGCCTGAGAACAGTTTGGCTCTTAAAGCTGTAAATCAAAGCTTTAGGGATGGCTAGGCTCAGAACTAGCATAATAAGTGGACTATTATATCTTGCAAGTATATTTGAAGCAATAAAATTTATTTCTTTATGTACAGAGAACCGAGTCAAGGAAAGCACTCTGAAGACTTACTAGAGCCATCTAAAGGGTCTGGAGCCAGTGATGCTGAAAACACTGATGATGAGAAAAATGATACCGAGAGAAGTGATACGGATAAAAGTGATGCTGAGAGAAGTGATGCTGAGGAGAGAAGTGATGCTGAGGAGAGAAGTGATGCTGAGGAAAGTGATGCTGAGAAAAAAGATGCTGAAGCTAAGAAAGGACAAAAAGAATCGTCAAAATCGAAAGTCTACCCAGCCCCCGCTTCCAACTCTTTATCCTCCTACGGTTCCTCTGTAGCCGATTTTGATTTTATTGGTAAGCAGAACGAGTCCTTCCATTTGAATCCAGGTTCGTCTTGCTTAATTCAACCACAGTCATTGTTTTGCAGCCCAGGATGACTTCAAACCCTCAATTGTCCTGCCTTACACTCCATACAACGGGAGGGCGGCATGCATAAGACATCCATGTTGTCACCACTTCCTCCCCTTTCTCCTTCCCCCCACTTCCCTTTTACACTTACACTGTCGCTCAAGTTAGCTTAGAACTCACTATGTAACACTAGCAAGCCTCGTGTCTCAACCTTCCAAGCTCTGAGATTGCAGGTGTGTACCACCACATCTGGCCTAGACATGTTTTTAAGAAGCGTTCTTCCTTACAGATAATTTGGACTGGGAGACTCTTGTGCATGAGAACCTGCCTGGGTTAATGGATATGGATCAGGACGACCGTGTTGTGTGGCCCAGAGATTCACTTTTCCGGTATTTTGAGTTACTGGAAAAGCTTCAGTATAACTTGGAGGAGCGCAAGAAGTTGCAAGAATTTGCAGGTGAGAACTTAAGGCAGTCCTGGGGTCCAGAAGTTTTAAGTATATGAAAGTAGCACCTTAGCCTCAATTACTCCTGCTACTCTAAAGCAGTAATTTAGAAAAGAGCTAGAAATCACCTCCACCAGGGGGCGCTCATGTCTTACAAGATCTGAAAGCTTGAGTCTTAGGAGGCTACTACTACATTGGTATTGTTGAGATCAGGCCAAGGTTTTGTGTGTGAATGTACATGTGTGCATTGTGATACAGAAAAGCCATAGGAACGTGGAACATTTAGGGGTCAGCAAGATGGCTCAGTGAGTACAGGTACTTGTTACCAAGCCTGATAACTGGACGGAAAGAGCCAACTTCTGAAAGTTGTCCTTAGATCTCCATGCTGTGCCATGGAGTTCAGGGCAGGATATCAAAGACTGTTTCTGTCTGTATCAAAATGTTACCTGAGGTTAGTTCTTTTCTTCCCAGTCATTCTTAGCCATATTCTGGTAGAGAGAGACAAGATGGAGGAAGGAAGAAGCAGAAAGGAACTTTTTAAATTTTTGTTTTATGAGTCAGGGTCTCACTCGTAGGTTTTTGTTTGTTTTCGAGACAAGGTTTCTCTGTGTAGTTTTGGTGCCTGTCCTGGATCTCGCTCTGTAGGCCAGGCTGGCCTCGAACTCACAGAGATATGCCTGTTTCTGTCTCCTGAGTGCTGGGACTAAAAGTGTACACCGCCACTGCCGGGCAGTAGTTCTTCACTATGTTGCTATATATAACCCAGGCTGGCCTCAAATCCCAGCAATCCACTGCCTCACCTGTCCAAAACACAGCCCAAAGTTATCTATTTATCCACCTCTTCCTTCCTTCCTTCCTTCCTTCCTCCCTCCCTCCCTCCCTCCCTTCCCTCCTTTCTTTCTTCTTCCTCCTCCTCCTCCTCCTTCATCGTTTCACTATGTAGCTGTGACTGGTCTGAAACTCACTATGTAGACCAGACTGACCAGGAATTACAGAGATCTTCCTGCCTCCTCTTTCCAAGTACTGGAATTAAAGGTTTGCTTTACCACACTCAGCTCAGAGTCCAGATCTTTAAAAAATCATGTTTGAAGCTTTCGTACAAGTGTACATTAGATGTTCAACATATCCCACATTCCTTCTTTGCTTCCTTGCTTCCTTCCTTCCTTGCTTGCTTCCTTCCTTCCTTCCTTTCCTTTTGGTTTTTTGAGACAGAGTTTTTCTGTGTAACACCTCTGGCTATACTGGAACTCACTCTGTAGAGGCTGGCCTTGAACTCACAGAGAATCCGCCTGCCTCTGCCTCCTGAGTGCTGGGATTAAAGGTGTACACCACCGCTTCCCGACTTTCCCCATGCATTTCTAACCTTTCCTTTCTTACCCTTCCTGCTACCCCATCCCCCCTTTAGCATTTATTTACTTACTGTGGAGGAGTGTGTGCATGCAGTGAGTGGGCAGAGGACAACTTCTGAGAGGCACTTCTCTCCTTCTATTATATGGGTTCTGAGAAGTGAACTTGGACAGTCAGGCTAGGCAGCAAGTGTCTTTATCTGCTGAGCTACCCTGCTGTCTCTGCCAGTTCTCTTTGTCCCCTAAGTAGTTACATCTGAGCTTTCTTTCATTTCATATATACATGTATGATCTTATGTATCTATATAAAATCTAGGAACCACAAATGGAGGAAATACATGGTATTTTATTTTCAAAGTTATTCCAAGACTGCAGAGCTCAGACCTTGACGAACTTGTTTATGGTAAAGAAAAGGTAGGTTTAAGTATCCTAGAGCAAATATCAGTTGAGATTTATGTGGGAATCTGGAACCCAGGAAGCAAGGTCTTTGGCAAACATAAATGTGTTCACACATCCTTAGCTGCTGGCCTCACAGTATGTCTCTTTACAGTCCAGGCCCTGATGAGTTTTGAAGACAAGTAGAGGTCCAATGGATGGCAGGCGTGTCTTTGGACTCAGCAAAAGCTAATGAAGGGAATAATTGGAAATAGAGAATTCAAAATATAAATATCTAATAAATACTGCTAATGAATATTTCTGGTAAGTTAACTAAATATTTTTGTGAGATGTAGATGATACAAAAAGGCAAAAGTTACTTCAAAGGCTATTGGAGCCTGTGCTTCTTCCTGGCCCACCAGCCTGTCTCCGGTCCCTGCTGGGACTCTTCATGACTGTACCATTCTAGCTCCTGTTCCTCTTCTAACTTCTGCTTCCTAGTAAGAACTCAAATCTCACTTTATTTTGGCTAGTCTGTGTAGGCTTCTATGTGGAATAACTAAATCCTCAGAGACATTAGTGTAGCTACTCGAGAAGTAATGTTTCCATTGTCCGCTCTGCTAATACCGTTCCTCTTGTGCACCATTAGCTTTCTTTCTCAGTGCTAGGACAGGACCCAGGGCTTCACACATGGTCGGCCTGGGCTTTACCAGTCACTTACACCCAGGGCTTCACACATGGTCGGCCTGGGCTTTGCCAGTCACTTACATCTCTAGCTTCCTTTTTATTGACTTTATTTCAATCCCAGAATCAGCCGACAATCCAGACCAAATGGTCCAGAATATTCCCGTGCACCATTAGCTTCAGCCACACATTATTCATACCATTTCTGGAAAAAGATAATGCATTTCTTCATCACCCTTGTCATAGACAAGGGAAGTTTTCATGTCAGTTTATGTTCCACGTTTTGTAGGACCTCAGAAGTGATCTATTTCCCATCAAGGCAGAGACACCTTGTTTGTTTGTTTGTTTATGTGTGATGCCAGAGATCAACCCCATATTCTCATGATCCTGCCACTGTTCTATAACCCAGCAGGAAGCCTTTTATAACATCCCGGAAGGAGTGACTATCAAGTGGTGGTTGGTGATGGACTATCTGAAGGTATCCCATTCCGTTATGGAAGGACTCAAGTCTTTTGGGTAGGTTTTTGGAGATAGGGTCTCTGGTTTCACCCCAGGCTGGCCCCAAACTTACTATGCAGTACAGGCTGGCCTTGAACTCCTGCCTCTTGGGTCATAGGGTTACATGACCAGCATATGACTTATTTCTTTGGAAATGCTTATTATTAAAAATTCTATCAACCTTGGCTGAGGAGATGGTTCAGTGGTAAAGAGCATTTATTACTCTTGTAGAGGACCCAGGTTCAGTTCCCAGTATCCTCATGGTGGCTCACAACTTCCTGTAACTCCAGGTCCAGGGATCTGACACCCTCTTCTGCTCTTCTCAGGCACTACATGCACATGGTGCACAAACAGATGCACATAGAAATGCAAACCACACATGCACATAAAATAAATAAACATTTAAAAATTCTGTTCCCTGTTGAGTGCTTGATCTATGTATAAACAATGTTATATATATATATTTACACGATACACTCTGTATCTGGAGTATGTATGTATATAAAACAACCCGATGTGTAAGACAAACTCCCACTTTAAATGACTTTTTTTGGGGGGAGGGTAGATTTTCAAGACAGGGTTTCTCTGTGCAGTCCTGGCTGTCCTGAATTTCCTTTGTAGACCAGGCTGGCCTCGAACTCACAGAGATCCGCCTGCCTCTGCCTCCTGAGTGCTGGGATTAAAGGTGTGTGCCACCACTGCCCGGCCCATTTTAATTTTTTTAATTGAAAACTTCTTTTTCTTTGAGACAGAGTTTCACTCCATAGTCCATGCTGGATTGGAACTTTTTATGTAGTCCAGACTGACTTGAGCTCTGTGGATAGTTAGACCTTGTCTCAAAAACAAGCATAGTGGTGAGATGGCTTGGTTGATAAGGTGCTTGTCAGTGAATTATAAGGATGTAAGGTCCTTATGAGCTCAGGTCCTAACACCCACACAGGAGCCAGGCATGGCAACGTGTCTACTGCTCTAGTTCTGGGATGCAGAGACAGGAAATCCCAGGACTCACTTGCCAGCCACTCTTGCCAAAACAGAGTTCCAGGTTCAATTAGTGTCCTTGTCTAAAAAAGAAATAAATAAATAAATTAGGTGGAGAATGATAGAGGAACACATCTGATGTTGACCTCTGGCCTCCACACATCTCTGTGTGAGTCTATTCCTGTACACATATAAACACACATGCATACAGCATTTCTACCCAACCCACCCCCACAAATAAAACAAATACCAAAAATAAGATACAGCCCTGAATGGTATACTTTAAAATGTTTTATGTTATATGATTTATCTGTCCAAACAATATATACAAAGGTTTTCTTTTTTATTAGATTTATTTTTTTTTCATTTACTTTGTATATGTCTCTATATGTGAATACCAGAAAGTGTGAGTGGAGGTGGGACTTGAACTCGGTTATTAGATTTCATAGCTGAGCCATCTTACCAGGAGGATTTCTTGAAATCAAGAACAACGCAGTTGGACAAATGCATCCTTGTAATCTCAGTACTTCGAGGTAGGGGCGGGGATCAAGAGTTAAAGGTTGAGCCAAGGACCGGCTCAGCCAGTTTTTACCTGTATTTCTGGTGCTTTATTGCTTTTTAGAGATCATCATCTGAGAACTAAGTGGAAATGGCTGAATTTGTAATTCTCCTTTTTGGGTGACTGGGTGACTTGTATGGACTAAGGGCATCTTCTTTGTCTTTTGTTATCTATCATTCTGCTTCGAAGAACTGGAATTACAGGCATATGACAAAATACTCAGCTTGAATAAGCATTTGTTTGTTTGTTTGTTTTTGTTTTGTTTTTTGTTTTTTTGAGACAGGGTTTCTCTGTGTAGCTTTGTGCCTTTCCTGGAACTCACTTGATAGCCCAGGCTGGCCTCGAACTCACAGAGATCCTCCTGCCTCTGCCTCCCAAGTGCCAGGATTAAAGGCCTGTACCACTTTAAGATTTCTTCCAGGTCAAAAAAACAAAAAACAAAAAACAAAAAGCAAAAAAACATAATAGAATTTTTAAATTTTTTTAAAGGTTTATTTTATTTATTACATCTACAGTCTGCATATATTCCTGAATGACAGAAGAAGGCACCAGATCTCATTACAGATGGTTGTGAGCCACCATGTGGGTACTAGCAGCTGAACTCAGGACCTCTGGATGAGCTGTCAGCGCTCTTAACCTCTGAGCCATCTCTTCAGCCCGAATTTTTAAATTTTTATTTATTTGTTTGTGAGTGTTTTTTCATGTACATGCCTTTTGTCCATTGGGGTCAGAAGAGGGCATCAGATTCTCTGAACTGGAGTTATAGACAGCTTTGAGCTTCCATTGAGGTGCTGGGAATTGAACCTAGGTCTTCTGGAAGAACAGCCAATACTGTAATTGCTAAGCCACTGCTCCAGTCTCATGTTAGAATTCTTTTTTTGTTTGTTTGTTTGTTTTATTTTTCTGAGACAGGTCTCTCTATGCACTCTTGGCTGTCCAGGATCTTGCTCTGTAGACCAGGTTGGCATCACACTCACAGAGCTCCTGCTGTCTCTACCTCCTGGGTTTGGGATTAAAGGCGTGTGCCACCACAGGAGGCTTCCGTGATAGAAATCTTAAACCCCTGTAATGTGAGCCGGAAATCAGTGGCGTAGGAGCTGGGCTGTGGGGGCCTCTGTTTTCTCTTCCTCTCTTACAAGAGGACCAGCTGAAGCCTCTTCTCCCATCTTCCGTCCCTCACTGCTTTGCGTTTGTTTATTCGTTTGGTGGGTTGCTTGAGACAGTGTCTCACTATGTAGCCCTGATGAGCCTTGAACTCCAGATCCTCCTGCTTCAGTCTGCCAAGTGCTGAGAATACAGGCTTGCACCACTAGAAGTCTCTATGGCTTCACCCCTTCCTTCCACGTCTCATACAGATGTCTCTGTTGCTCAAATAGAACAAAAGAAGGAAAGTCATCCTCGGAATAGATTCCCAGATAGTCTAAGTAACAAACTTCAAAGCTGTCAAAAAACAGGGTTAAAGGCATGTATCACCATGGCTTGGCTCTTAAAACGATCTTTAATTAGTTTGGTCTAACTTTAAAAGGTTATTGATAAGCCAGGCATGGTGGTGCATGCTTTTAATCCAGCACTCAAGAGGCAATCTTTCTCTGTGAGTTTGAAGCTAGTCTGCTCTACATAGTGAGTTCTAGGACACCCAGGCTGTATAGGGAGGCCTGTCTTAAGAAAGAAAAAGAGGGCTGGAGAGATGGCTCAGAGGTTAAGAGCACTGGCTGTTCTTTCTGAGGTCCTGAGTTCAATTCCCAGCAACCACATGGTGGCTCACAACCATCCATAATGACATCTGGTGCCCTCTTCTGGGCCTGCAGGTGTATATGCAGGCAGAACTTTGTATATATAATAAATAAATCTAAAATATATATATATTATTTTTTTAGAGTATTTTTTAAAGATTTAAAAATTTGTAATTAGCTGGGCGGTGGTGGCACACATCTTTAATCCCAGAATTTGAGTGGAAGAGGCAGGTGGATCTCTGTGAGTTGGAGGCCAGCTTGGTCTACAAAGTGAGTTCCAGGACAGGCTCTAAAAAGCTACACAGAGAAACTGTGTCTCAAAAAACCGAAATGAAAACAAAACATTAAAAAAATTATTTGTATGTACCTTTGCATGGGTGTGTGCGTATGAGTGCAGGTGCCTACAGAAGCCAGAGCTAGAGTTACAGGAAGTTATGACCTGCTGGACATGGGAAAATGAGCTCTGACAGTTGGAGCCATCTTACTAGCCCCTTTATTTACTTGCTGACCATGTTATATACATATGGACTGTGTCTTGATCACACCCATCTCCAGTTCTCCCGTCACTCCCGGACACATCCTACACCCTCCTCCTCCTCCTCCACCCGCTCTCAGGCCCTCGCTTCTCGTGATGGTTTTAAACCCATTGAGTCCAATTAGTGCTGCCTGTTGCAGTTTTGCCTCATCTTGCTGGCTTGGCCTTGTGTGGATCTTGTCCAGGTTACCATAGCTGCAGTGGGTCCGCAGGGCAACGGCCGTGTGCAGTCCAAAAGAAAGCGCTTCTGGCACTGCTCCACATCTTCTGGCTCCTAACAGCTTTCCACCCCCCTTTCCGTGTCCTGCGCCCTGTGTCGGGAGGTCGATATGGGTCCCATTTAGGGCTGAGCGCTCAACAGGCACCTAATCTCAGCCTTTTGACCATTTATGAGTCTCTGCTTTGCTGCCCGCTGAAGAATGAGGCTTCTCTAGCCAGGGTTGAGAACGGCACTAACCTATGGGTATAAACACAAATATTTACAGGGCAGATTGGCATCATGTCCATTTAGCAAAACAGTGGTAAGTTCTGCCCTAAGGCCTATGACCTCCCAAGTCATGGAATTTTGACCATGTTTACAGTATTAGACATGAATTTCTTCCAGTGGACCAGCGTTTATATTCCATCAGAAAGTAGTTGGTTACCTCTATAACTTTCATGCCACTATTATACCAGTGGGTACATCTTGCCTGGCAAATCAATATCATAGCATGCAGGTTCCAGTGCTGGGTAAGACCATTTATGTCTTTGATCCCCAGTAACCTTCATACCACCTTCTTATACCATGAAAGCTAACCATCAGGGAGGAAGTTTGCAGGTCAATTTCAACTTGATTTTTCTATGTCCTGCAACCCAAGTATATTATGTCTTCAGCAATAGTTTGTTTGTTTGAGACAGGGTCTTATTATGTAGCCTGGGTGGCCTGGAGCTCACTATGTAGACCAGCTGGCCTTGAATGCATGGAGATCTCCCTACTTTAGCCTTGTGAGAGCTGGGATTAAAGATACGCACCAGCACACCCTCCACCCCGCCCCAGTTGGGTCTGGGTCTTACCATTATTTATTGTTGTCATTTACGTGTGCAAATGTGTGTGTACATGTGCATACATGCCCTAGTGCGGTGTGGAGGTCAAAGGACAATTTTCTGGAATCAGTTCTTCTAGTGTGGATTCTGGGGATTGAACTCAGGTCTTCAGTTGTGCAGAGCAAGCTCTTTTACCGAATGAGCTTCCCTGCCTGGTCTTCTTGCATTGTTTCAACTACCATGTGATGTATGCTATTGACTTCCATTTTCTTGCCAGACCTCTTAGTAACTCCAGGGGAAATAGTCAACAGCCTGCTAAACATCTGCACTCGGGTACATAATTTGTAGTATGTCCCATACCGAGCTTAATTACTACTGTTCCTTCGAACTTTCCCCTTCCTCTTTGCTCCTGCTCTTTCTAGTGATTCTTGGGATCAAACCCAGAGCTTTGCGTGGCTCTGCTGGTGCTCTACCATCGAGACACATCCTTAGCCACTTGTCGCCTTTCTAATCCAGGGGAAAGTGCCAAATGTTTCCCTGGCTTGGAGGAATCCGCAGTAACCTCTCCCTGCTTAGCTCTGGAGGTCTTTCACAGAAGATCTTTTATTTGCAAAAGAAAACACTGATCTTGAGCTGGGGGTATGACTCCAAATATATTGCTCATCTAACATGTGCACAGCCTGGGTTCTCTTCCCAGGAAGAAAACTAGAACCCCATGTGGTGCTACATGCTGGTAATCTTGTAATGTTGCCACTACTAGGATCAGACTAGCTCAAGGCAAATTCTCTTTTTTCCTTCTCCCTCTTTTTAAAAAATCATATTTATTGCTGGGCATGGTAGCACATGCCTTTAATTCCAGCACTGGGGAGGCAGAGGCAGGCATTTCAAGGCCAGCCTGGTCTAAATAGCAAGTTCCAGGATAGCTAGGACTGTCTCAAAAATAAACAGTAAATAAAAAGATTACATTTATTTCTTTATTGCATGTGTGTATATCCTTATGTGCATGTTGAGGTCAGAGGACATCATAAAGGAACCAGCTCTCTCCCTTACCAAGTGACATCTGAGGATCCAACTCTGCCATTGGACTCTGTGGCAAGCACCTTCACCTTCTGAGACATTTTGCTGTCCCCTCCTTTTTTTTTTTTTTTTTTTTTTTTTTTTTTTTTTTTTTTGAGACAAGTTCTATGTTGCCTGGTCTGGAATTCCCTACATTCATAGAGTGGGCTAGCCTTAAACTCACAGAGATCCACCCAGCTCTGCCTCCTGAGTTCTGTGATTTAAAGGCATTTGCCACTATGTCCACCTCTCTTTTCAACAAACAAATAAACAAGAGCAGGGGCCTGAAGAGATGCTCAGTGGTTGAGAAAGCATCTACTGTTCTTGCACAGAACCCAAGTTAGGTTCCTAGCACCATGCCAGGCAGCTCACAACCGCATGCAGTTCTAGCTCCAGGGAGTCTAACACCTTCTTCTGGCCTACGTAGACATCTGCACTCATGTGCACATTGCCACTTTAAAAGTTTAAAAAGCAATAAAGGAAGTTCTCAAGTAGCCCAGGCTGGCCTCAAACTCACTATGTATGAGAATGATGCTAAACTCTGATCCTCCAGCCTCAACCTCCAAGTGTAAGAGTTTTAAGCAAGGCCATCATGCTTAGCTCTCTCTTTTAGCCTCTTCTTTGCACGGGGGTGGGTGGGGTGGGTGGGTGTGTGAGACAGGGTTTCTCTGTGTAGCTTTGCGCCTTTCCTGGAACTCACTTGGTAGCCCAGGCTGGCCTCGAACTCACAGAGATCCGCCAGGCTCTGCCTCCCAAGTGCTGGAATTAAAGTCGTGCGCCACCACTGCCCGGCCTGCTTAGCTCTTTTTAATAAAAAAATTTACATTTATTTCTTTATTTTGTGTGGAAGTGGCACTGGTGTACCGCAGTGCATGTGTGGAGGTCAGAGGACAGCTTGCATGAGTGACTTTTTTCTTCCATCTCTGTCAGCCTCGCAGACTGAGCCATTTCATCATCATCACTCTTTTCATTTTTGAGACAGGGCCACATGTAGCTCAGGCTAGCCTCAAACTAGCCAAGGATGCCTTTGAACTCTTGGTCCTTCTGCCTTTGCCTCCCAGGTACTGGGATTACATGTCTATACCACTACACTGCTTGCCTCTGCTTTATACATACTTTATAGATAAGTGACCTCTAGATATTTATGGTCATCCAATAGAAGTGATAGAAAGGGATATAGACTTCAGAGGTATAACATCAAAATACAAGGATGATATGTAAAATGTGTGTATGTATAAATTTTATTAAATCAGCTTACATTGAAATACAGCATTGCCTCACACCTGCGAAGCTGAGCATTTGACAGTCGCTTGACCCTTGAGGCTGGATGCCCAGCAGTTGCAGTAGTCCCACAGTGGGTGTCTCTCACTAGAGAGGCCCAGAACCACCTCAGCACTCCCAGTCTGGTGCTAAAAACCTGGAAATTTCTGGAGAGCTGCTGGTCCTCAGTCAGTGATGGGAACTTGAAGTAGCTGTTTCTGATCTGAGCAAAGGTCTGGGTGCTCTCCCATTTGGTGTGGGTCTTCCCACATTTCTTAAGGCTATCAGGACAATTCCTCAGGTACAGCTCCCTACTCAGGTCATCCTAATGTGTGGCAACTTGACATTAAAACCAGATGTCACCCCACAAAAGTGCTGACAGTGTTGACTTGAAGGTTTGTATTACCTTTCTGATTGCTCTGATCCAGGAAGCAGAGAGTAATTAGTACTGAGGCTTAGCTTGCTGTTTCCTTTTTATGCATCCAAGAACCTAGTTCATGGAACAGTATCACCCCCATTTACAGTGGGTCTTCCCAACTCAGGGATCTGATCTAGATAATCTCCACAACATAACATGCCCAGAGACTTGTATCTTCAGGGAACTTGTCAAGCTAACAACCAAATTAACCATCACAGGGTTCAAATAAATGTAGTAGGGTCAGTGAGATGGCTCAGTAGATAAACATACCTGCTGCTAAATCCAATAAAACTTGAGTTTGAGCTGGGTGGCGGCGGCGGCAGCGGCGGCAGCGGCGGAGGCGGCACACGCCTTTAATCCCAGCACTCGGGAGGCAGAGCCTGGCGGATCTCTGTGAGTTCCAGGCCAGCCTGGGCTACAGAGAGAGTTTCAGGAAAGGCGCAAAGCTACACAGAGAAACCCTGTCTTGAAAAACAAAATACAAACAAACAAAAAACAAAACAAAACAAAAAACCTGAGTTTGATCCCAGGGACCCACAGGGTAGAAGGAGACTGACTCCCAAAAGTCACCTTCTGACCTCTATAGGTGCACCATGGCTCAAGCGCCCTACTCCCACAAAAAGAATGAAAATGTAATTTTTTAAAAAAAATAATTTTATTTATTTTTATTTTATGTACATTGGTCTTTTGCCTGCATGTGTGTCTGTGTGAGGGTGTTGGATTCTGGAGTTACAGACAGTTGTGAGCTGCCATGTAGGTGCTGAGAATCGAACCTGGGTCCTCTGGAAGAGCAGTCAGTGCTCTTAACTGCTGAGCCATCTCTCCAGACCTGTAATTTTTTTTTAAGTTAAAAAAAGTAGAGGACTTAGTGAATGTACCAGTACAGGACTTGCACTTAATGAGAATCAACCATAAAGGCGGTGGGGTAATTTTGAGTCTCAGGTTCAAAAACTGATCTCCTGACACAGTTTCTGTTTGCCTCAGCAGGGTAGAGATTGTTAAGGCATTGGCAAACGCTTAAATTAACTGGTTAGGCACAATCCGCAGGACAGAATGAATCGCCTGAGCTCCTCTGACCACAAAGGATCTGGAAAATGTGAGGAATGCTTGGTTATCCAGGAAACACTAAACAGTTCAGTTACAAAGGACAAAGCAACAGGGAGAGACAATTGCAGCTTACAAAGGTTGGCAGTCGGTCTTGTCAGGCAGGGGTCACCTTGTAGGAGGTTTTGTCCAGTGAGCTTTCAGAGTTCTCAACTCCTTTGTCTGCCTATCCAACATAATCGGCCACATCACAGTATTCCAGTGTTCCACCCCACATCACAGTATTCCAGTGCTCCACCCCACATCACAGTATTCCAGTGTTCCACCCACATCACAGTATTCCAGTGCTCCACCCCACATCACAGTATTCCAGTGTTCCACCCCACATCACAGTATTCCAGTGTTCCACCCCACATCACAGTATTCCAGTGTTCCACCCCACATCACAGTATTCCAGTGTTCCACCTCACATCACAGTATTCCAGTGTTCCACCTCACATCACAGTATTCAGTGTTCCCCCACTCACATACAGTGCCCACCCACAGTATTCCAGTGCTCCACCCCACATCACAGTATTTCCAGTGTTCCACCCCACATCACAGTATTCCAGTGTTCCACCCCACATCACAGTATTCCAGTGTTCCACCCCACATCACAGTATTCCAGTGTTCCACCCACATCACAGTATTCCAGTGTTCCACCCCACATCACAGTATTCCAGTGTTCCACCCCACATCACAGTATTCCAGTGTTCCACCCCACATCACAGTATTCCAGTGTTCCACCCCACATCACAGTATTCCAGTGTTCCACCCACATCACAGTATTCCAGTGCTCCACCCACATCACAGTATTCCAGTGCTCCACCCCACATCACAGTATTCCAGTGCTCCACCCCACATCACAGTATTCCAGTGCTCATGTCACCCACATCACAGTATTCCAGTGCTCCCCACATCACAGTATTCCAATGTTCCACCCCACATCACAGTATTCCAGTGTTCCACCCCACATCACAGTATTCCAATGTTCCACCCCACATCACAGTATTCCAGTGTTCCACCTCACATCACAGTATTCCAGTGCTCCACCCCACATCACAGTATTCCAGTGCTCCTCCCCACATCACAGTATTCCAGTGCTCCACCCACATCACAGTATTCCAGTGCTCCACCCCACATCACAGTATTCCAGTGTTCCACCCCACATCACAGTATTCCAGTGCTCCACCCAGGCTCATTCATTTCAATTTAGCAGGACACGATTCTGGTTTTGCTCTGAACCTTATAATTTTAGTTTGCTTGTTCTATTTTTTATTTTGATTACTTGTAGGTTGAGATTTGTCTTATTATTGGTGGATCTTGCTAACCTGTAAGTGTTAATCAACACACCCAGCCTCATACACTTCTCCAACCCTTAGGTCAGCCTGAATCCTTAGCAGAAGGATTATCTACTGTTTACTACATCATGTGGACTGCCAAGCAGTGTCTCATTCTGGTCATCTATTATTCTGATATCTGATTAGTTAGGTGATGTTGTCTAGATGTTTCCTCTGGGGTTTGAATCATTCCACCTTCAGGAAGCTCCTTAAGCAGGAATGTAAACAACAACACATCTTCAGAAAGCCCCTTGAACTGACCAGATTCACCAGGCCTCTCCTTCCCAAGGTAAGCACTAAAAGATGAGAGTACCTTCCAGATTCAGGAAGCTGAGCTGTAAAGAAGACCCTCAGACCAGACCAGCTGCCTGGAAGATGCTTACACCAACTGAGGCACCTGGAAAGGACACTCTCCAGCCTGTTGAACTGCCTTCAGGGGTGCAGTGTGCCCCAGGTTCCCATCTTTGTGAACTGCCACCCATGCCGGGGTGGGCTTTGGTGATGCACTTCTCTTTGAGTCATTTCTGCCCCTGTAAAGTAACCCCTCACCCATGTTCCTTTAAGTATCCCTAATAAAACTGATTGGTTAACCAAGTTGGACTTTGGTGGTATCTGAAAGTGTGATAGCTCTGAGGGGGAAGGTTTTCCTGAAGCAGGCGTCACAGCTCTGAACGGAAGGTTTCTCCAATGGAAGTGTTACACACAGCTCTGAGGGGAAAGGTTTTCCTGAAGCAGGCGTCACAGCTCTGAAGGGAAAGGTGTCCTGACAGCTGAGAGCTAAGGAATACCACAAAGTCACACCGCACAACAAACCTCACACAAGAGATTTATTGGGAGAGACACAAGAGGGCGGCTGCCTCGGCTCCAGTGAGAGGCGGCTGGGAAGTGAACAGGAGGCAGGCTCTGTAGGGGTCGTGGTGGCGGGGAACAGGAGCCAGGCTCTGTGAGGGGTCATGGTCGCGGTTTCCAGGAATTGACCTGAGAACTGGAGGGATTTTGCGGCCTGATCAGACAGAAGCAGGAAGGAGGCTTATATGGGATTTAGAAGTAGGGGACGCTTTCCAGGGTAGAGATTTCCAGGTGAAGACTGGTAAGATTTCAAGTCCTAAGCTTGAAGTGAGCCCAGGGATTGGTGGGATTTGGTGTTCAGGGATTAGTGAGTTTTGGTAAGGTTTTTCACCTGGAAGTGGGCTCGGACCTTTCACCCTACAGAATCTGTGTTTTGGTCTTTCATGGGTTACCAGTCTGCATTGAGTAGATGTGTGTATTGCATCTCCATAGGAAAAGTGTTTTGTCACACCGTAGGTGAGGCCTCATTCCCATCCCTAACTGTGCAGCATACTTTATACAGCCAGCTCGTTGTATTCATGAATTTCATATCTGCATATTGAACCAACTATGAGTTGAAAAAGTTTTTAAATTATTTATGTATGTATGTATTTATGTGTGTCTATACATATGTATCTGGATGCATTCAGAGGCCAGAAGATGGCTGTGTCAGATTCCCCAGAGCTGGAGTTACAGGTAATTGTAAGCTGCTTGGCATGGATGTTGGGAAGCAAACTTGGGGTCTCCAGAAGGACAGTGTGTTATCTCCCAAAATCTTTTAATTGCATCTGTACTGAATATATATAGACTTTTTTGGGTAATTATTCCACAACAGACAATATAAGAACTATTTGTATAACTTTTACTTTGTTTTGGGTATTATAGATAATCAAGACATGATTTATATACGTATACAGGAGGATATGTATAAAAAGTAAATACTACTACACTTTATATTAGGGTCTTTAGTATAGACATATTTTGGAACCCTTGGGGATTCTGGAATACCATGAGGTGACTATTTGTTCTAAAGGTCTTTCAATCGAGACACTGCTTCAGGCTCTGCTTCTGCCTCCAAGTCTGGGATTGCAGACATGCACAGCTGTGCCTGGCAGAGTGTGCATCTATGAGTAGTCGTAGACACGGGTTAGAAACTTCCCAGGACACGGAGCTAGTAAATCTGCAAACAGGAGTTAAACTTCAGCCATCTTAGTTTTTGCTATCCTGTACACGGAAAAGGGGAGAATACATGTATTTTAATTGGTTACAGAATCAAAGGCAGAAATGCAGGAGCATTGCAGGATGGGTTGAACCCAGCAGCGACTTTGGGCAACCCAGACCATCTTCTGATTGTCTTCTGCTCTTCAGACTGGATGAGGAACCCTTGGTGGGCAGAGGGGAAAATATTGGCAAATGATACATTAGATGATTTAACTTCCCAACTTTTAACAGGCTTTGGGAATATGCAACTCTTTGGTGGCATAAACTAGCTCATTTCATTTCCTTGGGCCTCAATTTCCCTGTCTATAAAAAGTTTTATACAAATTGTTTTTATTAGCATATTAATTATATGTAATAATAGGTTTCATTATGACACTTTCATACATGTACCTAATATATTTCGGTCATACCCTCTGTTACCATCACTGATACACACACACACATTCCTATTAATCTCTTTCTTCTTCCCAACTAGTCCCCCCTACTTCGTGTCTTTTGTGGTGGTTGTGACATTTTGTGGTTGTTGAGTTTCATCAGTGTCGTTTATCAGATCATAGGTGAAGGTGTGTTTACAGAACCTTATGCACGGTAGAAAATATCTCTTCTTCCCTCATCAACCATTAACTGTATTTAAATCTTCAGGGAGTGGGGACTCCTTCCTTTTCCATGACAGAGTGTTGACAGGTCCAATCTTGTGCAGTAATTGTAGGACTTAAAACAAAAACAAACAAACAAACAAAAACCCTTGTTTTATTTCTCTCTCTCTCTCTCTCTCTCTCTCTCTCTCTCTCTCTCTCTCTCTCGTGTGTGTGTGTGTGTGTGTGTGTGTGTGTGTGTGTGTGTGTGCGTGCGCGCGCAGCAGTAGAGAACACTTGTGGAAGTTAGTTCTCTCTTCCCATCATGTAGATTCAGGGGATCGAACTCAGGTCACCAGTCTCAGCAGCGACATTTTACCCACTGAACCCTCTTGTCAGCCCGTGGGTTTGGGGAAGAGAATGGAAAAGGATTTTAAGGAAAGAACAGGGGAAAGGTTTGAGATGAGCCTCACTATAAATTGCAATTTAGAACTAGTCAAGTAAAGACCTGTGGGGACATAGAAAAGAAAGATGGAGCCGCTTCTCTGGTAAAACACCAAAGAGCAGATTACACTAGGCACCAGGAAGGCCTGGTGGCCCCAGGGGTTCACTTATGGATGCCTGAGTGAAGAATGGTGTCTGCTGAGGTTTAATAGCCTAGAAACAGTGTCCAGGTCAGGGCTGGCTCCAGTGCTCTAGAGCTCATGAAGGCAGAGCAGAAGACAGGAGTGATTCTCTAACTAAGCTGGACTGGCTTTCTCTGAAGATCAGTCCTGGGTACCCGGAGAAGGCTTGTCTTTTTCCTGCCCACCAAGGAGGCTGAGTTGACTGACTTTCCTGTAGGAATTCCTCAAAGTTTCACCTTTGAAGATCATGCTGGTGCAGAAGCTGACTCATACTGGCTAACAGAGACCTGCTTCAGCCCACTCACACTGATTGACAGAGACCTGCTTCAGCCCGCTCACACTGATTGACAGAGACCTGCTTCAGCCGCTCACTGTGCAGACCTTCACGCTCACACTGGCTGGCAGACCTGGTTCAGCCCGCTCACACTGATTGACAGAGACCTGCTTCAGCCCGCTCACACTGCTGGCAGACCTGGTTCAGCTCACTCACACTGGCTGACAGACCTGATTCAGCCCGCTCACACTGCTGACAGACCTGCCTCAGCCGCTCACACTGCATGGTTCAGCTCCACTGCTGCAACCTGTTCAGCCCGCTCACACTGCTGCAGACCTGGTTCAGCCTGCTCACACTGCTGGCAGACCTGGCCCGCTCACACTGGCCAGACCTGGTTCACACTGCTCAGACTGCTCAGCCGCTCACACTGGTGTCAGACTGTTCGCTCACACTGGTGCAGACCTGGTTCAGCCCGCTCACACTGGCTGGCAGACCTGTTCAGCCCCCTCACACTGGCTGGCAGACCTGGTTCAGCCCGCTCACACTGGCTGCAGACCTGGTTCAGCTCCCTCACACTGGCTGGCAGACCTGGTTCAGCCCGCTCACACTTCGCAGGTGTGTCTACATTTGCGTCAAATTGGAAAAAACTAGCAGAGCTCAGCCTTGTTGAGGTTTAGGCAGCAACCCAGAAACCATAGCTAGGGTGACCTCATCTTGCCCCCAGAGACAATGGTATCTCAGCTCCCGTGGCTAAGAAACTGCTGTTGGCAAGTATAACCTACTGTAATGTTTGGCCAGGGTCTGCACTACCACCCTGGGAAACTTCAAGTCCCCTCCATGCTATTGCCAAGACCTATAGCCACTTGGTCCTCAACTTGTGAAAATAAATTGTGTTCACAAAGTTTCCATATTAGGAATCATCTTTTTAAGAACCTACACTGAAGTTTCTAGGCAAAGACCCCAGTTCCAGCTGTGGTTACAATACAGGACATGCGGGGCTGGAGAGATGGCTCAGTGGTTAAGAACACTGACTGCTCTTCAATTCCTGGCACCCACATGGCAGCTCACAACTGTCTATAGCTCCAAGATCTGACGCCCTCACACAGACATACATGCAGAAAACACCAATAAACATAAAATAAACATTTTTTTAAAGGACAATATAGGGTATGTTTATATTTGTTTTGTTTTTTTTGAGATGGTCTGGTCTACATAGCAAGTTCCAACCCTGGCTGGCCTGGAACTTGCTATGTATACCAGGCTGGACTCAAACTCACAGATTATTCTGCCTCTGCCTCCTGAGTGCTGGGATTAAAGGTGTGTGCCACCATTCCCAGCTGTCTTACTTAGGGTTTTTATTGCTGTGAAGAGACACCCTGACCACAGCAACTCTTATAAATGAAAATATTTAACTGGGGCTGCTAACAGTTTCAGAGGTTTAGTCCATTATCATCATGACGGGGAGCATGGCAGCGTGCAGGCAGACCTGGTGGTGCTGTAATAGTAGCTGACAGTCCTGCATCTTGCAGGCAACAGGAAGACTGAGATACTGAGCGGTATCCTGAGCATAAGAAACCTCAAAGTCTGCCACAGTGACACACCTCCTCCAACAAGGCCACACCCATTCCTAAACCATGTCTCCTAATAGTGCCACTCCCTGTGAGATTATAGGAGCCAATTACATTTAAATTACTATACCAACCCAACACATTTTGAAGTTTTTTTTTCCTTTTTTTTTCTCTTTGAGACAGGGTTTCTTTGTGTAGCTCTGGCTGTCCTGGAACTCACTCTGTAGACCAGGCTGGCCTCAAACTCAGAGATCCACCTGACTCTGCCTCCCAAGTGCTAGGATTAAAGATGTGCATCACAACAGTTTGGTCTGATTTTATTTTGTTTTTTAAATTAAAAAAAAACAACAATGTGTGGCCAAGTATAGTGGCATGCACCTTTAATCCCAGCACTAAGAAGGCAGAGGCAGCTGAAAGACCCTAGCCCTTCAGGCTTACACCCCCAAGCCTCAGGAAAGGAGAAACTTCAAGTACCAGGAAATGAGAAACTAAAAATCTAGTTCCAAGGGCGACCTGACTTAGCCATTGTTCAATCTCCCCTGCAACCATGTAACAATGTAAAGAGATTTCTGTTAAGAGATGTGCTCAACTGTGACTGGGATAGTTGCAGGTGTTCCAGGAAGGACCACTGTGACCTTTGTGTAAACTCCACTCCCACCCTGATATCCCCCCTTGAGGTTTTAGGAAGAATGTACCTGTTGATGTAACTGGTCCCCCTCTGTGATCACTCTGTGATCAGACTATGATCTTGTGAAACGAAACTATATGGGAATTGTAATCTTGTGAGTTTTGTGGGTTTTTCCTTTATAAGCCCTTATGGGGCTGCAGTAAGATGCGGCTCTTGCTCTTAGGAGTAGAGTTTGCCCTTCTATATAGAAGCTTAAATAAAATCTCTTGCTATTGCATCAACTGGACTGGAGTCTGGGTTCTTGGGGTGCCCACTCGAGCCCCCCAGATTTTGGGGTCCAACAGCAGTCAGTCTACATAGAGAGTTCTAGGGCAACCAGAGCTACATAGAGAGACTGTCTCAAAAAATAAAATATAGGGCTGGAGAGATGGCTGAGCGGTTAAGAGCACTGGCTGTTCTTCCAGAGGACCTGGGTTCAATTCCCAGCACCCACATGGCAGCTCACAACTGTCTGTAACTCTCTGGGTCCAGGGTATCCAACACTTTCACAGGACACTAATAAAATAAACAACAACAAAAAAAGACTTCAACCCAAAATTTGTAGCTAGAGTTTTCCTGCCCGACTTATATTACTTATAAACTTTATGGCTGTGGCAGGCTTCTAGTTAGCTGTTCTTATATCTTAAATTAACCCATTTCTATTAATCTATAAGTTGCCACATGGCTCGTGGCTTACCGGTACCTTACATCTCGCTTGTCATGGCGGCAGCTGGCAGTGTCTCTCTGCCTCAGCCTTCTACATCCCAGAATTCTCCTCTCTTCTTGTTCCACCTACTTCCTGCCTGGCCACTGGCCAATCAGTGTTTTATTTATTAACCAATCAGAACAACACATTTAACATACAGAACATCCCACAGCAAAAATTAATCAGAAAAAGTTTTAAAAATATAAATAATTTGTATGTGTGGTTTGCCTGCATATATGTCTATGTATCATGTGCATACCTGGTGCTCTCAGAGGCCAAATGAGTAGTCAGATTCGCTGGAACTAGAATCAGAGATGGTGTGAGCTGCTGTAGTGCTGGGAATCAACCTTGGATCCTCTGGAAGAGCAGTCAGTGCTCTTAACTGCTGAATCATCTCTCCAGCCCTGCAAGATAGGACTTTTACACAAGGAAAACTGACCAGATCCTGCCTAGACCAGCTTACTTCAAATGAAGTCTTTCTAGTCCGTGAAAAGGATTCCATGGGTAGAGAGTTTTAATTTGAGAATGAAAGAGAAACTGCAATGTTTGAACGGTGTAATCAGCAAGTCACAGCTCTCTGGGTCTCTTTCCTTACCTATTAATTATCTATGTGGTTTGTGAAGTCCTGCCTACCTCTCAATATTATGGGATTCTAAGGATTTATTTTTAAGTGTATGTGTGTCTTGTTTCCACGTAGGTATGGGCACATGCGTGTAATTGTCCCCAGAGGTCAGAGACATCAGAATCCCTTGTAGCTGGGGTTATAATCACCTGTGAGCCACCTGATATGGGTGCTGGGAATCAAACTCAGGTCTGCTGCAAAAGCAGTACACACCCTTAATTGCTGAGCCATCTCTTCAGCACCGATATTGTGGGATTCTAGATAGTGGGTTTAAAGTAACTGTTCTCTTCTTCCTGAGCGTTCCACCCTTGAAACCGATCTACCTTAACCACCATCTGTTCTCTGCTCATCGCTGGCTGCCCACTTTCTTTCTCAAATCCCTCAAATCTTCTTTGCCTCTCAAGCTCCTTTTATACCCCTCTGTGTGTATTTTTCTGTGTTCTCATTTTTCTGCAGACCCCCAGATTGCATTTCCAGTCTCCTGTTCCCATGTGTGCCTACCTCTCTCTGGTTCCTAACTCATGCTATCTCCTTGGCTGATGCTCTGAGGGCCCTGAAGTCCCCTCTCATTGGTCCCTCTAAAAGAAGTACACCCTTCTCCCAAAGCCAAAGGATCAGGTATTCAGTGGCTCCGGTGACAAACCTGATGTCAGGTTACAGATATTGTTTCCCGAGAGACCATACTACCCTGTCAGAGGAGCCCCAGGCTGCCTACAATGCCCTGTCCTCACCTGGCTATTCCTCCAAGGTGAGAATAACCAGCACTCGCCTCTAGGACCAGGGTGTGCCTGGAAACATGGCTCCGAGCCGCTGGCCCCTGCTGCCCCTGCTGCCCCTGCTGCTGCTGGTCTCACACAAAGGTGAGAACATGGAGTAGGCTGGGGATGAAGGAGAATAACCTTTCCCATCTTTTAAAAATTCGTGTGTGTGTGTGTGTGTGTGTGTGTGTGTGTGTGTGTGTGAGAGAGAGAGAGAGAGAGACAGAAACAGAGACAGAGACAAGAGACAGAGAGCGAGCTTTCTCCTCTTTTTAAAACTGTGCACACATAAGGCGCCATGGCACACAGGTGGAGGTAAGGACAACAGCAGGATTTGAGTCTCTCCTCCACCAGGTGGGTTCTGGGTTTGAACTCAGGTCGCCAGGCTTGGCAACAGATGTCTCTACCCACTGAGCCATCTCACCGGCCCCACCTTTCCCTTTAATAAGACAAGAGAGTGTAGGTTAGCTGAATATGGTAGCTTGTGTCTGTTAGCCCAGCACTCTGAGGCAGAGGATTGAGATTGAGTCCAGCCTGAATTACATAGAGAATCCTTGTCTATAAATAGCCGGGGTGGTGGTGGTGGCGGTCGGCGGTGGCACACGCCTTTAATCCCAGCACTCGGGAGGCAGAGCCAGGTAGATCAATGTGAGTTCAAGGCCAGCCTGGACTGTAGAGAGAGTTCCAGGACAGGCTCCAAAGCTACAGAGAAACCCTGTCTCAGGAAAAAAAAAAAGTCTACAAGGAATAGTGTGGAGGTTAGCCAGTTGGATAAAGGCTGAAGCGACAGGAAGAAGGCAGAGACTGGTGTCACACGTGGCACTAAGGGCTCCGGAAGCAGGCCAAGACTTACTGTAGAGCAGTGGTTCTCACCCTTCCTAACCTGGCGACCCTTTAATACAGCTCCTCCTGTTGTGGTGACCCCCCAACCATTAAATTATTTTCATTGTGACTTCATAACTATACTTCTGCTACGGTTATGAATCATAGTGTAAATATCTATGTTTTCTAATGGTCTTAGGCAACCCTTGCAAAAGGGGTCATGACCCACAGGTTGAGAAACACTGCTGTAGGCTCATGCCTGGCTCATTTCACTTTATCTTCAGAAGTAAAGAGGGGAAGAGCTACTGTGGACTTTAGGCTTTTCTCCCTTAGTGATTTCTCATCTCTCTTATAGTGACTTTGGTCCCTCCTGGGCCTCGGTCTTCGGAGCCCGCTCTCTCCCTTCTGAAGTCATTCCTCTCCACTCTGGACCAAGCGCCTCAGCGTTCCCTCAGCCAGTCACGGTTCTCTGCATTCCTGGCCAACATTTCTTCTTCTTTTGAGCTTGGGAGGATGGGGGAGGGACCAGTGGGAGAGCCCCCACCTCTCCAGCCCCCTGCGCTTCGACTCCATGATTTCCTCGTGACACTGAGAGGTAGCCCAGACTGGGAGCCAATGCTAGGGCTTCTGGGAGACGTGCTGGCACTCTTGGGCCAGGAGCAGACTCCCAGGGACTTTTTGGCGCACCAGGCAGGTGTACTGGGTGGACTTGTAGAGGTGCTGTTGGGAGCTTTAGTTCCTGGAGGCCCCCCTGCTCCCACAAGGCCCCCATGCACCCGTGATGGGCCCTCTGACTGTGTCCTGGCTGCTGACTGGCTGCCTTCCCTGATGTTGTTACTAGAGGGTACGCGCTGGCAGGCCCTGGGGCAGCTGCAGCCCAGTGTGGACCCAACCAACGCCACAGGCCTCGATGGGAGAGAGCCAGCGCCTCACTTTTTGCAGGGTCTGTTGGGCTTGCTTACCCCAACAGGAGATCTGGGCTCTGAGGAGGCTCTTTGGGGTGGGCTGCTACGCACAGTGGGGGCCCCCCTCTATGCTGCCTTCCAGGAGGGGCTCCTCCGCGTCACTCACTCTCTGCAAGATGAGGTCTTTTCTATGATGGGACAGCCAGAGCCTGATGCCAACGGGCAGTGCCAGGGAGGTGAGTGCTGCCAGGGTGAGGGCCGGGATGCAGCAGGGGAAGAAGCTGCAATCAGGGTTTGTTACCTTCCTTGCTCTTTCCTTCCTAGGGAACCTTCGACAGCTGCTCTTATGGTAAGTAACTGGAGACCTCTAGCTCTGGGGAGCTGGGTCTGAGCAATCTGTAGGTAGAGCACTGAAGGGATTAGCCCCCCCCAGAACGTAGACAGAAATCAATAGGAAGAGTGTGGATGAGTGGCTTTGGAGTGTGACACCTGGGTTGGTTTTCAACGCCCCTCCATGGTCATGTGACCTTGGGCCCATCACTCTGGCGGTATAGGCCTCACTCTCCCCATTTGTAAAACAAAGTCATCACTGCTGTAGAGCTGCTGTGAGGAATTTAAAAAAGGTGGGCATGGTGGCGCACGCCTTTAATCCCAGCACTCGGGAGGCAGAGGCAGGTGGATCTCTGTGAGTTCCAGGCCAGCCTGGGCTACAGAGTGAGTTCCGGACAGCCAGGGTTACAACCCAGTCTCAGAGTGTTGGTAAAGTATAAACTTAGACTGTCTGGCATCTAGTGCCTAACTCATGTTAACTAGTAAAGATGGGCTGGGTGGGGGGCGCAGACGGCTGGCCCCCAGCCTATTGCTGTACAACAGCCCAGAGCACAGTTAGGCATATTCAGTTGTCAGGATGGTTTCCTGATATGAGGCCAAACGAGGTTGTGTTTAAGCTACCTAAAACCAGAGGAAGAAAGGAAAAAGCGTGGGACCACGTGGCCGGGAGTGGGCTGGCCCCTGCGATGCTGTGCCTTGGCAGCGCAGATTTCTGTCCTTCCCTCCATCCTAGTATTCAAGCCAGTGATGCCCATGTTCTCAGGAAGCTTACTTTAGGAAAAGCTCATGCTTGCCACACCCCCTGCCGAGCTCCGAGCTGGGTT
Organism: Peromyscus leucopus; assembly: GCF_004664715.2. Taxonomy (NCBI): domain Eukaryota; kingdom Metazoa; phylum Chordata; class Mammalia; order Rodentia; family Cricetidae; genus Peromyscus; species Peromyscus leucopus. The sequence goes on along the minus strand of NC_051066.1, from coordinate 97,416,215 downwards.
CAAAACCTTCAACTGGAGGAAATGTGGGCTGATCGCGTCCTGCTTGCTCCTTCCTCCCTGTGCACCCAGGGGCATGCGGAACAACCTTTCCTGGGATGCCCAAGCGCTGGGCTTTCTGTCTGGATCACCACCTCCACCCCCTGCCCTCCTGCACTGCCTGAGCACAGGTGTGCCTCTGCCCAGGGCTTCCCAGCCTGCAGCTCCCATCAGCCCTCGACAGCGGGAACCACAGCGGCGAGCCTCCTCGCAGGAACGGCGAGCCATCTCTGTGGAGGCCCTCTGCGAGAACCACTCAGGCCCAGAGCCACCCTACAGCATTTCCAACTTCTCTATCTACTTGCTCTGCCAGCACATCAAACCTGCCACCCCGCCACCCCCTCCGGCCACCTCACCGCCCCCTCCGACCACCCCGCCGCCCCTCCGACCACCTCGCCGCCCCCTCCGGCCACCTCGCCGCCCCCTCCTGCCACCCCGCCGCCCCCTCCAGTCACCCCGCCGCCCCCTCCGGTCACCCCGCAGCCCCCTCCTAGCACAGCCGTCATCTGCCAGACAGCTGTATGGTATGCAGTCTCATGGGCACCCCGTGCCCAAGGTTGGCTCCAGGCCTGCCACGATCAGTTTCCTGATCAATTTCTGGATATGATCTGCGGCAACCTCTCGTTTTCCGCCCTGTCTGGCCCTAACCGTCGCTTGGTAAAGCAACTCTGTGCTGGTCTGCTCCCACCCCCCACCAGCTGCCCGGATGGCTTGGTCCCTGTGCCCCTTACCCCAGACATATTCTGGGGTTGCTTCCTGGAGAATGAGACACTGTGGGCAGAACGGTTGTGTGTGGAGGAGAGTCTGCAGGCTGTGCCCCCCCGAAACCAGGCTTGGGTTCAGCACGTGTGTCAGGGCCCGACTTTGGACCCCACTGACTTCCCACCTTGCCGCGTTGGACCCTGTGGAGAACGCTGCCCAGACGGGGGCAGCTTCCTGCTCATGGTCTGTGCCAACGACACCATGTATGAGGCCTTGGTCCCCTTCTGGGCTTGGCTCGCAGGCCAGTGCCGAATAAGTCGTGGAGGCAACGACACTTGCTTTCTAGAAGGCATGCTGGGGCCTTTGCTGCCTTCCCTGCCGCCTCTGGGACCATCGCCGCTCTGTCTGGCTCCTGGTCCCTTTCTGCTTGGCATGTTATCCCAGTTGCCACGCTGTCAGTCCTCTGTGCCAGTCCTTGCCCACCCCACACGCCTGCATTATCTCCTGCGCCTACTGACTTTCCTCTTGGGTCCAGGGGCTGGGGGTACTGAGACTCAGGGGATGCTGGGTCAAGCTCTGCTGCTCTCTAGTCTCCCAGACAACTGTTCCTTCTGGGATGCCTTCCGCCCAGAGGGCCGCCGAAGTGTGCTGAGGACGGTGGGGGAGTACCTGGCCCGAGAGGAGCCAACCCCACCAGGCTTGGAGTCCACTGTCAGTCTCAGCACCGGTATGAGCAAGATGGAGCTTCTCTCCTGCTTCAGTGTGAGTGAACTGCCTCTGTAAAAGCCCCTGGGAGCAAGGGAAGGGACTCAGGAACATTTTCTAATATAGAGACGAGGAGGGTGTAGCACTCAGAGTGATTTCAGCACACGCCTGTGGAGCTGGACAGGCTTGGGCTGCCAACCTCGGGCAGGTCACCCTGGCTTCTCATCTATAAACTGAGTGTAACACAATAAATATTACCCCTAGAGTCGTTGCAAAGACTCTGTGGAATGCTACATGCTGCTGCTGGCTTAGCCTGGTGCACGATTCACAAACATGCGATAAACTCCATCTCATTATTCTGTCACACTCTGTGACTCTCCCGTGTTCTGCTCCAGGATGTAAAAGATTTTAATTCTCTCCCTAACAAGTGAGAATTGTGGGTTGGGAAGTAAGAATGAAAAAGGAAGATTTAGGGGACTACAAATCAGAAGACTTTGTTCAGGTTCATCTATCACATAAATGATTGTGACCTCAGGCAAATGATGTTTCCTGTTGTACTTTCTTCTCTGTGCGACAGGGGAGCTTACAATGTGTTAAATTTCATCTTTAATTCATTGAATATCTATTATGTAAAGGCACTTTGTGAGATTTTGTTGGTTCGTGGTAGGGCCACTTTTTTCAAGCCCTAGACTGAGTGAAATGGAATTAGACGGAGGGATTGTAGTTTGGTTGAGGCCTACACGTATTTGTGGAGCCAACTATAAGCCTGGCACGGGAGACCGTAAGAGAGAAGTTAGGACATGGTCCCAGACTTAACGGGGCCTACCATCTGAAGAGACGCACATACTGACTTCAGAGGAAGGGCATGCAAGTGTCCCCACGAGCTGAGCTGAAGTCCCTGGGCAAGCTTTAGGAGGGTCAGAGAGACAGCTCTCTTCCTGTATTTTCTTCCCACCAGCCTGTCCTGTGGGATCTACTCCAGAGGGAGAAGAGTGTTTGGGCCCTGAAGATCCTTGTGCAGGTAGCAGGTGGAGGGGCGCAAGGGTGGCTGAGAGGCGGCGTGGCTTGAGATCTCGGCTCACGGAAGTCATACCCGCCACTGCCTCCCGTTCCCAGGCCTACCTTCACATGCCTCCAGAAGACCTTCAGCAGCTGGTGCTTTCAGCGGAGATGGAGGCTGCCCAGGGCTTCCTGACGCTCATGCTTCGTTCCTGGGCTCAGCTGAAGGTGGGCGCAGAGGGGAGGGGAACGGGGACGGAAGGGATAAAGGAGGGATCAAAGCTTCCCAGACCCCGGTGTTCTGGGGGATCGCTTCAGTGACAAGAAGAGCTCCGAAGAGGAGGTGGCAGCAGACACAGAATGCCCTCAGAGGCAGCGGCCGGTTCTGTGTTGTTACAGGTCCCGCCATCCCAGGAGCAGGCCGTGGGCCGCCTGACCGCCTTGCTGCTGCAGCGGTACCCACGCCTCACCTCCCAGCTCTTCATCGACCTGTCACCACTCATCCCTTTCCTGGCCGTCCCCGACCTGATGCGCTTCCCACCATCCCTTCTGGCCAATGACAGCGTGTAAGAACCGCTCCGGGCCCTGTCAGGGTCAGGTCAAGCCTGTCCCCCTACAGGGATCCCTGTTAGAGCTCCTCCGTGTTAAATCAGGGAGCGTCTCCCTTCCCGTCCACCGTGACAAGACTGCAACAGAGAGTATGTAGGAGAAACGTTGAGACCTGTTACTCCCTTTAGCCTGGCTGCCATCCGGGATCACAGCTCAGGAATGAAGCCTGAGCAGAAGGAGGCCCTGGCTAAGCGCCTGCTGGCCCCTGAGCTGTTTGGAGAAGTGCCTGATTGGCCCCAGGAGCTGCTGTGGGCGGTACTGCCTCTGCTTCCCCATCTCCCCCTGGAGAACTTTCTACAGCTCAGCCCTCACCAGGTATGAGAGTCATCATTATTTGACTGTGCCATGCTCCTCAAGGTGGGATGGGAGTCAGCAGCATGTTTCCTAGTGGGCTCCCGGTCTCACCATGACCCCCCCATCTTTCTTTCCCCATCTCAGATCCAGGCCCTGGAGGATATCTGGCCAGTGGCAGGTCTTGGGCCAGGGCATGCCCGACACGTGCTTCGGAGCCTAGTGAACCAGAGCATGGAGGACGGGGAGGAGCAAGTGCGTAGGTGAGTGGTTGTGGAGTCAACGACCATGGCCAGCAGGGAGGGGGTGTAGAAACAGGGATAGTATCCTAGGAAGGAAGGGGCAAGAGAGGAGAACACGGTCCTGGCAGTCTAGGGGCTCCGAGACAGAAACTGATATATGGTGCTCGCATTTCCCAGTTTAGTTTACATGCCTACTCTATGTACCAAATAGTTCGTGCCTGGGTACTAGTATCAGTGACCACATCAAGGCCAACTTCATGCCTCCTTCAGGCTTGGGTCCCTCGCATGTTTCCTGAGTCCTGAGGAGTTACAGAGCATGGTGCCCTTGAGTGATCCCTTGGGGCCTGTAGAACAGGGCCTGCTGGAATGTGCGGCCAATGGGACCCTCCGCCCAGAAGGACGGGTAAGCCCCTTGGTACAAGCCTGAAAGACTCCAGACTTCCCCGGGGACTGTGTGAATGACTTGCCCAGTTGCAGCGACTGAGGTTAAGCACAGTGGTGTGGGTTCCCAATCCCACTCCCTGCCATCTCTGTCCCTTGGTGCCTCTTCTCGCCTCTTCCTAACCCTACCCGGTGACTCCTTTCGTGATCTTGGACCAGTGCTACTCTGGTCTCCCTGGTTCCCAGGACTAGTCCAAGCCCTGGGAAATGCAGATGTGAGTTTGGGAAGACAGTCCTGGATTCGGCTGTGCTTTCTCCCCAGTCCCAAGTCTTCCTTCGTTACAGGTGGCATATGAACTTCTGGGGTTGTTGCGTTCATCTGGAGGTGCTGTCTTAAGCCCCCGAGAGCTGCGGGTCTGGGCACCTCTCTTTTCCCAGCTGGGCCTCCGCTTCCTGCAGGAGCTGTCAGAACCCCAGCTCAGAGCCATGCTTCCTGCCCTGCAGGGAGCCAGTGTCACACCTGCCCAGGTGGGCTTGTCTCACTCCCTGAAGGCCCAGTCATGAGAATCCCATGTAGGGATATGATCAGCCCTTCCTTTCCCTGGGTAATGCTGAAGGTGAACAAGGCATTCCTCCTTCCCCTTCCTCAGCTCAAGAAGGACCTTCAGAGAGGTTGGTCCCTGGGGTGGCTGAGAGGGAACTGGAAGCTTTAGAGGGCAGGTCTGGCACCTGTTTGAGACTTGGCTAATGGGAGCTGAGAGCCGCTGATTCCCATCCCATTCCATTCCAGGCTGTTCTGCTGTTTGGAAGGCTCCTCCCTAGGCACGATGTGAGTGGCATCAGGTTCTGTGTCTCCTGGAGGCTCTGTGCCCTAGTCCCCTGGCTCTTGCATCGCGTCTCTCTCTCAGCTCCCCTCATACCTATTGCCCAACTGTACAGAGTTACTGTCTCCCCAACATCCTGGCCCCCCTTCCTCAGAACTCTTGTCTCTTGTTCCTTAGCTATCCCTGGAGGAACTCTGCTCCTTGCATCCTCTGCTGCCAGGTCTCAGCCCCCAGACACTCCAGGCCATCCCTAAGCGAATTCTGCTCGGGGCTTGTTCCTGCCTGGGCCCTGAGCTGTCAAGGCTTTCGGCCTGCCAGACTGCTGCATTGCTGCAGACCTTTCGGGTATGTGAACAGGAGGACGAGATAAGCAGAAGATGCATGCATGTACATCGGGGGTGGGCATCTTCCTTGTGGCCAGGGACCACACGTGCATGCACGCACTCATGCAAGCATGCACCCAGTTACTACTAATTTTTGTGCAGGTGAAAGATGGTGTTAAAAGTATGGGTGCAACGGGTGCTGGCACAGCTGTGTGCATTCCGGGTCAGGTATGTGTGGGATCTCCAGACTGAGCACCTCTCCATGTTCTGGGTGGTTTCAACTGGCTGGTGTTGCTTCGTACACTCCCCCTACTGTGGCCTCGAGAGTTCAGGTTAGCTCTGTGCCCACCTTGATGTTAACAGCATCCCAGGTCCTGATGTAGAACATTACTGCTCCCATTATCCTACACTGTCAAAGCCAGAAGGCCTGAGATCTTCCAGGTCAACCCCTGCTTTCAGATGAAAAGACTAAGGCTGAGAGAAGCTAGGGGACTTCTGTTCATCAGGTGTCTAGCTAGCGCAACACAAACCGCAATAGCATGCGGTGTGAGGGACCTAGGTATTCATTGCTGCCACGGCAAATGCCCTCCCACCCCATGCTGGCCTTGATCCCTTTCTGCCCTTCGCTGAGGGCTAGTGCAGACCCTCTCACCTATCACCGCACTGCTCTACCCACTGCTCTACCCACCGCTGCCAGCAGCCCATCCCCACCACTTGGCCAGACTGCCTGCTTCCCCTGCTCCCGCTAAAGCTGCTACAACTGGACACCGCGGCTCTTCTGGCAAACCGGAGGCGCTATCGGCAGCTGCCCTGGTCTGAGCAGCAGGTACCGCTTTCTTCTGGCCTTAGAACGTCCTCTCTGTCTTCTCCACTTCCTTGACTCGGCCCTTGCTCAGATACCTTATCCCCTATCACTGGTCTCCCTCTCTCTCTCTCTCTCTCTCTCTCTCTCTCTCTCTCTCTCTCTCTCAGAAGGAAGTAGGACTTTGGGAAAGGGGGGGTGCTGGTGAGCATCACAAAGTGAAGAAATATGGCCTCATGCTCATCTCTGAGGTCCTTGGGACAGTGCCTCTGCTGGGAAGCTGTTTCCTCCTTGTCTGTCCGTAGGCACAGTTTCTCTGGAAGAAGATGCAAGTGCCCACCAACCTGACCCTCAGGAACCTGCAGTGAGTAGCTTGGGTTGGACAGTTGGTTCGATTCAGGTGGCATTATTATTATTGTTGTTGTTGTTATTGCATGCTCACTCTACACCCAGCACTGTGTGATGGGGAGACAGGGATGGGCTACTATTCCAGCCCTGCCAGCATTCTGGTTTTCTCCCCTTCCCTCGCTTTCCTCCTTCCTTTCTACAGTGCCACAGCCATCCCAATTATTGCCGTGGGACTCCGAAAACTTGGGCTCACGCCATATCTTTGTTACCTCGAGTCAAGTCTCTAAGTCACTCTAAGCTTCAGATTTTTCCTTTTATATAATTCGAATTAAAATAAAGTTATTGTGAAAATTGAATGAGAGTAAGGCATATAATATCTTTAACACAGTACCTGGCCCAGCAGAAACTCCTAATAGACATTTGCTGTTCTTAATTTAATTCAAGGTGACTTTAGAGCCACTAGAGAAAGAAGTAGGTATCACTTTACTTACACCTACAGTAAAAGAACCAGGGACTTTGGAATCTGAAGACATAGCTCTGGTCTCAACTTACTTCTAGTAGACTGATGTTAAGAATATCCCTTGACCTTTGTAGATCTTTATTTTCTCGCTGCTAACCAGCGATGATGTTATGGGAAGCCAATGATGTTATCTATGTACAAACATTTCACAAGCTGTAAATGACTGTCAATGAACATCTGTCTTTGTGTTGAGAGTGCTGATATTAAGGGTCAGGCAGGCTATTACATGTGTTAAAGAGCATCTTCCCACTCACATGCCCACAGGGCTCTGGGCAACCTGGCAGGGGGCATGTCCTGTGAGTTTCTGCAGCAGATCAGCTCAATGGTGGACTTCCTTGCTGTGGTACACATGCTCTACCAACTGCCCACTGGTGTTCGAGGGAGCCTGGTGAGAGGATGTCTTCGACGTTAGTGGGAGGCTTGAACTCTGGGTTCGGGATCCCAGCCTCCATGCTCAGCTCTGTCTATACCCTGCCTTCTCTATCCAATACCTCCCAGCGGGCCTGTATCTGGGCAGAGTTACAGCGGAGAATGACAATGCCAGAGCCCGAGCTCACTACCCTGGGGCCAGAACTGAGTGAGCTTGACACACGGCTGCTCCTGGACTTACCGTGAGTGCATGCCTGGAGACATGGGGGCCTTCAGGGTGCTCACCTTTGACTCCCTCTTGGGAAATACCCAGAAGAGGCAGCTTTTTGTCTAGTGCTTTCCTGACGTCATCTACAGTCCCAAACCGGGCTTTTTCAAAGTTGTTTCACATGTCCATCCCCTCCCAAGAATGGCCCTGGCACAAGATAGCAAAGGCTGGCAATACTGTGTTGTGACCATCAGGTGAATTCAGGGAAAAATCTAGGTTATATTAATGGATGTGTGGTAACTGAAATGAAGGAGGAAATGGTCTATTTGTGTCCTAGAGGATTGTAATCTGATTAGTGCACTATGTTTTCAGTATGTTCAGAGGAGTGGGTGGGGGTGGGGGATGAAGTGTGTTAAAAAGCCTCCAAGACCCCAAGAAGCTTTCAGATAGAAAGTGTATAGGGTAATTTGTGAGTGGCTCCATGGGACAAGACTAGGATTCACAAAGTCAAAATCAGATTTTTTTTTTTTCACTTGAATACAGTTGAAGTAGTGAGTTCCTGATCATTTGTGCTCTCCAGACCTAAGCTGGATGGTCCCATGGAAGGAATGTTAGAAAGCAGATTCAAGTATGAATTGAGGGAGAGAAGGCTAGGTGAGAGGTTCCTCCATTCCAGAGATTCTGGTTTATTGTGTAGCTCTCACTGGCCTGGAACTCACTGTGTAGAACAGGCTGACATGGAACTCCTAGAGATCCTCCTGCCTCTGGCTCCAAAGTACCAGGATTGAAGGCATGTGCCACTACACTCAACTTTTTTTTTTTTTTTTAGAGCTTTAACAGTTTATTATTTTATTTTATGTATATGGTTATTTTGCTGCATGGATTTCTATACACCAAGTACATTCTGGTACCCAGAGAGGCCAGAAGACAGCGTTGGATTCCCTGGAACAGGAGTTACTGATGGTTGTAGCTGCCATGTGGGTTCTGGAATTGAACTTGGGTCCTCTGGAAGAACAGCCAGTGCTCTTATCCACTGAGCCATCTCTCCAGCCTCTAGTCTATGAGTACCTTATCCATGTGCTTCTCCAGCTGCTTGCCATCTGAGCTGCAAGTGAGCTTAGGGAAAGGCTGGGGTTAAAGACCTCCTGGAGCTGTGACAATTGTGAAAGCAGTTAATTCCCATACATATGTGTTCGCAAACTTCCCTCTAGATTTTGGTTCTCATCCATTTGGCCCTTTTCTATATAGACTACAGGTACCACTTCTGATTTCTGTTTTATTTCTTTTAAAGGCCGTTTAAATCTCTTTAACTATGTTGATTCTCTAAGATAATGTAGAACTCCAAGAACCCAGCTGAGGTAAAAGACCTTGGACCATGAGTCAGAAAACTGGAGTTCCTCACTTGTGAACAATTGCTAAGAGATTTGAACAGTGTTTACTATCTGGGGCTTTTGAGCGCATCATATCAGGTAGGATTGTTTCAAAGGACAGCTAGAGATGGCCACTATCTTGGTGCTCTTCCTTCAAGTACATGGTGGGAGCTGGCTCAGGACTGCAGAATATCAGTTCTGTGTAGAGTCACAGGTTCAGGTCTGACATCAGGAAGGTGAGGTTTGATGATCCCTTCTCAGCCTCGCTCAGTTCCACTTGAATGTTACCACGGTCAAATTTCAATAACAGGATCCAGCTGATGGACAGGTTGTCCGATGATTCCATCATGTCGGTGGTAGAGTTGGTCCACGGTGCTCCAGAGCAGCTGCTGACACTGACCCCACTCCACCAGGCAGCCTTGGCAGAGCGGGCACTGAAAAACCTGGTAAGAGTCTTCCCCATCAGACTCAGGTCCTTTGTGATCCTTGCCCCTCAAAGGGTGCTCTTTCACTTCTAGGCCCAAGCCTTAGACTGCTAACCTACCTGCCGGCCTTGGCTTCTAGATCTGGCTCTCAATTTCTTGATCAACCTGCTTCATGTTTCATGCTGGTGTCCCTTGATGTCTAAGACATCCTTTACAGTCTGCCTCTCTCTGTCTTTCTATCTGCTTCCGTCTGAGCTCACTCACTATTTAAAACAGCAAACGAGCAAGGGCCTTCATGGGGGGCTGAGTTGGAAGCAGGAGGGGAGGAAGGATCAAGGGACTTGGTATCATGATCAAGGAGTCTGGTACTCTGGATCAGGTGCATTGTCCAAGGCTTGATGCCTCTCTCCAGGCTCCAAAGGAGACCCCGATCTCTGAAGACGTACTGAATACATTGGGCCCCTTGGTTGGCTTCCTGGGAACAGAGAGCACACGACGGATCCCTTTACCAGTTCTCCTGTCCCATCTCGGTCAGCTGCAGGGCTTCTGCCTAGGCGAGACCTTTGCCACAGAGCTGGGATGGCTGCTGTTGCAGGAGCCTGTTCTTGGGTATGGCACTTTGGTAACATCCTATACCCAGGTCCTTGACCATCAGTCACAGTGGCCTCCCACTCCATACGCTTTAAAGGTACCCTGAGTCCCCAGGCTCAGAATGCCTCATTTTCCTCACAGTCCACTCAACTCCGTGCTGTCTCGTCTGTCCCCCCCACCCCCAGGAAAGCAGAATTGTGGAGCCAGGATGAAGTAGAGCAAGCTGGACGCCTTGTATTCACTCTGCCTACTGAGGCGATTTCCTTGATCCCCAGGGTGAGGTGAAGGAACAAGAAGACTGAGGGGTGGCTCTTGGAAGTTAGGTATGGAGGGCAAAGGAGTCTGTGTCTGAGGAGACAGCTAAACAAAGGCAGGCCTTGTCTGTAGCTTTTGTTTTCAGTGTTTGCTTGAGAGAGTCAGGCTGGCCTGAACTCATTCTGTAGCCCAGGTGGGCTTAAACTTCGTGGCAGTCCTGCTTCAGCACTGCAGTCATGAAGCCCCCAGCCCTGATGAAAGGATCTTGAAAATACAGCTCCGGGCCCTGCCTGCCAGACCGCCTTTCCTCCCCCTCGACTCTCTCCCGCAGGAGGCTTTGGGCCCGGAGACCCTGGAGCGGCTTCTGGAAAAGCAGCAGAACTGGGAGCAGAGCAGAGTGGGACATCTGTGTGGAGGACCGCAGCTTGCCCACAAGAAAGCAGCTCTAGTAGCTGGGATCGTGCAGTCAGCTGCCGAGGGTCTCCCAGGTGAAGCTCCCCAAGTACTCCCGCAGGGAGGGGGTGAGGGAGAAGGCATCAAGGCAAACAATGCAATTGGAAGCCTGGGTGGGTGACTGTGGGCGGCTGAGCTCTGGCTGCTGCCATTGACAAGGCCCTGGGTTCTATCGCTGGCACCACAGTGGGATGGGAGGCTGGACTCTAGGTGTGCGGGATCCGCTGAGCAGATTTCCTGCTCTCTAGGCTTTGGTCATCAGCAAAGCACAAGGGTTAGAAGAGGATATTCAAGTTCTCTTCTAGTTGTAAGGGTCTATAATCCTGGGAGTTTATAACCCATTAAATGTTTAAAGTTGGGTGTGGTGGCACACACACCTGTCATCTCAACATTTGGGAGTGGAGGCAGGACGACCAGGAATTCAAGGTCAACCTTAGCTACGCAGCAGACTTAAGGCCAACCTGGGCTACATGAGACCCTGTCTCAAAACAAAACAAAACAACAACTTAGCCCAGAATTCCGTTTTCTTGTTTTCTCTCTGGCCTGGCCAAGTGTGGAGCTCTCTGCTAGGGAAATCTATAGACAGAAGGAGACATCATGAGTCCAGAGACCTGGGTTCTGATTCAGCTATTTTATTAAATATCTGAGCAATCTCCTCTGTCTTCCATTTAACAAAGGATGGCCTTGTCATATGAGCCCTATAATGCTCTCTGTCATCATTCCTTAATCCATGATGCCCACACTGCTCTGCCCTTCAAGGGTTAAATGATCTGCAGCTATCACTGGAGGCATAATTTAGTATCACACTGACCCTTTGTCTCTGCCTTCTGCCTTCAGAGCCTGTACCAAACTGTGCAGACATCCGGGGCACCTTCCCAGCAGCCTGGTCTGCCACACAGATCGCAGAGATGGAACTCTCAGACTTTGAGGATTGTCTGTCACTGTTTGCTGAAGATCCAGGACTTGGTCCTGAGGAACTACGGGCAGCCATGGGCAAGGCCAAGCAGGTTAGGGATGGAGAGGCTAATAGGGCCAGAGGGGTAAAAACATGAGGAAGCTGAGTGGGTGTGATATGGGACATAAGGGAATGGAGACTTGGGTAAGAGGTGGGGAAGCAGAAGATGAAAGTGAGAGGTTTGGATTATAAGTAGAAGGTCAGAGGGGATCAGTATTGAAGAAAGTGTAGTACAAGAGGTAGAGGGACTATTTGAACAGCTGACAAAGGTGTCCAGGGAACGGGTTCTTAAAAGGCGATTGCTGGCTCCCGTGCCAGACTGACTAAGATCTCCGGAGTTTGGGTCTGGCATCTGCACTTCAGCTGGTACCTTGGGGGGTCTGGTGCACATAGCGTTTAGGGTGCATGGGCTAGAGTTCGCTCTCCTTTCCTGCTGAGACTCCAGCCTTTCAGAACCCTAAGTCAGAGAAACTCTCCCTTTACTGTGGTGGAAACCGAAAACAAGGCGAGTGAGATCTGACCGGTGTTCCACAGCTAAAGACCATGACCCCGAGGTTGACTCCCCGTCTGGTGCTTTTTCCACTCACATCGCTCCTGTCTTCTTCCTAGTTGTGGGGTGCCCCCCGGGGATTCCGTCCTGAGCAGATCTTGCAGCTGGGCCGGCTCCTGAGAGGTCTGGGAGAGCGGGAGCTGCAGGAGCTTACCCTGGTGGATTGGGGTGTGCTCAGCAGCCTGGGGCAAATAGACGGCTGGAGCTCTGCCCAGGTACCATCTTCTCTCTTCCTGGCCTTGCCCCAGACATCATGCTGCAGACCTAGTCCTCTACATCATCCAGGCCTAACAGATTTTCTCTTGTGGGCCTTTCAGGCCTTTCTTTCCATCTTTTCTTGGTTTGTTTTTGTTTTGTTTTTGTAGACAGGGTCTTATGTAGCCCACCCTGGTCTTGACCCTCTTACGCAGCTGAGGATAGCCTTGAGCTTCTGATCCTCCTGCCTGTCTCCCAAATACTGGGATTGCAAGAGAGTCACCACGCTCAGCTTGTCTTTTTTTAATACTCTATACTAGTGACCTTAGAAGCTCTGTGATTTATTCTCTGAGGTCCTGCATACATAGTATTCCCCAGCCCCCTTTCTGCTCCTCCTCCTATCTTTGTGAGGGCAAGGGTATATCCTGATTTTTCTCTATGGCGACAGGATCTTCTGATGTTTAGAACAAGGCAATATAGCCCAGGAGCACCTCCCACTCCCCTAGTCATTTCCCATCCACTAATTCCCCAAGATTGATTTATCTCTGCGTCCTGTGCTCCACCAGCTCCGAGCTGTGGTCTCCAGTTTCCTGCGGCAGAGTGGCCGGCACGTGAGCCACCTGGATTTCATTTACCTGACGGCACTCGGTCACACACTCTGTGGGCTGCGGCCAGAGGAGTTACGGCACATCAGCAGTTGGGAGTTTAGGTCGCCTGTGGAAGGTTTGGGGGGGCGGGGTGCTGGGGTGGAGGTGGGCTCACGAAGGGGCTGCGCTATGAAGGAAGGGGGTCCATGTGAGGCCATCTCTACCTCCGTCTATGACCACAGCTTCTGTCCTCAAAGCTGAATTCCTCTCCCTTCCTTCCTGCTGCTCCACAGCCAAGCAGTTCTCTTCCTGGGCAACCTGCAGCTCCCATGCTCGGAGGAACAGCTGGAAGTTCTGGCCTACCTCCTTGTGCTGCCCGGCGGCTTTGGCCCGGTCAGTGACTGGGGGCCTGAGATCTTCACTGAAATCGGCACACTAGCAGGTGGGGCAGCTGGGCCAATGGTTGTCACTGGTTGTCAGGGTTTTGTCACCACATCGTGGGTGGATTCTGACAGTTAGATGCGCTCTGCTTCCGTCACTAGCTGGCATCCCAGACCTGGCTCTTTCGGCGTTACTGCGAGAACAGATCCAGGGCCTGACTCCTCTTGCCATTTCCGTCATCCCTGCCCCCAAGTTTGCAGTAAGTTTCGGTGGACTGGGACCTAGAGTCGCCATACGGAGAGCAGGGGCCCAACCGGATTGTGGATGCAGTGATTCCTGTCCTTACCTCTAGGTGGTATTCAACCCCATCCAGTTATCTAGTCTCACCAGTGTTCAGGCCGTGGCTGTTACGCCCGAACAAATGGCCTACCTGAGTCCTGAGCAGCGGCAGGCAGTGGCATGGGCCCAGTACGAAGGGAAGGAGATCCCAGAACAACGGGGTAAGTAATGGGGGGACAGCTTCATAAGCTGTCGTCTGAGCCAGAGTCCAAGTCCCAGCTTGGTGCCGCCCGGCCCTCGGAACCCCTAGAGGAGAATCTCTGGAGCAGAGGGATTTATCTGCAGAGAGCTAGTTTTGGAGCATCAAAAGCTCCTAGGGAACAGAACTGTGATGTTCTTCCCATCCCTCGCCTCATTACAGGTCGAAGCTCAGCCTGGGGTCTCTATGACTGGTTCCAATGCTCCTGGGCTCTGGCACTGACCATCAGCTCTGTTGGCCACCTGTTATGATACTGTTCCTTCCGCTGAGGGAGAAAACTTACATCATACTGAACAAATTGTAAATGGAAGTGCATTCTGGTTATTCTCTGTAAGTGGATGAGGAATATGGGTAATGTATTCCACCACCCACCTGAGAATCAGTGCTCCTGGCATAGATGTCTCTTGCCGTCATGAATAACCCCACTGTTTCTTTTCATTTCCTATTTCCTCCTCACCACACCAACAGAAATAACACAGACAGCTGGGACATAATGTGAAGTCTTTACTAGGAGAGGGAGTGAGGGGCAGGTCCAGGGCAAGCAGCATGGGCCACCATTAAATATGCGGAAGTCCTGGGGCTCTTGATTCATTTGCTGGGGATGGGGGGTGGTGGTGGTTAATGTTTGCCGTGGACAAGAGGTGCAGGGATTCGGATATCCTGTCCTCTCTCCAGACGCCGTTCACAGTCAATCAAATAGTTTACTCCATCGATGACCAGCTGTACCAGCTCCACCTGAAGAACACTGATCCTTGATCTCTACTTCCCACAGTCTAGCTGAACTTCTTTTTCTTCTCCTTTTCCTTTCTTTCTTTCTTTCTTTCTTTCTTTCTTTCTTTCTTTCTTTCTTTCTTTCTTTCTTTCTTCCTTCCTTCCTTCCTTCCTTCCTTCCTTTCCTTCTTTCTTCCCTTCTTTCTCCCTTTTTCTTTCTTTCTTTCTTTCTTTCTTTCTTTCTTTCTTTCTTTCTTTCTTTCTTTCTTTCTTTCTTTCGAGACAGGATCTCACTATGTAGCCCTGGCTGGTCTGGAACTTGCTGTGGAGATGAGGCTGGCCTGAGACTCACAGAGATCTACCTGCCTCTGCTCATCTTAAAAGCACGAGCCACCTTGCCCGACCCGAATTTCTTTCTTAGCACTGATTTTCCATCTCTGAAAACATATTTCCCCTCCTCTCCCCAACTCAACCTGAACTTTCCCTCAGATTCTATTACATTCCCGGGGCTCACTCACTGTCTTATCTCACACCTCGTCCACCCAATTCATAAGACCTCACCTCCGACTTGCCAAGTCGATCCAAATTAGAGATGTCAAAGACGCTGCCCGTGGCAGCAGTGTCCACTCCTCCGGTCCCACGCTTTTGGAGTCTCAGGTTCTCCAGGATCTTTGGGAAACGACTATCCTATAGGCAAGACAGAAATCGGGGGCAGGTCAATAGAGGGGGCAGAGACGATTCCTACCTCGCCCTTGGCCCTTTAGCTGTGATAGGATATGACTGGCTCCTTTCAGAGAGCCTTCGCCCTCCCCGTCCAATCTCCTTCTCACTCACACCCCTCTCTAACCCCACATCTCCTTTACTTTGCTTAGCAGGGGCAGCTTGATGTGCACTCCTGCCCGAAGTCCAGTGCCCAGGTTAGATGGACAGGTCAAGATGTATCCCAAACGTTCATTCCACATGAACTCCCAGCCTCGTTCCTGGATCAGCTTCTCCACCTGTGCCGACAGAAGTTCAGTTGTGAGAAAATCGGGGATGGCTCTATCCCTCTTAGTTAGCCCTTACAAACACTCTAGAAATATGTCTACAACAAGAAACTTGAGAATGGATGAATGGCATGTTCTTTGTTGTTAAAAAATGATTGTCATGGCACATGAAAGGTAACTTTGGTATTGCACTATGTGCATACTGATAAGCTTGTGGACAAACAGATTGTTCATGAAGAAACTTGAGGGAATGGTACATTAAGGGTGGCCTATGGAAATGAACAGAAGTGGTACACAGACAGAGAAATGGTTGATTGTTCCATGAGCCCTTTATGCATCGATTATCTTTTTAACAAAGAGCAGAGGGTCCTTTGGACAGAAACAGGACGAAAAGAGGTTGGCACAGGAAGAGGCAGGAGAGCCTGCTCTTAGCTGGAGAGGAATGAGAAAGTAGAGCAGAGAAGCCAGATCCATAGGTACAGGTGTGAGGAGAGGGGGAGCACAGAGGTGTCCCCGCTTTCCTTAGCCAGGCTAACCACCATTAGACTATTAGAATTGAAGAGACTAGGGTCTGTCAGAGCAATAGACACAAAGGCCACTACCCAGGATAAGTAAAGATGACACTCTCAATACTCAGAAGGAATCATAAGCCTGAAACTTATCATGCCGAAGCTAACACTTATTGTAGAACAGTTACTTAGCCTGCATTATTTCATTTAATCCTCACAACCTAAAATATAAGCAACCATATTATCTCAACTTTATAGATGAGGAAACAGAGTCATATAATTAAAGAGTATTTTTCTACCCACTCATAGAACATTATCCATTCCTTGCCAAAAATAGTATTAGCTTCCCAGCTAGAATCTAAAAGCGAAGCTCTCTTTCTTTACAAGTCCAAAAATAAAACTGTAGATACAAGAATATACACTAAGGGTTAGATCTATGGCAGTTTCTAACACAGAATTAAATGTAGAGACCCAATCCATAAGACCACAGATTGACCCCTCATCTAGAACCATTCATTCTAGAACTTAAGCCATTTCAGCCTCCATCTCCCCTAGTCTCTCTCCCATTCTCAGCTCAAAGCCTAGATACAATGCTAGATAGAACCCAGAGTCAAGGCCCACCTTGGCTCAGAACTGGGTGATGTATCCTAAACATACCAATCCCTCACCCCCTACATCAATCCAGGCTCAAACATTCTTCTTAGCTGCATATCCTACCTCACACCACCCACCCCAGCACTGGCTTGCTATATCATTGGTTCCTTCTTTGCATTACTTGGCAAAGATTATGCTTTACTTCCTTCCCTAGGTTACTGACATTCTTCCCATTTTAAGAGTCATTATATGCCCTGGTTTTCCAAGGATGACCCTGGTTTGTAACTGCTGTCCTTGCCTGATTAATAATGACTCTTTCTACGATCAGAAATACCCTGGGCTGACTGACAAATGATATAGCCAATCTTCCTATGCTGCCCTTCGGTTTTCCTCATTTCCCCCACTTAGCTCCTTTGCACACCCTTCTCCAACCTCTTTGAGGCCCCGGCAGAATCTTTCAAACACTCTCTTCATGTTGCCGCCTTTCTCCATAGAGATGACCCGTGTGTGGTCCTCCTCGTTCACCCAGATCAAGAAACTCTTCTCATTGTTGTGCCTGAGGGAAGAGGTAAAGGGATCAAGAGGCAAGATGAGAACTGGGGGAGATGGAGGGGAAGTGTGTGTGTGTGTGTGTGTGTGTGTGTGTGACATACACATACAAGGGAAACAAACAAAGAAGGCAGATCAGCCTCATACCAGATTCCTCGAGCATCGGGCCAGTCTCGAGCCATCCCTGCTGCGGTCAGCAGTGGGGACACAGGCTTATCGAACAGAAAATGGTCCTGAGGAGAATAAAGGGATTGGACATGAGAATTCTCACAGTATCGTCTGGGTCTCTCAAAGTCCATACTATCTTATGTGGCCCAGCCTGGCCTCTGACCCTTTTCCATCAGCTGCTCCCACAGCCCCGGTCCCCCTCAAGGCCCCTCACATCAATCAGTTGCTGCTGCTCAGCCTCTGTCATCTCGCTGAGCCTGTAGTATCGTCCCGCCAGGTCGCCCTTCAGGCCGCTCAGTGCGTCCACCACCACACGCTCTACCTCTCGCCGCTCTGCCCGAGTGCAGGCTGGAGGCAGACTGAGTCCTCTGATGCTTCGGCCAGTTCTGACTCTCGAGGACAATACATACCTCTCGTCAAAGTAGCCCGAACGGATCTGAGGAGTAAAAGAATGAGTAAGTCACAGACACACCACAGGCGGGAGCTCTGAAGGGTTATAAAGCACGCACTGGAGGAAGGACACATGTACAGGCATGAAGAGGACGTCATGGTCTATTTCTCCAAACTTCCCACTTTGGGTACAGCCTTTTTTTGAGGGTGAGGGGAGGGGGCGTCTTTCCTGAGAGCTGAGATTACAGATGTGAGTCACCACACCCAGCCAGGGCATAGTCACTTTTTAAAAAAATTCTTTCACAATTTTATCCACACAGTGGACTTTGATCATATTTTCCCCAACCCCATTATCCTGATATGAGTCACTCTTATCCACTGTGTCTTCATATCTGCTATTCTTCAAGATATACAATTCTTTCTCTTATCAATATCGAAAGCTCAGCAGTCTAACCATGATCCAGGAAACAAGGTGTAATGATTCGATACAGAACATTGTGCACAAGGCCACACAAATCGGAAGTGTCGTAAGTGGCTCACTTTACTGGCATCAAGGTCAGTGGTGTGCTTCATTGTTCGGGGGTCATATCCGTTATGTCGCTCTTGGATCACCGGGTCAAACAGTTCGGCAAATATCTGAGAGGGAGTTAAGAGAGAGAGAGATGGTTAAAAAGAAGAAACTCCTTCCTACACTTCAATTGTAGATCAATTTCCCCGGGTCGGAAAATTTGAGTATCGACAATCCAGAGTCTTGAGGGAACAGACATGAAGGATCTTTAGGGGGAAGAAGGAACTAGGATTTCTGGGAAGGTGACTTGCATCACCAGGGAGACTCTGAGGGGCCCCCTACCTCGTAGGTCTCCTCATCTCCAGCCACCATGCCCACAGTCTTGATGAAGGGGTGGCCAGGGTTGTCCACGCCAGTCTGGATGCACTGATCTAGTGTCCAACCGGTGGGTGTGGTCTTGTCGCAGAGCCGTGCATAGACTGCTGGGGTCAGGTGACTGGCCATGCAGTTGTTGTGCTTTCGGAGGTCTGGGTACTCAGCACTGGGAAGGGGGTACCCAGTAACCATGGAGGGAGGGCACAGGAGACTAGACCTACTGATGTCATCTGGGAGCTGTCCAGGGAGCCATGACTGCCTGTGCTCCTTGGAAGGAGGGGCAATTAGAGGTAGGCTAAATCTCGATAACCTCTTTAGGGATTTCCAGGGTCTTTCCCCCCCCTCCAATAGTTCTAGCTGCCTGTGGCTGCCTCAATTCCCCCAGATCTACACAGTTCCTTTTCTCTAGTGAGCACAACAGTAGAGGTGGGGGAGGGGAAAGGCTCAGGAGAATTAAGAACAAGGAGAATAGGTCGAGATGGGGGAAAGGTAGTTTCTAGTCATCCAGTAAGGTATTTGGGTAGTGGGTGAACCTAGACTTCGCAGGCCAAAGCTGGCTTGGAGGCAGAGACATCAGGTGACAGGTTCTTAGACATGATCTCACCTTACGGATTTGGCCCTACTCCTCCTATACGACTGGGATCTCCAAACTGTACAGAAATCCATCTTCTTGGGTGGGGGGGAGAGCTGCCTATTGCTCAAGTCACCCTTTCTACCCTCCTTCGGTTCCCATCATCATCACCACCACCACCACCCCCAGCCCCCACCTCATGCGTCTCAGGCACTGATACCTCGGGGGATATAGTCTCCTTCGTTCACTGGCAGCTCGTACAGATTCCGGACGGAGCAGAATCCCAGCGGCGAGAGACCCAGCTCCAGCCAAAGCCAGGAGCCTGAGTCCCGGGCGGGCAGACAACAAACGGGAGAAGGGACCAGCCATGGCTTGGGGATGCAGCTACTGGATTCGGAGCAGGATTTGGAGCAAGTCAGGAGCTAGGAAGGATGCAATCGGGTAGTGAGAGGGCCGGAGCTGGGTCCGAGGCTGAAGCCAAAATAGGGGTCACGATGAAGGCTGAAGCTGAAGTGGCAGCCGGTGCCAACCAGGCTGCAGGAGAAGCGCAGCGAGCAAGCGGCCAGCCGGAGCAGAGGGAGGCCCCAGCCGCAGTCTCCAGGGGTGGGGCTCACTCAGACTCCGCCTTCCCGCCTGCCACCGCGCTAGGTGTGCGGGGGTGGGGTTGGGTAGCACCAGCCAGGTAATTAGGAAGGCCGGAGACTCACTCGCTGAGGCTGGGGACTTAGGCCCACCGACAATGAGGGTAGTCCGATTTCAGCACCAAGTAGAGGACAGCACCACGGGGATTCCCGAAGCCTGAAACCCCTTCTCCCATGCCCCCTCTGTTTAATCTGAAACCCAATCCGTCTATTTTGTGGGTATTGGGGGGTGGGGGTGACATTGCCCAGCCTCTTCTCTGAATTCGATCTGCACACAATCTCTCCATTTTACCCAGGAGAGGCAGCCTCAGGAAAACCACAGAATAAACAGATACCAGAGGAAGGCTGAGAGAGGGCAGGGGAAGAGACACCCTCTGCCTGCCTCCCAAGGTCACCTTTTCCTAAGAACCAGGAAGAGGACCAGGGAACGCCCTGCTTCACCTATCCTCTCCTAACAAGGTTGAGAAAGGATTACTTGGGAAGAATCCGGGAACTATTAGCTCTTAATCCATCTGTACTGTCTCCCACACACACTGTCCCCAAGTCTTCAGCTTGACTATTTCCTGCCTCCATTTCTCATGGGGCCCTGCTTTTTTCCACTCCCCCTTCCTCTACCCGATCCCCTACTTCACCTTTGATCTTTCATGTTTCTTCCTCAATCCCAGGCTCAAGCCTGTCTGCTGTTCACAGGACTCCTGAATAGTGTCTGAAGCTTGCCTACCTGTTGATTGCTCTGGGTGTGGGGCTGGGGCTGGGCAGGGGACGGTGCGTTTCTTCTTCCTTCTCTCCCTTCTCTGCAGCTGGCAGTTCCTGGACTGGAGGGGAATATAAAGAGAGGAGAAGGGCGTGGTGAGATGATTGGGTGTGGAATGGAACAGGCAGGCACAGGTCTCCCGAACCGCGTGTGCTTCTCTCTTGGCTTCTCTAACACAGTTTAATCTGGGGTGTAAAGGCTGGCGGTGTCCAAGGGCATAAGGTTATCAGGGAATCTCGGCCTTCTTCCTGGTCCTCTCTCTCTCTTCTGAAGTGCACATTCGGACATTCGGACTCAAGAGGGTTTGTTTCCACAGCTACAAGCAGGACTAAGTGCAACTTGACTTTTATTATAGCAGGAAAGAGAGTGAAAACTGGAGTTGAGATAGGGATCCGAGGCTTTGGTGTGGGGGGGCCAGCCAAGGCAGAGCAGACATATTGACATTAATATATCTTCCTTAAGCTTCCTGATGTTCCAGAAGACAGTAAGCTATTTGGAAATCTTAAGAATGTTTGGAAAGAAGAATTGCCCTTCACAGCCCCCACTGGCCTCACTAATACACATTCCCTTATTACCCTCAAGCCCCCTCCCCCATGGCTATTTTTTTACCTTCCTTATTTGTGGGTATCCTTAGAAACTATACATTTTTTTTTGGTCCATTACTTAACCCCCTTCTCTTGATAAAATCAATTCTCAGAGAATAGATTGGAATCTGCTGTTGGAGCTTGCTCACTTTCGGAGACAAAAAAATGTTACCTACGCTGTGGGTGTTCATTATCTAGGTGAAGGAGTAGTTATGAGTAAGTAAATGTAATTACTTGGGATGGTGTGTATTTACCCAGATAAAAGAAGGAGATAATCTTACAGAGCAATGGGGCTGTTATTTGGCTGAGAAGGTGTTCAGGAGATGGGGGTGGGAAGGGAGAATAACAGAAGAGAATAAAGCCAGCTAGAGTAGAGAACTTATTCAAGTTTGGAAAATGCCTTCCTACATGAAATAACAGCTCTGTTGAGAAGATTCATATATTTGTGTACTTTTCTTATTCTTCGTGAGCCTCTGACAGGCATGTGATGTGTTGTTAGTCATTTTTAAAAAATTACCTCATGGGGCTGGAGAGACGGCTCAGTGGCTGCTCTTTCAGAGGACGTAGTTCAATTCCCAGCAACCACATGGTGGCTGACAACTGTCTGTAACTCCAGTTGCAGGGGATCTGACGCTCTCTTCTGTTCTTCGGGCACCAGATATACACATGGTACACAAACATGCAGGCAAAGCACCCACACACATGCAGAAAATTATTCTCTTGCATATGGGAAGTTGTCTATCTATATCTCTATATTAATCTATAGTACTTTATTTATTTAGTAATTATTATTGCTAATATTTAATGCTTTAAAGCACTTTACAATTACAAGGAACCCGCTGGGCGGTGGTGGCGCACGCCTTTAATCCCAGCACTAGGAAGGCAGAGGCAAGCGGATCTCCATGAGTTCGAGGCCAGCCTGGTCTACAGAATGAGTTCCAGGATAGACAGGACTACACAGAGAAACCCTGTCTCAAAAACCAACCAAACAAAACACACACACAACCCCACAAAACCCCTGCAATTACAAGGAACCTTTATATATGTATATTTTTTCATTGAGAATTAGATCATTCTAACATATGACCAGGATCAGAGAGTCTATTTTCAGTGGAATCATTGGAGAAGTTTTACACTTGGGAGATGGTGTAATTACTTGTTCTAGTGAATAGAATTGTAGAGGAGGGATGAGTCTGAGCATTAACCATCGTTGATTATTTGTAGATTCTGTCCTTAGAATCATCTTTATCCATTTAAGAGGCCTTGGGGGTTAGTTGTGGTCAGTAAGCTAAGGCATCTAACTAGGAAAACTGTGAGGTCCCTAAAGTTACAGAGAACAAATGGAGAATTTCAAACTCCTGACCAGGGAAGCCTAAATGAAGAAGACTCAAGCACAGCACTAATATATATATACAAGAAAATGCTTTCATATGAGCATATCTGCTCTGTTTAAATAAGAAATGTTCTTTACAGGCTCCTGTATTGGAGTCCAGCTGATGGACTTTTGGGAAGTGATTGGATTCTGAGAGCTTCGATCTAATCAATGGATTCATAATGTGATGACATTACTGGAACATGGTGAAAGAGAGGATGTGGGGCCGCGTTGGAGAAAGTATGTCCCTGTGGCATACCTTGGACAATGCATTTTGCCCTCTGCCCCTTCCTCTCACTCTGCTTTTTACGAGCCAAAAAGCAAATACCCTTTACCCAGCCACCATTGTCGTTCTGCCTCTCCTCCTGGCCAAAGCAATGGAGCTAAGGATCAAAACTTCTAGCCCCTGAGCCAAAATCAATCTCTTTCCCCACGGACTGCTTTTCTTAAGTATTTTGTCACACGCAGCAGCACCCTGTAAGTCTGGTGTTTAGTTCCATCCTTACAAATAAGCACAGTCGAGGCTCCAGGAGGTAAAGTGACTTTCCCAAAGCTACACAGTCAAGAGCAAGATTCAAATCCAGCTTTTCAGATTCCAAGGCTGGAGACCAGAGAAGAAGCAGAGTGTGGAGACAGTAATCAGTTTGCTCAGTTTTCCACATCCACCGTTCTTTTGCATCTGTCATAAATCAGTGTCTTTGTTCCTCCCCTTAACAAACTGCTTCAGTTTGTCTCCCGCGTCCCTACCTCTTCCCTTTCCGCCTTCTGGCCTTATGTCTACCTATATCACATCTGGATTTGCTTTACAGGGGAAAAAAAAAAAACCAAAACTCGGTTTTTGCCCTCAGGGAGGTGCAATGTCACAAGCTTTGCCTCTTCTTCGTGTATCTCATTTTTTCCCTCCATTGGTGTCACCGGTTAGCCTCTCCGTCTAGGCTGTGGGTTGGCGACGCAGTAGGAAATCAAGAGGCAGAGGAGCATCAGGTTGCCCTTCCCGAGGCAGCCACTAGGAGCCACCCTCCTCCACTCCGAAGCTCCGGCCAACGCAGCCTGACTGTTGCCGGTGCGCGCCCTGCGCGGATTGGCGGGACCGCAAAGAAGTCGCGCTTTGATTGGGCCGCTGTCAGGTGTCGCTGCCGGCAGGTTCGGCTGCGCGAGCGGAGGGAGGCGGGTGAGTGCGGGCCGGGGGCGGTGGGGGAGTGGCTGGGGCTGGGGGCGGTATCCGGGAGGGTGGGCTCGGCGAGGGGCTCTCCCTGCGCCCCGGGGCCGTGGGTAGTCCCGGGTGGGGACCGCTTCGGAGGGAGGCGCAGCGGGGAGGCCTCAATGTCAGCGTAGGGAGAGCGAGGCGGGGACGGCGGGGGCGGGCAGAGGCGAGTGCGGCCAGGATGGGAGGGCGGGATTCGTGACCCGACGCCGAGAGAGAGGACGGCCGAGCGGGTCAGTGGGAGAAGAGATTGGAGTGGAGGGGTCTGCGGGAGGAATAAGGGGACCCCCCCGCCCCGGGAAGATGGAAGGCTTCCAGGGACAGGGCTGGGGACTCTGGGAGGAGGGGCGGGGCTGGGTTCCAGGGGAGGGCACCGAGGCAGAGGGTCGTGCGCGTGAAGCCGAGGGAAGGGAGGACCGGAGGGCGCTGGGTGCTGGCGGAGTCGGGAAAGGGACTGGCTGGCCAGGGGAGGGGGTCTGCTGAGGAACCGGTTACTGCGAAGAGGTGAACCTCCAGCGGGGCTAGTGTGAGGAAGGAACCTCTCGTTATAGGGGATCCTCGTTGAAGTGGGGGGGGTCATTAAGTGTTCATCATTATCGGAAAGATGCTACCCATGTACCCTGGAGGCTGAGGCAGGCGGGTCCTGAGTTCAAGGCTATCCTTGGCTACATAGAGTCTGTCTCCAAAAAAAGAAAAAAAAAGTGTTAGCAAGCGCGGTGACTCATGTGCAGGTCTGAAGTGTTGTTTACTTCTGGGAGTCACTGAGTGGGAGAATTGGCTGGATTCGTTGCATTAATTGATGAGTGATTGGGGTGCAGCAGGCAGTGTGGGGAGTCAGTGAAGAGCCACTATCACAGATTGGGGAGAGGAGGCAGCGGGAGTGAGCTGACTCTGAGAACAGGCAGCAGATGGTTGACTGGTGTCAGAATAAGGAATATGTCGGAAACATTAAACTTGCCTTGGGAAGGAAGTGGGAAGCAGGCAGAGCCGCTCTGGCCTGTAATCCCAACACTTGGGAGACAGAGAGGAGGATTACAATGAGTTTGAGGCCAGGCTGAGCTACACGGGGAGACATTGCCTCAAAACAACGGGGGGGGGGGGGGGCTCACTTTTGAAGGTGGGAAAATTCAGTGGTGGTGGTGGTGTGTGTTGGTTTCCTTTGCTGTTGTTGGAGCCTCTAATCAAATGCAAGGTGATGACAAGAAATTGGAGGTCCATGCCAACTGCCCTCAGCTCTAAGAGCTAAAGAAGTTCCAGCCCACGGTTGCTCTAACAGGTCTCCAGATCTAATTTAGCACAGGTGCCCCCCTAGATGGTCTCCTTCTTCCCTCCACCCCTTCCCTTCCTCCCTTCCATAGTCAGCCTGCCCTTTGCCCCGGTGCAGAATCTGCCGTTTTCTTAGGCAACAAAGTTTGGGGAGAAGAAGAAGGGGAAAGAGCACAGAGAACAGGAGCGCGGTTTTGGAAACACCACATTAGAACCCCAGCTTCTCCCAGAAGTACATCCAAATAAGCCCTTGGCTGTGTCCTGGCTGTCCCCGCCAGGCTTCTTTCTATGTTTGCTTTGTTAACTATGAATCTGGAGCCTCATCTCCTTTCAGTCCGTGTTTGTGAGCAGACGTCTCCATCCTATTTTCTCCCATCCCAGGGCTGTAGTAGAATTTCAAGAACATGGCTGGATGGTGTTAAAAAAAGCAGGGAAGGCTTCAGGAAAGGGCAGCTGGTGAAGGAATCCTCGACACAGGGAGAGCTCTCGTTTCAGAAAAGGCACAAAGAGTGTGATGAAGCTCTAACTGGGGAAGTTGTGAGATATCTTTGGGAACGCCACGGTTAGGTCACTAAAAGGGAATGCAAAGGAATGGTCTGTCGGTCAGGAGGCATGCGTGTGTGCAAACTGCAGTGTATAACTGGAGACGTCAAGGAGAAGAATGTTCTGTCTTGTGGTTGAGCAATCGAGGCATCAGATGATCAAGACTGAGGCGGCTAAGGTCTATATAAAGGTCATCTATAATTTTCTAATCAAAGCTGCAACCCTAGTTGTAATGGAAGATTTTTAAGTTAAAATAGAGAGCGGAATTATTGAAGACTTTAAAACTCTGTAAGAGTAAGTTAACTAATTTACTCAAGGAGTTCTTGGCTTCATTAGGGTTGACAGTGTTTCTGAGAACTATCGAACATGGAAAATTTCTGTTCAGTGACTCCATTTTATTTTTGGAAGATAACAATAGTTGTTCATACCCTTACAATTCATTATTAGCAAATATTATCCTTGCTTGTATTAGCTTCCAATCTTTTTGAGTTTTGAAAATAGACATTTATTTATAGGCAAGTTTGTATAGGCATCATTGGAAACTTAACATTCTCTTTTTTTCTTCGAATGTAACTACTGTTAAAGATTTGGTGTCTTTTCAGTCCATTTTTTAAATTATGTATTTTGTTTTGTTTTGGGGACAGGTCTCACTGTGTAGTCCTGGCTGGCCTGGAACTCACAATGTAGACCAGGATAGCCCTGAATTCACAGAGATCTCCCTGCTTTTACCTCCCAAGTTCAGGTATTGAAGGCATGCACCACCACACCCAGACTCAGTCTATTAACTGGGGCTGGAAAGGTGGCTTAGTGAATAAGATCCCTGGTTGTTCTTTCAGAGGACCTGGGTTCTGTTCCCAGCATAAATGTGTACAGAGATACCTCCAGGTAGAACACCCATACATATAAAAGTATGCTTAAAACAACAAGAATAACAAACCGACAACAAACTTGTACTAATTGCATGTGCAATCATAAATAGCTTGTGATGTTTATTTATGCAAATAGATTGTGCTCTGTGTTTACCTTGACATTTTGTGGTTGGAAACTGTTGTATATAACTTACATGTTTAATGTGTATGTTTATGGACCTGTAGCACATGTGGAGGTCAGAGGATAACCTGTGGAAGTCAGTCCTCTCCCTCCTCCAGATAGGTCCTAGGGTTCAAGACTGTTAGGCTTGGCACCAAAGGCCTCCATTCGAACCATCTTGCTGGCCCTCATTTATCTTTAAAATCTGGTGTTTTGTTTTTCTTTTCTATATACGGCATCATAGTTTACCATTCTTCTTATGGCATCTGAATTGTTCTTAGTTTTCCCTAGGCAACAATGAGCTAGAG
Source organism: Peromyscus leucopus (assembly GCF_004664715.2). NCBI lineage: Eukaryota > Metazoa > Chordata > Mammalia > Rodentia > Cricetidae > Peromyscus > Peromyscus leucopus. Next base: position 97,389,494 of record NC_051066.1, on the reverse strand, counting down.
AAGGGAAGAATGTCTTTGTGTGTGTTCACGAGTGTGTGAGAGTCTTGCCATAGCCATCTATCTGCCTGGTGCTGCTAACAGTTAGGACTGAGTAGATCTTGAGATAGCATATACATCTTAGAATTTCTCACAGCATTCCTGACATCTGCTCACTAGAAACTAGTATAGCACCTTTCCAAGTTGTAGTAACCAGGCATGTCCCCTGACAGATCTCTCTCTGGTACAGCAAAATCACTACAGTTTCTGCTAAAACTCTAGGCATGTGCACACAGAAGTGGAACTGCCAGCTTGTTCTGATCCAAGTTCATAAGGTAATATTACCAATATGGCCTTAGTTAGGATTTTTTCCAGTGTAGCTGCTGCTATAAAGGACTTGTCTTAGACCAGCATTGGTCTCATAGTACGAGAGGACAGTGGATGGATCACTAGGATTGCAGTTTGAGAATGGATTGAAGACTGCTGTGTGAATGTTTACAGTCTCAGCCCCCCAACCAGCACCAGACTTCTTTCTTTGAACTGATTCTCTGGATTTGGATATCTGTTTTATAAGGTGGTGGGTGAAGGAGACAGTAATGTCCCTAGACCATGCTTAGAGTGGAGGGTGTCCTCGACACATGTTTCTTGAGCTAATACAGGTAGTAATGAGGGTGGAGTTTAAAGGCAGAGCTTTGGAGTTGTAGCATCCCTCTGCCCTCAACTCTAGCAGTGTCGTGGGAAGGTGGAGAGAGCTGGGAACAATGTGGAATGAATCCAGAGTTTGGAATAAACGTCACTCTGACCTTCTCTTGGTAGGAATCAACAGTAGCCTTCCTTGAAGAACTGCCTCTTCTATTTGCTGCCTGGAGTTAACATTGTTTCCTGCTGGCAGAATCAGGGACATGCCAGCACTGTAAGGCTTAATCTCCTGATCCTCTTACCAGTTCTTGGCCGGGGTGGGGGAAACCGGGAAGAAAGAGAGTCCTTGCTTTGCTCTTACTTCTCTTTAGGCATGCCACCTCGTAGTACAGTTTCCTTTCTTGTTGATTCTTTCCATAGCTTTGTTTCTGTTTCCTCTTGTACCCTTGTAGTTCCCTCTCATTGTCTAGTTCCCTGTACCCCATCCCCTACCCACTGTAAGGGTGCTGGATTCTGAGCTGATGGGGTGCCCACTTCTGCAGAGCGGGATGAGTGGGCGTGCCGGCGGGGATGTGGTCACTGACGGCCAATGAGGACGCGAAGACTACGGCCCACTTCTTCCTCGGAGCCGGAGATGAGGGCTTGGGCGCCTGTGGAATAGGCATGAGGATGGAAGAGAGTGACAGTGAGCTCCTTGAGGATGAGGAGGATGAAGTGGTAAGTCCAGGGACAGGGACAGAGCTCGGGGTTGGGGCCCTCGCCCTGGAGAATTGACAGTCCACGGATGGAGACACCTCTGTTCTTTGCAAGCACAGACTCGCTGTGGTAAACAGGCTCTATCCTGACTAGGGAGCGGGCAGTAGAGACTGGTCAGTTGCCTCTCTGAAGCCCCTGCTCAGCTGTCCTCCTCCTGTGGTCTGATGGTCACGGCTTCTTTTTCGAGAAGCACTTTTCCTCCAGGCTCTCTTCTGTGTTAGGCATCCTTTATCCCTTAGGTCCAAAGTCCTGACAAGACACTGCCTTAGAAAGATGTTGGAGGTGATATATGTGGGAATCTGGAGTTCCTGATTGCCCGTCTTTTCTGTAGCCTCCAGAACCTCAAATTATTGTTGGCATCTGTGCCATGACCAAGAAGTCTAAGTCCAAGCCGATGACCCAAATCCTCGAGCGACTCTGCAGGTTTGACTACCTGACTGTTGTCATCCTGGGAGAAGATGTCATCCTCAACGAACCCGTGGAGAACTGGCCATCCTGCCACTGTCTCATCTCCTTCCACTCCAAAGGTTAGGGGCTGAGGGGGAAGGATGGCCACGGGGATGCTGGTTTGGGGATGGACTTCTTCTTATCCCATTAGTAAGAAGGAGGCTTCTCACCACACAAGAGATCAGGGAAGGGGAGTCTGCCTTCCTTTTCAGGGTTTGCCAGGCGTAGGTCAAAGCCCATATCCCAGCCACACAAGACGACTCACGGGCACTTATGTTCTCCTATAGAATTGGATCTCTGGGAGGATCCTCCATGTAGTTGTGTTTATTTTCCTGATGAATATCCTGGGCTTGAGGGGCTGGGCAGATGAGTGCTGGGTTAGATGTGTCGAGCAGCGCAGTGGCAGCCGCCAGCTCTATCGGGTCACGGTCTGTCCTGCTTTTCTCACGCTGCCTCTTTCACTTTCTCTGGTCTCTCCATTTCTTTCTCCATCACAGGCTTTCCTCTGGACAAAGCTGTTGCTTACTCCAAGCTTCGAAACCCCTTCCTTATCAATGATCTGGCCATGCAGTATTACATCCAAGATAGGTATAGCTTCCTATGGACCGGAGGGGTGGGCGAGCCTAAAATGCCCCATTTTAGGAGGCCCACTCTGGGATGGGCAGAGTCAAAAAGGCGTGCTTCATTTTTGTACCATGTCGTATTGAGTTACGGTTCCCTGTGCTTCTCCCCTTTGTCACCCCCACCTTCTGTACTTGACTGATTTATTTTGGGGAGACAGGAGGGAGGTGTACCGGATCCTGCAGGAGGAAGGTATCGATCTGCCGAGATATGCTGTACTCAACCGTGACCCCGCCTGTCCTGAGGGTAAGTAACTGGCAGTGTCTGGTCATTCCCTGCCTTGATTCCCATGTTTTAGCCCAGTGTCTCTCCCATAAACATCTCCTCTCTACAGATCTGCGTGGGCCTTCGACTGTTGTATTAGTCGTGGGTTGTAAGAGTCGTGGGTCTTTAGGTAGAGCCTTTGAACTTTTATATAGATATTATCATATTTAAATGCCATATGCGAGCATTGCCATATCTGTTATAGGACAGGGTCATAAAATTTGAGAGGCTATATAGATTAAAACCCCAGGGAAAGAGGAGTTGGAAATACTCTCCAACCTTAGTCCCTGAGAACGATCACACGCCCATTCTTCAGAGTGCAACCTGATAGAAGGAGAAGACCAGGTGGAGGTCAACGGAGCTGTCTTCCCCAAGCCCTTTGTGGAGAAGCCAGTGAGTGCAGAGGACCACAATGTTTACATCTACTACCCCAGCTCCGCCGGGGGAGGAAGCCAGCGCCTCTTCCGGAAGGTACGGGAGACCTCTGAGCATCTGGGGAATCAGAGAGCAGAAGGAGAGAGTGAGGTTGTTGGGAATGGCGAGGGGATCTGTGGCCAGAGCCTGGAGACTGAGGCAGTGTCGCTCCCCTTCTCTTTCCTCCTAAAGATTGGCAGCCGGAGCAGTGTCTACTCCCCCGAGAGCAGCGTCCGGAAGACAGGATCGTACATCTACGAGGAGTTCATGCCAACAGATGGCACAGATGTTAAGGTTATGGTGGATACAGAGATTTTTAAAATGTTATAAACATCTGGGTGGGATTGAGGTGCTTGGGAAGCAAGTGGTAGTATGTGTGGATAGGATCTTAGAAAATAAAGCATGAGTCCAACTGGCTTTCACATTCAAGTGAAGATAACACATGAGATGTAGATGTTCTCATTTTCACTATCAGAGCAAGAGCAAGGTACCACAGTAAATTGTAAAACATTGGTAAATTATTATCTAATAAGGACTAGACAATAGTGCCAGAGTTCTAAGGAGAAACCTTTGTAATATCACTGGAATAAGGCTTGGTACCAAAAATATCAGTCTCTGTATTCTTTTTTAAAAGTTGTCTTATTACATTTATTTATTTGTGTGTGTGTGTGTGTGTGTGTGTGTGTGTGTGTGTGTGTGTGCACCGTAGCATGCACATGGAGTCAGAGGACAACTTTGGGAGTCACTTCTCTCCTTCATCCATGTGAATCCTGATGATCAGGCTTGTCAGCCAACATCTTTACCTGCTGAGCCATCTCATGACCCCAGTCTCTGTGTTCATAATGTTCGGAGGGTTTTCCCGTTTGTCTTGTCTTTGTTTTAAGACAGGGTCTCACTGTGTAGCTCTGGCTGACCTAGGACTTGCTGTGTAGACCAGGTTGTCACTGAACTCGTGATGTCCCGCCTCTGCCTCCTGAGTGCTGGGATTAAAGGCGGGCGCCACCACTCTTGGCTGTGCAGAGTTTTGTTTTTTATTCTGGAATAGTCTACAGACCTAGTGCTCATATTGTCTTCTCACATGCAGGGTGAGCTGTGGGCATGCTCAGTGATGCTATGTACCTGCAGGTGTATACAGTGGGGCCAGATTATGCCCATGCTGAAGCGAGAAAGTCTCCAGCTTTGGATGGGAAGGTGGAACGAGACAGTGAGGGGAAAGAGGTTCGCTATCCAGTCATGTTGACGGCCATGGAAAAGCTGGTGCCAGGAAGGTCTGCGTGGCTTTTAAGGTAGAGTGGGCCCATGGAGCTGTGGGATGAAGGCAAGAAACAGGGGCAGGGGTTGGGAGCCGTCTCTGAGTCACCTTGCCTTTTTGCAGCAAACAGTTTGTGGATTTGACCTTCTTCGTGCCAACGGTCACTCCTTTGTGTGCGACGTCAATGGCTTTAGCTTTGTCAAGAACTCGATGAAATATTATGATGATTGTGCCAAGATTCTGGGGTAAGAGACATAGCGGGCTGGGGTACGGGGAAGAGGGCTCAGGAATTTCTCTTCATAACCTGGGTGTGATGATCTGTGCCTGTTACCCTAGCACTTGGGAGGTGGAAGCAGTTTGAGACTATCCTGGGATACATGAGGCCGTACAGATAAATAAATAAACAAACAAACAAATCAATAAAGCTTTTCTTTATTTTAACTATTTTAAAAATGATTCAAAAGTCAAAAATGGAAAAGGAGAAGGGACTACTCAGTCCCCCACTGCCTCAGTACTGCGTTCCTCAAAGATGATTGCTGTTAACAGTTACAGCCATAACAGATTGTCTTTCTCTCCCATGTGTAAATAATTGTGGTTTACTGAATGTGATAGTAGTATGATTTTGCTTTTAAAATAGCATGTAATACGTGAACCATTGAAAAAAACCTAAGGAATGATGAATATAGTGAGCATCCATGGATATGGTAATTCTAGCCAAGCACTGTCTATCTTAAGAAGTACACCATTAGGCCAGATGTGGTGGTTCATACTCTTAATCCCAGTGCTCAGGAGCCAGAGGCAAATGGATCTCTGTGAATTCCAGGCCAGTCAGAGCTACATAGTGAGAGACCTGTCTCAAAAACAAACAAACAAAACATTGTTGAGGGCCAGCAAGATGACTCAGAGGATAAAGTGTGTGCATGTGTCCCACAAACCTAGCTATGTGAATTTGATCCCTGGAACCTATGGAAAGGTGGGAAAAGAGAACCAACCCCACTAATTTGTCTTCTGACCTCCACACACATATATACCCACAAACACATCATGCACACTTATGCACACAATAATTAATGGAAAAAAAACCCCACACTATTAAGAGTTGGGCTGGATGTGGTGGTACACTCCTTTAATCCCAGCACTTGGGTGGCAGAGCCGGTGAATTTCTGTGAGTTCGAAGACAGCCAGGGCTATGTAGAGAGACCCTGTCTCAGAAAACAAAAAAAAACAAATGTTAGGTATGATAGTTCACATCTATAAGCACAGTAGGAAGGTTGCCACAAGTTTGAGACCATTTTAGGCTACAGAGTGGTGGAGGTGGTGGTGGTGGTGGTGGTGGTGTGGTGGTGGTGGTGGTGGTACACACCTTTAATCCAGCACTTGGGAGGCAGAGGCAGGCAGATCTCTGAGTTTGAGGCCAGCCTGGTCTACAGAGTGAGTTCCAGCACAGCCAAAGCTACACAGAGAAACCCTGTCTCGAAAACAAACAAACAAAAAAAAAAAAAGCCAACCAAACAAAAACCAAAAATATACTATTAAGGCCAGGTATGATGGTACACACATATAATTCCACGTTCAAGAGACTGAGACAAGAGAGTTTCAAGTCTGAGGCAAGCCTATGCCACATAGCAAGACTGTGTCTGAAAAAAGCTGGAGATGTAGTAGAATGCTTGCCTGAAGCCCCAGTTTCAAGCCCCAGTCCCTCGTAAAAGCAGTGTTGGTACATACTGGAATCCCAGCATCTGGAGGTGAAGGCGGGGGGGGGGGGGGCAGTTGGGGGGGGTGGGTGGGAGTTGGGGAGAGGAATCAGGGATTTAAACGGAAGCTGAGAACACGGCTCAGTCAGTAAAGTGCTTACTGTGTGAGCATGAGGACCCAGGGACGGACCCCTGCCCTGAGTCAACGCCAGGGGTAGCCTGTAGTCCCAGCATAAGGAGACAGAGGCAGGATGGCCCTGAGGGCTCACTGGCCAGCCAGTCTAGACGATCCGTGAGCTCCAGCTCCACCAACGAGAGCCCGTCTGAAAGCATAAGGTGGAGAGTGGTCAAGGAAGACACTTACTCTGACTTCTGACCTCCACAGGCACACATAGAATGGTGTGTACACCTGTCCACGTGAATATAACCCCGCCCACTTACCCACACACATCCACATACAAAACAGAACTTTAAGGTCCTCTGCTACCTCAGGGAGGCAGAGGCAAGAGTTCTCTGTGAGTTCGAGACCAGCCAGGGCTGCAGAGTGAGACTGCCTCACACAGAATATGTGAGGGCTGGAGATGTGGTTCAGATGGTAAAAGAGCTGGCCATGCAAACCTGATGGCCTGAGTACAGTCCCCGGAACCCAGGTGAAAGCTGCAGAGAGCTGACTACTAAAAGTTGTCCTCTGTCACATGCCCATGCCCACACATACACATCACACACACACACTCACACACACTCTCTCTCACACACACACATACACTTATACATCACACACACATACTCACACACACACAGACATACATCACACACATACCCCCATGCTCACACATATACATCACACACACACACACACACACACACACACATACATCACATACATACATCACACACACACCCATGCCCACACGTATATATCACACACACAATTAATCAGTTAATTAATTAAAAAAATTAAGATGAATATGGTACCACACACGTATAATTCCAGCACTTGAGAGGCAGAGGTAGGAGGATCTCTTGGAGTTCAAGGCCAGCCTGCTCTACATCATGAGTTCCAGCCCAGCCAGGGATACATAGTGAGACTCCGTCTCCAAAAACAAAAAGTTTTTTTTCCCACACATATTAGAAAATAAAAGCAGGGCTAGAGAGAAGACTCAGCAGTTGAGAGCAGAGCACCAGGCTTAGGTTCCCAGCACCCACATGGTGGCTCACAACCATCCGTAATTCCAGTTCTAGGATATCATCGCCTTCTTCGGACCTCTGTGGTCACTGATCACACGTGTACACATACATGCAGGCCAAACGCTCATAGAGTAAAATAGCACTTTTAAAAAGTGAAAGAATGTATGAGTTAAGCCTGGTTGTGTCTGAAATCCCACTGGGATTGTGGGAGGTGGGATTAGGAGATTCAAGAGTTCAAGGCTAGCCTAGTGAGCTGGAGGCCAATTTAGGCTCCATGAGATTCTGTCTGAAGACAAAAGTAAAGAAAAAGAGTGTAGTTGAAATCCCTGTGTAGTGCTGAGGTTACATCCTTTCCCCGCACCCAGAGGGAACATTAACCTTAACTGGCTTATCATTGCCATGGATTTGTTTCTGCCAAATGGTTAGGCTTGGTGGCAAATGCCTTTAGCAGCTGAACCATCTCATTGGCCTCTTATTTTTTTTTTTTCAAATGGGGTATATATTTGGATATTTCAGGCTCTATATTAATGCTTTCTTTTGCTTCATGATTGTGTATACATGTGTATGACCTTCTGTCAGTTTATTTTCAGTCAACTTTATTATGTTTTGCCTCCTAGGAACACCATTATGCGGGAACTTGCGCCACAGTTCCAGATACCATGGTCCATCCCCACAGAGGCTGAGGACATTCCCATTGTCCCTACCACGTCTGGCACCATGTAAGCACACGTTAAAAATCCAAAGTGACCTGCATACAGTTTGGGATTCCTTCGCTGACCCTGTATTGTCTAGCTAGTAGCCCCTGGCCTTTACTAGTTACGGTCCCTTTAACCCAGAATGTGATGGGTGGGGGGGGGGGGGGGGGGTGAGCTGAGTTTGGGCTGGGAGAACGGCTCTGAGGAAACTCCCAATCTTAGGATGGAGCTCCGCTGTGTCATCGCGATTATCCGTCACGGAGATCGCACCCCAAAGCAGAAGATGAAGATGGAGGTGACGCACCCGAGGTAGGAGGACTGTCCTCATGTAAACGGACGACAGTTCCTCATGAGGGAGGATGGGAGGAACCCCGTTCCCAGGAGCTCTGATCGGTTTCTTGCTTTTTACTTCTTCAGGTTTTTTGCTCTATTTGAAAAACATGGTGGATACAAGACGGGAAAATTAAAACTTAAGCGACCTGAGCAGCTCCAGGTAAGGCGGTGGATCTGGTCAGGAGCCCTCGTCTGAGAAAGAGAGACAGTGTGGGGTTGAGACGGAAAGGCGGGATGAGACAGAAGGAAGGACCGCTCGGTTCCCTGTGGTCTCTCCAGGAGGTGCTGGACATTACGAGACTGCTGCTGACTGAACTGGAGAAGGAACCAGGCATTGAGATTGAGGAGAAGACGGGGAAACTGGAGCAGCTGAAGTCCGTGCTGGAGATGTGAGGAAGGGGACAGCAGTGGGGAGCTACCGACAGGAACTGAGGCCCAGGGCAGAAAGTAACCCGCGCTGTTCCCGCAGGTATGGTCACTTCTCAGGTATCAATCGGAAGGTGCAGCTGACTTACTACCCCCACGGAGTGAAGGCTTCGAACGAGGGCCAAGGTGAGCAGCTCTCTCTCCTCCTCCTCCTTTCCTTCTTTGAAAGTTTTGAAATTATATTTTATGTATTTAGTGGGGTGGGGCCACAGGCCGCAGAGCAGTTGTGAGCTCAGAGCACAACTGTGGGGGTCGGTCCCTCCTTTTCACCGTTGTCGGTCCTGGGGATGGAACTTGAGTGCTCAGCCTTGGTGGCAAATGCCTTTACCCGCTGAGCTGTCTCACGGGCCTCTTTTTTTTTAAAAAAAAAAAAAAAAAAAAAAGATAAGGTCTTGCTATGTAACCCAGGCTGACCTCAAATTCCCAGCAATCCTTCTGCCTCAGTTTTCCAAGAGCTAGTATTACAGGCACGTGACACCAGGCCCAACTTTCGGGTCTCTTCTTCTTGACCTTGTGGGTGGTGTCTACACGAAATGACCCGTGTTCTTGTCAGAAGCCCTGGTGTTGAGGTATTCCCATCATAATCCTTGGATAAGGCCCTACCCACTGCACCCTCTTCCCTCAGATCCACAGAGAGAAGCCCTGGCACCATCTCTCTTGCTGGTCCTGAAGTGGGGCGGAGAGCTGACTCCTGATGGCCGCGTGCAGGCCGAGGAGCTGGGGCGAGCCTTTCGCTGCATGTACCCTGGGGGCCAGGGTAAGTGCTGGAGAGGAAATACCCAGCAAGACTGGGGTAAGATAGTTAGGGGAGGGGAGGGGACTGAAGGGAAGATGCTGTGAGGATACTAAAGGGACAATTAATATTTGGCCCCCACGTGGCTTGTAACAGTCTGTGCTTGGAATCGCCCTTTGCCCCAGGTGACTATGCGGGCTTCCCTGGCTGTGGGCTGCTCCGTCTCCACAGCACTTTCCGACATGACCTCAAGATCTACGCCTCTGACGAGGGTCGAGTCCAGATGACTGCTGCCGCCTTTGCAAAGGTAAATCAGTTCTACTGCTACCCCCGCTTGCTTCCGTGAGGGGGAGAAACAGAGTTTGGAGGTCAAGGTGGAAAGTGTTCAAGAGCTGGCGTGCTACTTCAGAGAAGTTTGTGTCCGTCTCCGTTTCGGGCTGCTGAAAAGGAGCTAGGAATGGTCGGAGTCGGTCCTCCAGGCGCGCTCTCTGTCCCGGGTCTGGGACTGGGTAGGCTGGGGCTGTCTGCCCGGAAGGGAAACCAGTAGACCTTATGCTTACCTACCAGGGCCTCCTGGCTCTAGAAGGGGAGCTCACACCCATTTTGGTGCAAATGGTGAAGAGTGCCAACATGAATGGGCTGCTGGACAGCGACAGCGACTCTCTGAGCAGCTGCCAGCACCGGGTGAAGGCGCGGCTGCACCACATCCTGCAGCAGGACGCCCCCTTCGGCCCCGAGGACTATGACCAGGTAACACTCTCCTCCTCCTCTCTGCGCACTGTTTTAGGATTTTTATCTACAGTATTTCGTTTAATCCTGACAGCGACCCTTTGGTGTAAATTCATGTCCACAGTTTTCATTATCCACAAATGATTCGAAGATTAAAAAGACTTTTATAAGTCTGGCATCAGGGTTCATTTGGCAGACCTATCACAAGACTATTTAGGATGCATATTTATCTCACTCAATGTAAATGTCATACGTTTTGCTGTTTTAATATTGATGTATTTGATTTGCCTGAGGCCCTGCTAAAGGTATCATATGCCGTGTGGCTTATGCACTGGTTTTTTTTTTTTTTTGTTTTGTTTTGTTTGTTTTTTATTTTTTGGTTTTTCGAGACAGGGTTTCTCTGTGTAGCTTTGTGCCTTCCCTGGAACTCACTCTGTAGCCCAGGCTGGCCTCAAACTCACAGAGATCTGCCTGCCTCTGCCTCTGAGTGCTGGAAGTAAAGGTGTATACCACCACTGCCTGGCTATGCACTGCTTTAAATCCTGCAATATAAAAAAAAGAAAGATTAGTTGTAAAACAGCTGACTTTGGATCTTGAGGTTGGAGGACGGTTCAGTGATCTATGGGGAAACTGCCTCCAGGATGAGAACGTAGCACACCAGTTCACTGCTTCCGTCTTCGGCTCACCTGCCCTTAGTTGTGCTCTCCTGAAACGTGGTGCAGTGTTGACTGGGGCAGGAATCTAGTTAAACCTAGAGGTTTAACTAGAATTCTGGGGTGGCTGGCTCTTTACTTCATCCTCTTCCTGTAACTGCAGGACCTATCCCTTCACAAGAATTTGTCATGTGATTGGTCTAGCGTCTCAGTGTTCCCAGGGACTCGTAAGATTCACCCAAAGCAGAAGCTTTCCAAGTTCTCTTTCTTCTTCCTTCCTTTCTTTCTTTCTTTTTTCTTTCTTTCTTTCTTTCTTTCTTTCTTTCTTTCTTTCTTCTTCTTCTTCTTCTTCTTCTTCTTCTTCTTCTTCTTCTTTTTTTTCTTCTTCTTCTTCTTCTTCTTCTTCTTCTTCTTCTTCTTCTTCTTCTTCTTCTTCTTCTCTTCTCCTCCTTCTCCTCCTTCTCCTTCTTCTCCTCCTCCTTCTTCTCCTTTTTTTTTTGGGGGGGGGCAGGGTATTACTATAGAGCCCAGGTTGGTCTTGAACTTTCAGTGACCCTCCTGCCTCTGCCTCCTGGCTGTGAAGCCTCCTAGCTTTCTTAAAGTGGGGGCCCAGAATTAACACAATGCATGGTTGTTATTTTCTATTGTTGAAGCAGTCACACAGTGAGACCTGATTCACGGAAAGGGAAAGAGACAAAGAATTAATGGTCACCTCTAATCTGCCTGGGCAACTGTTAGAACTGCCCTACCCTCTTCCATCTTACAGAGGAGGAAGCCTGGCTTCTAAAGAACTTAACCCTTTCAAGATGACGCAGGTAGTCTGGACCCCAGGAGTCTCACTCACTCTGAAGGCCTGGCTCTCGAGTTCTTTAGTGCATGCTGCCCAGTAGTGCTGATGAAGGCAGTTACCATTCCCAATGCAGTCTTCTTTTTCCTGGGTCTCTTAGGCCACAGTTGACCAGGTAGTGGGTGTTGTTTTTTGTTTTTTGTTTTTGTTTTTGTTTTACTGTCCCACACTTAATTTTGATAGGTTCTTTTTCAGTGTGTGTTGAAAAATTTTTATGTGAATGAGGGTTTTGCCTGCATGTATGTATGAACACCACATTTGTACGATGCCCATAGAGATCAAAAGAGGGCATCAGATCCCTGGAACTGGAGTTACAGACAATGGTGAGCTGCCATGTGGGTGCTGGAAACCACACTCAGGTCCTCTGGAAAAGCAGACTCACTCTTTTTTTTTTCTTTTAAATTTTACATGCCAATCACAGTTTCCCCTCCCTCTTCTCCTCCTGTTCCCTCCCCCCACCTCCTTTCTACCCACACCTCCCCCCCAATCTCCTCCTCAGAAAGGGTGAGGCCTCCCATGGGAGTCAACAAAGCATGGTATAACAAGTTGAGGCAGGACCAAGCTCCTCCCCCTGCATCAAGGCTGAGAGAGGCATCCCACCATAGGGAGTAGGTTCCAAAGAGCCAGCACATGCACCAGGGACAGATCCTGGTCCCACTGCCAGGGGCCCCACAAAAAGACCAAGCTACACAATTGCCACCCATATGCAAAAGACCTAGGTCGGTCCCATGCAGGCTCCCTAGCTGTCGGTCTAGAGTCTGTGAGCTCCCATGAGCTCTGGTCAGCTGTCTCTATGTGTTTCCCCGTCATGATCTTGATCCCCCACCCCCTGCTTATATAATCCCTCTTCCCTCTCTTCATCTAGACTACTGGAGCTGAGCCTAGTGCTTGACTGTGGATCTCTGTATCTGCTTCCATCAGTTACTGAATGTAGATTCTATGATGACAATTAGGGTAATCACCAATCTGATTACAGGAGATGGCCAGTTCAGGCACCCTCTCCACTATTGCTAGAAATCTTAGCTGGGGTCATGCTTGTGGATTCTTGGGAGTTTCCGTGGCACTAGGTTTCTCCCTAACCTCATAATGGCTCCCTTTATCAAGATATCTCTTTCATGAGCAAGCTCACTCTTCTTTTTTTTTTTTTTTTTTTTTTTTTTTGGTTTTCTGAGACAGGGTTTCTCTGTGTAGCTTTGCACCTTTCCTAGAACTCACTCTGTAGCCCAGGCTGGCCTCGAACTCACAGAGATGCACCTGGCTCAGCCTCCTGAGTGCTGGGATTAAAGACATGCACCACCACTGCCTGTCTCAGTCTCACTCTTAAAAGTAAAGCCATTTCTCTGGTCCCTCTGATAGGTTCTTGAGTGACTTGCTAAGGGGCAGACTTGTTCCCTTATTTTTCCAGCTAGTGGTGTTCTTTTTTTTATTCTTTTTTTTTCATATTTTATTATTTATTTGTTTGTTTGTTTTTTTGAGACAGGGTTTCTCTGTGTAGCCCTGGCTGTCCTGGTACTCGCTTTGTAGACCAAGCTGCCCTCAAACTCACAGAGATTCACCTATCTCTGCCTCCCCAAGTGCTGGGATTAAAAGTGTATGCTATCACCGCCCACCTTATTTTTATTTTTAAGTGTATATGTGCACGTGTATCTGTATGTGGCTTGTGCACTTGAGTCTAGTGCCTGTGGAGTCCAGAAGAGGGTGTTAGGTCTCCTGTAACTGGAGTTCTAAGTAGCTGTGAGCCACCCAACGTGGGTGCTGGGAACCAGACTCTTGGCCCTCTGCAAAAGCAGTAAGTGCTCTTAACTACTGAGCCATCCTCCAGTCCTTCTCATTTTGTATTGATGGTAACTGTCTTAAAGGCTTGATTCAGAAGCTGGGCATGGTGGCGCACACCTTTAATCCCAGTACTCAGGAGGCAGAGGTAAGGTGGATCTCCGAGTTTGAGGCCAGCCTGGACTACAGAGTGAGTTCCAGGCCAGCCAGGGCTACACAGTAAGACTTTATCTCAAAAACCAAACCAAATAAATGAAAAACCCCAAAACCTTGAGCTGGAACCGAGTTAGAAGTAACATTGGTACTGTAAGTCAGTGCGAGACAGTGCTCTCTATTTGTCATCAGAACACTCCAGAGACTGTAAGGAATTTATTCTTCATCTCCATCATTTTCCGAGTGTATTTTACAGTCCCCAAGTAAAGTGTACGACACTTTCATTTCTCTGGACTCTGAAACTTTATTTAAGGCCTTTTTGCCTCTGATGATTTGTTGAGCAGTCTGAAGACCCAAAACTGCCGGGACACCCCAGAACCTAAGAACCCTCCTGAAGTGAGCCAGCAGGCGGATCTGTATTGCAGCAGTTTCTTTGCAGTAAGCCAGAGTCTGGGCAACTGGTCTGAGCCTGCTCTCTCTCTGAACTCTCCCTCCCAGCTGGCCCCCACTGGCAGCGCTTCTCTGCTCAACTCCATGTCTAAAATCCAGAATCCCGTGAAAGTCTGTGATCAGGTGTTCGCCCTGATTGAAAACCTTACCCACCAGATCCGGGAGCGGATGCAGGACCCCAGCTCTGTAGGTGGGTGTGAGCACTACCGTCGCCCTCTGGAGTCTCAGGCATGGCTGCATTCCTCAGGAACGCCTGACCCCTCGGGTTCGGCTCCAGAGTTGTCGGGGTCTTTGGTCGGAAGTCAGATCTGGCCCCTTTTGACTGTCTGCCTTCTTCTCAGACCTGCAGCTCTACCACAGTGAGACACTAGAGCTAATGCTGCAGCGTTGGAGCAAACTAGAGCGCGACTTTCGACAAAAGAGCGGCCGCTATGACATCAGCAAGATCCCTGATATCTACGACTGTGTCAAGTACGATGTGCAACACAATGGAAGTCTGGGACTTCAAGGCACAGCCGAGTTGCTACATCTTTCAAAAGCTCTGGCCGATGTGGTCATCCCGCAGGTGTGTCTCATGTAATGGATCCAGTACGGGGGGGAGTATTGAGAGGGAGGGAGGAAAGGAAGCTAGAAGGATGCTTGGAGAAGGGATTGAGTTTCTGCAGTGCCCAGGCCTAGTCTGGGCATCAAGACTAACTGAGGAGACTTTGGGAGGGGATGTGATGGACAGGAAAGAAACACCAGACCTGAGGGAAACAGACTAATTGAGCTTGTCCTCCTGGCCTGTGACCCTTAGGAGTATGGGATCAGTCGAGAGGAGAAAATGGAAATTGCTGTAGGTTTCTGTCTGCCACTGCTGCGGAAAATCCTCCTTGACCTGCAGAGAACCCACGAGGATGAGTCTGTCAACAAGCTGCATCCCCTGTGAGGGAGGGCTGGGAGGGGAGCTGGACGGAGGGACGGAGGGAGGGCGGGCATGTTGGGAGCCCTGGGGGAATCAAGGCTGAGACAGGTGGGGGCCAGGAAGAGAAGGGATCTGGGATGGACAAGAGTGAGGTCTTTGGGTGGTAGGAGGAATTTTCAGAAGGCTGGGAAGAGGATTATCTGACTGCGAGTCTGATTTAACTTTTATGTCAGGTACTCCCGCGGGGTGCTCTCTCCAGGCCGCCATGTTCGGACACGTCTCTATTTCACCAGTGAGAGTCACGTTCACTCCCTACTCAGTGTCTTCCGTTACGGGGGACTTCTTGATGTAAGCATCCTTCTTCTTCCTTGGACCTGTGAGCACTTTTTCCCTAGCAGTCTTCAGCTGTCCTTCCTGGGCTGTTTTTCCTGTGAACATTTGCCCTTCTCCCCGGGCCCCTGCCCACTCCTCTCACTTGTCCCTGGGCACTGGCTTACCTTTGTTTGTGTTTGGTAGGAGACCCAGGATGCACAATGGCAGCGAGCTTTGGCTTATCTTAGTGCCATCTCAGAGCTCAACTACATGACCCAGATTGTTATCATGCTCTATGAGGACAACACGCGGGTGAGGAGCCAGCAGGGTGGGATGAGAAAGGGTCCTTCTTCCTACCTCCATTCAAAGCAACTTAGCTTGTATTTTTAAACATTTAGTGTGTGAGTGTGTGTGTGTGTGTGTGTGTGTGTGTGTGCGCGCGCGCGCGCGCAGGCATGCACTGTACATGTATAGAGATCAGAGAACAACTCGCAGGAGCTGACTCTTCTTCACTGTGTGGTTCCTGGGGATCCGACTCAAGCCGTTGGCGTTAGTGTGGCCAACACCTTTACCTGCTGAGCTGTCCATCCCACTGGCCTACAAACCCTTCCTTATGCTTGGATTTTTGTAGACGCTGGGCAGTAGTTTTTCTATGACTGCCGTATCTGCTGCTCTCTTTGCAGTGTACTAGGTAATTTGTTTTTCATCTTTAAGAGAGTTCATAGAATCCAGCTAGATGCCGTGTGTAGGCACAGTGTGGCACAGAGCACCTAGAAAGGTCCTGCTGGGGTGGAACCTGTATTCTGGGGTGGTGTCAAGCCAGAGAGATAACCTACAACACAACTGTGGAATTTGGGACAAGGTTTTATGAGTCTTGTTTCTGCTAATATCTTTAACTCAAGTGTGTGTGTGTGTGTGTGTGTGTGTGTGTGTGTGTGTGTGTGCGCATGCGTGCGTGCGTGCATGTGTGTTTGTGTGTGTGAGTGCGTGTTTGTGTGTGTGAGTGTGTGTGTGTGTGTGTGTGTGTGCATATGCATATACACACATGCCTTCTGCATCAGTCTTAGCAAAGACATCATCTTTAAAGTTCTGCTCTATGTACCATAGCCAAGCTGTTACTGGGAGAGAGGGAAGGGAAGGCTGTAGACCTGGAGGCGAGGCATGAGCTCCTGTAATGGATGAGCCGCAGGCTGAGGGCATGACCCTGGAACCTCAGTCCTGGCTTTCCTAGGTGGTTGTGTCCTTTTGGGTTTCTCTCCGTTGCTCCCGCGCGTTCTGTCACCGCATTCAGATCTCCCAATTGCCCTTCATGTGGTGATGCCCTCTAGGACCCGTTGTCGGAAGAGCGGTTCCACGTGGAGCTGCATTTCAGCCCTGGGGTGAAAGGTGTGGAAGAAGGCAGTGCCCCGGCGGGCTGTGGATTCCGTCCAGCCTCCTCGGAGGTGGGTCAGAGGGTTGAGATTGGAGACTCTAGGACTTAGGGGCCAGGGGACCAGGTGGTGGGGCACTGGGAAGTAATCCAGGGTGGTTCAGAAGGTTGAGGAGTTGGATATTAGGAAGATGGAAATCATTAACGTCTCTCCACTTGTCTGTGATTAAACAGAACGAGGAGATGAAAGCAGATCAAGGCAGCATAGAGAACCTATGCCCGGGGAAGGCCGCAGATGAACCCGACCGAGCATTGCAGACCTCACCCCAGCCTGTTGAGGGCACTGGCCTCCCAAGGAGATCACCCCTCATTCGGAATCGAAAGGCTGGCTCCATGGAGGTAATGCGATGGACAGGACCGTGATGGGGTACAAGTACTCTTAGGGAAATGTCCATGTTTGCTCTGGCTCTTCCTGTGACCTGAAGCCATCCCCTTGCAGTGGCTTTATGTTCACCTAATGTTCCTTTCACAGCCGGTCCCCAGTAGAGCTTCTCTAAGCTGGTTGCTACTTGAGATGTTAAAGACTTGCCAGTGAGCGGTACCTAAGAGAAAAGGATTTTAAGATAAAGTAGAGGCAGCATGAACTCTGGGCTGACATCACCGTTTGAGTCCCAGAAGCTGTGTGACCGTGTCCAGGTAGCTTCTAAGCTCGAGTCTTTTTCCATCTGTATGATATGAGTAATGTCTGCCTTACCTTAAAGATGCATTAAAAAGTAACAGTGCAGTAACAGTGCAGTTGATGTTAGAGGCCAGGCCCTCTCCTTCTGATTGTTTAGATATGAGCAGATTCCTGGCACTTGAATGCCATTAGGGTTATCTACACTGTAGAAGGATGATTGATCATCTAGGATTCTATGTGTCTCTCCTAATGAGGAGGTTTATCTGCCTGGGTCTGTTTTGCTGTTTTTAGAATTTTCCCCAAACCCTCCTTCTGGTTTTCTAATCTAGAGGACAGAACTTCTGTAGATTTATCACTGCATCTCCTTACTGTCCCAGGTTTGGCTTTGTCTTTCTTGGTAACTCAGTTTTCTTCTTTGGCCCAGTGATGCTTTCTTAAATTTCCTCCATGGCGTTCCTTTCGATGCCATGACTTATCCCTGTCTCAGAGACTTTGCCTGATTTGGATACTGCTCTGGATTCATGAATCTGTTCACCTGGCTCTCTACAGGTCTCTGTCTCACGGGACTTGGTTTTTCTGTTTCAGGGATATCTCCAAAGATTCTGTAATAAGCTTTTATAGGTTAATACAGAGATTTACATTTCAGATTTTGGAGGAGGCCAAGAAAATAAACTACAATCTCTCTATCCAGACTTACCCTTTGCTTCCTGGATATTTCCGGGGGAATTGCTGTTTTGAACATGCAGTTTCTTTAGGAGAGATGTGCCTTAGTTTCTCTTCAGAGGTAGATAGAACCTGGTGCCCAGCACTCTGCATACACTGTCACCCTTGGGCAGTAGATCCGATGGACGGGATGGTATGTGATTGTCTGTCCTGGGCTGTCCCTTTGTCATCTTACGTCAGCACAGGGGATAAAAAACAAAGGAGAACTTTGTGACATCCTCTCTCAGGCTTGCCGGGATTGTCTTCTTTCTGGATGCTTCCTTGGGTGTGATCACTTTTTTCTCTGTGGTATCGGGGATTGAACTCAGAGCTCTCACACATCCCAGACAAGTGTTCTGCCACTGAGCGGCATCCCCAACCCTTTCTATTATTTTTGATTTTGAGACTGGGTTTTGCTGAGTTACCAAGGCTGGTTCTGAACTCACTCTGCAACACACGTGGACTTTGAACTGATCTTCTTGCCTCATCCTCCCGAGTAGCTGGGGTCTCAGGCCTGAGCCTCCAGATCTGTTTATGATTCCTGTTGTAATCACGTTCCTTCCTTTTGTCATTGGTGTCATTTAGATTCTGGCTCATTCAGGGTGGTGACTACCCAGGATGTGTTCCTCAGCCGGCTCCTTGGTCATACAGCCTTCTAGTATTAATGCTTTCTCTCCTTGCTCTGTAGGCCAATCCTGGACGTCTCATCCTAGTCAATGACATCTCATCCTAGTCAATGACATCTCATCCTCCTCTTTCTCTTGTCATCTCATATTTTTGAACTGTCTTAGATTATAGAACCTGTGACCTTAATAGCAGCTGTGCCCTAGCTGGCCATCCATCCTCTCCAGCTCTCTAACTGGCTCTGCCCTGTGGGCACTGGGACTCTGGGAGCTTGGGGGCCAAAGGAGCCTTGACCGGCTTTCCACCCGGTCTGATTGCAGGTCATGAACATGCAGTGCACGGGGAACCTGGACCTGATCCCCTTGAGGGGACGGCGCCGCAGGAGGTCAGGAGACCTCCCCAGGCTTTCCCCAGCCATCGGCCTACAGCCCCGGGCTGTGTCCACCACTCACCTGGCTTCCTGCACACAGGTGTCTCTTCCTGCCTTGCCTTCCTTTCCTACCTTCTGTTTTTGCTTTTGGGATCTAGGGAAGCCGCTCATTTTCTAGACGGGATATATGTATGTTGGGGCTTGTGTGATTGGCCCTCATGGGTATTTGGGGGGTGGGGAATCAGTTTCATGTATCCAGGAGTAAAACAATTGGAGGGGAGGGCTTCTTGGCTTAAATAAGAAGCTGAGGATAGCTGCATTCACCCAGCTGTTCCTGGAAAAAAGAGAGGGCAGGCCATACTTTATTTGTGGCTGAATCAGGTGATTGGCTTTCTGAATCCTAGGAAGGAGCAGGTAAGACTGAAGAGCCTGCTCTGCTGAGGATGACGAATAGTTGGGTCCTGATTCGTCAGCTCTGGGGCGGGTGTAAGGCTGTGAGGACCAGTGTTTGGGCAGTGAAAGTGCCTTCTAACATAGATGGACGCCCTGGACAGTTCACTGCTACAACGTGCACTCTGTTCTCTTTTTATTCCTCTTCCACCATAAACCTCTTCTGGCTCGTCTAACCTTTTTGGTACTGCTTGGCTTTGTAGGGGCAAGAATTCAGAACCTGGGTTTTATGCTTTGAGATGACAAGGGGATTCATATAGAGTCCTTTTTCTCCAGGTGCTGTCTGAAACTTCATCTTCGAGACCTGGTGGCTACCGGCTGTTTTCATCTTCACGGCCACCAACCGAGATGAAGCAGAGCGGCCTCGGTAGGTCTTCCAGCATCCCTCACCTGTGGTTGGGAAGGGTGTCTGTCTGTTATCCAAGTCTTATTGTGGGCAATCTTCATCGCGGGAGCTGAGACCATCCAGTCGGTGGCACTGTCAGATGTGGGAAGGGAAAATAAAGTGGAAGGAGCTGGAGTTAAATGCGCACACGGATCTAGGTGATTGTTTTCATCCCAGGAAAGTGTTTGCCTTTTGATTTTCCCCGCCAACCCCTGTTTCCCTAGCTGAAGGGTATTTTCCTGGCTTTCCTTCTCATTCCTTATCTGTCCCTCCAGTCTAGCCCAGACTTTAAGGGACCTTGGAGGCTTTGACCCTTCAGAGTTATCAGTGACAGGTACTTGAGTTATACAGGTAAAACTAGAGGTGCTTGTGACCCCCAGTTGTTATATTTTCACACAAAACCTTGTGCCACATCTTCCTCTGAAACCTGGTTTTCACACCCTGCTTTCCTAATCCTGTAACTTTTTCCTTTCCTTCCGGAAGCTTGAGGGACACAAATCTGAGACCGGTGAGGTGGCAGAGGCTTCTCTCAGGACACTGAGGGAATGTCTCTTGATTTTTTTGAGCCCTGGAAAGGGGTGGAGAACATCACTCAACCTTTCCTAAGGACACAGACTTGAGGAAGCACCAAGCCTCAGAGGGTATGGTATCATCAAGGACTGCCTCTGAACCCAATGCCATGGGAACCATGTAACTAACTGGAGGTCAGAGATGACTGTGTGGGTTCTGAACTGGTTCTCCTGGCTCATTTTTTTAAAAATCTAGTCCTATTCTCTCAATTTAAATCCTCTCATTTTTTTCTGTGACTTTTGTCCTTGCTGCTTAATTTCTTGGTCCCCAAATGGTTAGTATTTGAACTATTAAAGAGGAGAAATGTTTTGATAATTTTCCAAGCTAATTTTATGGAAGTAGACTGCCTTGTAGAATCCTGAAATAAGTTGGTTGGTTTGGGGCATGAGGACTAAATGACAGATGTAGGTCAGCACAGTGGACCTCTCACCCCAGAAACCCCAGAGGCCAAGAAACAGCAAGACCCAGTAAAAAATAGATTTCAGATAAGTTAGAAAGTAGATAGGTGTGTAAGTGGGAGTCTTCTCAAGAATAAGGCATAGACAGAGAGAAACCCTGTCTCAAAAAAAGGAAAGAAAAAAGAAAGAAAAAGAATAAGGCATAGGAGCCAGGTGTGGTAGTACATTTTTAATCCTAGCACTCCAGAGGTCAGGGCTGGGGAGCAGAAGCAGAGAGATCTCTGTGAGATCCAAGCCATCCTGGTCTACATAGTGAGTTCCAGCCCATCCAAGCCTACATAGTGAGACTCTGTCTTAAAAAAAAAAAGCAAGCCGGCAGTGGTGGCGCATGCCTTTAATCCCAGCACTTGGGGAGGCAGAGGCAGGTGGATCTCTGTGAGTTCGAGGCCAGCCTGGTCTACAGAGCGAGATCCAGGACAGGCACCAAAACTACACAGAGAAACCCTGTCTCAAAAAAACCAAAACAAAAACAAAACAAAAAAAAAAGGAAAGAAAGAAAAGAAAAGAGAATAAGGCATAGGAGACTGGGTATATAGTGCAGTGGCATGTGGCTATAGTCCAAAGCACTTGGGGGCATGAGGTGGGATGATCCCTAAAACCCAGGGATTGGAAGCTAGCTAGCATGGACGACATAAGGAGGCTCCTATCTCAAAACCAACCAAACAGAATAAAGCAGAGTGAGGGATACACAGAACTAGTGACAGATGGTAAGATAGAGACTGCCCTCTGGGATATCTGAGGGCTGAGCAGAGTAGGCCTGGCATGGTTGTACCAGAAAAGTACTCAGGAGAGAAAGTAAATGTAAGACAGAGCTTGGTGTGGTCTAGGATAGAGCCAGCTCCCTTCAGCTTTCTCTGAAGGAAAGCAGACATCTTTTGCAGTGTGTCGCTCTGTGGTACTTCATTCTCAAGCCTGAGTGAGCAGGGAAGTTGGGAGAAGTTGCTGCATTACAGAGGTCCCAAATTTCAGGGGAGAAACCATTGCCCACTTGAGATTTCTGATTTTTCTGGTAGCCCTGAAATACTGGGGCCCTGGTCTTCTCTGTAGGCTCAAGGGAAACAACTTCTTCTCTAGTCTGAATATGAATATGACTTCCCCTGCCAAACCCAGGGTCTTGGTTATGATGGAATGTCAGTCTTGTTTGTTTTTGTTTTATTTTTATTTTTTGCCTTCTAGTTTTTTTGTAGCCCTGACTGTCCTGGAACTCACTACGTAGACCAGGCTAGCTTCAAACTCACAGAGATCCTCCTGCCTCTGCCTCCCGAGTGCTGGGATTAAAGACATGCACTATCCACCATGCTTAACTCAAGAATGTCAGTCTTGTGACTTCCTGGTTACTCTATCCTCGAGGCTGTAAAAAGAGGACCGGGGAGTCCAACCCTAGTCTAGACCACCCTGGGGATGGTTTCTGACCCGACTTACCCTTTGCAGAGGTTCTTCAAGTTTGTTTACTCCTCACACTAGCACTTCTTTTTGCTTTCTTTGAACGTCTGTGTGTGGGCAGCTGGTTTCGATGGCAGGGCTTACAAGACGCAAACTTTTCAGAGCAGAAAAGCAAGACAGTTTTTTGTTGTCCCCTGCTTTCTGAGCAGGGTGCTTAGCACATGATTGGCATGCCCTACGTTATAAGCAATGTACTTTTCAGATGTCTTCTGATTTGTGTCCATCTTGATTTCAGAATCTATGCTATTTCTCTGTGAAAAAAAATCCTTCTCTTCTAACCAAACACAGTTAGTCCCTGGAGGAAGGGGGCCTAGATTCTGGTCCTCCTTAGCTCCCGTACTGTGACCTTGAGCAAAGGAAACCCCTTTTGGATCTGTTTCTTCACCTATTATGTAAAATGAAAAAGTTAAACTAGGTGGTCTCCGAGTCCCTTTTAGCTTTACAAGTACAAGGCTCATACTTGTAAGTGAAAGACGCTCTGAAGGATAGGATGTTGGATGAAGAACATAGAATTGGGTGCCAGCCAAGTACCCAAACCCAGTCTCTAGTTTCAGTGAAAGCTTTTCCCTTTCAAACCCCTAGATTTCTAGGTTTCTCAAATCCTCTGTCCAGAGTCGAGGACCTGATGAGGTTTAGGGGAGCATGCTCCGGTGAGGTGGTTCAGCTGCCAGACTCAATGACTTGAGCTTAATCCCTGGGACCTTCCCAATGGAAGGAGAGGCCTGAGTACTGCAAGCTGTCCCCTGACCTCCACGTGCATGCCATGGCATGTGTTCTCCCTCCTCCTATACAAAGTAAGGTAGTTATAAAAAGTTAGGAAGACTTACCTATTCTTGTAGTACTTCTGAGAGCTACCTGGGAAGTACAGTCCACCTCAGTAGATTGAATACCTAATAAGACTAACACCATTTTTGTAGTGGCCTTTTGTCTCTGCCATGTAGATCTCCTGGAGAGCCGCGACTTTGCTTGCCTGCTGTGGCTATGGACAGTAGTGGACACTCTTTGTGGTTCCTCGGAGTCGCTGCATTGTGGTGGTGCTGAATGGCTGTGTGTGTGTGTCTTAACGTTGTACTGTACAGTTGGGTGTTCTGTATGCAGCTTTGCGTGGCTACTAATGTGCTCCCGGCCTTGCAGGCTCACAGTGCACAGGGCTGTTCAGCACCACAGTGCTGGGTGGCTCCTCCAGCGCTCCGAATCTTCAGGACTACGCCCGCAGCCATGGCAAAAAGCTCCCGCCTGCCAGTCTAAAGCACCGAGATGGTATGTGGGTGGGTTTTGGGGGGCCACTCTCTTCTCTCTCTCTCTTAAAAAAAAACAAAAACAACTTGTCTCCCAGCAAGCATACAGCTCCAGAACTATTCATGCTTAAGATGGCATTGGCGGTGGCCTTATACCAAGCTTTCTTCATGGATAATAGAAGGGAGAAGGAGCCAGGACCCCTTCCACGCCTCCATTTGCCTTCCCTCTCACCATACAAATACTACTTATTTATGCTTATCCCTTCATAATCTCCCACACACAGCCTGGCTGCATCAGTTTGTACTCTTTCCTGGATTCTGGCCTGTAGGGTGAGGACCGAGAGGCTGCTCCATGGTCAGGAGGAATGCAGTGGAGTCTTGGTTAAGTTCCGGGAAATCAGGGTCAGGGACGTGGAGGTTGCTCAGCTAAGGTGAAAAGATGATCTGGAAAGGTACTGGGGGAAGGGAAGGAGGTTTCTATGCAGACTCTATTTCCAAATGGCTTGGCAGGGCACATGGTGGTGAAGTCAGGGTTGCTGTGTGGGACCACACTGTGGTAGAGGTGACCCCAGGACAGCGGTGACAGCAGAGGACAGGAACGGAATGTCGTAGTCAGGACCCGAGGGTCGGGGACGGGACCAGATCGCACGAGGCGAAGAGCCGAGCAAGCACACAGTGGGCAGGTTCCAGAGCCGAGGGCGGGCGCGGGGGGTGGGTGTAATCCCCGTGATGTCTTTTCTCCCCAGAGCTCTTGTCTGTCCCGGCCGTAAAACGATTTTCTGTGTCGTTTGCAAAGCATCCGACTAACGGTACGTTTGCTTCTGACTCAGCGTCATCCCTCCTCCTCACGTCCATCTCCAGACACTTAACCCTGAGTTCCGACACTGACTGTGCCTCTCCTTCCACTATGGTGACACCCTGCTTTCTCTGAATGAGCCCCTCACTAAGCGTCCCTCCTGGGACATTTCCTTGTGACGGCTGTAGCTGTGGCTGCAGCTGGGATAGGCTGACCTATCCCTGTGGCAACTCAGGGTCTGATTTCCGTCATCACCATCATCACCATTCCATCACTTTGTCAGCATCACCACCAAAGCATCAGTCACAACTCCCCCTTTCCTATCACATGACCGCCAGGCTGTGGACAGACGTGATAGGTTCTCCTCCTTAGCTGAGACTAGCATCCCCTAGCCAGGGCTCGTTCTCTCCCTGCTGTCTCAGTTTATGTAGATCTCCTGTTTTACTCTCCAGCTCTTGATGGGGTGGATGCAGGGTATGTTCTTTTAGACCAATTGCTACAGTTACTATTAGGGCTTTGGTTTGGACATAGGACCTCCATTCCATATTCCTGTCTCCTGCCATTTTGTGTACTTTGTGTGGCTCTTGTGTTCCTGACATCTGCTTTATGTTTTACTAACCTAATGCCCGAGCCTAGAAAACAGGAGCCCAGGTTGCTTTGGGATAAAAGGAGGAAAAAATAGGAATGGGAGGTGTTAGGTAAGGAGAAAGGACTGTACCTCGAGGTTTCTTTCTTTCTTTTCCTTTTTTCCTTTTTTCTCTTTGGCTGAGTGGTCAGTGCTGGAAATTGAACTCTGGTATTTGTGTGGACTAGCCATATGCTCTGCCACTGAGCTAGGCCACTTTCCATGAGGCCAGGTAGACCTATGGAAACACTATCTCAGAGAGGCTGGAACTGAAGGGAAGAGATAGGAGTCCTGGGAGAACGTAGGAATACTTTGCAATATTTTGAGAATATGGAAGAACTAAGTCTGTGTACATTGCACCCTGAAAGGTTATGGTCTCATTGTGGTTATGGTCTCATTATGGCAAGAGAATTTAAGACCTACTCCCTACTGAACTTTTATTTTAGTTTTTTTCTCTGTGTTGTATCTTGTCCCCCAAGTAAATCCAGCTTTGTTAGATATGGTTTTCTTCTATTCAAGAGCTGAGACTCTCAGAGGAAGGTAAAATTATTCTGATTTTCTGCCCCCTCCCCACCCGCCATCAGCTGCCTCACCAGTGGCAGGTGTTAGATTTTAGCCTGGTCATGTCATGCATATCCTCTAGACACTGCTGAAATCTCTCTCTAGGTTGACTACCCTGTATTCATTCAGTTCATCTCCACCTCCAGTTCCCTTTTTCTGCCTGTGGCCAAAGTCCCCATCCATAGTGACATGTCTGTGATAACTCATATAGTCTCACATGTCACAGTTGTCATAGAGGAGAACTTGATGCCCAAACCCCAAGCCTGGGACTTGGACTTAGTCTATGATATAGTACCAGGAGCTTGGGCCCCTGAAATAAGAGCTAAATCCCATATCTCCTAGTTTCTTGGGTGCCATAAGAGAAAAACCCACGTTCGTAAAGCAAATCCTCAAACCTATTTCTCCAGTTCTCTGAAGCCTTGGTTGGCAGACTCACAGCTGAAGAAACAAGAATTAATTTTGCCATAAGGAGGAACGGAAGAAGACCTGGACGAGTCAGGTAGAGTGCAGGAGAACAACACAGGGGCTCTGACGCCTTCCACACTTGCCCAGGCTTCTTCCAGCCTCCTTGTTTCTCTTGGGTTTGAACTAGGAGGCTAATATGCTTGCAAAGCCAGGACCTGGGATCTACCTGTTGTAAGGAGAAATTCGGAACTATTGTATTTGACAAAGAAGATCATCTTGATGGAGTTTAGCCTTTAACACAACATGAGAGCTCTACCCCATGGCCAAGGTCTTGCTTTACTGACTCAGCAATTACAGAGCAGTTGTTCTGTCTGCGGTTGCTTATGGCAGAGTCTTCCTAACAGTGTGCCAGCCTCCTACCCAACATCACCATCTCCTTGCATGATGTCTGGCTTTGACACGGCAGCTGAAAAAACAAACAAAGCTCCAAAACTGGACCTGGCTTTGGAGAAGAGACAAGGCAATGCTGTCTCCATACTCTGATGGAAAGAGCAGCCCGGAGTACATCTCTGCTTCTGTTCCTGATGAGCTGTCATATCCTGTGACTACAACCAGCACATGGGTGTGGGACATCACTAACCGTCATGCTGAACTCACCAAAGCAAATTCATCTAGTGGGAAAGAGACAGTGGTTCATCCTCACCCAGAGTGTCAGAGTGTCCCGTGGATTTGTCAGGCTCTTGGTGTCCTGTTGCCCCACACAGCTGTGTGACCACTGGTACAGTCAGGCCTCACTCTACTAGTCTAGGAAGAAGTAAAAACCAAGCTCTTTGGAAGCTGTGGTCTCATGGGACCAGCAAGAGAGCCGGTTCTGATCTAGGAGTTCTGAGCAGTCATCTTCACCCGCTTTGATCCTCCTGTCTTCCTGTATCAAGCCCTTGCTCATCCTCACGTCAATCTTCATCCCCATATATGTCCTCCAAGATCTTACACTGCTGTTCCTCTTGTACCCCTCATCACATGCCTTTCAATGCCTTCAACTGTTTTGCTGCTGAATCCCAGGCATCCACAGAATGTGCCAAGTGGCTAAAACAATAAGGGATTCCAAATTAAAGCTCTTCCACATACCAGCTGAACAAAGAGTGATTAGCCTGACCATCTGTGGAAAGAAAACATAAAATTGTCTAACTTTTGACCCCAGTGAGAGATACATCACCACCACCACCACCACCCATATTCTGAGACTCAAGTCTTGATTTGTACAAGAGTAAAGTAAAGGCAGTTAGTCATATTGGTATTGTAAAGAGGAGAGTCTGATTTGTTTTGTTTTGTTTTACCTGCACTGTTTCAAAGGAGTCCTACTCCTGGTCTCCTGCCAGTGTTTTGTGCCAGCCACCTGGCGCCAGTCCCGTCTGGGGCTATCTTAGAATCTGCACCGCAGCGGGCCTTAGCCTTCTGGAACGTTTTCAGTTTTGGAGTTATCTTGACATCTACTATCATTTTGACCTTCTTCTCTGAGTGACTTTGAATCTCTTCATCTCTGTCTCAGTGTCATAAATCCATTGGTCTGAGAAGTGGGCCCTAGGGTTTATCTAAGCTAGATCAGAGACGCTGAGCTCTAGTCAAGGCTGCCAGCTGCAGAATGAGCAGCTCACCCGTGTCCGGAATGCGATTACTGTCCCTCGGGCACGGACTGAACTGTGCTCAAGGAGGAAGGGGAGGGCCTGAGGTCTCACTAACGGCTTCTTTGAGGCTCACCGTGCGGTGCCGGTACCCTTCTTTCCAGTAAGGGATGGCCAGTCCCTCTGACCATCCCTCCTTCTTCCCAAGCTTCCCTGGGGTCTGAGCGGCCCCCACTCGCAGTGATGCTGTGGCAGCCAGTGCCCCCCCCCCGCCCCCGTTGTCTCTCCCTCTTCTCTTCCCCTCTCTCTGTGCTCCCTTCCTATCGCGGCCCCTCTGTCCCCTGCAGAGCTGCTGGATGACCAGCACCCTGTGGTCCGGTTGCTGCGCACTTTTTCCTCGGACTGCCCGAGGGGCTGGCCCGTCTCCTTGGACGCCACGCTGGCGCACCACCTGCACCAGTGCTCCTACCACCTGCGCCTCTTCCGGAACTGGCTGCGCTCAGGCCAGGATGACCCCGAGTGCCTCTACGGTACCCCCCTGCCACAGGCTGGCCGCCGCCGCGCTACCCTGGCTGGGACGGATTGCTTTGCTTACTGCCTTCCTGGCTGGAGAAGCCTCTCTCGAGTCCTGAGGTTATGGGACTTGCGTTAGTTGCTTGACTGGGACTGGGGCCAGGCTGCCTGGTAGCTGTAGCGTTGGCTGCTCATCCCCGTCTAGTCTCCTTTCTTACTTCCCCCTAATGTCGCCCGTTCTGTTCAGCATAGGCATAATCTCTTACCCTGGAATCTGGTGTTTTGGTTTTTTGTTTGTTTGTTTGTTTGTTTGTTTTGTTAACGTGTTCCTATCTCTCTAATCTTCTACTACCATCATCTTCAAATCCAAACGTTTTTCTAACCACTCTGATGAGCTAGAGACCCCACGCCCTCCTGCCACTAGATTATAAGGGGAAACCAAGGCATGGGGGCATCAACTAAACATCAAGACAGACAAAGCTGGAGGTTAGAGGACGACCAGGTACGGTAATTTTGAGCTAGGACCCTTGTTCATTGGTGAAGAAGAGGCTCAGGCTTTTGTAGATGGTGCTCCCTCCCTGTTCTTCGTTCCTTTGAGGAGAAGAAGCATTGGAACAACTGGGGACTGAGACAGTGCTTAGGACGTGTTCTTGATCCTTCAGTGGGAGCATTTTTCCCTTTAATAGTCCTAGGAATAGGGTTATTCATTGATGTTTACCTACCGAGACTTGTAGACCTGTATTCTAGGGTATTTTTTTCAGGGGCTGGGGTGTCTCATTTTCTTGGTGGACTAGAGAAAACCTAGCGAGCCCAGGATGTTACAGATCGAGCATAAGGGAAAGCTTTGATGTGATGGAAATGACCAAGAAAGAACTTCCACCCCCACCCTGTTGATGCATGCGATTTTCCTCAGCTGAGCTTCATGTATTGCATGCTCTCCAGTTTGCATCCAAGTATTCTAGCCCTTCTGCCCACATCTGGAATGTGCATGAACCCCTCCTTGGATTCCATGCCCTTCTCCTTAATCTGTTTTTTTTTTTTTTTCTTCATGACACCTGAAATCTGCTGTTCCTTCCGAGCTCCATGACCCGCTGCCTCATGTTAGATCTACAGTTTCAACCCTTGCCTCTTGGTCCATTTCGTTCCCCTAGAAAGCACAAGAGCAGCGTTAGTGCTCTTGTTGTCCACGGACACTGTACTCTCCGTAGGTGGAGGGGATTTGACTACCTGGAGGCTTAACAGGTGGACATTTTAGGGAAATTGGAGATGAGATAAATAGACTTCCTGAAGGCCTCTAAAGAGTCCCTTCTCCTGGAAATCTTGGATACCCCATACTCCAAAAGCCACAGACTTTCCTGATGGCTCTCAGGGACTCTCCATCCTTCCTTGGCCAATTGGAGTCTATCTGGTGGGAATAACATTGACTCTGTTCATCTCTTTTCCAACAGGATTTGAAGGGTGCTCCATGGTACCTACCATCTACCCCCTGGAAACACTACATAATGCCCTTTCCTTGCGTCAAGTGAGTGAATTCTTGACCAAAGTCTGCCAGCGCCACACTGATGCCCATGCTCAGGCATCTGCAGGTACGGGAAGTACTGTTTGCATCTCTAGCTTTGCCTCCATACCTAGAATTTGTAGAACAGGAGAAAATACTGAATTTGTAATGGGGGGCGGAGATGGTTCAGCAGGTAAGAGTGCTTGCTGTTCGTGCAGAGGAGCAGAGCTTTTTTTGCAACAACCATATCAAGTGATTCACAGTCACCTGTAACTCCAGCTCCAGGCAATCTAACATGTACTTCCGGCCTCTATGGGCACTGAAACACATCTGCACCTGTGAACACAGATGCATATACACGAATACACACAAAGACCAAGTCAAATAAATTTAAAAGTTAGGAAGTTGGGAATTTAACTCAGTGATAGAGCGCTTACCTAGGAAACACAAAGTCCTGTGATCTTTCCTCAGCACCAGAAATGGGGGGGGGGAGTGGGGGGGGGAGTTGGGAAGATAGGTCAATGAGCAAAGTGCTTGTGTAGTAAGTACAAGGACCTGAATTTGATCCCCGGAACAACCCATATTTTAAAACACTGAGCCAGCCTGGTGGTGCACGCCTTTAATCCCAGCACTCGGGAGGCAGAGCCAGGTGGATCTCTGTGAGTTCTGGGCCAGCCTGGTCTACAGAGCAAGATCCAGGACAGGCACCAAAAACTTCACAGAGAAAGCCTGTCTCAGAAAACCAACTGCTTTTTGCAGAGGAGCCAGCATCCGTGAAGGATGGCTCACAGCTGCCTGTAACTCCAGCTGTTCGGAATCTAACACCCTCTTTTGACCTCAGTGGGCACTCCTGCCTCCATACAACCACTCACACAGACACAACACACACACAAACACAACAACACACACAACACACAACAAACACAACAAACACAACAAACAACACACACAACACAACAACACACAACAACACACACACACAGACACACACACACAGACACACACACACACACACAGACACACACACACACACACAGGCACACACACACACACACACAGAGACACACACACACACAGACACACAGACACACACACACACACAGACACACACACAGACACACACACGACACACACACACATGACACACACACAGACACACACAGACACAGGACACACACACAGACACACACAGACACACACACACACACAGACACACACACACACACACACAACTTAAAAATGAAATAAGGGGGCTGGAGAAATGACTCAGTGGTTAAGAGCAGTGGCTGCTCTTGCACAAGACCCACGTTCAATTCCCAGGACCTACATCAGTCATCTCACAACTTCCTTTAACTCCAGTTCCATGGCCTCCCCTTCTGGCCGCCCCAGGCTATTTCATGCACATGGTGGACATATAGATAAACAGGCACACATACACATAATTTTTTTTTCCAAGACAGGGTTTCTCTGTGTAGATCTGGCTGTCCTGGAGCTCACTCTGTAGACCAGGCTGGCCTTGAATTCAGAGATCCACCTACCTCTGCCTCCCTAGTGCTGGGATTAAAGGTGTACACCACTACTGCCTGGTGACATATTTTTTTAATTAAAAAAATAATAAATCTTAAGACTATACCAGGTCTGGTGGCATCCCTACAGACCTAGCACAAGGTAGGCAGATACACATCCTGGGGGCTTTCAGACAGCCTACTTGGCTAGTTCCAAGCCAGTGAAGGAAACTGTCTCAAAAAGAAAAAAAAGTGGAGACACTGATGGTGCCTACAGAAGGACACCCGAGGTTGTCTTTTGGCCTCAGAACGCACATACACATACATGTGCACTCACGCCTACGTTAAAACATGTATGTACACACTTCACATTCATACACATGGATAGCTAGGAACTACATACGGAGGCTTGGGAACCTAGGGACATTGACCCAAGCTGAAGAACACAGGGCTGTCAGCAGAGACTACATGGCCATTTGGCTTTTAGAACTTCAGCTGTTGGGGCTGGAGAGATGGCTCAGGAGGTTGAGAACACTGACTCCCTTCCTGAGGACCCGGGTTCAATTCCCAGCACCCACATAAGCAGCTCATAACTGTCTATAACTACAGTTCCAGGAGATCTGACACCCTCACACAGACAAGAATGCAGACAAAACACCAATGCACACAAAATTAATTAAAATCTTTTAAAAAAAAAACTTCAGCTAGCAAAATAGGCAGGATTTTCTTAATCATATTGGAGGCCTCCATCTGTTTTCTTGTGTAAAGTGTGACATGATCCTGCCCTAGATTGCTTTCCATGTCCATAAATACCATGGTCAAAAGGAACTTGAGGAGAAAGGGTTTATTTCATCTTATACCATGAAGGGAGTCAGGGTGGAACTCAAGACCGGAACCTGGAGGCAGGAACTGGAGCAGAGACCATGGAGCAGTGCTGATTATTGGCTTGTTCTCTGGGTTCACATTCAGCTACCTTTTATTTATTTAGACTTATTTATATTGTGAGTGTTCGCCTGCATGTATGTAGGTGTACCTTATGTGTACCTGGTACCTGTAAAGGTCGGAAGAGGGGGTCAGACCTCTGGAACTGGAGTCACAGATGGTTGTGAGCCACCATGTGGACACTGAGAGCAGAACCCAGGTCCTCTGCAAAAGCAACAAGTGCTCTTAACCACTGAACCATCTTTCCATCCCTTAGATACCCGTCTTGTACCTCCTAGTACCACCTGCCCTGAGGTGGCACTGCCTGTGTGAGCTGGGCCCTCCCACACCAACCATTAATCAAGACAATGCCCCACAGACTTCCCACAGGCCAGTCTGATGGACACACTTTCTTAGCTGAGGTTCCCTCCTCCCAGATGACCCTGGCTCTGTCAAGGTGACAAAAAGCTGAGCAGCACAGGTCCTGACTCATGTCTCCCCACTCCACGGGTGCCACTCATGGAGCGGTTCTTTTTACCACGGCAGTTAACTTGAAGTGTGTTGACGTTCTAGATCCAGTTGGGCGTGTGGCTACCACATGATACAATTCAAATCTATAAATTTGCCATTGAAAACAGCCTGCATTGTAAGAAAGATCACGTGATACAATTGGAACCTATAAATTTGCCATTGAAAACAGCCTGCATTGTAAGAGAGACCAGGTGACCCTGGAGAGAGCGAGTTTTGAGAGCACACGCCATCTGATCACTCTCTCTATTATTTATTTTATGAGTTGGGGGAAGCATGAGTGTGCCATGGCACGCACGTCAAGGTTGAAGGATAACTTGCAGGAGTTGGTTCTTTTGTTCCACCGTGGGGCGTAGAGATCGAACTCTGGTTGTCAGGCTTGGCAGCAAGTGCCTTTACCCATGAACCATCTCACCACCCCCACTTGGAACTTCTTGAAATAAAAGAGCCAAATTCATCTTTTCCCAGCTCTTCACTGAAAACAAAAAAAAAACCTGCTTATGAAGCTTAGTGTCAGAGTTCAATTATCCCTCTTTCCCGCCTTCCTTCATTCTTTCTTTTTGTTTGTTTGTTTGGTTTTTCCAGACAGGGTTTAGGGTTTCTCTATGTAATAGCCCTGGTTGTCCTGGAACTCACTTTGTAGACCAGGCTGTCCTGGAACTCACTGAGATCCTCCTGCCTCTGCCTCCCAAGTGCTGGGATTAAAGTGTGCGCCACCCCCGCCACCAGTTTGTGTTTCCCATCCAGCAGCAGTTTATAGGGAGAATATTATGCAGATGGCCAGATCGTCCCCTTTGTTTACATCTGGACAGGAGAACCTCTTGCAGCCACACAGCGAGCTCTATGAGGATTAGGTGCAGCTACTGCAGTGGAAGAGTGTGTTTTATGTAATGTTTTTAATGGAGAATAGGTCAAGAGGCTCCAGGATCGAAGGCTGGCGCTGCCTGGTGGGTATACTCTTGAGGAACCCTAGCCTGGTCTTGGCCCTAAGATGTCACTCTTCCTACTTTGTGTCAGCTGCATACTTGATGTTGACGGGAGACGCTTCTCTCAAAGAGGGCAGAACTGCCTAGCTCTTATTTTTTCATGAAACTTAAGTATAGAAAAGTAAATAAAACAATAGTTTGTGAGAAAAAAGAAAAGTCATAGTTAGGTAACTACAAAGACACAGAAATGACTTTTAACAACATACAGTTGGGCTGGTGAGACGGCTGAGCAGGTAAAGGTACTTGCTATCATGCCTGATAATGTGAATTTGATCTCTGGAACCTACATATGAGAGAACCAGCTCCCTTAAGTTCTTTCCTGACCTTCGCCCACATGCTTTGGATTATGTATACACACATGCGCACACATACACACACAAATACCTCAGCAGTTAACACTGACTGCTCTTTCAGAAGACCTGAGTTTGATTTCCAGCACCCACATGGCAGGTTACAACTGTCTGTAACTCAAGTTCTAGGGGATCTGAAGCCCTTTAAAAGTCTCTTTGGCATGTGCATGGTTCACAGAGATACATACGGCAAAACACTGAACACATAAAATTGAATTTAAAAAGTTGGAAAGCAGTCTAAAAGCACACTTGTCATCAACCTCTGACCTCCACGAGTGCATATACACAAACATACATGCATGCTTACTCAGGTGCACATGCACACACACACACACACACAAATAACCCTGAGGAAAAAAGAATATCACTTCTTCCCAAGGTGATTTATAAGTTTAATATGATCCAATAAAAGCACAAATCAATTTTGTAGTTTTTATTGAAAAATTAGGAAAAGCTAAGTTAATAAAAGAAAAGAAAAACAAAGCCAGATACTAGAGATGTAGTTGGTTGGTGCAGTGTTTTCCTAGCATGCATGAAGCCCTAGGTTTAATCGCCAGTACCTCATGAAACTGGGCATGGTGGTCTAGTTAGGGTTACTACTGATGTGATGAAACACCATGACCAAGAAGATTGGGGGAATAAGGGTCTATGTGGCTTACACTTCCACATTGTAGTCCATCACTGAGGGAAGTCAGGACAGGAACTCAAACAGGGCAGGAACCTGGAAGCAGGAGCCGATGCGGAGGCTGTGGAGGGTGCCGCTTATTGATTTGTGCCCAATGATTTGATCAACCTACCTTCTTATAGAACCCAGGACCATCAGGCCAGGGGTAGCCCCGCCCACATTGGCCTGGCCTTCCCTCATTGATCACTAATTAAGAAAATCCCCTACAGGCTTGCCTGCAGCCCAGTCTTATGGAGGCATTTTCTCAGCTGAGGTCCCATCCATCAGATAGCTGTAGCTTGTGTCCAGTTGACATAAAACTAGCCAGCACAGTGATGTACCCTTGTAATCTGAGTTCTTAGGCAATTGAAACAGGAGGATGCTTACAAGTTCAAAGCTAGCCTGGGCTACCCAGACTACAGAATGGCTGAAACACTATCACAAATGAACAAACAAAAGGAGTGTAATATTGGTACATGAATTAATAAGATAAAGGAATAAAATTGAAAATTATAAATTGATGAAGTTGACATTTCAAAATACTGAGTAAAGTAATATTTTTTAATAAATAAGTAGGTCAAAGTGACAAAAAATTCAAATCAAATCCACACTTCACATCTGCCAGGACAAATCCATATGGATGAGATACCTAAGTGCAAAAAAAAAAAAAAAAAAAAATAGGGGGTGGTGTTGAAACCAGGTTTTCTGTGCAACAGTCCTGGCTGTCCTGGAACTCTGTCTGTAGACCAAGTTGGCCTCGAACTCACAGAGATCCATCTGCTTCTGCCTCCTGAGTGCTGGGATTAAAAGCACTCAGCCACCTCCTCCTAGCTTATTTTTATTTTTATTTATTTGTTTTGGTTTTCTAAGTACAAAAATAATGGTAGATAGATCCAGTTTGTTATTGTTTCACAGAAGTGCGTGTAGGCGTGTGTGTGTGCGCGCGCAATATTCCAGAAAATAGTCAAAGGCTCCTGGGCAACAGGAAAGTGCTACATTAAGTGAGAGATGACCTGGAGACTGGGCTGTAGCTAAGTGGTGAAGCACGTGTTTAACATGTGGGTCCCTAGCAGCACACACAGAACTGATTAATTATTAATTAAAAAATTAAATGGTAACCTGAAATGGATGAAGAGGGTCGCAGCTCTTGCTGTTCTTGCTCACCCCCACCCAGGTTGGTTGTAGTTTGTTTGTTGTTGTTGTTTTACTTATGTGGGGTGGGGATTCCACACATCAGATCCCCTGGAGCTGGAGGTGGTTGTGAGTCACCTGGTGTCGGGGCTGGGAATAGAACTCAGGTCATCTGGGAGAGCAGCAAGAGTCTTAATTGCCAAGCCATCCCTTCAGCTCCCCCCCCCCCGTGATTTTTAAAGCTGACAGGCCATGCTCTCCATGTGGGACCCTGGTTTCTGATTCCAGAAGGTACAGCAAGCAGATCTTAGTCTCAGAGTAAAAGACAAAGAAGAATAAAACATACTTAGAAAAGTAATAGACCAAACCTTTTCGAATTTAATAAAGACCTGAATTTTTATTTTTAAATAGTTCAACCAGTTCCAACAGGATATGTGCAAAGTGATGCATACTGAGGTTATTCAGTATGCATTCAGACTCTCAGAAGACAGAAATACAGAAAATGTTTTGTTTGTTTTTGTTTTGAGATAGGGACTCTCTATGTAGTCCTGACTGTCTTGGAGTTCACAGAGATCCTCCTGTCTCTGCCTCCCGTAAAAGCTGTGCCACCACACCTGGCAGACGACAGGAAAAGTTTGAAAGCAGCAAGAGAAAATCAAGTTTTCATTTGCAAAGCAACTTCAAAGGCCTTTTTTTACATGTATCTCTTTGGGGCTGAGGCCTGGTGCTGCAGTGTAGAAGGGAGAGGACAGCTTGCAGGAATCAGCTCTTTCCTTTCACCGCCTGGGTCCTGGGGATCAAACTCGGGCCATCAGTCCTGGCAGCAGACGCCTTACCCTCTGGGCCATCACCCCCTCCTTGAAAACATATTTGATGTCATATTTTCTTTCATGTAGAATAGAACACATGTATGTGACGTGAATGCAGAAGAGTGACTTTGTTGGAAAGTAGGAGACAGAGAGAGAGACAGGATAGAGTAATGGGGGTCGCAGAAAAATGTGAACAAAGTTAATAATGCATATGAAAATGCCATAATTAAACCCATCATTTTGTCTACAAACAAGTTAATAATGGTACATTTGAAAAGGATCATAATGTGAAGTTTAAAAAATGACAGAGATTTGGGTCAAGGTTTCTAGGGTATGTTTCTTCTCAGCCAGAGGGAGGTAAAGTGACCTTGACTTAGGTTGAGGGCCTCTTATTCATGTGTCTCTCCCCTCCCCTACACAGCCCTCTTTGACTCTATGCACAACAACCAGGCCTCAGATGGCCCGTTCTCCCCACCCCGTGCTCTTCACTCACCGCCCCTGCAGCTTCGGCATCGCTCTGAAAAGCCACCTTGGTGTAAGTAAATCCTTTTTAGTTGTCTAATCAAACACGGCGAGGCTGGAGGGATTGGTGGACGAGAGACCGATCCCACGAGAGCTAGGAAGGTGAGGGTTAAAAGACTAGGAACCGGACTGAAGAGGATGCGCAGTAGTTTCAGCAATGAAGAGCATGCGATGCTCTTCCAAAGGACCCGAGTTTGATTCCCAGCACTCACATCATGGGGCTCCTAACTGCCTGGAACTTTAGCTCCAAGGGAATCTGACACTCTGGCTTCTACAAACACCTGTACATTTGTGTGTTCAATCCCGTATGCGTGCACACACACAATTAAAAATCATAAAAGTAAATCTTTTAAAAAGATTTATTTATTTATTATGTATACAGTGCTCTGCCTGCATGGATGCCTGCAGGCCAGCAGAGGGCACCAGATCCCATTACAGATGGTTGTGAGCCACCATGTGGTTGCTGGGAATTGAACTCAGGACCTCAGAAAGAGCAACCAGTGCTCTTAACCTCTGAGCCATCTCTCTGGCTCATAAAAATAAATCTTTAAAAAAAAAAGAGAGAGAAGACCACGAATGGCTGGGTACTGTTGTTCACTGAGGAAGAAGAGGTAGGATTGTGAGTTTTAGGCCAGCTTGAGCTATAATATATTAAGCTGAAGACCAGACTGGGCTATACAGCAAGACCTATCTTTAAGAACAAAAAAAAGAAGCCGGGCAGTGGTGGCGCACGCCTTTAATCCCAGCACTCGGGAAGCAGAGGCAGGCGGATCTCTGTGAGTTCGAGGCCAGCCTGGTCTATAGAGTGAGTTCCAAGACAGCCAGGGCTACACAGAGAAACCCTGTTTAAAAAAAAAAAAAAAGCAAAAGACAGCAATGACCAATCTGGGAACAGTCATCTGTGCTATTTCTAAGCTAAAGGAAATAGTCTATTCTCCTCTATCCTCCAGCCCCATTGACCAGTGATCCGAAGGACCTTTTATGCACAAAAGGTCGAGACTCTCCTCCTGACTACTGTGGTCTCTTTACACTGTTCCTCGCTGATGTTGACTAAGAGACAGCTTAAATATATAGAAATAGATAGAAAAGCTAAGAGCAAGAAACACAAGTCCAAGTAGACTTGGCATGTACTATAACTCCAGTACATGGAGGCAGGCTGAAGGTTTGAGGCCAGCAAGGGGCTGCCTGGAGCAAGACTCTGTCTCAAAGCACAAAACCAAAGAACAGCAACAAACAGAAGAAAGCTACTAGAGCCTGCTGCTCCTGTGACCCTCCCGGGGTGTCTGCTCCCACACCCCCTGATGGGAGGGGCTGCTTCTTCTGCCTTTGGCCCATCACTGTTCTTGGGAACAGTACAACAGTGGACTGCTGGGAGTTCTTAGGGCTGGAGGGAGACACCAGTGGTAGGCAGGCACCAGTGAGGAACAGACCCTTCCCTTATCACCCTGCCTGCAGGAGTGAGTTACTGAGACCACACAAGCCCTTCCAGGGTAGCGTGAAGCAGAGCTCTGCATTTCAGGCCTGGGGTCAACAGTTACAGAACTGGGTCACCTTCTGGCACCTTGTATGAGGAAAAAAAATTTTGTTCCCCATTCCAAGAGTATGTCCTTAGATTTAAACTCACCTCATAGAGCCTTCTCTGTCTCCTGAAGGGCTAAGGGGAACTCTTAGCCTCCCCCTGTTCTTCTGTCTGATCTTGCTTCCCTGGACTGAGACCACTAGCTGGACATTAAGGCTTCCTCTGGACCTGAGGAAAGCTCAGCTGGCTTCTTTGTCTTTCTTCTGATCTCCACCTAGTAGCAGACCTTCACTGGTAAACATCTTCACTGAGGAAGGAGTCCATACCAGAAACACATTCTGTGTCTTCAGAACCTTGTTGGGCCCAAACCATGTCCTTCCTCCTGCCCACCCCACCCCCTACCCCACCATGTCCTCCTCCTGCCCACCCCCCCCTACCCCACCATGTCCTTCCTCCTGCCACCCCGCCCCCTACCCCACCATGTCCCTCCTCCTGCCCACCCCGCCCCTACCCCACCATGTCCCTCCTCCTGCCCACCCACCCCACCTCCTCCTGCCCACCCCACCCCCATTTAACATGTCCTCTCTGTTTCTTTATGGCCAAGATGGAGTAGAGGGGGGTACAGTGGCTGAACCTTTTCAGGGTCAGCCTTGTCAACTTTCCCAGATTCGCTTTGGTACAATGTATTTAGTTCTCTTCCTGTTTCTGGAATCAGTCACTGTTGATACTATAGTGACTTAGTGTATAGTTGAAACCCCACTGATAAATATGGCACTTACAAAAGGGAAACTTTCCTTGCTAGAGGCCATATCCTCCTGTGGACTAATTGAAGACTTCAAAGTCCTCATTCTTTTTACTATTTCACATTTTTCTAGATTTCGTTTTGTTTTGAGACACTGTGTAGACCAGGCTGGCCTCAAACTCAGAGATCTGCCTACCTCTGCCTCCCGAGTGCTGAGATTAAAGGTGTGCACCACCACTGCCTGGCTTTTCTAGATTTAAAAAAAACAATTATATGAGTATTTTGCTACATGTGTGCCTGGAGAGGTCAGTAGAGGGCATTGAATCCCCAGGAAATGGAGTTACAAACCGTTGTGAGCAGGCACATGGGTGCTAGGAATTGAACCCAGGTCTTCTGGAAGAACAAATGCTTTTAACCACTGAACCACCTCTCCAGCCTGTTACTTTTTATTTTTAAAGACAGGATCTTTCTGTATTACTCTATCTGGGCTGGAGGTCAGTATGTCCACCAAGCTGGCCTTGATCTTGCAGCAACCTTTTTGCCTCAGCCTCCTAAGGGCTAGAGTTAGAGGCCTCCATCACCATGGAGGACCTTCATCATTTCCACCAGACCATTACCAGTTCATTTGGGGTTTTCAAGAAGATTGGGGAAATGAGTTTTTTGGTTTTTTTTAATATTTATTTATTATGTTTACAGTGTTCTGCTTGCATATATTCCTTTAAGCCAGAAGAGGGCACCAGATCTCATTACAGATGGTTGGGAGCCACCATGTGGTTGCTGGGAATTGAACTCAGGGCCTCTGGAAGAACAGTCAGTGCTCTTAACCTCTGAGCCATCTCTCCAGCCCAGGGAAATGAGTTTTTATGTTTTCTTTGTGTATAAGATGAAATATTATAGCATTTTATGCCCAAAGACCTAGAGGGTTGTTCGTTTTGGTTTGGGTTTGAGTTTGGTTTTTTGAGGGTTTTTTTTTGTTTTTTTTTTTTTTGGTTTTGTTTTGTTTTGTTTTTTGTTTGTTTTTGTTTTTGTTTTTTTGCTTTTTCAAGACAGGGTTTCTGCTGGGACGGTGGTGGTGCATGCCTTTAATCCCAGCACTCGGGAGGCAGAGCCAGGTAGATCTCTATGAGTTCTAGGCCAGCCTGGTCTATAGAGTGAGATCCAGGACAGGCACCAAAACTACACAGAGAAACCCTGTCTTGATGGGCTGGAGAGATGGCTCAGCAGCTAAGAGAACTGGCAACACGTCCAGAGGTCCTGAGTTCAATTCCCAGCAACCGCATGGTGGCTCACAACCATCTACAGTAGGATCTGATGCCCTCTTCTGGCTTAAAGTGGTACATGCAGATAGAGTGCTCATGGACATACAATAAATAAATAAATCTTTAAAAAAAAAAAAAAAAAAAGCCTGTCTTGAAAACCGCCCCCCCCCAAAAAAAAAACACCTTAAGATTTTTTTTCCTCATACAAGGTGCCAGAAGGTGACCCAGTTCTGTAACTGTTGACCCCAGGCCTGAAATGCAGAGCTCTGCTTCACGCTACCCTGGAAGGGCTTGTGTGTCTCAGTCACTCACTCCTGCAGCAGGGTGATAAGGGAAGGGTCTGTTCCTCACTGGTGCCTGCCTACCACTGGTGTCTCCCTCCAGCCCTAAGAACTCCCAGCAGTCCACTGTTGGTACTGTTCCCAAGAACAGTGATGGGCTAAAGGCAGGAGAAGCAGCCCCTCCCATCAGGGAGTGTGGGAGCAGACACCCCGGGAGGGTCACGGGAGCAGCAGGCTCTCGTGGCTTTCTCCTGTCTGCTGTTCTTTCCTACCTGCCCTCATTTATAGGCTTCCTGTATCGTTTTCTAGCTTTGCCAGAGCTTGCCAGGTAGCCCAGGCTGACCTTGAACTTCCAGTGCTCCTGAGTGCTAGAATTGCAGGTGTAAGCTGCCGTGTCTCAGTCCTGACTTATAAAGTTTGTCTGCATTCTCTTGCTTACTTATTTCTTGGGATATCTCTTGCTCCGGAAACACATTGATTATTTTAAAGAATGATTCTTCTCTTGATTCCTTAAGGCCAAGGAATTCTTCTTTTTTTTTTTTTTTTGGGTGTGTTGCGGGAAGGGGGGTTCGAGACAGGGTTTCTCTGTGTAGCTCTGAACCTGTCCTGGAACTCACTCTATAACCCAAGCGGGACTCAAACTCACAGAGATCTGCCTGGCTCTGCCTCCCAAGTGCTGGGATTAAAGGCGTGTGCGCCACCACCGCCTGGCTTTCTATCCATATCTTTTTTTTTTTTTTTTAGACTTTTTTTATTTATTACATATACAGTGTTCTGTCTGCATGTATGCCTTTATGCCTGAAGAGGGCACCAGATCTCATTACAGATGGTTGTGAACCACCATGTGGGTGCTGAGAATTGAACTCAGGCCCTCTGGAAGCACTCTGAAGCCAGTGCTCCTAACCTCTGAGCCACCTCTCCAGCCCCTTCTATCCAAACTTTAAACTAAACCTATGGAATTAGAAACTGTGGGGATGGAACCTGATAGTCGGTGTTTATGTAGTCCCCACACTTGTGATGTGTGACAGTAATTGTGAACCACTGGGACAAAATGTCCACATACATCCAAAATATGGAGGAGGAGCCATATAAACGTGGAGTCGGGAGCAGAGGGTGCTTGTGAGAAACTAGAGGGAGTAGGCCTTACTCTCCTGACTCTTGGAGGAGCCTTAGCATTATTCCTGTGGTCTCCACGTGGCTAGTGTGACAGTTCCTGAGCAGAGCAAGCTCGGATGTCCGCCACATTTAGGAGGAACTCAGACCCTCTTTCTCCAAACCGTGAGCAGCAAAGCAGATGTATCCTAGTGTTAGTGTGCACGCCCGGTCAGAGCTTCCTCTTCCGGCTCATTGACCTCACCTCCTAACTTTGCTTTATAGACAGCAGTGGTCCCTCCAGCACCGTGTCCAGCGCTGGCCCTTCCTCTCCTACCGCAGCGGATGGAAACTCACACTTTGGCTTCAGTGATCAGTCCTCTGTAAATACACATATGACTGAAGAAAACCAAGGCCTTGGGTTGCTCCCGGGGCCTCCTGGAGATGGAACCCAAGAGTTCCCCGTGGAAAGACAGCAAGAGCTTGTTGAGCCGAATCAGTCCCCTCAAGAGCCCCCTGTAGAAGTCAGCCCTCTAGGAGGACAAGATGTTGCCGAGGTCAGCCAGACATGCCAGGAGGTCCCCGATACCACTCAGACATGCCATGACATCCTTGAGGAGGTCGGCCAGCCTAACCAGGAGGTCCCTGACGTCAGCCAGCTGTTCCTGAAGAACCACGACACTGCTGCCAACGCACGTCAGCCATGCCAGAAGGCCGGCCAACTACCTCAGAAAGTTCATGAGGAAGTTTGCCAACTCTTTCAAGACAACCCTGAGGAGAGTGACCAGCTGTGCCAAGAGGCCCATGGATCCCCTGTGGGGGTTGGTAGCATGGTCCAGGAAACCTTTATGGAAATTGGCAGGCCAACCCAAGAGATCCCTGAAGAGATCAGCCCACCATGCCAGGAGTTCTCTGTGGAGGTTGGCATGCTGGCTCAGGAGGTTCCTGCCATCATCGAGTTGTCTCAAGACATCCCCGAGACTGACAAACCATCCCCGGAGCTCACTGAGGAGACTGGTCTGCAGGCTCAGGAGGTCTCTGAGGAGACTGACGAGGACTCCAGGATGGTCCCTGAGGTGGTTGATGAGCTGCCTAGTGAGGAGATCCCCCAAGGCCAGGGTCTGTCTAGTGATGGAAACACGGAAAGCCAGTCCCTGGCCCATGCCCAGCACTCATCCCCCACCAGCAATGTGTAATTAGCCGCTCTCTCATTTGGGGTCACTCTGTCAGCCATTTGAGCCAGAACCTTTCTGTTGGCTAACACTAGCCAGAGCAAGGCCTGGGCTCCCACCAGGGGTATCTGAGGAAGCAGGCCTGCTGGCATGAAACGTACTTCTGCCAGAGCTTATGCCTAAGCAAGAGCCGGTTTATGTTCAGAGCAGCTGCTAGCTCTTCACTTAGCCATGGGGTGGGAAATCGTAGATTGTTCTA
Organism: Peromyscus leucopus; assembly: GCF_004664715.2. Taxonomy (NCBI): domain Eukaryota; kingdom Metazoa; phylum Chordata; class Mammalia; order Rodentia; family Cricetidae; genus Peromyscus; species Peromyscus leucopus. The sequence goes on along the minus strand of NC_051066.1, from coordinate 97,346,187 downwards.
GGAAATACCACTTAACTGTTGAAGATGCCGTTGAGGAGACAGCAGATATAAGATGCAAGGCAGCAGGCTCTCTACTTGTTGGAGGAAATATTCACAACTTCTTAAGGTACCCTCAGACCATATGTGCATTAAAGGAAGCTCTTGTCTTCACTGTCACAGGCAGACCCAGGATAGCCACCTGAAATGTCTGCAAAATAGAGTTCCCTTCTCACAAACATCTGTCATGGCCACTCACGGTTTAGACTGGGCTTATGGGTATTTCCATATAATTGCCAAGTGCTCCCTCTGCCCTAGTCCTGTTCCTCTGGAGAGTGACTCTAGAGAAAAATAGATAATAGATTGCCATGCAACTTCAGAGTGACTACTTAGAATGCTCTGGGAGATTTGGATCAACCTATGAAGCTAGGCCTCCTTTGTCAAGAGGCTCTTGGGCTTAGAAGACGCTGTAGTAGAGAGAATCGAGTTCTATTTTAAGCAGTTAGCAGAGATCAATGTTGTACAGACATGAGCAAAGATTTAATATATATATATATATTATATATATATAAGCATATATATTTCTGTAGTTTGCCAGGGACAGACTGGCCAAAGATCAAACACTCCAGGGTCCCCAAAAGGTTTATCCTTATATCATGTGTCTTTAGAACCATATGTGATTATGAAGCTTTTCCCAAAGATCACGGATGGGAGTGGGTGTGGGTAATGCAGTCATTGGAGTTGGGGGCCGGAACATCGCAAAGTGCTCAATAAATAGTAAATATTGAGAACGCTGGCATGGTGACGCCTTTGTGAACTCGATGATGAATATGTAAGCCAACTGTGTCTGTGACTGAATCAATCAACTATTGTAGTTGAGCAGGGATTGGCTTTAAAAATAGAGAAGTCTGGCATCTGAGTCCCTCTGACGGCAGTGGTCAGTCTACCATACCCAATGTTTTGAATGAGCAGAGTGTTGGGCTGTGTGCTTGAAAGCTCTGTGAAGCAGCAGAGGCTGCCTGCCTTCTCATTAGCTCCCGAGAAACACACCTAATGTCTTACTCCAGTGCTTTGGAAGGAGGCTGACATGAAGAGGTGATGCCTGGTCTCTGCTCTGTTGACATCTTCACATTGGGAAAGCTCAGGACACTGGGAGGACTTGAATGTCCCTTTTCCATACATACATTTATGCCCTGACCATTCCTGACATACCTAAGACTACAGAGGGTTTTACTTGGAGGGGGGTAGATCTAGCTTTCACCCGTTAGACAGTAAATGGAAAGGCCCAGAGTTTTCTGGGGAAATACACTGACTGCTTTTGACCCCATAGAATGCAGATCCCATTCTCTAAATCAAATGTATATCCCCACATTTTAAAACCACTTTCAGATTGTTTTGTGTGTTTGTTTTTTTAATTTTTATTTGTTTTTGTTGTATGTGTGTGGGTGTTTTGCCTGCATGCATGCCTGGTGCCCACAGAAGCCAGAAAAGGGTGTTGGAATCACTGGAACTGGAGTTTTAGAGAATTGTAAGCTGCCATGTGGGTGCTGGCAATATGCTTCAGTCCTCGGGAAGAAGAGCCAGTGTTCTTAACCACTGAGCCACCTCTCCAGGCCCTTGTTTTTTTTGTTTTTGTTTTTGAGACAAGGGCTGAGTCACTATGTAGCTCAGGCTACCCTCAAACTCCTGATTCTCCTACCACTACCCTGAATGTTTTTCGAGACAGGGTTTCTCTGCGTAGCTTTACGCCTTTCCTGGAGCTCACTTGGTAGCCCAGGCTGGCCTCGAACTCACAGAGATCCGCCTGGCTCTGCCTCCCGAGTGCTAGGAGTGTGATAGAATATGCCAAGATCACTGGCATATTCTATCACACTCTGCTTCTTTGCAGAAATGATGCTGGTTCCCACATCTCTTCCTCCTTTTACCCATGCTGTGTCCTCTGGCTCCCCTGGATCCTGAAATGGGTTTGAATAATCAAGAGTCTTCCGAGATAAATGATAATGCTAACTGAAGCCGAGATGGAAACCAGGACAACTAAGTAATGTACGGAGTCTGGAGAAGCCTAAGCAGCACTACACCGTCTGCCATGAACTTGATTTATTGTTAGACTTGAAGGTGGCTCTGTTACAGCAGCTGGGGACTGTAGCAGGGAAGTGTGGGGGGGAGCAGAGCACAGCAGAGGGGACGGGAGCTAGGGAGAACATGGGGTGGGCTCCTTTTGATTTCCCATCGGCTTGGCGAAGAAAGCAGACCTCAGGGACTACCAGCATCTGGGTTTCTCAGTCCAGCAGGGTCTAGCAGGGCTGCTCACTGGCTTGCCTGGGGCGAGGTCCTGTCCTGTAGTAATGCTCAGCCTGTCTTTACTTCACTCTGGAGGAGTTCAACTATCGCTCCTGCGCTTCCTCTCTTCTTTCCCCTCCTCCCCCATTCTCCCCAAGTTCTCTAGATCGGCCTCCATCTCCCAGAACCTCTGCCCAAGAGTGTGGGTTTAGAGAGGCAGCCAGCATTCCCATTTCAGCTGCAGGATGGTCGAGGATTGGAATGTTGGGGGAGTCACATATGGCAGTCAGGCAGTGGCTTATTTTTAACCCTTAACACACCAGGCCATAGCAGATGACCACATGCAGAGAAGCCAAGCAGGGGATGAGAAGGGATCAGGACTGTTGGAATGGGGTGGGCAAAGACTAGATGATCAGGGAGCTTGGAGGGATTGGGGTTGGGGCTCTCCTTGCCCTTTGTGCTGCCCAGGTGGCCTGGTCTGGGCACAGCCCTAGGTCAGAAATGGTATGAAGCCGGGGCTGGGAGATGAGATCCTTTTTCCTGTCCTTAGTTCTTGGTCTAAAGAGCTTCAAGTTTTGGATTGAGACATTCAGATATTGAGGGAAGCAGAGACAGTATAGCAGCCACCCAGGCCCCTGCTGGAAGCCAGACCGTGGTGGCTAGGGCATGGGAGATGGAGGAAAGGAAGGGTGCAGCTCTGGGCACCTTACTAACAGTGGCCTTCCCTACATCATATAAATTATTGGCAATCCTTTCTGGCATGCCAAATAAATAACGAGGTTCGGGGACGGGGGTGTTACCTCCCTCCACGAGGATGGAGTGTGCTCACCGAAACCCATCCTCCTCATCCAAGACCAGTATTTGCCAGTGCCAGGAGAGGGTTTCAGGTGACCGTTCAGAATTTCATATCACCCCCCCCCCATTACCTTTGGTTTGAGACCCCAGGAACAGATGAGGGGAAGGACAGTACCTCCCTCTTAGCCCAAGTCCTCACAACATGACCTTGCCCCCCTACCGAGCTCCATTTCCCTCAACCCCAAAGGACTCAGCAGTAGCCATTCTCTAACGAGCTAGAGGAGTAGATCCTGGGGGGAGGGAGGGCGGGTCTATTCAGAACTCAATCTTGCAGGCTGGAAAGGACTCGTCCTGCATCACCACGGTGCTGCTGCTAGCCAGGACCAGGACGTTCAGTTGCTGCTGTTGCTCATGCGTCTGCTGGTACCACTCACGAGTCACCTCTGTGTCATGAGTGGGGATCAGAGTCACCTAAGAGGAAGAAAACATGCCCGAGGTGAGAATGTGAAGGAAGGAAATTGAAGGGGAAGGACTGCCTGATGGTCTCATAGATGAGCCTGCTGCCATGGGAAGGACCTTGTCCTTTGGTGAATAGGGCTGTCCTACACCTCTGACAGAGCTTTGACCGGAATCCTGCCTTTGTGTCTCTTGCTACTCACCTGAAGGTTCTCCCCCCACTGGGCCTTGCCTTCCAGCAGGGCATCCAGCACAGCCCGGCTTGGCTCGCCATTGGCAGGGTCGTTCCCACTGACCACATAGTAGGATGCACGCACTCGGCGGAAGAAGTCCAGATCAGCAGTCTTACCACTGCAGTGATTTGGAATATAGGCAAGATCCACGTACACAGGCGGGCCAGAGCCACCCTTGGAGCCCAAGGCTGCTGTAGAGACAAGCAGAATGCATTGTTTAAAAAAAAAAAAAGAGTCCAGTGTGCTGATGCACACCTTTAGTCCCAGCACTCGGAGGCAGAGGCAGGCAGGCGGATCTCAGTGTGTCTCAGTATGTCCAAGGCCAGCCTGGTCTACAAAGTGAGTTCCAGGACAGCCAGGACTACACAGAGAAACCCTGTCTCGAAAAAACAAAAAAGAATATTTGGTCGCCTCCCCACTCTCTTGAACAGCTAGAAACACTTTGAACACTTTCTTTAGCTAGCCCATACCTGCTCCAACCCACCATATTCCCATTCCCACTTTCCTGAAATACTCACTGGATCCTGCCTTGAGTCCATTGACTAAGCCTTTGGACATGGGACTATGTCCATCCTTTTCTTCCGCTGGGGTGACCTGGCTTGAAGTGCTGCGTGGTCGAGGCAGGGCCCGAGATGTTCGATCTACAGGCCCTTTACCAGGGGTAGGTGACCGTTTCCCCCGAATATCCAGACGCCGCGCAGGAGATGCGGGCTTGGCCCGGCTGGGGGCCCTCCGCCCCAATCGCCCCTGCACCTTCTCCTTTTCACGTAGTCTCTCAACTCTCCCGGACTCTGAGCTGAGCCCCTCGGGGTCAGCCATGCAAACATCTGGTCGGGGAGGGGAGGGGCGGGGGTCTGGCTGGGGAACTGGCGGTGGGTCGTGGCCAGGCCTGGGGTGGTGAGTTCCACTAACTCCCCCAGCTTTGTCCACAGGCAAGAAGTCCCCATCTTCATCCGAGTCGAGGGCTGCCTCAGCTGTGATGGACGGACACTCCTCAGTTTCTGGTGGGACATCAGAATCTGACTGTGAGGAGCCCGAGTCACTGGCTGATGTGGGGGGTGTCTCATCAGCCATAGGGCACGGGCCCCCTGTGGACCCTGGCCTCCCTGCCCGGCGCCGCCCTCCTTTCCCTACCAGCCGGGCTTCTTCTGTTGAAAGGTCACTGTCATCTGTGGATGGGGGCAGGGGTGGGTTCAGGAAGGAGGGAGAAAGCTCCCCGCAGTGGGGGCGGGGCTCTGTAGCACATCCCTGAGGTCCCGCCTCCACTTCGGGAGAAAGACTGCAGGGCGGGCCCCCGGAGCTCTTCCCAGGACGCGGCAGCGGCTCAGAAGAGACAAGTGTGTCTGGCCGCGAGCTCCTCTCGGCTCCCTCGGGCCAGGACCCTCGTTCCCAAGCAGAGCAGGCCTCAGCAGCCTCTTCTTTTTCTGCCTTGGCTGTGGCGAGCCCTGGGAGACTGGAGCTGTTTTCTGCTAGGCCATTGGCTGCATGATCTCCAGAGGGGCTCTGGAAGGGGCTTGGCTTCTTGGTGAGTTCCCCTGAGCACTCCAGGCGGCAGGGCAGCGTACCATCATCCATGTCTCCAGGCAGGCTTGGAGCTGGAGCTGGAGCCAAGTCCAACGAGGAGGATAAAGGTGCTGGGCTCAGGGGAGCGAGGTCCCAGAGGCTGTGGGCAGCTGGCTCCGTTCCTGGGCCCAATTCACCAGCGCCCTGTTCAACGGCCCCTAAGCCAGGAGGGAAGCGTTCAGCCACACTTGAAATGACAGGTGTGGTGGCCTCAGAAGAGGACCCTTCAGACAGGGCTGGTGAGGCAGGTCGTGGCAGATTGGAGAGGAGCGGGGCCCCTGGAGAGCTGGGTGACGGGGGCTGGGGTAGTGAGGAATCCAGGCTGGGTGCCTTGGTCACTTCCAGGTACTCGTCATGCCGGGTTCTGGTTGGAGTTCCTGGAACCAGGGCTAGTGCTCGGTCCCCAGAGAAGGCAAGGGAGCCACAGGGTGCAGAACGGGGTTCAGCTGGAGAGGGCAGCTGAGGGGGAGCGGGTTGCAAGGAGGAGAAGCCGAAGGCTGAAGCAGGGAAGTCCAGACTTGGCCGGGTAGGTCCTAGGTGTGAGTCTGAGGAAGGGCTGGTATGTGCCTCGGTTTCAGGCCACATTGAGGGGTGGCCCACAGGCATGGGGTGACGGGGGCTTGGGGGCTGAGCCTCTTTCTCTGGCTGTTCCCGAGCCCCCTTCTCCAGGTCTGAGTCACTAGTGTCATCCCAGTGACCTCTGCACGGCTCTCTTGGGGATGGGGTCCTCCTGTTTGGGCTGCAGCTCACTGTGCTTCCATTAGGAGGGGGGCTTGGGTCTTTGCTCAGGGAGATCGGAGCACGGGGCGGCACTGCCGGCGGGCTGAGGCTGGGCTCCACGTTGGGCCCTGGCTCGGGTTCTTGCCTGGGAGGTACGGTGGGCCCGGCCAGAGCTGCATAGCTGAAGGTTGAAGTGTCAGATTGGAGGCTTTTGGGCGAGACAGGAGAGGAAGACTCCTTCTCTGCAGATGTATTCCGGCCAGCAGCCTCCTCCTTGCTTGAGAGGCTTGGGAGCCAATCCCCAGAGGCCCCCAATGGGGGCTCGCGAGTGGGGCAAGCAGGGCCCAGCCCAGTAAGCATCATCTGCTCATAGATGTCTGCATACTGAAAGCTTCTCTCGTCAGGATAGGGTGTGGGCTCCCTCTGCTCTGGTTCAGTCTGTTCAGTATCTCTGGCCATGAGTCCCTCACCAGCTTCTGGTGCCTTTGAACTGTAGGGGCTGCAGTCGGGAGCCCCTGTTCCGCCCTCTCCTTCCCGTCCCCCTTCAGCTTTTCGATAGTCCTTCCCCAGCGGGGAGTACGGTCCGCCTTCCAACTCAGCTGCCCCCTCCTGCACTGCGGCCACCACACTGTCATACTCGGCCATGCCCCAGGAGAAGGGTGCAGGAGCATGTGGTTCTGGGGCAGGTGTCGGGGGAGCTGGAGCTGGAGAGAGGGGTGCAGGAGGCAGGGGTCTATCCTTAGGTACCCATGGTGGGATCTCAGCTAGCCATGAAGGGGTGGTAGGTTCATTCCTCGTGGGTGGTACTGGCTTAGTGTCTGGGACCGGGCTTTCTTGTCCTGGGGCTGGAGGGACCCTCTGTCCGGTCATCTCAGGTGGGGAGGCTGGAGGAGAGATGATCTCAAAGGGAGAGCGAGTCAGCTTGTCGTCTTCCTCTGGCGGCAGGCCAACTGGTGACTCTGCAAGCCAGCGCTCCACCTCCAGGCCCTTCTGTGGCAGGGGCTCTTGGAAATCCTTGAAATCTGAGGCCCAGGGACTCCGGGGAGTGTGCTGCAGAGAGGTCACCTCTTGTTCATCTGCCCCCTCATCAAGAAAAGTACTTTCACGTTCCTCACAGTACCGTGAACGGGCTCCTTGGCCATCTAGCTCATGGGGGAACCAGACCTTCCTCTCACCGCTTAGCTCCCTCCAGTATGCATCCTGCTGCAGGGTCATGTCCCTGTCCCTCCAATACCTAACTTCTTGCTCGGGCGACTTGCCTTCCCAGGCTGGAACAGGCTCTTTCTGTTCTCCGACTGGCTCTCCTCGGGTTGGGGATGTGTCTCGCCATCCCTGGACCACATCCTGCTCCTTCCAGTATTTTCCTTCCTGCTCTCGGGCCTTGCCCTCCTGTACTGGGCTCTCGTCCAGCCCCAGTGTCCTGGTCCTCTCCAGAGCATCTTCATCCTTCTGTTCCGCAGCCGTGGCCTTTTCTGGAGCCTTTTGGTCAAGGATTGTCTCTTTGGGTGTTGTGGTTTTATCTTCCAGGCAAGAGCTACTTTGTCCCTGAGCTTTATCCTCTTCTTTTAGGGCCCCGTCTTTCTGTTCAGCAGCCCTCATGTCTTGGTCCAGGGTACCACCCTTCTTTCCTGGGGCCCAGTCTTTTAGTTCTGAGGCCAGGACTGTCTCTCCTAAGGCCTCTTCCTTCTCTTCCTTAGCCTTGCTTTTCTGTTCAGGGGTTCTGTCTGTCTGTGTTGGTTCAGGGGCACTGCCCTCTGGAGCCCTGTCTTTCTGTCCTAAGGGTCTATCTTTCTCTTCTGGGGTCTTGTCTTTTTGTTTTGAATCTCTGTGCTCTTGTTCTCTGTCCTCTGGTTCCGTGGCCTGGGTCTGTGGCAGGGCTGTGCCCTTTTGTTCTGAGGCCTTGTCCTTCTCTGCTGAGGCCTGGTCCTTCTGTTCTAAGTCTTTGTCTTTGGGTTCTAGAGCCTTGGTCAGCCCTACGGCTGCATCCTTTTGGTCCGAGTCTCTGCCCTTCTGTTCTGAAGTCTTACCCAGCTGTCCTCCAGGCTGGTCCTTCTCATCCAGAGCCTTGTCTGTCAGAAGCATGACCGAGTCCTGCTGGACAACGGCAGCCTTCTCCTGCAGAACTCTGTCCTTCTGCTGTAGGACTTCACCCTTCTGCTTGAGTTCCTCTTCCTTCTGCTCAGTAGTTCTGTCTTTCAACCCTGGAGCTTTACCTTCCCACTCCATGGCAAGGTCCTCCATGGCGGGGCTTGACAAAGACTCGGGACTCTTGGTGAGGGAGCTGTCAGATGTCCTAAGGGCATCTGTTGGATGTTCACCAGGGCCTGTGACCTCCCCGGGTGAGTGTTTCCTGTCGCCTGACAGTGCAGAGTGAGAGAAAGGACTTCCAGGTAATTTCCCAGCAGGGCTCTCATCTGTGATATCCGCCTGTCCAGCAGTCTCATCTGTGAGAGGCGACACTGTGCCTGGAACTGACCCAAGAGCTGGGTGGCGAGAGGTGTCTTCAGCCTTCATCAGAGGCCCCTTTTCTTCCCTTCCTAGGCTTAGTTCTCCAAACTGGAGGGTGCCAAGGCTTTCTGGAGAGAGCTGCTTAGACGAGATATCCAGAGAAGTCTCCTTGCTAGGACTCTCTTCTGAGAAAGACAGTGACTGAGTGTCCTCTGGAGATACCATTGGCCAAAGGTCTTTGTGCAGATGATGCTCTTTCGGGCTGCAGGGAGACCTGGGGGTGGCCTCTTGTTTGGCAGTGTCTGGGGAGACCACACTGAGGACAGACAGGGACTCTGCATCTTCAGGGGAAAGGCTTTGATCGGTAGACCGAAGTGCCTCATCTCCCCGAGGCTCACGGTGTTCTTCAAGCGGTGCGCTCAACTCTCTAGGAAGGGCTTCTTCTGCTCCTGGTGTGGAATCTGCCTCTCTAGTCTCAAACACTATTGCTTTGTCTTGCTCTGGTAACAGCTGAATGGTGCAGCCAGTCTGACCCCCGACGAGGCCGACAGGGGCATCCTGGGCTTGGGGACTCCTGGGAAGAGATACTCTCCCCTCTTCAGGCCCTGGCTTGACCGTCTGCTCTTCGGCGTCCTCCTTGCCCACACCTGGAGTATGCTTTGTGTCTCGCCAGGAGTCTTCTTGAAAGTCTTGAGGCTCAGACTTCTCTTCCACCGGGGACTGATGAAAGGGTGTATGGGTAGCGCTGGGGGGACCAGATGGCGGAGGAGATGCCATCTTGACTGTGCTGTCGTCCGGGCTGAGGCACCTTTCCTCCGCTTCTCCGAGGGCTGGTTCCCCTGGATGGAGGGCATGTCCAGGGGCTCCAAACACAGCAGCATACTGACTGGGAAGTTTCTCAGACGTTGTTACACTTGACTTCTCTTCCTTTTCCACAGCTTTCTCCCCTTTCTTCTCCGACTCCCCAGTCACAGAGAAATCCTCACAGGGTGGGGACTTGAAGCCCTTATCTTCTTCCAGTGAAGACGTGGGTGAGATGGTACCAGCTGATGGCACGTAGTCCAAGCCCTGAGTGGCTTCAGTGCGGGAGGAGGGGATACTTGTGACTGTGTCGAGCAACAGAGAGCTCTTGCCTGTCTCCTCTGTCTGGGGAGCTGTGAGTGAGGCCACAGATTGGTCCTCAGCCACCGACGTGGCAAAGGAAGAGAGTTTGTCACACTCGGTGATTGATGTAGCTGAAGACACGTGTTCCTCTTCGGCCAAAGGGGCAGCCACCATATTGGGAGGGTAGGTGAGTTCAGGTTCAGGTGCCCCATAAGTTTTGCTCGGGGTGGCAGGAACAAGGCTATCTGCGGGCTGGCTGGCTTCAAAGGGGCCAGGACCTTCAGGCCCAGAGAGCTCATAGGTACTTGTAGGAAATCTGGGTTGGGCTGCGCGTTCCTCTGGCTCATCATGGATCTCCTCATCTGAGATAGTCTGTTCTGTCTCTGAGTAGCCAGGGATTGTCTCGTCCTGAATGTAAGAGACGTGCTCAGTGGCTCCTGCAGGTGTGGCCAAGCTGCTTAGGAATGATGAGGTCTCCTTCTCAGGTGCCTTGCCCTGAAATCCCAGTTCCCGGCCCCCAAGAGCTTCTCTGCTCTTTGGGATTACCTTTAAAGCTTCCTGCATATGTTTTTGATAAAAACTCTCAGCTTTCGTCTCTTCTTCATCCTCATCTGAAGGGTGACCCTCCTCCATTTCTTCTAACTCAGCCTTTTCTATCACATCCTCCTTCACCTCGGGTTCACTTTCCTCCCTGGCCTCAGCGCTCTCCGGGACCTTCTCAGATTCTCTCTGCTGCTTTTCCTCCCAGGGTTCTTTCTCTGTCTCAGCCCCTGAGTCTGGGCCCCTGTTCTTGGTCCCTTTGTCCTCAAGAAAGTCTGGGACAACCTCCTTCTCCTTTATCACGTGTTCTTCTTGATCCCGCCCTGGGACAGAGGGATGTCTTTCCTGGATGGCTGGGCTTGGGTGTCCCTGCTCTGTAGCATCTCCAGGAAGTGGTTTCTCGCCTAGTCCTGCCTCCCTTTGTTCAGCCAGCAAAGCTCTCTCCTCACACTTCAGCTCCTCAAAGTCCTGTGTAAGGTCCTCTGGTGAGGACAAGGCCAGCTCTCTGTGCCCACTGCCAGTTGGGAGTGCTGGGGCCCCCCTCTGGGCTGGGGGTGTCCGGGGCTCAGAAGGTAGCTCTTTCTCCCCGCGGGCAGCTCGGCCTTTGTCCGTCTTGACTCTCCCAGGGGCCTTGGCTTTATAGAGGGTCTTGCGGACCTCGGGGGTGAAAGGCTTCAGGTCTGGTTTGGAGAATTTCTTTACTTCCGGTTTGGTGTCTTTCCTCTTCTCATCCTTCTTGGCGTCCTTTTTCTCTTCCTTCCTCCCTTCCTCCTTCTTGAGTTCCTTCCTTTCCTTCTTGATCTCCTTCTTCTCCTTGTCCTTTTTCTCCTCCAGCTTTGATATCTTTTCTCTCAGGTGCTTCTTCCCCACTTTGTCTTTGATCAGCTTCCGCTTCTCGGCCTTCAGTGCTTCGCTGGACTCTGTCCTCACCCTCTCGGGCTTGGAGGGCTTTTCTGGGGGCTTCTCCGACGCGTCCTTTGCTTTCTTTTCTGTCTTGGCTAACTCCTTGGCCAGCTCTGAGCGGGCCTCCTTGGCTCCCTCTTCCAACACTTCCTCGCGTTTGGCCAGCTTGCTCACCGCCGTCTTGGGAGCAGCTTTGAGGCTCTCCTTGCTGTCAGCCCGATGTTTGATTTTGCTGGGCTTCAAGTTGGCAGGCACAGCCCCAGCAGCCAGGTCCTTCTGTGTGGCCACGGGATAGCGCAGGAAGTCCAGGTGCCGAAGCTTTTCCAAGCCCTCCAAGATCTTGTTCTGGGGAGCATTTCCTGGGAAAAGCACGCGCACAATCTTCTCAGTAGGGTTGGCTGGGAGCCAGACCACCAGAGCGGTGATGGAGGTCAGGTAGGGGACAGAGATCTCTGCCTCCTTCCCATTGGCCAGCACAATACCTGTCTTGGCTTTACTATTACCCGCCCACTTCTGCATGAGGAACTGCATCTCCTTACTGTCCTTGACAGGGTTGAGGACATACATGTCCAGCCGACCCACACCCATTTTGTGGAAGAGGGTCAGCGGCTCAATGGTGTTGCTGACTACACGATACAGAGGCTCAGCTTGGATGCCTAGGCGGTTTAGGTGCTGGAGAGTGAGACAGGCCTCCTCAATGCTGCGCTTGGCCTTCCGGGAGGCATCCGGCAGCCGAAGCTTATCGGGCACATTGAAGAACACCACTCCAAGCTCAGGCGAGATGAGGTTCTTCACCCAGTCACTATAGCTGCTGGAGCCCTGGGACTGCTCTTCCTCCAGCTCTGCCACTTTGCGCTGCAGGAGTCCATTGATGCCTGGCAGATTGTCAGCCCCGATGTGTGTGAGCAGCACGGAGTCGATGCGGTCCAGATGCCGCACCAGCTTCCAGAAGCAGGACTTGCGATCAGAACCACCATCCACCAGGATGTTAAAACCATTGACAGCAAAGAGGGCAGAGTCCCCACGGCCACCAGGAAAGATGTAACAGCAAGGCTTGGAGAGCTTGAGGAAGCCTCCTGAGGTGGGGGGTTCAAGCAGGTCAAAAGGGGATGGCACATCCACCGTCTCAGAGACATACTCGGAGAACTCAGCCACACCATCCATGGTGGGTAACACAGGCTCAGGATTTAGCTGGAGGTGCAAGGTCTCTTGGGAACTGGACAGACCCAGGTGGCTCCAATCACCCTCCCCTAAGCAGGAAACGGTGAGGAAAGCCTGGATCCTGGGGTCTCTATTGCTGAGCAATTGGGCAATCTAGAGGAGTGGAGACAGAAGCCGATCAGGTCATCGGGGTTGTCTTTGTCTGACTCAGATTCAGCCCCCTAATCTTGCCTGTTTCTGAGGTGAATGCCTGACAGGGATTCCTGTCAGGGTTCCTGATGGTCAAATAATAATCCTTGTCTTTCTCACCACAATTTAAATCCTGCCCCTTGTCCCCTCCTCAGACGCTCAGTGGGAAGCTTACCTCAGGACTGTGAAGGACCCGGGCAAAGTTTTGGTAGGAGTAGGTGCCGCTCTGTAGGATAAGGTCTCCCTCAGGCTCTAGAGTTTGCCCACTCAAGATTAGGAGTTTGTGAGCTGATGGATTACTAAGAAGATGGTGAACCTGAAATGGGAGGACAGATTGGTCACAGATTTGGGAGACCCAGGGGAAGGCACTGAAAACCCCGGTCCCCACTTTAGTAATATATGGACATGTTTCTTACTGGGATGCCCCGGACTGGGGCTAAGGATTATGTCAGCTGGGAGAGCAGACGAGATTGTAGTGACCTTGCAAAGGGTAGGTTGTAGCGAGGCATCAGCCCTGACCTTACCTCTGAGCTGATGCTGTCTGCACTGGGGTTGACTAGGATGATGGTCTCTAGGATCTCACTCTGGTGGCAGAGGGTCCTCTGGCCTGAGAGAGAGACGCAGGCATTTGTATTGAGATTAGTAGGCATTAACTTAAAATGAGAAGTACTGTAAGGGGCAGGAGAGGAAAAAACAAATGATCAGAAAACGGAGTATAGGGGAAACCGAGTCCTGGTTAGCCTTAAACCCAGCCATCCAGGCTACCACTAAGTAAGGTCCAGGAACTGCCTCCTCTAGCCCCTCCTTTCAGGATTTCTTCCTCCCTTCCCCCACACTAACTGACTTCTCCCTTTCCTCCATCTGCCACACCCTCTGCTGCCCAGGCCCTGCCCCTTTGCCCCAGACTGCCCTGTTGACAAGAAGCTTTTGTCCCTCTGGAGCACTAAGTTCCTGGTGCTGCCTGGGAATGGGGGGGGGGCAGGCGCGGGGGGGGGGGGGGAGGGGGGGAGTTCAGCTGGAGGGAGGGCTCCTGGGATGACAGACAGTCTTTCCTGAGCTTTCCTCTGCCTTTGCCCTTGGCCGGTAGAGGAGACAGTAGCTTCCATCTCTACAGATTTCCCCATCCTTTCCACACCCACTGCCCCAACCAAGGACAGAAGTCCTGTTCCAGAAGATTTGGGAGACGTGTGTCACCTTGGTTCTTGGAGCTTTATAATTCAAGGATAGAGAGTTCTAACTTGCAATTCTGTTTTCTGACTGCCAAACCTTCAGGCAGACCCATGCATACCACCCCCAAGTGTTTCACACTCCCTCTCCTGTCTCACCTTCACGTGCCCAGGCTGCAGAGTCGCCTAGCACACTGCCCACCCCACTTATCCCTCGTGAACATTTCTTGTCTCCTCCGGTGGATGTTGGAAGGAAGTGGTTGGGTTGGTTCAAAGACAAGAAACAGGGCCAGTGGTGCTTTCTGCCAAGCCTGACAGCCGAGTCTGATCCCCAGGACTGAGGTGGGGAGAGAACCAACCACCTCCTGCAAGCTGTCCTTTGATCTACCTATACATGCATGCATGCATGCATGCATGCATGCATGCGCACGCACCCCAAAAATAAAAACAACAGCAAGCTGGGCATGGTGGTGTACACCTTTAATCGGAAAGCAAAGGTGGGTGGATTTCTGTGAATTCAAGGCCAGCTAAGTTCCAGGACATCCAGAGCTACATAGAGAATTCTGTTCCAAAACACCAAACCAACCGGGCAGTGGTGGCACACGCCTTTAATCCCAGCACTTGGGAGGCAGAGGCAGGCGGATCTTTGTGAGTTTGAGGCCAGCCTGGACTACAGAGCAAGATCCAGGAAAGGCGCAAAGCTACACAGAGAAACCCTGTCTTGGGGAAGGAAAAAAAAAAAAAAAAAAAAAAACCACCAAACCAAACAAAAAACACCACTACCACCATCAACAACAATAACAACAAAGAAGTCGAGAGTCGATGCTCAGGATGGGGAACGATGATGTCCCCAGATCCTCTCCCCAGTACTGTTCCTCCAGCCTCACACAAAACACCAAGCAGGGAAAGTAAAGGAAGAGCTGGGTGAAACAGATTGCAGAAGGATGCGACCTCCCAGGCTCCCCTAAGGGCCTCCTCCACTTCATCCCACTTGCAGCCACCATAGGGTTAACCTTAGAGGCTGAGCATCAAACAGCAGGATACTGGGGGGCTGTAAATGCAGCTGTGGGAAGACCAAGGGTGCTGGAGACTCAAAGCCTCTACCAGGCACTTTGGGCCCAAGAGGAGTTCAAGGGTCCTCTTCTATGAACTTGGGGATCGAGGGATACATTAAGGTCACTTCCGAGGATGAGCACCACCTTAGAGGCAGGCAGGGGCAGGACTTAAGCGGCTAGGGATGTCAACATCATTTGCCAGTCTTAAGTAGTTCAGATTTAGGAAAGCCAGGACTCCCCCAACACAAACAAGGTCACACTTTCAATTTAGGTGGAACAGAAAGAGATTTCCTCTCCAGCGACGATCTCCACTCCAGCAGCTTTATGGTCCCCAGTGTATCCTCACGAGACCTCTGATCCCACTTCCTGTCCTGACACAAGACCCCAGCCCTGGCCCCAGGAGCAAGTCCATTATGTCCCCAATCCCTCCTCAGGCCGAGGGGACAGCCTTGTTTTCTCTTTTCTGCTCCCCAGCTCTTCCGATGAAGGGAACTGCCTTGTTTTTCCTTTATCTTCGCAGAGGGCTCCTTAAGAGGCTGGGGGCACTTCCCGTGACCAGTGCTAGGGTCGGGGGTGGGCTTCGGGTGGGAAGCTGAGTGGGCAGGAGGGCAGGTGTCTCCGCAGCGAGGCGGAAGGGGGTTGCTCCGGCAGGCAGCTGCAGTTTTGCCGCAGTGTGTGAGTGTGTGTGAGTGTGCGCGCTGAGCTCAGCCTCCAGCCCCGCCCCCACCCCCCACCCCAGCATGACAAGTCATTTTCTTGGCTGCCTCTGCATGGGGGTGGGGGGTGGAGATGGGGGTGCACACAGAGAGGGAGAAGAAACTGGCTTCTCGGTCGAAGAGCCCCCATCTTGGGAAGAAAAGCACAGATGAGGTGAGGGTGGGGCCGAGACGGAGAACCCGTGGGGTTGACAGGACCCGGAATGCAGGGCAGCTGCAGGAGAGCCAGTGCTCTCCAGCTCCTGAGCGGGCCTCGGAGAGGCCACAAAGGGGGGCTTAAAGCCCTAAGCTCAAGCTGGCCACTGGGAATAGGGTGAGGGGAGCCAAAAACAAACCAGTTAGCCTGTGAGCAGGCACATGCCACGTCTTAGGGACCCATTCCTCCTTTCTCTTCCAGAGTGTTACCCACCTTCCCTTACTTGGCAAAAAACATCCTACTTGCCCTACTCATCCCAGAATAGGAGCGGCTGACCAGTGTAGTAGCTGATAACCCAAGGACCCTCCCGGAAGACACATTCCATAACAGCCCCCTTCCTCTCAGAGTCTTCCGTGTCCCCTCAAAGACATAGCCCCCAAATTCCTTCTATGCCCTGGCTGCCAGGCAAAGCCTGTGGCACCACCTTCTGTTACTGCCTCTCAGCTGATGGTCCCCACCCCCACCTAGTACAGAGGTGGACTGTCACAGCCCCTGGTGGAGCCACTGGCTCTGGATCCAGGCTGAATCCCCGTCAGTAACGTTCACCTCTTCTCTCCATCTCTGGCAGGCAGCCTTCCCACCAGGCTAGCCTAGGTCCAGATGCACAGATTTTCAAGGTATCAGCCGCTCCCCATCCCCAGTCCCGAGCACAGCACCCCCATCCCTCTGCCATGATTTGCCTTCCTGTTGGGCTCTTACCCTGGGATGTAGGAGGGAGCCCCTCATGGAGGCATCGGCTCGGCTGGCTCCGGCCTTAGCCGGGTGGCTTCAGGGAAGAGTCTGCGGCACTAGGGGTGGGAGTGAGGGGGGGCTGCTTGCCGGGGAGGGCGGTGCCAGGGCGGGGAAGAGGGGCTGGTCTGTGACGAGGTACTGGAGACTTAACTGTTTCTTGGCCTGCACAATGTCAGCATCCTGGTGCTTCTGCTTGGCTACGGGGAAGGGGAGGAATCTAAGGGGTTGCCTAGCAGTTCAGAGGGCCAGACCCATCTCTCCTGCAGCTCTGAGTGCCTTCTCCCCAAATCCTGTGTAGTTAATAAATACCCTCTCAGCATCAACCAAAGGACCAAAGCCTCATGCACTGGGGCACTGAGCCAGCTATAGGAGGCAAGGGTAGCATGGGCCCTCCCCCTTCCTCTTAGAAACCATCTGCTGCCTCTCCCCTCAGATGGACCCAGAGAGTGACCTTCAGTCACTGCAAGAACAGGAGACAGAGGC
The DNA here is from genome assembly GCF_004664715.2 of Peromyscus leucopus. Lineage (NCBI taxonomy): Eukaryota > Metazoa > Chordata > Mammalia > Rodentia > Cricetidae > Peromyscus > Peromyscus leucopus. Next base: position 97,329,471 of record NC_051066.1, on the reverse strand, counting down.
TGGGGGGGGGGGCGTGAATGGAGGGGAGCGGTGTGGTGGTGGTGAGTGATGTGGTGAGCTGGACCCTGTCCTGACCACATCAATAGAAAACTGGGGAGGACAAAAATGCGTCTCATTTTAGATTGGAGGATAGTGTGAAATTCTGGAACAGACAGTCCCCAATCCACTGGGGTGGGGCACAGGGACCCTGGGAGCTGCACGCAGGCCCGTGCTAATGCAGCATGGCTGCGAGAGCGAGAGCGAGCGCCCACACAAGCAGCGTGTCCTGGCTGTCAGGAGGCAGTCTCTGAAGGGTAAGGGAGGCTTCTGCCTTTCAGGGAAGGACCTAGGATCATCGCCCGGAGTCCGGGCTCAGGCAGAGCTTTCTTGCTATAGACCAGTCTAATATAAACTACTCTTTCAGTTAGAAATGGTCTGTAAGGTGTTTGGGTCTGGACTCCTCCTTGTCGCTTTGCTCTGTCTGTCTGTCTTGATCTTGAACCTTCTTATGTTGACCTTGTGCCCTTATCTGAGCCTCTGCCACAGACTCAGCTAAGTGCTCTAGGATTCAAAGGGAAGATCCGGAGAGCTGGAGCCAACACTCATTTTGCCCTGTGATGTTCATACTCTTACATCCCTGGCCTCTCCTCATTAACCCTCCCTGGGTGTGGTCATCTCCTTCCTCCCACTCACTGGCCAGCCCCACCCTTGCTCCAGGCTGCCAAGGACTGCTTTTGAAGGTCAGAGAAGCCAAAATAGTCTCTGCTCTCAGCAACCCCCAACCCCCTTAAGCTACAGCCAGAGGAGAGGAGTAGCTGAGTCACCAGTACTCTGGGGAACAGGGGGAACAGAAGGAGAAGAACCCTTGCTCAGATCCGGGATGCAAAGCAGCAACATGGCCAGATCCCCATTTGGATAGGAGAGGCCATCTGTATAGACACACACTGTGTAAACCAGGCTCAGTCCTGAGCATCACGGAGTAGTACCCATCCCTTCCGCAACTTCAATGCTCTCATTTCATCCTGCCTCCACCTCCTGTCTCCTCTCTGCTTTTGAGGGCTCGCTCAGTGTTGGGGGGCACTTTAGTAGACATTGGGCTTGAGAACAAATGTCTCTAAGCCACACCCCCGACACCCCACCTTGTACCCCATCACAGTTGGTTCTCCTTCTCTCCCCATCTCTACGCAGCCGCTTGTGAGTGACCCCTTGACCCTTAATTCGACTCTCCTGCAGTGAAATGGTGTGAAGGAGGCTTGAGCAGCCCCCTCAATTTCACACCTGATGCCACTTTCTGAAGCACACCACTAAACAAGTCAGTTAGTCTCAGGGTTTGCTTTCTGGACTAGCGAATGGGTATATTAGCTCCATCCTTCAGCCACGCTGTGAGGACTGACTTCATCTGAAAGAGTTCTCTTCCTCCCTAGAATCCTAACTTTGCGATGCACAAACATGACTGAATATTTCTCTCTTTGTGGAAGATTTCAGAATGAGTACCCTAAACCAGAATCCCAGACCAGACTAGTACTGGGGTAAACTCAGTAAACTGGGATAAATCTCAGGCAAACCCCAAACTGGAGATGCTTACAGAATGAGGCTTGACTTCTATTCTCTCTCTCTGCCTTCCCACTTCAGATAACAGTGTAAACCTCTAAATCAGGATCCTCTGAGCACATGAATAGAAAGAGTCAGACAGAAGGACTCAGGGGTTCTCAGCTTTCCACTCTCCACCCTTGTACCTCTTTACAACTCCAGATCTGGGGTCTCAGGTAGCCCAGACTGGTCATGGACTTGCTATGTAGTCAAGGATGATCCTTTGCCTCTACCTCCCCAGTGCTGGGATTATAGGACTGTACCACCACACCAGGCTAGCCCGTGCTTCTTCAAGTCTTAGAATATCAATCCTCCCTTTTTTAATTTTATTTTTATTTATTTATTTTGTTTTTCGAGACAGGGTTTCTCTGTGTAGTTTTGGTGCCTGTCCTAGATCTTGCTCTGTAGACCAGGCAGGCCTCGAACTCACAGAGATCCACCGCCACCCAGCCAACCCTCGCTTTCTTATAGGAGTTCAACAGTAGACATATTGACACTCAGTAGAGATGTGTCAGTGTGTCGGCCCACCATTCCCTAGCCCTATTCCCTGTGGGTCTGGGACCTTCTGCCTGTTAGGTGGGCACTCTACTGCTGAGCTGCATGTTAGGTGGGCTCTCTACTGCTGAGCTGCATGTTAGGTGGGCACTCTGCTGCTGAGCTGCATGAGCTGCAGGTTAGGTGGGCAATCTACCACTGAGCTGCATGAGCTGCATGTTAGGAGAGCACTCTACCGCTGAGCTGCACTCCAGGCCTTAAGCTAGGTTTTCGATTATCCTAGGTTTTTCTAAGTTAAGTGCTAAAAATGCTTAGAAGCTTCAGGGATTTTTAGGGAAGGAGTAGAAGCTATAAAGGAAGGCCCCCAATCTCTGCTGAAGAGCACATGGTATGAGAACTACCCTTTAAGGCTTTTTACCAGACTTGACCACTAGAAGGAGCTGGGCCACTGACTATCCGGGGTCTCTTTTTTTCTGTGTGTGTGTGGGGGTGGGACTGTAAATGTAGAGAGGGTGAGCCCTAGTGGAAACGGGGCACTCTTCCTGTCACTCAAGATATATTTTGTTCCTTCATTATTTTGGCGTAGAGTGTGAAGAAATGGCGGTCGTCGTCCCCCCCCCCAAGGAGCAGGCCAAAAAGGTCAAGCTGCACCCAGCTCCTGGTGACTTTAGCCTTGGCAATCACAAGAGGCTGAAGGAGGAGGCAGCGTCTGTCCGCAGCTGCTCTGGGCAGACGTGTACGGGGACAGCTGACAGACAAGCCAGCAGGGTGGGGCCATGGCTGCCTGAAGCTCTGCGGGTTGTTATTATTTTTTGCTTTTTCTTTTTTTTTTTCCCAGGAAATTCTCCACTGTTCTCCAGGGACAGAGGCCACCATGAAAATGTCTAAACCTAAAACAAAATGTATGCTAAAAGCCAGCCTTACTTTTGGGTGGATGGCCCCAAGTCTCTTGAGGACATCATAGCAAAATTCTGAAGCGTTCAGTAGGTGTTTCTATACCGACGCTTGTTTCCAAGAAGTGCCTGAGAATGCATCTCCCTGCAAACCACTGCCCAAACATTTCCTTCATCTTAATCTGAAGAATAGCTAAGGATTTTGTCTTAAGTTCCATTCGTTTCTTACATTGCTTAAAGTCTTTATGGCCAAAAGAACAAGGCTAGAGCATTTGGTGTGAATTCCTAATAAAAAACAACCCCAAACATCAGTAATGAGTTTAATCCCCTGCCATCCCTTTATTCAGTCTTGCTTCTAGGAGCTTTGAGTGGTATAGTCTCTTTGGTCACTGGGAATAGTGGGGGACGTCATGATATGGGTAATTCTCAACAGAAGGGAATCTCAAAAGAGTAAGTGGCTAGTTTGACAGGAAGCCAGTCCATGAGGAAGATTCCAGCCTCACACTTTTTTTAAGTTGCTGCACACATTCTGAGTATAATGGAGCTTTGCTCATGTTAGCCTAGTTTTCTCCAACTTCTCAGCAGCTCATGAGAAATGATCAGTGAGGGAATGACCAACGATCTGCCAGACCGGAGACGCAGAAAGAGGTGACTTTCTACTGTACTAGACTGTTGAGAATTATTGACATATGAATTCTGTCACTCGATGGCAATGACTATGAGCCTAACGGAATTCACATTCTATAAAACTCCATGGAAGCAGGTCTGGTGATGCATGCCTACAGTCCTAGCACTCAGGAGGTAGAGACAGGAGGATCACAGGTTTGATACCATCCTAGACTATATGTCAAGTCAAGGTCAGCTCGGACTACATAGTGAGACCCTGTTTTTTGAAAAAAGAAAGTTGCATGGATTGGTGTGTCAACATTTACAATAATCCAACCAACACGTCCAACACCTTTATTAAGGGATGTAGGACGTCATGTACTCAGTAGACACCGGCCATAGAATGATAATTCCTAAAATCTTATCTCACACTTCTAGACTATTTCTCCTACTCAGCAGAAATGATCCCAGAACCAAGCCTCAAGAAATCCAGAGACCTTTGTCCCAGCCTTGATCTGATGGTGCTGATCTGCTCAGCCTTAGAGAGCAGCATTCTGCTCTGCTCTGCAGAGCTGCTGGCTAAGTGAAGAGGAAACGGAAATGCGTCCTGAAGGGTGGGCTGTGAGAAACAAGGGTCTGGGATGTTGAGCGAGGCACTCTGGGGTGTGTATAAGGGGGAACAGGGAGGCTGGGGGAAGCGGAAAGGGGGACATGTAAGAAAAGCCTGGGTTTTTGCCTGAAAGTGATCCGAGCACTTTCTTAGCAGCTCTTGTCACCTTCTGTGTACAAATAATGCTCTTCTTGGAAAAATTATGTTTTGACATCATATCGTGTGTTTGAAGAGTGTACTGGAAATATCTGGATAGCTGTGGAGCCATTAAAAAACAAACCCTCCCTTCTCCCCTGCTCAAACCTCCCACGAGGCCAGTTCTGCCCTGGATACTGGACCTCTCCTCTTCCAGCCCACACCCGAAGGACTGAGACAAATGACCCTAGTCCTAACCTTTGACCTCTGAGGAGAAGTGAGCTAGGTGCCGGGTAATGAAGAGTCTCAACTGTTGGTTCAAGTCAAAGGATGATAAGTCAATGTTCCAGGAGAGAATCCCTGTGAAAGAAAAGAAAAGAGAGGGTTCTAGGCAAAGTCATCTGGTGGGACTGCCGAGAGCACTGTCAAGCTCCTGGAAGAGGAGCGGCGAGGAAGGTAACACCTCTAAGGAGGGGAGCTAGCACCTCTAGGTATCTCACAACTGCTTTTTCCCCTTTGTGGGAGCCAGAGGGCAAAGAGCAGAGTTTAGACTGAATTTGTAATAAATGAGCTTGCAGTTTTTGTTTTATTTTGCAAGGCTCTCCAGTTATTGTAGAAGCGACACCCAAGGGTCTATTCCCATGTACTGTTGGTTTTCATAATGATTCCTCCAGCGAAATTAGATTCTAGATTCTCTTCCTATGCCCCCCCTCCCTTACCTCCACCCCTCGGAGGAGGCTCGCTTCCACCCGCAGGTGGCTCCGCAGCACTGCGCCACAGGCACAGCTGAGGGAGGTGAGCGGAGGAGCCACGAAGGTCACTCTCTCCACTTGGCTGCCAGCATTCAGAGGTTTGTGATGTGTACCCTGCGTTCAGAAAGCTCCCCTAAAGAAGAAACTGTAAGGTAGGGACATGGGCTTTTCAGGGTCTGGCGAGGACTTTCCGACGTCTGGTCCAGGCACTGCGGGAAAGGGGTGTGACCAGAGGGACTCCAGGGTCTGCCCGGAGTCTGCTCTTGCTGCTCCGGGAGACTGCGGAACGGCACGGGGTTTTCGGGAAGAACGGGCAAGCGAGATGTTGGCAGCTCGAGAGGACACAGATGCATGGAAGACATGCAAGGGACAGGGGCACAGGTCTCGAGAAGTGCACATAGAAATGGAGGCTACAGAAGTGTGCACTGGGAGATGAATGCAGATGGCGGAAAGGCACGGATGGAGTGCTGCGGGACAGCCAGGACAGCGGCTCACCTTGTTCAAGGTGGGCCCGCACGGCCCTCAGCTGACTTTCTGTTCCGATATCGCCGATCACGATGAGCAAGGAGTATTTCCGCAGATCCCAGCGCGCTGCGGCCACCGCGGCACCGGCCTCGCTCAGAGGCTCCGCGGGGTTCTGAGCCGGCGAAGCGCCGGGGCTCCGGAGCCCCAGCTCCCGAGTTGTCTCCATGGCAACGCTGCCAGGCCGCGCAGTCCGGGCCTCGGTCGCCATGGAAACTCCCGCGGAGTGCTAGGCTGGCTGCGTCCGCTGCGGGGAGAGTGCGCGCGGTTCTTAAAGGCCGGCGGCAGGAGCAGCTCATTGGCCATTGCCTGTCTGGGGGCGGAGCCAAAGCGCCGCATGGGCGGGGCCGGGATGCAGTAGCTGTGGCTCTGCGCACCGCTCTGTGATGGAGTGGCAGCTGCAGTCATCCACCTGCAGTTTTCCAGATCCAAGTTTTCCCCTCCGACTTGGGCTAGGGTAGGGGCTCTGCAGGACCCAGCAGAGGGCGGAGTCCACGGCCTCCGCGCCGGAACAGCATTTAGTTAAAATGGGTCTGTGATGAGCACTGTGTAGCAGTTCCGCAGCCTAGCCCGAACCGTGGGGAGCCATCTTGCCCCTGGCTCAGAGTTTCTATAGTGGTCTCTATCTGGGTGTTATCGTTGTCTGGATTTTTTTTTCTTTTCCTCCCCCCCCCTTTGTTACCTGCTAGGGTCTAGGTCGCCAACCTGGGTTTCCCTGTCCTTGCCCCGAGCTCTGGGCGTGGTCAGGCGGGTTGCGCAGTATTGAAGGGGACAGGATGACCTTCCTGCCCTGAGTCCCTAGTGAGTTGTTATTCCAAGGATAGTGGTTGGCTAGTCTCCATCTCTACTGAGTCCAGTGAGCTCAGATTGCAGCATGGAGGCTTTGAGCAAAACCCAGGAAAGAACTTCCCAACTACTAGTGATGTGACACAGCGGATAACCTTAGGAGGCGGTGCGGTTACTGTGCAGAACTGAATTAATATTCTCTCTCTTTCCCTCTCCCTCTCTCCATCTCTCGCTCCCCTCCCCTTGCCACCACCCCGATTCCTCAAAGTGTCTCCACCACTACAGCATCTCCTATCCTGATTAATTCTGTTGTATGTATCGGACAGAAGAGCTGTCTCTAGGCTCCAGCAACACTTGCTTTTTCTTCCATTCACCCTGCACTTTGGAGATGGTAGAAGAAAACAGGGCTGGGGTGATGGTTCAGTCGGTAAAGTATTACCCTTGCAAGCATGAGGACCTCAGTTCAGATTCTCAGAACCCTAAAGAGCCAGGCACAGTGGTGTGTGCTTGTAATCCCAGAGATGGTGAGGTGGGAGGGAAAGACCGCTGGGTCCCTGGAAGCTTGCTGGACAGCTAGCCTAGCCTACCGGGCGAAGTTCCAGGCCAATGAGAGACCCTGCTATATTAAACAAAGAAGTAGAGGGTGTCTGAGGAACAACACTCCAAGCTGTCCTATCACACTCACATGCACACACATGAAATCCCACTCCCCACAAAGATAGAAAAGAGTGATGATACCTGATACAACAAGGCTGCCACTGAGTCATGCTCTGGTTGTTAAGTACCTCACAGAAAATCCTGGCCCTATCATGAAACATATTATAGCTAACCAGCCAGTCCATACTGTACATATTTTAGACATGGCTGTGAAAATCCTTTTTGTAGCAGAGTCAGGAAAACAATAGTGTCAGGATATCAGATGGCTTCTTCACACACCCCACCCGTTGCAGATCTGAATCTGAAAAAGGGCTTGGAAAAATGTGCAGTCCTTTTCTACTACAATCATAAAGAGTAACACATGAAGCAGGGAGCCAGAATGGATTGTGGGGAGAGGAAGGGAACAGTTTCCATAGCAACTGTAGAGATGAGGCTTTTAACTAGCAAAGGGTCTCTGTCTAAGGGACAGCGGCTGCTAAGTACAGAGTCTGCTTCCAGTAAGTCTCCCAGAGATTAGACAGTAGATACAAATGGAACAGAAGGAATCACACATAGATGAGATGGTAGGGGCAGAAATGTAGGACTCTGATTTCAGACCTTGCTAGAATCAAGTCTTAGTGGTTATGGCTGCAAATGCAGCCTGTGGTGATGTGTTCTGGATAAGTAAGTAGTCAGCGAGTCCTTTTGCCAAAGGCAGACAATGTCATAGAAAGATTGGCTCCATGTATCTCTTCATCATCCTCTTCTGGGTGATGTTTCCATTACCATCATTATAGCATCAGAACATGTTTGCAAAGCTGGGTGGAGTGGCGGAGTGTGTCTGTTGATCCCACCACACAGGAAGACAAGGCAGGAGGATGGTTAGAGTCAAGGCCAGACTGGGCTACATAGTGAGACCCTGTCTCAAACAAGCAAAATTCCATCAGTTTTTCAAGACAGGGTTTCTACGTGTAGTTTTGGTGCCTGTCCTGGATCTTGCTCTGTAGACCAGGCTGGCCTCGAACTCACAGAGATCCACTTGGCTCTGCCTCCTAAGTGCTGGGATTAAAAGCGTGTGCCACCACTGCCCAGCCAACAAGAATATATTTTAAGTGTTAAATTATACATATAACATTTGCACCAAGTGCTCTGTAAAGAAAGCTGGAGTGTTTTTGCATGTATGAGCCAGATTTTTTTTCTTTTTGAAATGGTCTTCCTATATAGCCCTGGCTTGAATGAACCCACTATGTAGACTAGGCTGGCCTCAAACTCAGAGATTTACCTGTCTCTGCTTCCTGAGTGCTGGGGGATTAAAGGTGTGCTCCAAGATGTCTGGGCAGGTTTTTTTCTTTTTTTTTTCAATTGTGTGTGTGCACACACACACAAATGGGTTTGGGTAGCCATAGAGGCCCCCTCGACAAAAAAAATAACAACTAAAAAAAGTGTTATTATAGGTGGTTGTGAGCTGCCCAGTGTGGATGCTGGGAATGAACCCTGGTCCTCTGCAAGAGCAACAATCATTCTTAACCACTGAGTCATCTCTCCAGCTTCTATACCCCAGAATTAATTACTTTATTTATTTATTTTCAAGACAGGTTTTCTCTGTGTAACAGCTCTGACTGTCCTAGAACTCATTTTGTAGACCAGGCTGACCTCAGACTCACAGAGATCGCCTGTCTCTGCCTCCAGAGTGCTGGGATTAAAGGCATGTGCTGCCCACCACCCAGCTGCCCCAGGATTTATAATGACAGAAAACATATATGGGAAATACTTAGAAAGCTAAATAAAGAAGAGCAGGGTTTGGTGGCACACATCTGTCATCCCAGCGCTTGGGAGTTAGGAACAGGGAGATCAGGAGTTCAAGGTCATTCCCGGTTACACAGCAAGCTGAAGGTTACTCTGTGCTGCATAACAGACCCAGTCTCACAAAACAAATAAAGACGAAGTACCTTTTAAAACAAGAGGTCTACCTGTTTTGTGTCTTAAGTTTCAGTTCTGCTTTGGCAGAAGTCACATAGAGAAAGTATGTTACTCAAAGGCCCATCTATTAGTGTGTGGAGGTAGAGGCCTTTAATCTTAGCAAAAGCAGGTGGACCTCTGAATTCAGAGCCAGCTTGGACTCCATAGTGAGTCCCAGGCCAGGCAGGATTACATAGTGACACTCTGTCTTAAAACAAAAACAAAGCAAAGAACAAATCACAGACCCAAAGGATTGTTGGGAACCCGTGATATTTGCAAATGTAAGGTACATAGAGTTGTTCTAGGTGACTGTGGAACCCACTTTAGTGTCTTATTTAACTATGGACCCCTTCGCCCATCACCGATGATCTTATAGGACTCCCCCATGACAGACATAGGGTACAGCTAATGCCTTAAAATTATGTGTGTCGAAGGGCCATTGACTCGTATAAAGCATCTCTGAGGGTCCACCACTGAAAGAGAAGTTCACTAGTGCAAGAGGAGGAGGAGGAGGAACACACTAATACAGACTTTTCCTTAGGTGTGCGGTGGCCTAGGCACAAAGCACAAAATGGAGGACCAGGGAGACAGTTCAGTCCACGAAGTGCTTTCTGTAAACATGAGAGTCAGAGTTTAATCTCTACAACCCACAAGAAAAGCCCAACATGGTGGTATGTGCTCATAACCCCAGCACTTGAGGAGGCAGAGATGGAAGGATCCTTGGGTTTTGCTGGTCAACCAGTTTAACTTAATTGACAAGCTCCATGTTCCAGTGAGAGACACTGTCGTCGTCCCCCCCTCCCGGCTGAGGACCGAACCCAGGGCCTTGAGCTTGCTAGGCAAGTGTTCTACCACTGAGCTAAATCCCCAACCCCGACACTGTCTTAAAAAACAAAACAAAAAGTTCTGGGGGTGCTGTAGAGATGGGCCAGGGGTCAGGAGACTGAATAATCTTCCCCAGAACCAGGGTTCAATTATAAACATCTACATAGTGACTCACAACTATCTGTAACTTCAGGGGACTGATGCTCTTTTCTAGCCTCTGTGGGCACCAGACTTGCACATACTGTGTAGACCGACATACATGCAGACATACACACTAGATAGATAAATAAATTAAAAGCAAACAAACAAGGTAGACCGGAGTCCTGCCCTGAGTAGTTTTATGCCCACTTGACATAAGCTAGAGTGGTTTAGGAAGGATTTCAATTAAGAAGATGTCTTCATAAGATTTCTCTGTAGGCGAGTCTGTGGTGCATTGTCTTAATTAGCGATTGATATGGGAAGGCTCAGCCACTGTTGGTGGTGCTGCCCTGGGCAGGTGGTCCTGGGCTGTGTAAGAAAGCAGGCTGAGCAAGTCCGTAAGCAGCACCCCTCCATGGCCTCTGCATCAGCCGTTGACTCCAGGTTTCTGCTCTGCTTCAGTTCCTGTTCTGACTTCCCTCACTGATGGGCTGGCTGTGATTTGCAACTGTAAGCTGAAAAAACAAAAACAAAAACAAAAAACCCTCTTCTCCCCAAGTTGCTTTTGGTCATGGTGTTTTTCAGTGCAATAGTAACCCTAACTAAGAAAGTCCTCAGGAACACACCTGAGGTTAACCTCTGGCCTTCACACATGTGGACATATGCACATTCACCAGCACATACGCACATGTTCCACACACAGAATAAGTGGTATGAAAGCTATTATTACTTCGGGTAGGTTTAAACCAATTAGGGAAGTCACAGTCAGGCCTCCACCATATACCAATGCATAGTGATGACTTAATTGTTAGATAAATCAAGAAGATGGAAGAGGCATCTCACTAAGGTTTTTTTCTGAGAATTATCTCATGCTTGGTAGTTAAGATATTGAAGCTGTCCTCATGAGAAAAGCAGAACTTTATTCTAGTTAATTGGACTCACTCTGAATTGTGCGTGTTGGCGGGGAAGGGAAGTGGAAGTCCAAGCTTAAGGTCTCCACAGGCCCGAAGCCAGTTCTGGTGATTCTTACATGAGCGACGCCCGCTTCTCTCCGACTTCTCTCCTGCCCAGTGTCATGGGTTGTTCTGGGCTCTGAGCTCATGGGGCAGAACTTCAGCCTGCTCTGCTAGGTTGCATGGTCTTATCAACCAAAATATCCAAAGGGAGCTCAGATTCCCAGCCTGTGCTGGATTTGGTTCTGCCTGGAAAGCATTCTTTATACAGAGAGAGGAGTGTCGGGTTACAGGATCGCTGCGTCAGAGGCTTATCCTTGGCTTTGAGGAAAAATACCATGATCATAATGCATACCAGCAGTCACAGGGTCACCTTCTAGCATGAACAGATGGGCCGTCTGTAAGGACCTGGACTCAAACCCTAAAAAGACACGAGTTCATCTCTGATAGATTGGGGTGAGAAGGAACTTTGCTTTTTTTGTTTGGCTTTTGGTTTTTAAGACAGGGTTTCTCTGTGTAGCCCTGGCTGCCCTGGAACTCACTGTATAGACCAGTCTGGCCTCAAACTCACAGAGATCTGCCTGCCTTTGCCTCCCGAGTGCTGGAATTAAAGAGGAGCTTTGCATTTATTCCTATGTGTGGCCCCCAGAGTGGACCCTTAATAAATATTTACTAAATAATTTTCCTAATTATGACTTGCTCGCATAAGTGTATGGGTAGAACACTAAGTTTCTCTTTTTCTTCCAGAGCATTGTGGAGGGGGAAAAAATGAAAACATTTCCCTTTTCTCTTTCCCTACTGGAGTTGTGTAGGATCATATAATCTTATTTTGGGGGGAATCTACATACTGATTTTCATAGTTGCTAGGTAATTTACATTTTCACCAACAGTGTATCAGCCCTTCTAAGCACAAACATGAACACAATGGCCATTCTGACTGGGGTGGGATAACTGTGTGTGTGTGTGTGTGTGTGTGTGTGTGTGTGTGTGTGTGTGTGTGTTTTCTCGCCTTTCATCTTGTTTGAAACAGAGGCTCTTGCTGCAGCTGCTGCTGCTGCTGCTGCTGCATGTGCCAGGCTGGCTAGCCTGTGAGTTTCTGGGGACTCTCCTGTTGTTCTCTTCCGTTTTACCCTAGGGGTTGTGGAATTAAAGACACGTTCTACCCTGTCTGGGTTTGTGTGAGTTCTGGGGATCTAAACTCAGGCCCACGTGCTTGCATGGTGAGCAATTCACCCACGTCAACATCTCCCAATTCCACTACAACTTTTGTTTGACAGGGTTTTTCCATGTAGCCCAGGCTAGACTTGAATTCATGAGCCCCTTGCCCCTCTGCCTTTCTAATATTAAATTGTGGGCTTGAGCCAAAATGCCTGGCTCCATCCTCTCCTTTAGTCTGAGAAAAGCTGTTCCTTAGACAGGGCATGCTTGAGGGCTGTCTTTGGGTGTTGGAGATGATGTGTCTGGTACAGCTTAGTTTGGAGGCCATGACTATGTGAGTCAAATTTTGCACATACACCATCCTCTCCAGAATATTCATAAAGTGTGTTTCTGTTCTTTCAGAGAATGTGTGGGTTGAAAAAAATTATTCCTTTTTGGTATCACAAAATCACAAGTACTTTTTCTCATCAGTTATTTTTTTGAAGATCCTTCATCAAAGCAATTAGTAGTAGTCTTACCACTGTTAGGTAGTTATCTACCTGCAGAATAAGATGCTATGAGCTCGACTAACAACGAACACTTAAAACTTAGGTCTTTATTCAAACATATACTAGTTTTTCATAATCTATTTTAGTGATGATCCCTCTTTTTCAAAGTAGTGTGATAAATGAATAATGCCATGTAGATATAAATAAAGGATGGGAGTCTTTACAGATTTGAAGTCAGGAAGAGCAGATTCCTGGCATACCCACAGGGAACTTCCAGTGCCTAGCTCCCCTTTGCGGGGTCATCATGTCTGTGGCTAGCCTACACTCATCCTCTCATTCAGCTTTTCCTGTCGCCTTCCCCTCAGCCATTCCGCCCCTTCTCTTCGCCCTGTCCCTTTTCCCCTGACTGCTTTGTTCTTAATTCTCATCAAAGGGTTTATGCAGTTGTGCTTACCTTTAGTCTCCCTTTATTTGTGGAAAAAGGTTCTGTCCCCTTCCACAAAGAACTCAAGAGATAGCCTTTAAACACAGCTCCCGCTTGTTAATCTTGCGAACTTGGGCCAGCTGCTTACCTTCTCTGTGCTCTGGTGCCCACATCTGTAAAGTTATAATCGTAAGGCCCAGGGAGATGATTCAGTGACTAAGGTGCCTGCCTTGTAAGCCTGACAACCTGAGTTTGATCCCTGAAACTCATGGTTGAAGGAGAGAACCAATTTCTGACATCTACATGCACGCCATGGCATATATGTGCACACATGCCAATAGCAAAATTTTTAAACATTTAAGTTAGTCATTAAAATTATAATAATAGAGACTAGAGAGATGGCTCAACCATTAAGACAATTGATATTCTTGCAGAGGACCGGAGTTCAGTTTCCAGGAAATACATCGGATAGCTCATAACTGCGTGTAACTCTAGTTTCAGGATCTCCAATGCTTTCCTTTGACTCCATTATCTGAGACCCTGTCTCAAACATGCATGCGCGCACACACAAACACACACACTGAATCTCTGAGCTGGATGTGGTGGCATACAACTATAATTCTGGAGACTGAGACTGGTGGATCACCAAAAGTTTAGGGCCAGCCAAGGCTACACAATAAATTTCAAACTGGCCAGGCTCTATATCAAGGCCTTAAAACAACAACAACAACAATAATAATATAACTACTATTATAGCATCTGGATGTATGAAGTTAGCATTTGTTGGTGGAGCACATTAGTAGAAGAGATGAGTTTAATTTAAACATGTTGCCTTTGGGTGTCAACTGGACATCCAAATGAAAATATTAAGTAAGGAGTTACATATTCAGTTTGGAACATGGGATAAAGATAATAAGTTGGAAATTATTAGCATATAATGGTGCTGATGGATGTATAGCAATGAGGCTGCATGAGATCAAGGAGCAATGTAAAATGGAATTTAGAACATAACTCCTCAATAACCATTTATTAGAATGGCTTGACTAAAATCCTTTGTTTTGACTTTAAAATTTTTTGCAGTTCTTTAAAAAATATGTCTTTAAGTTGGGCATTGTTGGCATATGCCTTTAGTCCCAGCACTTGGGAGGCAGTTAGGTGGATCTCTGTGAGTTCGGAAGCCGGCCTGGTCTACAGAGCAAGTTCCAGGACAGCCAGGGTTACACAGAGAAACCTTGTCTCGAAAAATCAAAAACAAACAACTAAACCAAACAACAACAACCCCAACAAAAAACATGTCTTTCAAAGGTGTTTATTACATGTATTTATTTGTACACAGGGCTGCATGCCAGTACCATAGGGCCAGATGGAGGTCAGAGGGCAACATGTGAGAGTCAGTTCTCTTCTTCCACCATGGGGTACCTGGAAGTGAGCTCAGATCGTCAAGCTTGGTGGCAAGCACCCTTCCCGGGGAGCCGTCTTGGCAGCCCTCTTGCCGTCCTTCTGTTGACTTTTGCACTATCCTGCCCCCAGCAGGCAGGTCTCAGGTAATCCAGAGTGGCCTTGAATTCCATACACATCCAAGGCTGGTCCTGGCCTCCTGATGCTCCTGTCTTTTCCTCCCAAGAGCTGGGATTACAGGTATGTGCTACCACAACCATCGTCATCGTTCCTATAGACTGTCAGTTCCTTGAAGATGTCTTTCACTTCATTCTTCCTGTACCACTACACTAAGTAAAAATAGGACCTTGTGTGTAAGAAAATTGGAATTAATGAAGGTGAGCTTGTGGAGAAACTTTTGGTCAGAAGTGAGTTTTACTTCCTCTGGCATGTTCACCAGAGACTCTGTAGTAAGCACACATGAGCTTGGCCAGGACATATTACTGTTCTTACCACTAATTGCTCCCTAGATCTGTCCAACTCATATTAACCTCCTGTTCCTTTTGTTTTTAAGGTACTAGGATATATACCACTACATCTGGCTAGTTTTGTTTTGTTTTTCCCTATTGGAAGACTTTTCTAAACTGGATATGGTGGCAAACACCTATAATTTCAGCCTTCTGGAGGTGGAGGCAGGAGGATGAAAAGTTTGAGTTCATCCTCAGCTACACAGTTGAGGACAGCCTGGAATACAAGAAACTCTGTCTCAAAATAACAGCAACAACCCCCCCCCCCACACACACACACCAAACACCGACAGTAAACTTTATCATGAAGGTCCTCACTTCTACTCCACTTC
Source organism: Peromyscus leucopus (assembly GCF_004664715.2). Taxonomy (NCBI): domain Eukaryota; kingdom Metazoa; phylum Chordata; class Mammalia; order Rodentia; family Cricetidae; genus Peromyscus; species Peromyscus leucopus. Next base: position 97,314,286 of record NC_051066.1, on the reverse strand, counting down.
CTTCTAGGCTGCCGAGTGTGCTCAGGAGCCTCACACATGCTAGGCAAGCACTGTACCACTGAGCTGCTTCCCGAGATCCAAAGACACTACAGAGTTGATGATGTGACTCAGTAGAGTGAAGGGACAGTGAGGAGACAGGAAGCAGGACCCAACCATAGGCTGTGTGTACAGGTGAGCGCACGCGCACACACACACACACACACACACACACACACACACACACACGATGGAAGGGAGAAAACTGCAGCTAATCATAGTTAAATTTGTTCTTGGAAGCCAGGAAAGGTAGCACATGCACATGCCACTAATCCCAGTGCTTGGAAGATCAATACAGTTGGATCAGGAGCTCAAATTTGAGGCCAGTTTCAACTATAGAAAAAAAAAGAAGTCAAGTGTGGGGGGTGTGTGTGAACACCTTTAGTCCCAGCACTCGGGAGGCAGAGGCAGGTGGATCTCTGTGAGTTCAAGGCCAGCCTGATCTACAGAGTGAGTCCCAGGACAGCCAGGGCTACACAGAAAAACCCTGTCTCAAAAAACAAAACAAAACCAACAACAAAAACCAAAAACTAAACCAAACCAAAAAAAAAAAGAAAGAAAGAAAAAGAAAAAGAAAAGAAAAAGAAAAAAAGAAGGAAAAGGAAGAGAAAGAAATTCTGATAAACTGCAATATGAATGACCTTGATGATACTGTGTTAAATGAAATAAGCCAGATCAGACACAAAGGACAGATATTTAATCAGACTTATATGATACCTACAGCAGGAAAATTCCTAGCGACAGAGAGTGGAATAGTGATTGCCTGGGGTTTCAGGAAAAGAGGATCAGGAGTGAACATTTAGTGGGGATAGTTATTAAGATGAAAAAATATACAGAAGAAGGTGATGATTGTACTGTATAGTGTGAATGTGCCAATGCTAACAAGCTATATACTTAAAGAAGATTAAGATGTCCAGGTGTGCTGGTAGTCCATGGCTTTAATCCCAGAACTCATAAGATTTGCCACAACTTTGAGGTTAGCTTGGTTTACACAGAGATTCCTAGGCCAGCCTGGACTAAAGTATGATACTCTATTTTGAAATAAAAAAGAAATCCAATCTATGAATGGACAAAATCCCAAACCAAATAAAAATAGTTAAAATAATAAATTTTCATGTTTCTTTTTTAGGGGGTGTGTACAAGGCCTCACTCTGTAGCTAGTCCTAGGCTAGCCTGGAGCTCAGAACTCCTGCTGTAATCTTCTGAGTCTGAGATTAAAGATATGAGCTACCACACTTGGCTTTATTTTCCATGATTCAAAAAAATCAGACACTGAGTATGGTGACCTCAACTGCTTGACAACTAGTCTAAAAACAAAAACAAAACAAACTTAAAATAGATAATAAAGAAAAACAAATGTTGCATGTAGCCATGAACACTCTGCCTAGATCAACACATTAACATTTTGCCATATTGTTTCTAATCATTTTGTAATTTTTAAAAAATTAACTTTGTGTTTGTTGTTTTTTTAAGACAAGGCCTCTCTGTATCCCTGGCTGGCCTGTAACTCTCTCTATAGACCACACAGGTCTGGAACTCAGAGAGATCCTCCTGCCTCTGCCTTCCAAGTGCTAGGGTTAAAGGTATGTGCCACTACTCTAAGCTAATAAGTTTTTAATTAGAAAGATTGACAGAGGAGTTGAGTAGGTATAAGGCGTGCTGTCTAGGATTCTTCCTGCTGTAGGGGTCGCAGGTATTGGTAGGAGAATTGTCCTAGAGATAGGTTAGCAAGTTCCTAAATGACCTCATCTTGCTCTTATAGTCACCTTTTCCTTGTCTTAAGTCTCCCTAAGGATGCAGTGTTGACAATGTCTCAGTTTATCCTACTTTCTTCACTTCAGTTAAATTCTGTGTCTCCGAAACAGTGAGAATACCTATAATCAGTATTTGAGTGAAAATACATTCTGAAACAAAACAAAGGCTACGTATTAACTGTTCAGCAATTTGTCACTGTTAACCTCTAAACTATACAGACTGAGTTCAAATAATAGCTCAGTAACTCAGAGACCTTGAACCACTTTTTTTTCATCTCTTTAAGCCTTGATTTGTTTATCTGTACCTCTCAAAGAGTATGCTATTAGGGGAGGTTATGTTGCGCCTCCTAGCACCTGCCACATGGTGAAAACATAATAATACATGCTGTTAATTATACCTGGTATGTGACTGGCCATGATTTTGTAGGTTCATACATAACAGAAGGCAGCCTAATGGTTAGAATCAAGAATAGATTAATTATAAGTCAGCTTAGAATACGTTACTCCCACAGCATAAAGGGGATGTACAACTGTGTCCCTGTTGTTAAATAAATGTTTGTCCGATCCCTGTTGAAGTTCTTGCCACTGAGGTCCAAAGCTCTCTTTCCCACTGGCAGCCATGAAGCACACGGTCAGTGAGGGTGAAACTGGCAGAGGTGCTTTTGTTTGGAGAGATCTGCGAGGACACATAAGAAAAAGACTTGAGCGGAGTCAGGTTGCGTTTACTTCTGTTGTCCGATTGGCTGAAACTTATTAAGGAATTGTAGGGCCCAGTGGGATGATCCCAACTGGATGAGATTCTCTGTAGGGTTTCAGGATATTAGTTAGTTAAAGACAACCTAAGGGGAAATGGCTGTGAGCTTTGGAAGACAGGATTTAGGTGAGTTAATTAGAAGAAATGTTTCCTGACAAGGAGGCAGGCGTCTTCAACTTTAAAGTAAGTTAAGACAGGAGCTTGTGAAATTTTCTTCTGAGGGAGGGCTTTCGAGAGAGGTTAACTTTCTGTGCGTGAGGTGGCCGAAGGAAAGACGTACCTGCAAATAGAGGTGCTGATGCCTCCTCACAGGGGCCCATCAAAGCGTGGGCTCACCTAGGTACAATTAGTTATAGCCCCAGAGGGTAACCATCCTGCCTGCACTTTCTGATCCTCTGGGATAACAATGATTAATTTAATTGCCACATTGCCTAACAAGGAATTCACGCTTTTTCTTCCCAGTGTTTTTATTTTTTTAAACCTCTTGATTTATTTAGTAGTGGGAATGGCTCAGGTTCATTTACTTACTCTTACTCATGTTTAGTGAATTTTAATGTGTTCTTAGTTTTATGAGTCGAATGGTTTTTTTTAAGACTTATTTTTATTTATGTGGGCTTTTGCTTGCATGTATGTACATGCAGTGTCCATGGAGGCCAGACAATGGAGGGACTCCCTGGACCTAGAGTTGTGAGGCACTATGTGGGTGATGGGAATAGAACCAGGGTCCTTTGGAAGAGCAGCCAGCGCCCTTAACCTCTGAGCATCTCTCCAGCCCCTAGTTTTATGAGTTTTGATAAACACATTTTTTTTTTAACATCAGGGTAAACATAAAGACTTGTGTATTTATGTCTCAGTGGGGGAAGAAGAGATGCACTATCCAGTTGCAGAACGACCGGGGAGGGCTGTGGGAACCAACATCAGTTTGTCTGCCCCTAGACCTAGTTGGCTTCTTCTCTCTCAAGCTGAGCACATAGATTTTCTTAGTGCCCTGGTATAGCTGATGTTGGCCTGATGTGGATTGTTTTTTAAAGGACATTTGAAAATTTTTATTTATTCATGTATTTTATGTATACTGGTACTTTGCATGTATATCTACACACCAGAAGAAGGCATCAGACAGTTGTGAGCTGCCACGTGGGTGCTGGGAATTGAACTCAGGACCTTCAGAAGAGCAGGAAGAGCTCTTAATCACTGAGCCACCTCTCCAACCCTGTGGATATATTTTTTTTAAGGATTATATTGACTTGGTGTCTAGTACTCAGTAGCATCAGAAGCAGAGGAACACAGGAGTCAATTATGAATAATTCTAGGATTAATAAGTGAGATGTGTCTGTGATTTGGATCATTTTTGCTCTACTTGTGAAACATTCTAGGACAGGAATTCTAGTTACAAGAATAATAGATCCTAGATTTTTCAGAACAATTTCATTTAAGCCAATCCTTTTGTTCCTACAAGTAATGGATATGAAGACAACATGCTTTGATTTTTGGGTTATGAAAATATGATTACTGTTATTTATACCCGCAGAGAGAATATTGGCTGGTAGGAAGCGCCTCTCTAAGCTTAGCTTATTTCAAGTGCTGAACCAGGCATTTATAGAAGTTGAGAATCATGTATGGGCTGTGCCTAAATAATTCTGGGTCTGGAGTAGAAAAACTACCTCCTGTTTAATGCTACTATGTATATACTTGGCATTGTGCTAGCTGCTTTCCCTACTACAGTTGCTTGGTTAGAATTCTAGCCCAGATCCAACGGCAATTTAAATCAAAATGACAACGAAACCACGTATGTCTCTCGGGCTCAGTTCATTAATAGCTGTCACAGCTGCCACACCCTTTTTATAAGACCCTGACACCATAATTAGGATAATTAAATCTCTGGGCTTGGATCTTTTAGGTCATTGAGTTAATAGGGGCGACAGCTGTCCTCTTTGCCACTAGTTTGAGAATCACAATGCTCAATTCTTTCAAAGAGAGGTGCAAAGCGTCTGAGGCTGCTGCAATCCCATAAAAGAAAGGGCAGAGAGACGCAAATAGGAAGCTTGAGAGGGGGTGGGGACAGAAGAGGTACTCGGGCCTTCAGACAATGTAAAATAACACCACCAAAGCTGGCAGAGACAGAGTGGGGAAATCGAGGCCCTTTGAATTCAGGCAGAGGTCTACAGAGGGAATCCTGACCTGCACTGGCAAACCCCATAGAGTCTTGTCTCTTCCATTTCACCATCTCTGAAGTGCTAGCTAGCCTCAACCTTCCTTCTCCTTGCCCTTTCTTTGAAAAGCCCGGAGGCTCTCCTTTTCCATGGAAGTCAGCGAAGGTTAATACTCTCAAATGTGAGTCGTGAGTACCCCAGTCCTGCAGGCAGGGTTATGTGTTTCATGCTCTCTCAATGTCCCTTTGGTTCAAGGGTACTGTCATTCTGGCTGTATTAGGGGGAGGGCCTGCGACGTCCATGCTGCCATGGAAACGCGCCGCCGTGTTCCTTTTCTTACGCGGGGGGCGGGCACTCCGTCCCAGTCACCTATCATCCACAGGCTTTCCTGAGTGGCGGGCCGCAGCAGCGAATGGGCGGCCCGATCCTGAGTGACGTGACGGGAAAAGGGGGAGCTCGCGGCTGGTGGCAGCGGTGGCTACAGTGGCGACCTGGGGATCGACCTGGAGGGGCCTGGGAAGCGTGCAGAGACCTCTAGATCCAGCGCGAGGGACCTCCCGCCGGGATGCCAGGTAACGCTGGGAGCAAAGCGGGGCGAGCTGGCCGCGGAGGCCCCGGTGGCAGGCTTGCAGGGCTGGCTGCCCGGAGGGGGCGGGGTGGCAAGCATGGCGGCGGTGACGGGGACGGGGTTGGAGGGCCCGGGGAGGGGGTGGGGAGGCGGCGGCCGCGGTGGTCCTGAGGGCCGCGTGAGGGCTGCGGGCTTCCCGCCTGGCCGAGGCTGCCGGGAGGTCTTCCCGGGGCTCAGAGGAGACAAGATGCGCGGGGAGAGTTGTGGGGGGGATGGAAAGGGGCGGGGAGAAGAGGTGAGGAAGGAGGGAAGGGTGTCTGCGGGAAGGTGAAGAGAAAGGAGGGAGGGACCGAAGGATCCAGAGCCTCGTCGTAAATAACGGAGAAACGTGGGGTGAGGAGGGATCTGGGAAAGTACTTCGAGCGATTGCATTTGCGTGCCACTTAGAGGAGCCCCGGACTGGCCCCTTCCTAGCTCCCGCACTTCCGCCCTATTATTTAGTCTTAGATTGTGTGAGGAAGGCTTGTAGGGTTACTCTCCGGAACTGATCTTTTGTTATTCTACTCCAGGGGAGCAGATGGACCCGAGTGGAAGTCAGTTGGATTCAGATTTCTCTCAGCAAGATACTCCTTGCCTGATAATTGAAGATTCTCAGCCTGAGAGCCAGGTTCTGGAAGACAATGCCGGCTCTCACTTCAGTGTGTTGTCTCGACACCTTCCCAATCTGCAGATACACAAAGAGAACCCCGTGTCGGTGAGTGATGCGGTGTTTGAAAATGATTGAACAGAGTTGAGTTCTTATTTTTTACCCCCTAATCCAAAGTAACCCAGAAAACTTCGTGTTTAGGAGATCACTATCTTCTGGGTAAAGTTGGTGGGAAAAAAATAAAACCAGCATGTTTGCGCAGAGTCCATTTTGCACCTCTTCGTCCACTGTGAGGATCTTACATGTGTGTATTTTCTAGGACATTGTGTCGAATCCGGAAGAACCAGTGGCAGAAGAGCCAGAGGACAGTCATAGCTCGTTCAATGACCATCTGAAAGAAAACAAGGCAGCAGGTGAGCAGGTTAAGGCTCAGATGTCGTCTTCAGTGTCGGAATGATTGAAACATGCAGTTGGGATGATGTGTTGAGCCTAGTGTGTTACCTAGTGTACAGCAAGCCTTCACAAACTCAGGGTGTCTTCATGTGTCAGATTAGATGGCTGTTGCCCAAACGTCTGACTTTGCATTAAAGTTTGGTGGCAAATGTCCTTTGTGTACTATCCAATTACTGTTTTGTCTTTTCAGACCCTGTGGATGCTTCTCATCTGGGTACGTGTGGTTCCATCAGTCAGGTCATAGAACAGTTACCTCAGCCACACAGGACAAGCAGGTATACTACTGTTTGGAGGAACTGATTTCACTTTAGTATCCCAACAACTCTTCCCTGAACCTGCAGACTCATTCCAAAGACCCAGAGATTCATTTTGTTCCTGTGAATTAGGGATTGGGATTTGGGGATTACCTAGGTAGTATTGTCTTAGGACTGGGATCTGGGATCTCTTTTGTGAAGTAATACTTTGTGTAACTACAATATTCAAATTGTAATGTATACCCTAAGGAGTATTCAGTTTCTCCTGTGTCTTATGTATGTCATGATGGTGTCCTCTGTGCTAAGTCCCGTACTGACTTCTGACATAACCTCAGTTAATTCTATCCTTAAGCAACTCTGCAGTAAAGGTAGTGTCTCCATTCCATGGGGAAACTGATGGGCAGAGAAGTTAAACGATTTGCTTGACTGTGTTAAGGGGAGGACTGTTCCTTCTGGCTCCAGTTCTCCTCTTTCTTACTATTCAGTGTTTCTCAGGCTAATGTCATAGTTCTAAGGCCAAAGAACACTCGCAACTTTAGGCCTCTTGAGGCATTAGGCTGAGAGGGGAGAGAGTTAAGAGACAGGGATGTGAGCTTGACATAATTCCAACTGTTGCTTTATCCGAAAACAAAGTGCCTTTTCTGGTATGTTTTATATTGTATTTGCACTTAAGTTTTCCCTCAAGTGGAAATGGATGCTTTTAAACAGTCTACCAACTAGTGGGCTTATCTTGACTGGTGGATTAGTTTTATTAGGCTCGTAATGGTAAAATATATTTGAAGGGGTTTGAATTTAAAAATGGGAGCTTCATGTGGTCTTGACACCTTTAATTCCAGTGTTACTAGGGCAGGAGCAGGTGGATCTCTGAGTTCAAGGCCAGCCTGGTCTACAAGTAGACTTCTAGATCAGCCAGGGCTATATAGTGAGACCCTGTCGCCTGTCCCTCCCCCTGCAAAAAAAAAAAAAAAGTTAATAAAAAAGGAGGAGGTAATGTCTCATAAAACTTGGATTTCTGGGTTTTGGGATGACTAGTTCGTAATGGCTACAGCCTGCCGCAGTTCTTGGAGCTCACTATGACAGTTGGACGCCTTGGCGGGGCGTCCGCCATTTGTCACAGTGCCTGTTCCTATGTCCAGCTGTCTCACTCATCTGTGCTTGTGTTTGTTTGTTCAGTTTTTGAGACCGAGTCTCATTCTGTAGCCCCAGCTGTTGCAGACTCACCGTGTAGTTTAATTTGACCTCTAATCATGGTGATCCTCCTGTCTCAGCTCGGTGACTGAGACTACAGGGGTGAACTACAGTGCCTGATGCCTCTTGTCTGTTATTTTTCTTTGCTTTGGTTTATAGTGTCATCGAGGAATACATGCCTGGCTCAGGTGTGCTTTTATGGCTGGTAACCTGGGGTGTGCATGCTGGGGACAAGAAATGGGCGCCCCCCATTGCAAATGCAGCAGTCGTGTCTGGGTTGTTCATGCTGCTTTTCCTTGTTGAATCATTTCGTGTTGCTCTTGCTCTTTATGTGAATACAGATTCTATGGTCATGTTCAATAAATGTGCAGTCACTGAGGCATGTACTTTAAAGGGGCTTTGTTTTCATGGGACTTGGAACTTAATAGGGGGAGACCTAGTCTTTATCTCAGTCCTAGGTTACAATTATGATCATTACAAAGGGAACAAAATACAAATAATCCAGGCGGGGGTAAAGGAATACTTCTTTGAGAATTGCTGTCTAAACAATAAACGCAAACGTGTTAGTCACAGTTAAGGGGCTGAGGAGAAGCTGCAATGTGAGGAAGATCTTTCTAAATTTCATGTGCATAGGCCACAAAGGTGGGGAGAATTTGAGGTAGATTCCAAAAGGATGGAAGTCCTTCAGAACATATATACACACATGCACACGCATACCTGTGCACATCCACACATCCACATAGAATCTTCAATAAGAAGATGCTTTGAAACAAAAATTCTGCTTATTGTAACATTTCAGGGAGCTGGAGAGATGGCTCAGCAGTTAGGAGCACTGGCTGCTCTTCCAGAGGACCTGGGTTCAGTTCCCAGCAACCACATGGTGGCTCACAACTGTCTGTAGTGAGATCTGATGCCCTCTTCTGGCATAAAGTTATACATGCAGAAAGAGCACTTATGTAAAATAAAGAAATAAATCTTTAAAATATTCCAAAAAAACTCTTCTTGTTTTTCCTAGTGTTCTGATGATATAAACTGATGTTTCTAAATAGAGACTGTCCTACAATATAATATGGAAAGAATGTGTATATTTAATTTTCCCATCAAATGTTTGAGAATTATTTTTCTGTTTTTTGTGTGTGAGTGGAGCAGATGCACACATGTCCTGGGGAGGCCAGGAGTCAGTTCACAGGGGAATCACTTCTTTCCTTCCACCGTGTGGGCTTTGGGGATCGAACTCAGGTCAGCAGCCTTGCTGGCGTGTGTCTTTACCGACTGAGTCATCTTACTGGCCCCAGATATTGTCATTTTAAAGATTCATTTTTATCCTGGTGGTGGTGGCACACCTTTTATCCCAGCTCTTGGGAGGTAGAGACAGGAGGATCTCTGTGAGTTTGAGGCCAGCCTGGTCTAGAGTGAGATCCAGGACAGCCAGGGCTATACAACGAAACCTTGTCTTGAAAAACACAACAAAAAATAAAAACCAAAACAAAACAAAAAAGATTCATTTTTATGTATTTATTTAAATTTTTTGGAGGTTTTATTTTTATTTTACATGTAATATATATTTTGCCTGTATGTATGTCTGTGCACCACATACATGTAGTGAGTGTCATGAGGCCAGGAGATGGTGTTGGATTCTCTGGAACTGGAGTTACAGATGGTTGTTAGCTGTCACGTGGGTGCTAGGAATTGACCCTAGTCCCCTAGAAGAACAGCTAGTGCTTACTTAAATGTGGAGCCATCTCTCCAGTCTTTATGGTGGCACATGCCTCTAATTTTGGGAGGCTGAGGCAGGGGGACCACTTTGGAGTTTGAGGCCAATTTGGACTACATAGTGAGTTCAAGAGTAACTTAGGATACATAGTCAAACTATCTCAGCAAACAACACTAAAAAGAAAGAGTACAGGGAGAACCTGAGTATAGTTTGCCCAGTGCAGAACTGTGACAGGCAGGATACTGGTGAAGATTCACAGCCTTCATTTAGATTTCCTATTGTATTGTGTTTCTAGTTTTTCATTTGTGTGGATCTGTGTGTCTGCCACTACAGTCAAGGGACTGCACAGTTGTGTACAGGATGTCTGATATTCTTTCTATGGTCATACCTGCCTTTGCTGTACCTGAACTTTTAGCTTTCATTAACCTATGCTCTATTGGAAAATTTACTTCAAAATATTATATAAATATGTAAGTGTATGGGACTGGCTTTTTTTGTTGTTGTTGTTGTTTGCTTGTTTTGTTTTGACAGGGTTTCTCTGTGTAGCTTTGGAGCGTTTCTTGGAACTCACTCTGTAGCCCAGGCTGGCCTCAAACTCACAGAGATCCGCCTGCCTCTGCCTCCGAGTGCTGGGATTAAAGGCGTGCGCCACCGCCGCCCGGTTTAGGATTGGCTTTTTTCTATCAGCATGACTCCTGGGAGATCCATCAGAGTGTGTCCAGGTATCGCTCATTTCTTCCTTCTAGTCTGAATAGTCTTTCAGCGTATGTCCGATATGCCATCATTCATAGGTTGACGCGCATCTTTTTTTTAAGTTTTTAACTATTGTGAATAAAACTGTTAAAAATATTTGTGCAAATTAAAATTTTTTTGTTTGTTTATTTATGTCTTTGTGTATGTGTGTGTGGGTGTGCATGTGGAGATCACAGGACAGCTTGATTTTCTTCTTCCATGAAGTGAGTTCTGGGGATTGAATGCAGGTTGTCAGGCTTAATGTGTGTGTATAAATATATATGTATATTTACACAAAGAACAGGGACATTGCTCAGCAGGCAAAGGCCCCTACAATTTTTTTTTAATTTTTAGAATATTTATTTATTTATTTTTTTGGTTTTTGAAGACGGGGTTTCTCTGTGTAGCTTTGCGCCTTTCCTGGAACTCACTTGGTAGCCCAGGCTGGCCTCGAACTCACAGAGATCCGCCTGGCTCTGCCTCCTGAGTGCTGGGATTAAAGGCATGTGCCACCACCGCCTGGCCAGAATTGTTTTAATTTTTTTAGGAGACAGCTTACTATGTAGCTCTGGCTGGCCTGGAACTTTCTATGTGGGCTAGGGTGGCCTTGAACTCACAGATCTGCCTGTTTTTGCCTCCTGAGTACTGGCATTAAGGTGTGGCTGCTGTGCCTGGCACCTCATGTAAATTGTTTATGTGAATATAAACTTTCATTTCTTTAATAATGCCCAGGTTTTTAATTGCTTGGCTGTGTGGTAGTTGATTGTTGAGTTTTTTTTTTTAAAGAAACTGCTGGACAGTTCTAGAGTATCTCTGTCATCCAGAAGTGTGGAAGTGTTATAATCTCTGTTCTCTCAAGCTGCTAGTGTTTGCACTGTTTTTGTCTTTTGGGGTGCTCAGGCTTGAACTTGAGGCCTCAGGCATGCTAAGCTGTGTTCTGTGACCAGGTTGTACTCCCAGCCCCTTCACTGTTTATAAATCATAATATATACAAATTAAAAAATATTTTTGAAAGTGTCCCAGGCCAACCTCAGTCTTTGAGCTCACTGGTTAACTGACAATGACCTTGAACTTTTGATGGTCCTGCCTCTACTCCAGTGACTGGAAATACAGGCAAGCATCACCTGACTGTTTAGTGGAACTGAGGGTGGAACCCGTAGCCTCGTGCTCTCTAGGCAAGCGCTTTCCCAGCGGAGGGAGCCAGCCCTCTTCACTGTTTATTTGAGCTGCTGGTGAGTGTGTAGTAATACCTCACTGGGGTTTGAATTTACATTTTCCTGATGGCAGCTGAGGTTGAACCCCTTTGTGCTCGTTGGCTGTCACCCTCCTCTTCCGGGAAATGTCTCTTTAGGTCTTTTGCCCTTTTTAAACTGAATTTCTTCTTCTTCTTCTTCTTCTTCTTCTTCTTCTTCTTCTTCTTCTTCTTCTTCTTATTATTATTATTATTATTATTATTAGCTTCTTTTTTTTTCTTTCTTTCTTTCCTGTCCTCGGAGATGAACTTGGGGCCTGTGCATGCGAGTCACATTGTGTACGGCTGAGCTGTCCCTAGCCTGCTTGTGTCTTGAGCGTGCTTTGTAAATCCTGGGTGTGGTCCTTTGTAGTGATATGGTTTGGTTTGTAAATATTTTCCCTGTGTACCTTGTCTTTTCCTCTCTCCAAAAGGTTTTTCACAGAGCAAGTTTTAATTTTTTTTGACATTTGTTAAGTATTTTTTTCAATAGGATAACATGCCTAGTTTATTTTAAAATGTCCAGGTAAGCTGGGCCGTGGTGGCACACACCTTTAATCCCAACACTTGAGAGACAGAAGCCGGCAGATCTCTGTGAGTTTGAGGCCAGCCTGGGCTACAGAGCAAGTTCTGGCAGCTAGGGATACACAGAGAAACCGTGTCTCGAAAAATGAAAAAACAGAAAAGTCTAGGGTAGAAGTAGATCAGGAGTCCGATGAGGTTGGAAAATAGGATTTGAAAATGGAGCCCATGGCGAGCATGGGCTGTAAGGAGGAAGTAACAATTCTAGGTTTGGGTTGAGTGGCTGAAGAATAGAGCGGTTGTTAGGGGTGGAGAGGACTAATGGAGAATGCAGCTGTAAGTGGGTTGAGACTGGCCTGCCTATTAGAAGCGTTGGTGGGTCATCTGCTGGCTGGAGAGCTGCGTTGTACAGTCATGTGCAAAGTGCGTGTTCAGAACTGGAAGCCAGGGGTGGTAGTGCACATCCGTGACTCCAGCACTCTGGAGGCTGAGACAGTAGGATCACGGTGAGTTCAGAGTCAGCCTGAGAACTACATACTGAGTTCTAGGCTAGCCTGGACTATGCAGATTGAGACTTTCTTTTTTTTTTTTTTTTTTTTTTTTTTTCGAGACAGGGTTTCTTGAGACTTTCTTAAAAAAAAAAAAAAAAAAATCCAAACAGTCTGAGTAAGAGGTTGAGTACAACTGGAGGAGAGGTCTGAGGCTGATTGAGGCCACCTCCCCTTAGACATCAGGGACATAAGGAAGAATTGTGACAGACAGAAGGCCAGGTGTATGCTTTTCAATGGTCTCTCTCTCTTTAAATTTTTCAAAAAAAATTATGTTTTGCATGTGTGCACATGGGTGTGTGCATGCCATGGCATGGATGTCAGTACAGCTTGTAGAAGTTGATTCTCTCCTCTCACCATTTGAAGCCCATGGGTCCAGTTCAGGTTGCTACTTCCACTATATGGTTCCAGAGAATGAACCCAAGTAATCAGGCTTGGTGGCAAGCACCGTTACCCTAAGAGCCATCTTACTGGCCCAGAGTTTTCCATTTTATTGAAAATTGATTTTTACTTTTAATTATGTGCGTGTGTCTGTGTGGGTTTGTGCATTTGTGTTTGGTGCTAGTGTAGGTCAGCAGAGAGCATTGGGTCCCCTGGAACTGGAGTGGCAGTCATTGGTGAGCTCCCTGAGATGAGTGTTGGGACCTGAACTTAGGTCCTCTGTCAGAGCTGTGCCTGCTGTTAATAACTGAGCCACCTCTCTAGCCCAGGTTTTTAATTTAAAGGAGATAAACTAGTACATTTTTGTACATTCTGTGGGTGTGTATACTTTGTGAGGAACAGGATAGTACACACTCATAGTCCGCCAAGTAAGGATTGCATCTTAGGTGATCACAGTACTGTTAATACACCCACAAAAATAATAATTCCAAGGGCTGCAGAGATGGCTCAGTAGGTGAGAGCACTTGTTCCTCTTGCAAAGGACCCACGTTCAGTTCCAGCACCCACAGGGCTCACAGACATGCTTAACTCCAGTTTCAGGGCATGTGCAACCCTCCTGATTGCTGCAGACACCATGCATGCACATGGTGCACATACATACATGCAGGTAAAACATTCGTATGCATAAACTATAAACACGCATACAGACAAATAATTCCATACTAATAAAACAATTTAGACTCAGATTTTTCAAGTTGTGTCAAAAAAATCTTTTATATTTTATTTATTTATTGGGTTTAGGATGAAATATAGGTTCACATGTTATATTTAATTGTTTCAAACTTTTTGTAGGGGGGGCAGGCAGGATCTCTGTGTAGTCCTGGCTTTATTGGAGCTTGCTATATAGACCACAAACTCACAGAGATCCACCTACCTCTGTTCCCTGAGTGGTGAGATTGAAGGTGTGTACTGCCATGCCCAGAATTTTGTTACCCCTCCCTGCCCTCCCCCCCCACACACCAGGGTTTATTTGTGTATCCCTGGCTGTCCTGGAATTCACTCTGTAGACCAGGCTGGCCTCAAATTCACAGAGATGCATCTGCCTCTGCCTCCTGAGTGCTGCAATTAAAGGTGTGTGCCACCACTGCCCAGCCAATCATTTCACACATTTTAAATGATGAATTATGAAATCAATACTTTTCCTAATACTGAATTTACTCTTCCCTCCTCCTATTTTCCCTTCCCTTTCTTTTTTGAGACAGGGTCACATGTAGCATATGCTGCCCTTAAACTTGAAATCCTAGTGCATCCTCTCAAGTACAGGAATCGCAGGGATATACCGTCACATTCACTCCAGATTATTTCTTTTTTTTTTTTTTAAAAAGATTTATTTATTTATTTATTTATTTATTTATTTATTATGTATACAGAAGAGGGGGGCGTCAGATCTCATTACAGATGGTTGTGAGCCACCATGTGGTTGCTGGGAATTGAACTCAGGACCTCTGGAAGAGCAGTCGGTGCTCTTAACCTCTGAGCCATATCTCCAGCCCCCAGATTATTTCTTAATAGCTATAAACTTTCAGAAGTAAGTTTGGGTACATGCCTGTAGTCCCAGCTCTTAGGAGGTGGAGGCAGGAGGATCCCAAGGTCAAGGTCATCCTGGTTGCATACTGAGTTTCAAAAAGAAGAAACATGGAGTTGCTGCTTATGAACATTTTTAAACTCTCGATACATCTTTCTGAATTGTTTTTCAGAAAGGCTCGCTTTATACTCAGTCATATATAAGATAAGAATGCTTTCTCTCCATAGTTGGTATAGTATTGAGTAGCATAGTACTTACATACATAGTTTTTTATGGCAGTGTCATGTAGCCCAGACTGGCCTGAAGTTTACTTTTTAGCAGAAGTTGACCTACAGGCTTGTCCCATGATGCCTGGCTAAATTTCTTTGTTTTTTGCTTTTATTTGGCAGTAAATTTTTTTGTGGTTTCTTTTTTCTTTCTTTCTTTTTTGTTTTTTTGAGACAGGGTTTCTCTGTGTAGCTTTGGAGCCTGTCCTAGAACTTGCTTTGTAGTCGAGGCTGGCCTCGAACTCACAGAGATCCGCCTGGCTCTGCCTCCCGAGTGCTGGGATTAAAGGAGTGCACCATCACCACCCAGCCTTTTGTGGTTTCTTTACAAGTTCAAAGATACTTGTATTTCTGACTTTAAAACCAACTGCTACTTATTTATATGTTGGACTTCTTTGTATAAATTCTGTGTCTTTTATGTAGACAAGTGTAGTGGGGTTTGCTCTGCCCATGACCTTGGGCTATATGGCCCAAAGGAGGTGGTGCTTCCTGTAAAATGCCAGGCAGTGGTGGCACATACCTTTAAATCCCAGCACTCGGTAGGCAGAGGCAGGCGGATCTCTGTGAGTTCAAGGCCAGCCTGGGCTACAGAGTGAGTTCCAGGAAAAAGGCACCAAACCTACACAGAGAAACCCTGTATTGAAAAACCAAAATGAAAAAAAATGTAAAAAAAATTGAGAACTCATCTCAAAACAACAAAGGCACCATCACAAATTTACATCTTTTCATCAAATATTATTTTACAGCCATTTGATTTTATAGACCATTCAAGTCAAATGCTTTAGCATCGTATACTTGTTTGGGTCCAAACATTCTCTTGGAGTAAAGGATAACTAGTTTCTTGCTGCTGTAACCCAAAAGACTGACAAAAACCTCTAACTTTCTAATGGACCTTATCCCAATCAATGGCACAGCGTCTATTTGAATACTGATTTCATATTGAGATGCCTAACAGATGTTTCTTCTAATCCAAACTAATCATATGCTTTTAAAAAAGGATGTAGAAGTAAAATAAACTGTACTTTTAACAATTCAAAAGCAAATCTGTATCTATACTAGTGGCTGTTTGACAAAATACAGTCAGCTGTTAAAAACACTTTAGTATAATGCTGATGTGGTAATATAAAAATAACCATATTATCTGATAGAAGAAAATTGAATCAGCCAATCTTATTAGATACAAGGAGGCATAATTATTTCATAAGAAGAAATATTGGGGCATTAAATATGTTTTGTCTCAAGACAGACTTATGAGAATTTTTTTATATTTATGGTAATGTAAGGAAGTAAAGTTCAGGCAAAGTGTGCTTTAGGTAATTGGTATTTTCTAGTTGAGACTCTTAATCTCAGAGTTGTGGGTTTGGGCCCCATAGTGGGCGCCACTTACAATCAGTCCATGTAAGTCTGTTAAATGGGTAACAGAATTTATTAAGATATAAATTGAGAAAATACACACATTAGAAGTCGTCCTCTGATCTGACTAGGAGCAAATCCTCCTCGAAGGCGGGAGCAGGGAGAGGGCATGTGACCGTTCTCCAGCTCCTTATAAGAGGTCACGTACAAAGGCAGGAAGCACTGCCTCCTTTGGGCTGTATAGTGCAAGGTCACAGGCAGAGCAAATACCATTACAGACAAGTTTTGTGTTGTATTTATTACTATAGTTTTCTGATAACTTTTTGTCTTTTAATATTATATGTTTCAACTATGATATTAATGTCTTTAAAAAAGTTGCATTTTTAATTATGTATATATTTGTGTATCTGTATGTGAGTATGTGTATGTGAGTGCAGGTGCCTGCAGAGGCCAAACGTTGAATCCCTTGGTCCCAGAGTTACAGGCAGATGTGAACCTCTTGATGTGAGAACTGATCTTGGGTTCTCTGGGAGAGAAGTATGCTCTTAACTTCTACACCATCTCTCCCTAATTTCTTTTTAGACTTCTTAGCCGTAATTTTATTGAGGTTTTTTTGGTGTAGTCTGAGGTTTTTTACCAAAGTACTTGTGAATTTTAATTTAATTTTGAATGTTCCTGACCGCCCAGCACACATTTTTTTGTTACATGTTAATTCTTCCTAATGAAAGATTTTTCAATTTCTGATCATGAAAATACAAAATTTAAATATATTTATGCTTTTTTTGTGCTTAGTTTTGTTACTTAACTTGGTACAGTATTTTGAATCATTAACCTGTTAGGTACTTTCTACAGGCAGCGTTAAAGCCAAGAGGGTTTGTTTACATTTCTAATCTAGAAAAAAGATAATTGGTATGTGAGGGTAGTCATAGCAAAATTGAGTGTGCTTTGAGCAGAGCCTCCCTCTATCTGGGAACATCACATGGTTGTGTTCTTCTGCAGTGTTCTGGGAGTGACAGCAGAAGCTGCTTCTCTTCCAGAGGAGGAGAAGGAGGAAGATCTGGAAGAGGAGAAGGAAGAAGTGGGAGCGGACGCTCCTGGTGCTGCTGCGTGCTCCCTTGGTGCTGAAGGTAGCCTGTGCCCTTTCAGAATAGTAGATTCTTCTCATGCCCCTTTACTGTGAACACACAGGTAGCTAAATTTCTCTTTACCATGTAATAGATGTCTCATGATTAAGCTAAGAATCACTAAGGAATTTGCCTAGTAATTTAAGATGTCTCACTTAATTTGATTACTGTGAATTTTCTCTGTTAAGCAGCTTTCCAAAGCCATGATCGAAAATAAACAGTTTTGGAAATTTTACTCATTACGTTGGGTGTGGGGCAAGACAGAATATCATGATTGGGCATCCGTGGAGCACAGTGTTTGGGAAGCAAGGGAGAGAGAAGGGGAATGAGGCAGCCTGAGCCCTAGTGACCTAGTTTTCTCCCCCTAGGCCTCTTCTTAAAGGCGCCAGCCCCTGGGGAGGGGGGCGGGGTGCTCCCTGTCATCTTAGCAGTTAGGAATCAGAGGAATTGACTTGCATTTGAAGCCAGCCTGGGTTACAGAGTGAGACCCTGCTTCAAAATCAACCACCTCATAGTCACCACATGCAGTGACCAGCTCTGACCATGCCTCTGGGACATATTAAAGACCCCAGACATAACAGTAAGCTGGGCATGGTGATATATGCCTAGAATTCTAGCACTCAGGGAGGCTGAGGCAGGAGGATTAGAAGTTCAAAGCCAGGTGTGGCTTTATAGCAAGACCTCACAGAACAAAGAAATAAATGAATTAATTCATTGACTGGCTCCCTTTCTGCGTTTTGGTCCTTTCTCCTTTTGCTTTTATTTTTCAAGTACCTTTGGGTGTGGTTTTGGGGTATCTACAGATTATTGACAGTTGATCATTTTAAATGCTTATAAGGCTTTATGGTACCCACGTTTTTTGCTTTATTATATACTACCCCCTCTACAAAATGACATTTTCTTTATTAATTGAATGATAAGCGTGTGTGTGGGCATGCAGTGCACATCCTGTGGCACCCCGTGGGAGGTCAGAACCCTCTTGTGGGAGGTGGTTCTCTCCTTCCACCACATAGATTCCAGAGGATCAAACCGGCTTGTCATGCCAGGCTTAGCAGCAGGAGCCTTTGCCATTCTGGGCCACTTAGCAGGTCCCTCCCCTTATTTTAAACCTACTTACTAATCTGTTTTTACAGCATGTCTTGTGTAGTCCAGGATGGCCTTAAATTCACTGGGTAGCTAAGGATGGCCCTGAACTTTTGACCCCCTGCTTCTATTTTCCCAGTGCTGGTATTATAAGTTTGTGCTACCACACCCAGTCCGATAATTTTATTCCTGATTTTTTTTTTCCCCTTCTTTTCTTATGGTGCTTGGGATTGAGCCCATGCCCACCCCTTTAATTGGTATTGTTTTGTAAAAGTTATGTGTGACCAGGCTTTGGTGTGAAACATTTAGTGTGATCCTTGGAGCTGGCAAGGTAGTTGAGTAGGTAAGGGTACTTGCCAGCTGAGCCTGATGGCCTGAGTTCTGTCTCTGGAATCCACATAGGTGAAGGAGAGAACTGACTCCTGCAAGTTGACCTCCATGCTTCAGGTCTGATGTGTGTGTGTGTGTGACTCACAGAAACACACACATAAATGCAAAAATAAATGTTTTAAACATGATCCTCTGTAAGACAGCAGCTTGCACGTTGATAATGTGGGCTGGTACCTAATTTCTTGGATTTTTTCACCTAGATTCTGCTTCATCACAGTTGGGCTTTGGGGTTCTGGAACTGTCCCAGAGCCAGGATGTTGAGGAACATACAGTGCCATATGATGTTGACCAAGAACATGCGCAGTTGGTTACCGCCAACTCGGGTTCCACCGAGCTTTCTGATGTGGATGCGAATACTGGTATGAAATGTGTTTTCTCACATGTGGCGTTGATTGTAAGGTTTTTTTCTCTCCCTCTAGAACCAGTTTCTTTGTCTTTTTTCCCTCAAGGTGTTTTTCTTTTTTTTAGTTTGTTTGAGTATCACCATGTAACTCTGGGTGGTCTGGATCTTGCTATGTAGATCAGGATAGTCTTGAACTCAGAGATTCACCAGCTTCCTCGTTAGGTTTAGAAAAAATAGGGGGCTGGAGAGATGGCTTAGTGGTTAAGAAGCACTGACTGCTATTCCAGCCGACCTGGGTTCAATTCCCAGCACCTACATGGCAGCACACAGCTGTCTGTGACTCCAGTTCCAGTTACATAGCAAAACACCAATGCACATAAAATAGAAATAAAAAAAAGTTTAGAAAAAATAACTTAGAAATAATTTTAGCTTTATTTTTTTACTTTATGTGTGTGAGTGCTTTGCTTTCATGTAGGTATGTGTACAACATGTTTGCTTGGCCCACAGCGGTCAGAAGAGGGCATCAGATTCCCTGGAACTGTAGTACAGATGGTTGTGAGCCACTATGTGGGTGCTAGGAACGAAACTTGGGTCCTCTGTAAGAGCAAAAGTGCTCTTAATTGCTGAGTTATATCTCCAGCATCACCACCCTCAATAAGGTGGGATTTCTCTTTATAGCCCTCACTGTTCTGGAACTCATTATGTAGACTAGGCTGTCCTTGTACTCAGAGATCTGCCTGCCTCTGCTTTCTGAGTGCTGGGATTAAAGGCATGTGTGACCATGCCCGACTTTGCAATAAGTTTTATACATACATACATACATACACACACACACACACACACACACACACACACACACACACACACACATATTTAAATGTATACAGTGCTCTGTATGGCCAGAGAGGGCAACAGATCTCATTACAGATGGTTGTGAGGCACCATGTGGTTGTTGGGAATTGAACTCAGAACTCCTGGAAAAACAGGCAATGATCTTAACCTCTGAGCCATCTCTCCAGTCCCAATACCTATACATTTTAAAAATTGAGTTTATGTGTATGTGTATGGTGTCTGTGAGACTGCAAGAGGGTGTCAGATTTCTGAGAGCTGGACTTAGAGGTGGTTGTAAGCTACTCAACATGGGTGCTACGACTTGAACTCTGAACCTCTGAAAGGACAGCAAGCACTCTTAACCTCTGAACCATTTCTCCAGGGGTGTGTGTGTGTGTGTGTGTGTGTGTGTGTGTGCGCGCGCGCGCGCGCGCGTGCCTGCCTGTATGTACTTATATATATATAAGTTACATTTTTTTTTCCCCTGAGACAGGGTTTCTCTGTGTAGTTTTGGTGCCTGTCCTGGATCTTGCTCAGTAGACCAGGCTGGCCTCGAACTCACAGAGATCTGCCTGGCTCTGCCTCCTGAGTGCTGGATTAAAGGCGTGCGCCACTGCCGCCTGGCTTAAGTTACATTTTTGTTCTGTGAGAATTTCATACAGTATTCTTTGACTGTATTTACCCAGCTCCTCTCAGGCCCTGCCCTACCCACCCAGCTTCATGTTTCTCCCTTCTTCCTCTTTTTAAATAAACAAACAGAAACCAAAACCTGTGAAGTCCACTTTGTGTTATCTGACTCTTCTTGGACATGTGGCCTGCCCTGGAGCGTGGTTTATATCCTAGGTGTCATGCCACTAAACAAAACTGACTTCCCTCTCCTAGGAGGAGCTATCAGATGCCTATAGCTCTATCCAGGACTATGGGGGTCCAGCCCCTCGATAGTCCCCTCCCAGGGTCTGTGAAGAATCTACAACCAGCTGATAATTAATCTTTGATGAGAAGAAATGAATCTATGTACATGAAACTCCTTAGTCCATATACTTTATTATTCTGTGTCAGTTACAAGCTTATACTCTGCTCTCATATTTAGCTCATTTCTAGCCTGATTTTTCTCTACACTTGTCTGCGGTCCCCTCTAGGTTCTATCTTAATTCCTTCATCTAGTTCTGCCCCTTCTAGGTTCTCATCCATCTTGTTCTTTCCCATATCATCTCCTCTCCCATCTCCTTCTCTCTCCTCGTCTTGCTTATGCTCATCTTGTTCTTCCCCATCTGGCTCTTCCTCATCTTCCATCTCGTTCCTCTAGTCCTCTCTTTTAGCTCTTCAATCTAGTTCTTCCCCATCTCAGTTTGTTCCTCTCAATTTCTTACCCATCTAGTTCTTCCATTCTCTTTTCTCTTCTCTGTCCTCCATGTGCCCTGGAAGTCCTGGTATATATACATTTACAAGCAGTATTCCCTTAGCAGTGCAAAGCCAGGCTCCCAGGATCAAATGGAGGGGTGATAAGAATCACATAGGGAGGCAATAACTGTTAATTATCATTTGCAACCCCAAAGGGAAGTGACCAATGGGAAAATGAATTAACTAAAGGCTAAATTCAGGTAATATCTAAGAAGAGGGCTCTTATGTGCTCAACTATTATCTTAAACGTGATTGGTAGAAAATGTTGGGAATCTATAAGTTGCTAGGTCAATGGGAGAAAATAAAACTGTCTTCTTTTTTTCCTGTGACTCATATTTGTCCAAGCTATCTGCCATTTTTCTGCAGGGTGGGGGAAAGTGTGCTCGGTCGCTAGGCAACCTGTACAGCTAGATGCCTCTGGTGATAGTTAAAGGGAGATCTGGAACTAGAGGTAAGGTTTGGGAAAGGAGGAAGTAAAGCTTAATTGGCACATCCGCCAGGCCTTCTCAAACAGGTAGCCCGGATGCTTAAGTCTGTTCTTAGAGAGTACAGAGGTATCTCTGATAAAGTACTTTCCTCCATCTGGGGATGGACCTGGCCGGATGCTGCCAATGATGATAATTACAGGGAGGCTTGAACTGGGGTTCTGGCTGAGCATAGCTGTCAGTGCAGAAGGTTATCCAAATATTCCTAGAAGTGGTTAGGTAAGGAGTTAGAGGTCTATAAAGTTAGTAAGGCTGTAAGAAAGGAGGGTCCAAGCTAAACTGTGTAAAGCTATTACTGAACATCCACCTGACCTAGGCGGTGTCTCCTTGTGGAATTTGTCTTAAATCAGGAGACTTGCATGTGGACTGTTATTACTGCTAGTCCTTGAAAGTGGCCAAGGGAGATATCTGATTCCAGAGAAAGCCTTTCCTGAGGCTGTTCTCCAAATACCTGGAATGTGTATGTCAGAGAGTGATCAGTCCACACTGTTAGCCCTTCTTAGGGAAAAGTCAATTGGGAAAGCTATGAAGGCACACATGATTTTCATAACAGAATACAGCTGATATATAACAAGCCAAGTAACACCAAAAGCTCCTTGGAATTTGGCTTCCTCTGGAGGAAATCCTTGATCTCTCCAGATAGTGACTTTGCCATAACCAGCTGAGTTCTTATGATATATTCCTGCGGCCTGCAACAAAGCTCCTTACCTAGGGGTGGAACTTCACACTTACCTTTCTCCCTCCATGCCAAGATTTTGTCTGGTTTGACCTTGTGCAGATCTTGTGTGTGCTCTCACAGTCCCTGTGAGTTCATATTTATGTTTTCCCTGTCGTGTTAGGAAAACAGTTTCCTTGAAGTCATCTGTCTTTTCTGGCTGTTAGATTTTTTTTACCTGCTCTTCTGTATAGATCCCTGAGCCTTGAGGGGAGAGGGGAGATATCGATATCCCATTTAGGACTGAGAATTCCGAAGCTTCTTATTCTCTGCATGTTGACCAATTGTGGATTACTCTGTTAATTGCCATATACTATTAGAAGAAGCTTCTTTGATGAGGATTGAGTGATGCATTGATCTATTGAATAGTGATATGTCATTAGGAGTCATTTTATTGCAGTGTCCTTATAGTAGAGTAATAGACATAGATTTTTTTCCCCCTGTGGCCCATGAACTATCTAGCTTCAGGTTCTTGGCTTCATTGACAGTGTCAAGTATGGGTTCCATCTCGTGAAATGGGCCTTAAATCCAATTTTTAATAAAGTAGTTGGTTACTCCCATAATATTTATGCCACTATTACACCATTGGGCGTACCTTCTCAAGCTTGTTATTATAACTCACAGGGTCATGGCGGAGTGGGATTGACGATTCCTTTTTTCCTTCAGTAGCACCCACAGCACCTTCTAGCACTATGAATACGAGCCAGTAGAAAGAAGCTTCTAGTTGAGTACTAGCTAGATTTCTCCATGTTCTATGACTCAAGTGTGTGGTGTCTTCAGTGATAGGATCTTATCCTCAAATTCTGGAGGACAACTGATAGTGTTGGCAATAGACTGTAATGTTTGAGAGGTCTATAGGACCCCATTAGCCAACAACTCAAAAAGTGGTAACTCATTTCTGGTATTGGGGTTTTATTTGATAGTGGATGGTGTCTAATTGGGGTATTGTCCCTCTATTATATAGCTCTTGATATTTTAAAGTTAGACTCATTTCTATTAAGATTTTTACTTTTTGAGAATCATTTGGGGCTGCCTCGAATACTTAGAAAAGTTTAATATCTGCTTTGTATCTTTTTTTCTTCTTCCTATATATATATATATTAAGCAGTTAAATGTGAAGAACAGTCCATTGAAGATACCTCCATGGTAGAACAACCCAACAAAGACATCCCTGTTACAATACAGCCCAATGAAGGTATCCATGTGGTAGATGAGCAAAATCTACCACCTGAAAGGTAAGCTGTGCTCTCTCTAAAGGTGTCTGTGGGATTTTACTGTGGGACTATAGGAATTTCATTTTGGCTATAGAAACAGTATTAGAAATTGCTGATTCCTACTCACATCTTATAGATATTTGCCCTCTTGTTTTTGTCCAATAGCAATATTGGAGCTGGGTGGTGGCGGCGCACGCCTGTAATCCCAGTACTCAGGAGGCAGAGGCAGGTGGATCTCTAAGAGTTCGAGGCCAGCCTGCTCTACAGAGCTAGTCCAGGACAGGCTTCAAAGCTACAGAGAATCCCTGTCTCAAAAAACCAAAAAAAAAAAGAAAAAGAAAAAAAAAGAAAAAGGAAAAAAAATATTGGTTATTTATAAATATGGGTTGCTTATACAGTCTTACTGAGTACACTTATCATAATTCAGGCCTGTTACAAAGGTGCATTATTTCTTCTGTAACTATAAGCTTTAATCTTTGGTTGACACTCTGTATGGGTAATCAGAGGCACTATCTATTTGTAGGAGATCCATTTTGCATCTCTGGGGCTAATACAGATGTAAATGAGCCAGGCAGTGGTGGCATATGCCTTTGATTCCAGGACTCAGGAGGCAGAGGCAGATGGATCTCTGTGAGTTTGAGGCCAGCCTGGTCTACAGGGTGAGTTCTAGAACAGCCAGGGTTACATAGAGAAACTTTGTCTCCAAAAACCAAAACAAAACAAGAAAGGAAGAATAAGACAGAGATGGATATTATACTGGAAACCTTTTAGTATTCTTAAGCACCCAGACTGCTTTGCGTTGTTAAGTATCATTCTTCTGTTAATTTATGCTGTAGCTAGATGCAGAGATCTTTCTGAGTGTTCCTGGCTCTTAGCTTGGTAGGGATGGGGATATACACTCAGTTTGTGGTAATTCTTGTATCCAAAACTATATTGACTATTTAGTCGCAGAGGAAAACTGGGATGCTTTCAATTTGAAGGGAGATGAGCAAACACTCAGTATCCTTTTCTTACTTCCTTCAGTAGCAAGTTGGGCATGGAGTCCTCAGCAAAGGTGATTGTCATGGCTTTTTAGACTTTCTGTTTTTTATGGACTGTTTTGCTATGTGGCCCAGGCTAGCCTTGAACTTGAAAGAATCCTCCTGCCTCAACTTTCCTAATGGGAGGATTGTAGGTATGTATCTCACCATGCTCAACTTGGGCTTTTCTTTAGAAACTTCTCACTTCAGTTAAGTTTTTATTTTATTATTATTATTTTAAACAAGATCTTACTCTGTAGTCCAGGCTTTCTTCAGACTTACTATGTAGCCCAGGTTGGCCTTGAACTCATAATCCTTCTGCTTCAGCCACCGGATTACAGGTATGTAATCCTGGCTTTCCTGTTAGCCTTGCTTTTCCGTTTTTCCTCGGGTAAAGTAGAATAAGTAAAAGTTAAAAAAAGTAAAAGGCAACGGGCCAGAAGTGTGAGTTTCACCTGGTTGGGCAGTGTATGTAAAGGAGTCCTGGAAAAGGTTGGTAGGCAATAGAGAAATATATTTGTGGCACCAGTGAGGAGAAAAGCCCCATCAATTTTGTATAAAGACGATTGTAGCAACACTCAGTCACTTGTCAGAAGTGTTGGAACAGACACAAATCTGAAAAGAGGTATGGCTGTGGGGCGATGGAGACAGGCGTTGAAACGCCTGAGGACTTTGCGGTTGCATTTCACTTTTAGAAGGTCAGGGCGATTAGAGCTGCGAGAATTGCTGGGGTTGTTAGGTTGAAGCTTTTTGTTGGAAGAGGGAAACATTTGAACTTAGCAATCTTCATCCTTGGTGGCATGGATCTCATAGGTCAGAAGATCTGCCTTCCAGTCCTCAAGCTTCTGTGGCAGCTGTGGAGACAAAGGAACAGGTGCCCGCCCCAGAGGCTCTGGGAGGGGCGCTGCAGGGTCAGCCGTCCTCCGAGCCCGAGGTCTCGTCAACTCAGGAAGACTTGTTTGAGCAGAGTGGAAAAACAGGTAGGCCGGAGACTGTTCCTTCAGCGTCTCTTCTCACTGTCCTGAAGTTTTACTTTAGTTCTGAGGCTGCTCTTTCAGTCAGGAAGCACTTTTTGTAGGTATGATATGGAAGGAAAATATATTCCTAGCTAGTCAGTGACGAGGGCTTTTTACTGTCAGTGAGGAGGGAACATTTACTAGTCAGCATTTTATGTCAGTTCCACTCTTTCAGAAACTGAGGTTTTGAAAATCGTAGCGAATCTAGTAAAAGTTGGTTTTATGGACAGAGTTGGCATTTCTTCTGTCACGTTTACTGTGGTGTTTGTCTTACTCACTTGGGCAGCAGTTTACTTATCTATTTACTAGTTGACATAAAAGGCAGATTAAGGTCTAAAGAAAGGACAAAGCTTAGCGTAGACTGGAAATGGTTTCCCCGCTCCTGTGAGTCCCCCCCATCCCACAGTCTCAGCAGGAAGGCTTCAGTGAACGCAGGGAGGGAGAAGCCTGGGGTCCTTCGCAGTCCTGTGGTGCTTGGTGTGTAAGATATCAGCAGCACCCTAAAGCGTTCGGGGTGAACTTCAGGCATTTCCTTACCCTTAGGGATAATAGAGTTGAGGTCAGTCTGTCTACGTTGGTATTCTCCATGTAAGGAGAAAGGGCCAATAGAGAGCTTAGTAATGTCAGTCACTGTGGCTGCTTTACAGTTAGTGCTTAGTATTTTCTGTCTCCTTTGAGGAGGCTCAGGTGCTAATCATGAAAATTGCTGCATTCATACCATCAGGTGTCTGTCATGCGCATTGTTTTGACTTCTCCCATCTGCATCATGGCATGAGCTTTCCTTCACCTTAGGTAGACCTTGGAATAAAAGGCTCGCTTGCTGTTTTATTGTAGAAGCCTCACAAGAAAGAAGAGCAGCCAAGCAGAGGTATAAGGATTCTGGCTTTTCCTCTCTATAGTAGTTATTTTTATCATTCTGTGACCAAAAAATCTGACAAAACAGCTGAAAGGAAGGTTTTGGGGCTGGAGAGATGGCTCCGTGGTCAAGAGCACTGACTGCCTTTGCAGAGAGAGGTTCAGTTCCCAGCACCCACGTGGCCCTCACAATCAACAGTAACCCTAGTTCCAGGGATACGATGCTTTCTTCTAGCCTTTATGGGTTCCTACAGGCATGTAGTGATATTAACTCCTGTAGGCATACACACATACACATAAATATATAATAAATAAATGAGTAACCTTTTAAAAACAACAAGAGGGTTTTTGCTTTTTTTTTTTTTGTCTCCCAGGTTGAGAGTTGTAGTCACCATGTCAGGGAGGCTATTTCTGTAGGCAGAGAAACCGGTCCCAGTGTCCATGCTCAGGAAGCAGAGCTGACAGCAGCTCCCTTACCTTTTAGTCAGCCTGGGATCCTAGCCCCTGAGGTTGGAATTCGGGCTGCCTGCATTCAGGGAGGGTGCTTTCTGTCCTCTAAGCCTTTCTGGAAATACCCTCATAGACACACTCAGAGGTATGTTTCCATGGTGATTCTAAATGCAGCCTAGTTGACAAAATTAATCATGGCAGCTCCACCCTTTGTCAGCTTGACACCAACACATCACTTTAGATCATAACATTTTACCCCATCCCCTAAAGTCTCATTGTCGTCTCATACTGCAACTGCATTTAGTTGTTTCAAGTCCCCATAGTCCATAATAACCCCAATACCGTTTGAAAATCTAAAGTATTTCTGAGACTGTGTCTCCTAACCACAAGCCCCTGTAAAGCCAATAAATAGGTTATATACTTCAAATATATAATGTCAGTATTCCCAGTCCAAAAGGAGGGATGGGGCAAAGCAAGACTGGGACCCTGCAGGGCAAACAGAGACCCATGTGATTGGGTTTTTCGTAGTCATCTGGGCTCCAACAGCCTTGGATGCTCCTCCCCCGGCTCTGATGCCTTCAGCGGAGGTGACCTCTCTCTGGGTTAGCTCCCCTGTAGCTTTCCTTGGCCAGATGTCCTGTGGCTGTGGCTTCTCTTACATGCCTGGATTCTCTATGGCAGCGTAGGCTTCACCTTCCCAGTCTCATTCGTGGTCTTGGAGAACCTTGTTGCAGGGAGTCTAACCCTCTACACATGCCTGGACTCAGCAGCTTTCTGAAACTTGGGTGCCAGATTCAGTGACCCTCTTGCTTTGACGTCTTTCATGTCTACAAAACCAGTACCATGTGGATGGTACTCCAGTTCTGCTGGCTTGAGATATAGCCTGTCCTTCTTGGTTCACAGTTGCAGTGGCCTCTGTCTTTGAAAGTGCCCTTGGAGAAACACTTCCCTAGGCAGCCATTTTGCAGCAGGGAACTCATGTGGTGGCATTGTCTGTTTAGGCTCTTCTCCTTTCAAATGAGTCGGTGGGTCTTACATGCTTTTGTCCCTGAAATGCATGAAGAGGTTTCTCTTCAATGGCATGATTTAAGAGTTACAGAGACTTTCCCCGTACTATGTCCACAACTTTAAACTCACTACACATTTTTCTTATATTTGTTCTCTTACTGTTGATATGAATGGACACAGTGCTTTCCTGACATGCAATTTCTTCTGTCAAGCAAATTAGTCCATTCCTTTTTTCACTTCCCTAGAGACAGATTCTTAACTTTATAGCCCTGGCTGTCCTGGAACTTGCTATGTAGACCAGGCTGGCCTTGAATTTACAGAGATCTACCTGCTTCTGCCTCTCAAGTGCTGAGAGTAAAGGCATGGGCCACCACACCCAGCTGTTCCATTACTTACGAATTCAGCCTCAAGTTCTTAGGACATGGTTACAGTGCAGCCAGATCTTTGCTATAATATATCACTGGTGGCTCATAGTTGAGCTCTAGAATATATCACAGGTGTCTCATAGTTGAGCTCTAGAATATATCACGGGTGGTTCATAGTTGAGCTCTAGAATGTATCACGGTGGCTCAGTTCCCAGTAGAGTTCTTGTTCCCCTCCACAAGTTTGAGAGCCAGGCTTCTTGTCCTTACTTTTTGCTGCATTTTGGTCTTTTAGACTCTCACCTAGAATGGCCACTGAGCTCAGCTTACTGTGTTCTACATCTGCAAACTCTTCTACATTTCTCATATAAACCACCTCCAAAGGCCTGGAATCCACAAGTCAGGTCCATGACAGGCTGGGTCCCAATTCTTGGTACCAATTTCCAGGATTATTTTTCTCATTACTGTGATAGAATATCTGATAAGCACTTCATACATGCCCAGAAGTGTGTTTCTAGCCATTATCGTCTCTATGCTTAGATATGGTAGAAAGGACCAAGGACTCTTTTAACCAGTTCTTTATTAAAAAAAAAAAACCTGAAACAGGGTGTGGGGCAGGGTTACTGTTGACTCACGATTTGCATTCTGGTGATGTCCCATTGAGTTGCTACCACCCCAAAGGACTTCTGCCCCCTGAAGTGTAACAGGCTGGGTATTGCTGTTTTTGCAGCTCTCAGTGGGTCCCCCACTCCGTGATGTCAGTCTGAGAAGTAAATACAACTCTAACTTTTCTCCCCTACTAGCTTCTGATGGTTGTTCTACTCCTTCAAGGGAGGAAGGTGGGTGTTCTCCAGTTCCTACACCCGCCACCACCCTGCAGCTCCTGCAGCTGTCTGGTCAGAGGCCCCTTGTTCAGGACAGTCTTTCCACGTAAGTAAGCCTGAAATGGCCTGGAGAGCCAGCTTGCCTCTCAGACCAGAATTCCTTTCAAAGCTAAACACTAGACCTTAGGAATCCAGGAAATTCTAGGCCTTAGGAATTTTGGGGTGAGAACTTAGTGAACTGTTTGAAGTAATACATGTAATCTCCGTTGGAGGCTTTATGGTGGTAGCTAAAGGTTTGGCTAGGAAATGCAATTCCTTGTCATTTAGGAATGCGGTACATCAGAGGCAAGCATTTGCTCCTCCATTTCCTAGCATTTCTGTCACTTGCCAGTATAGCAGAGAGAGATGTCGTCTCACTCAATAGTAGTTAGGGCAAACAAAGGTTTGCTTTTTGTTTTTGTGCTTGTTTTTGTTTTTAAATAAAAATGTGCACATTCTTCATATTATGTAAAAATGAAGTAAAAATTTTGATGTCTCAGATCTGTGAGTTAGTTTTCAGCTTTTGGTTGTCCTGTTTCTTAATCATGATGTCCTTGTGTCTAGTCATTCCCTTTTCCCTTACTCTTGAAAACACTCAGTGTTTGAGACCGTCTGAGTCTCAGGTACTGTTCAGGGGACATGCTATTGAGTATATATGCTGTTAAGTGTGTGAGTTGGGTATTTTCGTTAAGTCAAAGCAAATGTCAAACCCTTGGCTGCCGTCAAATAACCTGTGATTCTCTCTTTACATAAAGGAATTCCTCAGATCTTGTTGCTCCTTCCCCTGATGCTTTCCGACCTACCCCTTTTATCGTTCCTAGCAGTCCCACAGAGCAAGGAGGGAGAAAAGGTGAGCTGTCGTGATGTGTCTGTTCATCTCAGCCCAGGAGAGGGAGGGGGGCAGCGCTCTCCTGCCTCACCAAATGCACGCTGCTTTGAGCTTTGCAGCTCTGCTCCTGAGACTCCTCCCTCATTCCAGGCCGTGGCCTAGGACAAACCCCACTCAGCTCTTTGCCTTTTAAAAGCATAGGTCCTTCTGTGATTCTTCCACTATTTTAATTTTGACAAAAGTGCTTTGGTAAGAACTTTTTGTTTTTAAAACTGAACCCAGGTAAGTATGGGGAAGTACTGGATTGGTTATTGATTAATGACTTAGTGCCTTCCAGTAACATGCTGATATGATGTTTCTAGTGAGAGAAAACCGACAGTTGTTTGTTGGGCTCTTTATTTTTGCTTTTATTAAAATAATCAAAGGCTGGCTTGAAGGAGGTGGTAACAATGTTCACTTACTTTCTCCTTTGAGGACTTAGTATCCCCACCCCCAGAGATGGTCTCATGTATCCCAGGCTCTCCTCAAATTCCCTCTGCAGCTGAGAATGCCCTTGAAGTTTGAATCTCCCTGCTTTTACCTCCTGAGTGTTGGAATTAGAGATGTGTGCCACTGTGCCTTGATTTGGGTGGCGTTGGGGCTCTGGTCTTGGGCTTTGAGCGTGGTAGGCCGGCACTCTACCACAGAGCTTCTAAACCCAGCCCACTTGTAAACGGCTGCAAAGTCTATCAGTTTCTTCTTTTCCTTCTGTTCTGTTTTGTGATTGAGACAGAGGTCTTGCTGTGTGGCCCAGGCTGCCCTTCAAGTAGAGATCTTCTCCCCCCCCCCCCCCCAGTGCTAGAATTTGAGCTTTGTAACACATACTTGGCACTCTTTTTACTCACACCGATAAGGCTGTAATAACTCACACTTATTAAACACTTAGTTTATGCCAGGTGCTGTCATAGCTGCTTTCCATTTGCTCAAATATCTCTGGGGTCTTTTCCCCCAGAGAATCCGCACAGAAATCTTCAGTAGTCACTGTTATTTACCCCGTGTTGCACATGAGAAAATGGAATCCCCGATTTCATAACTAGTGATATGGTTAGGATCTGAACTCCGGCACTTGCCTCTGAAACCTTTGTTTTTACCTGACATGTGTTCTCCTGTGCCAGCCTGAGGTCTGTGCTGCTGAGTCCTGTGAGTATTGAGAAGTACCACACGGGCAGGCTTAGCCTCGCTTCCCTCCCTGCTTGTCTGTTTTCTCAGTTGGAGGTACCGAGGGAGACCAATAGCATTCTAGCAGTTTGTAATTGGTGACATCTTTAGGTAAAATGGTGAGATTTCAGTCTACGAAAACCCTACTCAGATTGTTAAGTTAATTTCTTTCTTTTTTTTTTTTTTTTTTTTTTTTGGTTTTTCGAGACAGGGTTCTCTGTGTAGCTTTGCGCCTTTCCTGGAGCTCACTTGGTAGCCCAGGCTGGCCTCGAACTCACAGAGATCCGCCTGGCTCTGCCTCCCGAGTGCTGGGATTAAAGGCGTGCGCCACCAACGCCCGGCGTTAAGTTAATTTCTTAATTTCTTCTATCTGTAATGTGAACATATAAAAAGGATTGTATGAAAAATGCTTTTTCTTTATGTTTATAATCAATACCTACTGTAGAAAATTTGGAAAGATAATAGGAGAGTAATGTGAAGGAAATAAAAAAAAAAATCTGAGGGACCACAATCCAGTTTAATTATAGTTAGTATTTGATGTGTTTTTCAGAACTTTTTCTGTATAGACGAAAAAATATTTTTATGCAATTGATATCATTATATAATCTGATTCAATTTTTTCTTTCTTTTCCATGTAACATTGCATTAGCTGTATTTAACACATTTGCTTAATATGTGCATCAGTGTGGACTTTCGAATGCTTTTTAGATCTGTTTTGTCATCTATCTTGGATTATTAAATCAAAGTTTGTATCACTGGACCCCAAAATCTTATCAGACTGGCATGTGAGGGTGAGGCCAAGCAAGCAGCCAGGGTGGGCACTGAATTTGGATTGTAGGCAGTAGGTAACATGAGTGTAAACTGGGGAAAACTAGCTAGAGTAAGTAGTTTATGACTGGTGTGGGTAGGATCACGTAGGTTAGGGGTCAAAAGCCTGACGAATTAAACAGCTAGCTCACAAACAGTGTTTTTTAGATTTTGTTTTATTGTATGGGTGTTTTGCTTGCATGTATGTTTGTGTACCACTTGTATGCCTGGCACCCTCTAAGGCATAGGGTGTTGGATCCCCTGGAATTGGAGTTACAGATGGCAGTGAGCTACCATGTGAGTGCTGAGAATCGAACCTAAGTCCTTTCAAAGAATAGTAGCCTGTGCTCTTAACCTCCAAGTCATCTCCCCAGCCCCAGAAACAGTGTTTTATGCTCTCGCTGTGTGTTTCCCCTTTGTGTTGGGATTCTGAGATAAACCAGTGTTGACTGGCATTGGCAGCTCTGTGTTTGTTCTGGTGTGAGTCTCTGCACTTAGCTCTACTTCCTGCAGCTACAGCAAGTTCCTACATTAGATAACTGACTCGGAGTGATGGACAGATTCATTCCCTTTCCAGGCCTGGGGCAGAATATGTAATCAATCGTTAAATTGGGTGGCATTAAGTGCTGGGGAGGTGGCTCACCAGTCAGAGTGCTTGCTGGAGTTGTGGGGGTCCTGAGAACCCGTGTAAACGCTAGGAGAGCATAGTGGCCTACTGGTTAATCTGACTTCAGCAGGTGGAGATGGGATCCATGGAGCAAAGCTGCTTAGCAACACTAGGAGGAGTCAAGTAAGATTCTTGACATCAACTTGGGCCTCCACAGACACCCCCCAACATGTGCACACATGCTTGCACCCACACACATGTAGACATTCATACACCTGCACACCACATATACAAACATGAAAAAATTAATCTGGCTCTTCCTAAAGAAGATGTAAGAATGAGCTGTGATAAACTGGGAGGGTTTAGAGGAGACAATATAATTTTCATTTCTTACGAGTGGGGTGGGTTTCCTCAGATGAAACACCATTTTAATCTATGTCTAAAAATAGATGTGGCCTGGTGAGGTGATTAAAAGTGCTTGATTAGAAAGCCTGCCAATCTGAGTGTTGTCCCTGGAGCCTGTATGGAAGGAGCCAAGTCCTGAAAGTCGTCCTCTGAGCTCCATATGAGTGCACACGTATGCATGTGCACTCGGGGAGGTAGTGGGACACAACCTACTATCATGTCAGTTTTTTGAAAATTAGGACACTGTTTAGGAATGGAAATTTCTGTGACAATTACTGTTAGAATTGGAGCATGAGTAATACTGGTTTGTGATCATTTCTTAACTCGTTTTTCCTGTGTGGAATCAGATGAGCCTATGGATATGTCAGTGATGCCTGAAGAAGGAGGGCAGACTTTTCAGAAGCTTCAGGATGACGAAGCATTGGAGATAGAAAAGCCCCTCCTCCCGCCTCAGCCTGCTGTGTCCCCGCAAGTGTCGACACCGGTGTCCCAGAGCACGCCTGTCTTCACTCCAGGCTCACTTCCCATCCCATCCCAGCCTGAGTTCTCTCACGTGAGTGTTGTGGGAAAGTTGCCTTCCGATGCCTTTGCTTCCCCTCCTTACTTTTTTTTTTTTGAGACAGGGTTTCTCTGTGTAACAGTCCTGGCTGTCCTGGAACTCGCTTTGTAGACCAGGCTGGCCTCGAACTCACAGAGCTTTTCCTCCTTACTTAGTGGTTCAGGGATTTGAACCTAAGGATGCACAGTGTCTTAGGGTTTCTGTTCCTGTGAAGAGACACCATGACCATGGCAAACATTTAATGGGATGGCTTAGAGTTTCGGAGGTTTAGTCCGTTATCATGGCGGGACACGCACAGGCACACGTGGTGCTGAAGGAGTGGAGAGTTCTACATCCTGATCTGCAGGCATCAGGAGACTCTGACGCCGGACATGGCTTTGAGCATATATGAGACATCAAAGGCCACCTCCACAGTGACACACTTTTTCTAACAAGACCACATCTACTCCATCAAGGCCACACCTGCTATTAGTGCCACTCCCTATGGGCCAAGCATTCAGACACACGAGTCCATGGGGACCATACCCATTTAAACGATCCCATGCAGATTCTAGGCAAGTGCTTTGCCTCCAAGCTACATATCTAGACCAATCATTAAAAAATGTATTCTCTTTTTTGGTTGTAAGTCTATCCTTTAATGGCTAAGCCATCTGGTGGTGGAGCACATCTTTAATCCCATCACTCAGGAAGCGCAGTGAGGTGGATCTCTGTGAGTTCGAGGCCAGCCTGGTTTACAGAGTGAGCTCCAGGACAGCCAGAGCTACACAGGAAAACTATGTTTTGTAAAACAAACAAAAATTGTTTTGTTTTGTGTGCATGTATGCGTGGCATGCATGTCATTGTACATGTGTGGAGGTCAGAGGGTGACTTTGGGCATCGTTTCTACAGCTTATCTGCACCCCACCTTTGCTTGCTGGCTTGTTTGGTCAAGTTCAGTGGTTCTCAACTTCCTCATGCTGCAACCCATTAATACAGCCTCATGTTGTGGTGACCCCCAACCATAAAATTATTTTTGTTGCTACTTAATAATTGTAATTTTGCCCTGGGGTGGTAGTGTATGGCTTTAATCCCAGCACTTGGGACGCAGAGGTAGGTGGATCTCTGAGTTCAAGACCAGCCAGGTCTATAGAGTTAGTTCCAGGGCAGCCAAGGCTACACAAAGAAATCCTGTCTCAAAAAAACAAAAACAAACAAACAAAAAAAACCCTGTAATTTTGTTATTGTTATGACTCATAATATAAATATATGATATACAGAATATCTGGTATGGGACCCCTGTGAAAGGGTGATTTGACCCCCAAAGGGGCCATGACCTACAGGTTGAGAACCACTGGTCTGGTTCCTCATGCTGGTTGGGGACATTTTCTTAGAGCCTTTTTTCTACTTTCTTATTTATTTTATATTTTGTAGGCTATTGAATTATAGCTGATTGGTGATCCTTGCCAACTTTGAAGGCATTGCACTCTTGATTTTGTTTCTGGTCCTTCAAGTCTGATCTTGCTTTGGGCCCTGTGACCCCTTTTTGTTTGTTTGTTTATTGCAATCCTGCAGGCTTTTCTCTGTACTTCCCACCCCCAGATGTCTCTGGGTTGTGTCAGGTTGACAGCTGAAGCTAACTATGGCAGTGTGATTTCAGGGTTCATCCATGATACTGCATGGAGCAGAATTTCAGTCCATTTTATTGTTGACTGATACTGTTGTGTATATAAGACATTTACTCTTCAGTTCAGTTGATGAATACTGGGGTTGTTTCTCCTTTTGTCTCTGTGATCCATGCTGCCGTGAAGGTTGATGCACAAACTTGTGTGAAGATGTTTCTTTCTCTTATGTAAACTGTGGTTGCGGTTGCTGGGCGTCATCTATTTTAATCCTCGGAGTTACTAATTTCTCTGCTTTTGTTTTTAATTCTTGCAGTCTTTTTTCCTCTGAATAATTTCTGTCTTGTTTCATGTGTGTACTTCTCTTTAATGATCATAATTATTTTGAAAGCTTTCTCTTTCCCAGAAGAGTCACTGTTCTAAGTAGGCTTTAATCACGTAGTTATTTACGTGGTGCGAAGGGGCTCAGGCCATAGCCGCGAGGACGCTGTGCAAATGTCGACTCGGCCACTCAGACAGAGTCTTGCTTTGTAACCCAGGCTAGCCTTGGACTTGTCCTCCAACCTTGGTCTCCTAGCTTTTGGGATTACAGGCATGTGTCACCATGCTGTGCTTGTTTATTTTTGGGGAACCATACCTTAGGCCTGGTGAATGAAATGTATATGCTTTACCAGTAGGTTATACCAAAGATCAGTTCTGTCCCCCCCCTTTTTTTTTTGAGGTAGGGTCACATGGTATCACAAGCTACTCACTATGTAACTGAGGATGATATGGAACTTCGATCCTCCTGCCTCTACCTCCTGAGTGGTGGGATTGCAGGCAGTGCTCTATCACACAGTTTTGTGGAGTGGTTTTTTCCTTTGTTTGTTTGTTGTTTTGAGACAGGGTCTCACTACGTAGCTATGGCTGTCCTGGAACTCACTATGTAGGCCAGGCTGGCCTCAAACTCAGATACCCA
This sequence comes from Peromyscus leucopus, assembly GCF_004664715.2. Classification (NCBI taxonomy): domain Eukaryota; kingdom Metazoa; phylum Chordata; class Mammalia; order Rodentia; family Cricetidae; genus Peromyscus; species Peromyscus leucopus. Next base: position 97,278,032 of record NC_051066.1, on the reverse strand, counting down.
CCTGCCTCTGCCTCCCGAGTGCTGGGATTAAAGGCGTGTGCCATCAACGCCCAGCTTGTTGAGTAGTAGTATTAATACTAAGGCTGGAATCCAGAGCTTTGTGCTTACTAGACATGAACTCTTACAACTGAAATATGTCCCCAACTTGGTTTTGGTGTCTTTTACATTTAATTCATTTGATTTTGTGTGTGTTATGGCTTAGTACATGTGTGGAGGTCAGAGGACAATTTGAATGTATTGGTTCTCTCTTGTGGGAACCAAACTCAGTCAGTAGACTTGACAAGCAAGTGCCTCTACCTTCTGTCTTAGTCACTGTTCTATTGCTGTGAAGAGACACCATGACTATGGCTATTATTATTAGAGAAAACATTTAATTGGGGCTTGCTTACAGTTTCAGAGGTGTAATCCTTTATCACCATGATGGGGAGCATGGCAGCATGCAGGCAGACACTGGAGCAGCAACTGAGTGCTGCATCCTGATCTGCAGGAAGGGTGGGGGCGGGGAGGAGAGAGAGGTCGGGCTTGGCATGGGCTTTTAAAACCTCATTAAAACCTGAAATTCCACCCCCAGTAACACACTTCCTCCAAGGCCACACCTCCTAAACCTTCTAATTCTTTCAAATAGTGCCACTCCTTGGCAACTATGCATTTAAATGTAGACTATGGGGGCTGCCATTCCTATTCAGACCACCATGCCTAATGAGCCATCTTGCTGTCTGTTGCTGTCTTATTCATTCATTCATTTATTTATTTTTTATTTATTTGTATTGTTGTTTTGACTACATGTATATCTGTATGTAGGTGTCAAATCTCTTGAAACTGGAGTTACAGACAGTTATGAGCTGCCCATGTGGGTGCTGGGAATTGAACTCAGGTCCTCTGGAAGAGCAGTCAGTGCTCTTAATTGCTGAGCCATCTCTCCAGCTCTGTCCCTTGCTGTCTTTTAAATAAGAGTTTTCTCCTATTTGCTGATGTAAGAGTGAAAAACCAGAACTCTGGATTAGCAGTTGTGAGGAGATAGCCGGGCTTCCTGTTGTGGTCCTCACTGAGTGTGATCTGCTGGGACATTTCATCAGGAGTGCCCTAGTGTTAGAATCCTGGTCATCTTGGCTTGGTCATATTCCCCAGAAAAGTCTAATTCCCTGTGTGCTGGGTCAGGGCTGGTTGTTATTGTCCAGAAGTCCTTTGGAGGAGGAAGGTTTGGAGTGAAGGCGGCGAGACACAGGGATGGGTTCCATCAGTCTGTCTTCAGGGTGGGACTCCCGTGCCTGTGCCTCCTGTCCTCCAGTCCAGGGCATTGTGTTTTATTTTCTCGGGTAGAGGCGGGGCAAGGAAAGAGGGTATGGGAGTTGAACTGCTTCTGAAATAGACGTCCAGGCGGCCCTCCTCCTGCTCTAGCAGCACCCTTACCATCACTTTTAGAATTATCTGATGCTACTGCCAAGTCCTTTGGGAGGGGGGAATTGGTGTGGTGTGTTTGTATTACCCTGGTAACTTCTTGGCGTTCTCTTATTTGGCCTCATAATTACCTTTCACTTTATCTTGAGAATTATGCATGTTAAAAAATGCTTTTACCATTGCTTATCAGGGTTTCAGAAATAACTAAAATGGATGTTGAGCTTAGTGGTAGTGATGGTGGTGCACTCCTTTAATCCCAGCACTCAGGAAGCAGAGGCCAACGGATCTCTGTGAGTTTGAGGCCAGCCTGGTCTACAAAGTGAGTTCCAGGATAAACTCCAAAGCTACACAGAGAAACCCTGTCTTGAAAAACCAACCAACCAACCAACCAACCGAATAAATAAATGGGTTGATTTAAAGCAAAGCATGGAGGGCTGGAGAGATGGCTCAGAGGTTAAGAGCACTGGCTGGTCTTCCAGAGGTCCTGAGTTCAATTCCCAGCAACCACATGGTGGCTCACAACCATCTGTAATGAGATCTGGTGCCCTCTTCTGGCCTGTAGTCATACATACTGTATACATAATAAATAAATAAATCTTTTTTAAAAAAAAAAAAAAAAAAAAAAAAGCAAAGCATGGAGGCCCATGCCTATAATTACAGCACATGGGTGGTAGAGGCAGGAAGAGCAGGCTGGAAGGCAGGAAGGCCAGCCTGGGCTACACTGAGTTCCTATTTTAACCCTTACCCTACCCCCACCCCTTCAAAGAAAAAGAAAAGAAAAACAGAAACTGGGGCATGAGGATGGCTTGGTGGTTGGCGGGTATTTGCTACAGAAGCCTGAGAGCCTGAGTTTGGTCACCATGGATGACACAATGGAGCAGCAGTGGAAAGAGAGAATTGATTCTCAGAAGTTGTCCGCTGACCTCCAAATAATGGTGTTTGTGTTAGGAAGAAGGCTGTGTACGAATTCATGTGCACACGTACGCACGCACCTTATTTTTTTTGTTTTTTTGAGACAAATTCTTACTGTGTGGTCTTGGCTGGCCTGGATCTCACTATGTAGACTAGGCTGGTCTTGAACCCATAGAGATCCACCTGTCTTTTCCTTCCAAGTGCTGAGATTAAAGATGCATGCCTCAGCCTAGTATGTGCATGTGCATATTAAGATAGGATCCTCCTTTGTATCCCTGGATGGCCTGAAACTCACTATATAGATCAAGCTGACCTAGAATTACAGCAGTCTCATCTCCTCTGTCTCCCAAGCTCTGGGATTACTGACATGTTCCACGGTGCCTAGGGCTTGTGTAGGTTTTGAATCTTTTGCTGTTGGTGGTGGGTTTTTCAGAGACAAGGCTTCTCTATGTAGTCCTAGCTGTCCTGGCACTTTCTTTGTAGACCTCAAAACTCACAGAGATTCTCCTGCCTCTGCCTCTGGAGTGCTGGGGTTAAAGGTGTGGCCGACTTGGTGTAAGTTAGGCAAGCACGCTTCACCAGCTGCGCTAGTCAGACAGCAGCCCGCCGCGCACACAGCACCCGGGAGGCATGTAAGCGCACGGTTAACGTTAGGAGGCGCCGCACTGCCGTGGCTGCTCTTTCCTTTCCTTCCCAGCAGTGCCTGCCGACTTAGTTGTTCCACATAGTTGTTGGTGCTTGGTTTTGAGGTTTTAGAAAAACCTTAGCCAGTTTTGTGGCATATAGTGGCATTTCATCGTGGTTTTAATCACATTTCTCTGTGACTGATGCTCTTGTATCTGCATTTTAACACCTGCCTTATGGAATGTACATAGTGGTGTGTAAAGCGGAATGAATACATAGTCCTGCTTTGTGAGATTGGAGATGGTTCTGTAAACATAGCAGGCGTCCAGTATATATGACATGATTTTGGAAGCTTGATGGCGAAGTTAAGTTTGAATATTCTTGTGCTTTATAAGCTTGTACTTTTAGGTTTTTGTTTTGGACTATGCTTATTTTTTTTGCCAAAGATTTGTATAAGAAAGACACTGAACAGAGTGACTCGTGTAGTTGAAAGACAGGTCGTGAGGTTTGGTGTTCTGGAATTACAGCCTAGCTAGAGTTCTTTAATTTTTGAATAATTGATTTAGAAATGTAGGTGAATCCAAAGGTTAGATATAAAAGAAACATGATATGGACAACTGATAGCTTGACTTCTTTATCCTTCCTTAGGACATTTTCATTCCATCACCAAGTTTGGAAGAACGATCAGATGATGGGAAGAAAGGCGGCGATCTGCAGAGCTCATCTTTGATGGTTGAGTGTTCTAAGACTTCAGAGAGTGAACCAAAGAATTTCACTGCCGACCTTGGGCTCTCCTTGACAGGGGAGTCTTGCAAACTGATGCTTTCTACAAGTGACTACAGTCAGTCCTCAAAGATGGAGGAGAGCGTGGGTTCTCCCAGGATTGAGGGAGATGGAGAAAACACACAGATTGAGGATACTGAACCGTTGTCTCCAGTTACCAATTCTAAACTTCCTGCTGAAAGTGATACTATCCCAATGAATCTAGCACGAGATGACCGAGTAGAGATGAATCAGAACGGTGACAAGACAAAAGGGGGTGACACAGAGAACAGAGGTGACCTTGGGGACCTTGGTGTTGTAGCTGCCGCCGCCGAGAGTAAAGGCAGAGAAGAAACTGTTGCTGAAGATGTTTGCATTGATCTCACTTGTGATTCCGGAAGTCAGGCGGTCCCGTCTCCAGCTACTCGGTCCGAGGCACTTTCTAGTGTCCTGGATCAGGAGGAAGCGATGGAGACTAAAGAACAGCACCCAGAGGAGGGGTTTTCGGGATCTGAGGTAGAAGAAGTCCCCGAGACTCCCTGTGGAAGTCACAGAGAGGAGCCCAAGGAAGAGACGATGGAAAGTATCCCACTGCATCTTTCTCTGACTGAAACTCAGTCCCAGGCATTGTGTCTTCAGAAGGAACTCCCCAAAGAGGAATGTCCAGAAGCTATGGAAGTTGAAACTAGTATGATTAGTGTTGACTCCCCTCAGAAGCTGCCAGTACATGACCAGGAGTTAGAGCAGAAGGAGCCAGAAACCTGGGAAGAAGCCACTTCCGAGGACTCCAGTGTTGTTATTGTTGACGTGAAGGAGCCCTCGCCAAGAGTTGATGTTCCCTGCGAACCTTTGGAGGGAGTGGACAAATGCTCAGATTCCCAGTCCTGGGAGGATGTGGCTCCAGAGATGGATCCTTGCGCTGAAAACACGGTCAATACTGTGGAGGAAAAGAAGGAAGAGTGTGACCAAGATGTGAACGCAGAGAGCATGGGAAAGGGCTCCGTAGAGGAAGACTCTCCACAGCCTCCTTTGCCTTCAGGGAGAGACGAACCTCCCAGACCCGACCAGGAGATGCAGCAGCCCCAGCTTCAGGAGAAAGAGAGCCCAGTGCCCGTAGATGCGCAAGGGGCTGATGCCAAGCAGCTGGGGTCAGAGGGAGCGTCCGGGCAGCTTGTGAAGGCCCCTGCCTGCGCCTCCCAAAGTTTCTGTGAAAGTTCTAGTGGTGAGTGATGGCAGATTCATTTTGAGCTATCCAGCCATGTTCCCGCGTGGATCACACTGTGTTAGCATTACTCTGAGGGGATAATACTTGGGAAATTTTGAGATTGGTGGTTGTAGTTTCATTTCATAGTTGTAATTATTTGTATGACCAGAGGGCATTTGAGATTTATCAGCACCGTAATTCAGGAGTAGTCAATATGTGCAATTAGGAATTGTACCAGTTTATTTTTTTCTACTTAGGTCCTGCCCTTGAGGCTCCCCTGCCACCCCATGGTTAGCCTCACGGGAGCTACACAGGTGCTATACCAGTGAGCTCTACTAACATAGCTCATGTGTGTGTGGGGGTCCACAGTACAGTGGTTCCTGCCTCCCTCCCTCCCTCCCTCCTTCCCTCCCTTCCTCCTTCTCTCCCTTCCTCCCTCCTTCCCTCCCTCCCTCCCTCCTTTCCTCCTTTCCTTCCTCCTTCCCTCCCTCTCTCTCTGTCTCTCTCTCTTTCTTTCTTTTGTTTTTGTCTTTTTTTTTTTTTTTTTGAGAGAATTTCTCTGTGTAGCTTTGCACCTTTCCTGGATCTCACTCTGTAGACCAGGCTGGCCTCGAACTCGCAGAGATTCGCCTGCCTCTGCCTCCCGAGTGCAGGATTAAAAGTGTGTACCACCACCACCTGGCCTTCTTTCTTTTTCTATCTGTCTTATCCGTCTGTCTGTCTCTGTCTCTGTCTCTGTCTCTCTCTGTCTACCTACCTACCTTATCTTTGTCTTTTTTGGTTCAAGGTTTCATTTTTACAGTCCAGACTAGCCTCACATTTTCTTTTTCCTGATATTTAACAATTTCATTTTAAAACAATATTTTAAATTTATTATTTGGAAATTTCATAGATTTATACAATGTATTTTGATTTTATCCATCCACCATTACCTTCCTCCAAACATCTTCTGGTGCTCCTGACCCCATTACTCTCCCAACTTCATGGCCTTCTTTTATTGGTATGTTACTAACCTCCCCTCCCCAGTCCAATCAGTGTTACCCGTGTGTGCATAGTTGTAAGGCATCCAGTGGAACATGTGTAACCTACCTGTGGCTATATCCGCAGCAGAGCCCTCCTCAGCAACCATCAACTGCTAATGGTCTCTTCCCCATTTGTGTTGGGATTTTGATTGGCTTGATCTTGTGTAGGGCCAGTGCAGGTAACCGCAGGTGCCATGAGTTGATGTGTGTCACAGCCACGGCGTGTGCAGAGGTCAGCATTTCCCAGCTCTCCCCTCATCCCCCAGCCTTTACGTTCCTTCCGCCTGTCCTGCTGCAGAGCCTTGGATTGGGGAGGTTGATGGAGATGATTCATGCCAGCTGAACACTCACGCTCCCTTCTACCTGTGACTTGGACTAGACAGGAGACTGCCGTAACTGTTGCCCATTGCAAAAAGTAGCTTTTCTGACCACAGTTGAGAGCAACATACACCTATTGACAGCTTGGCAGCGAACATAACAGGTCCCCAGCTGTGGCTGCCATCTCCCTGGTCATGGGCTTTTGACAAGGTTTATAGTACCATGCCTTCGAATGTTCTCTTTTCCTGTCTCCATGGCTGCCTGCCACCCTGCCTGCCAGGAATACCTTTTAATTACTTTTTATAGTCGTATGCAAAAGATTATTCCAAGGTACTGAAATATTAGTTGTTATGGCAATAGTATTCTTGGATACTATTCTTCTGAGTACTATAACAGCTTATGCAGTTAGTTGCCAGGATGAATTATTTTTTTTTGTCACAGACACTGCCATATTAAAATTTATTTTACTAATATTAGTCTGGATTACTGAAATGATGGAAAATTATTGTTTCTCTCTTCCTTGCCTCTCCCCCCACCCCACCCTTTCTTCCTCTCCTAACCCCTCCCCTTCCCTTCCACTCCCCTCCTTCCCTTTTCCCTTAACTCCTTCCCTTCCTCTGACTTCCTCTTTCCCTCTCCCGCAGTCCCTTCTCCTTCCCTCCTCTTTCCTTTTCCCTGCCCCTCCTCCATTTGCTTGAGAAGTCGGGGACTGCCCCCTGCAGCAGGGAGGCATCCTGAGAGTGGGCTCCTCCTTTCCTTCTTAGGAGGTGATCCTCCTTTAGGGTTGGGATGTAGCTTGGTGGTGAGCCTTGAATTCAGTGTCCGGCACTGGAGGGGCGGGGAGGGAAGGAAAAGGGAAGAAAGACAATCTAGTTGTCTTAAAAAAACAGTTTATACGTGTATGGCTGTTTTGCCTGCATATATGTATTTGTCGCACATCTATGCAGCAATTTATTAACAGAAAAAAAAAAGCAACGAAAATGATGGTTGGAAAATTGTATTTCTGAAAGCTTAAGAAATTAAGTTAGAGCTGGAGACATGGCTCAGTGGTTGAGGATGCTTGCTGCTCTTCTAGAAGACCAGAGTTTGGTTTCCCATACCTACAAACCCCTGTAACTCTAGCTTTAGGGGATCTGATGCCCTTTTCTGGCCTCTGCAGACACCAGACCCCACACATGGTGCACAGACATATATGAGGCACAACACCCATACACACGCGCACACACACACATCTTAAAAAAAAAAAAAATGATTGAGGAATTGTAGTTAAGGATAGGCCTGATTTGTTAATGTCATAGACCATGTATGAAAAAGCCTATGGGGGGCTGGAGAGATGGCTCAGAGGTTGAGAGCACTGCTTTCCCAGAGGACCAGGGTTCAATTCCCAGCACCCACATGGCAGCTAACAACTGCCTGTAACTCCCAAGATCTGACACCCTCAGACCAACATACATTCAGGCAAAACACCATTGTACATAAAATAAAAATAAGTACATTATTAGAAAAGAAAAAGAAAAAGCCTCTGGGACTAAGACAGTCTAGTATCCAGCTCAGAAGAAACAGTGACATGGCCCGCCACCCTCAGAGCAGCTGGAGTCTGCATCCATGACTGGGGATGGGAATTAAAAACAAATATTTAGAAAAAGAAAATTAGAACATGAAGAATAATAGGTTCGGATGCAAAAGAAACAGAAGAACTATTATATGTTTAAAATATAGCTTATGCTGGGTGGTAGTGGCGCACACCTTTTATCCCAGCACTTAGAAGGCAGAGGCAGGCGGAGCTCTGTGAGTTCGAGGCCAGCCTGGTCTACAGAGCAAGTTCCAAGATAGTCTCCAAAGCTACACAGAGAAACCCTGTCTCAAGAAACAACAACAACAACAAAACCCAAAAAAACAAACAACAAACAAACAAACAAACAAACAAAAAACCCATAAAATATAGCTTATGGATGAGTTGGAGGTGTAGCTAATTGGTAGGGAGCTTGCCTTGATTTTCTAAGGCCTTAGTTTGATCCCCTTATTGCAAAACAAACATTAACATAGAATACAGTTGTTTAATTGCTAAGACTTAGGAGGATTAACAGAAGAGGAATGTGAAAAGTTAATGATTCTTCAGTTTCAAAAGACAGAATGAGGGCTGGGAAAGTAGCTTATTGGTAGAGCCTGCCCACCATGAAGCTCTGGGTTCACTTTGGTGTGGTGGTTACATCTGTAATCCCAGCACCTAGGAGGTGGAGACAGGAGATCCAAAGGCCAAGGTCATACTTGGCTGCAGAGGCAGTTTGAGGCGAGCCTGGACTTCATGGGATTCTGTCTCAAAAATTAAATAAATAATGGGCTGGTAAGATGGTTTAGTAGGTAAAGGTGCCTACATTCCAAGCCCAGTGATCTGAGTTCCATCCTGGGGACCCACGTGGTAAAAGGAGACAACCAATTTCCTCTAAGTTGCTCTTGCCCTCCATATATGTGCTGTGGCACATTCGAGGCACTCCCTCCCCAATATGTGCACACAAGCAAATGAAATGTAATGTTCAATTTTAATCAAGCCAGCGAGTAAGTGAGCTATCCTGGGCTATGTGAGACATTAATTCAAAAATAAACAAACAAACAAACAAACAGAATGAGTTGGGGATGGGCATAATGTTGGAGTACTTGACCAGTGTATCTAAGGCATGAAGGTTCAGTTTCTAGTACTGCAAAACACACAATGAAATAAACAATTGAGTTCTCTCCTGGATCTCGCTTTTTCTGTTTCGTTTTCTTTTCTTTTTGAGACAGGGTCTTACTCCATAGCTCTGGCTGTCCTGGAGCTCACTCTTGTACCAGGCTGGCCCAAACTAAGTTTGTCAGATTTCTTACCAAAATTAGGACACTTGTTTTTTTCCTTTAGATATTTTTTCTTTGCCTCCTTTGTTGTGTTTCCTTCTGTTTGTCTTTTTTTGTGACAGGGTCTCTGTAACCCCAAAGCAGCTGTGCTGTTGACTTCAGTCACGGCTCTGCCCACCCGGCTTGTAGACCTTTTGTTGTTTTTAAAAACAAGGTCTCTTATAGCCCAGGCTGGCCTTGGACTCCTGTAGCTGAGGCTGACACTGGACTTGTGATCCCCCTGTCTCCACTTCCATGTTCTGACACTGCTTGAATGCATCAAGAAGAGTATGTGGTGCTGGGAACGAGGTGGCTTCGCCTTGACCTGCTGAGCTACTACACCTCAGCCTTAATAGTTTTAGTGATTTAAAAAAAAAAATACGTGCTAAAGTATGAAAACACACTCAAGTTGTTCACAGAAAGGTAGATTGGGACTGCAAAGGGGGCGGGGTAGGTGGGAGAGAGTAGGGAAGAGTGGAGAGAGGCCGCCAGTCTGAGTCCCTGCCCTTACGGTCGCCGGTCACTGTTGTGGTGGCAGCCCCTCCCCACACCTGTCTGTGGAGGGGATCTCCGACAAGGCGGTGTTTGAAAGCTCCAGCTGCGTTAACAGATTCCTGCTAGCTGGTGGTGTAAAAAGCTAAGGTGGTTACATTCATAGGTTACTAATGACCAGAGACACTAGGTCTGTGTTTAAGATGTAGCTGTAACCTTTGTTGGTTTGCTTGATGGAATGTCATCCTACCTGGTAGTTATGTTACAAACCAACTCATAGATTTTTTTTTGTTTTTTTTTTTGTTTGTTTTCTGTTTTTGTTTTTTGAGACTGGGTTTCTCTGTGTAACAGCCCTGATTGTCCTGAAACTCGATCTGTAGACCAGGCTGGCCTTTTTTTTTTTTTTTTTTTTTTTTTTTTTGGTCTAACTCATAGATTATTAATACATAGCATCACAGTATAAAAATTTCTTTTTTTATTTGACACAGAGTCGTATTATTTTAGCCCTGGCTGGCCGAGTACTTACTCTGTAGCCCAGGCTAGCCTCAAACTTAGGGCAATCCTCATACCTAAGCTTCCTGAGTGCTGGGATAACAGGCATGCCCTGCCATACTCCACCTTATGTTTTTAGTTAGATAGCTTTCCATCAGTTGTAAGATGTGAGCAGTTCTTTTAATCACATGTGAAGAGGTTAGCTACTTGATATAGCTAGAGTTTTCCTGCCTTGCCCACAGTCAGGACAAATCTGTCACCCGCCAGTCCCACAGCCGCTCAGACCTAACCAAGTAAACACAGAGACTTATATTGCATACAAACTGTATGGCCGTGGCAGGCTTCTTGCTAACTGTTCTTATATCTTAAATTAGTCCATTTCTATAAATCTATACCTTGCCACGTGGCTTGTGGCTTACTGGTATCTTCACATGCTGCTTGTCATGGTGGCGGCTGGCAGTGACTCCTTCTGCCTTCCTGTTCTTTCTTTTCTCCTCTCTCTCAGTCCTGCCTATACTTACTGCCTAGCCACTGGCCAATCAATATTTTATTTATTGACCAATCAGAGCAACACATTTGCCATACAGAACATCTCACAGCAGCTTTACAATATAGTCCAGTTAGGGGAGACCTTCCTTGTGTTGAGTCTTGAAAGATCGGGGCGTTTGAGTTTCAGGCCTGTCCTGACTCACTAGCACTCTCCCATTCTTGGGGGCGATTTTTTTTTTCTTTAATAAACTCTCTCTGTTTCTATCATTTGTGAGATTCTCAAGAAAAAAAATGAAAAGTAAACTTCAGTTCCCACTGGAGAAGTTTTTTAGGGTGACCGTGGTGACTCGTGTCTGTCTAGCACTTGGGGGGCAGTGACAGGAGGAATGATGTATTTTTTGTTTTGTTTTGTTTTTGGTTTTGGTTTTGGTTTTTTGAGACAGGGTTTCTCTGTGTAGCTTTGTGCCTTTCCAGGAACTCGCTTTGGAGACCAGGCTGGCCTCGAACTCACAGAGATCCACCTGCCTCTACCTCCCGAGTGCTGGGATTAAAGGCGTGCGCCACCACTGCCCGGCTGGGAGGAATGATGTATGTCGAAGGTCATCCTGGTTTACATACCAAATGACAAGCCCATTGGGACTACTGGGGAGACCCTGTCGGCCCCCAACTATAAAGAGTTTTGAGTGTTGCTTTGAAGTGGTGGATCCTGTGACCTTCTTGGAAATAGTCCACACATGCTGCACAGGTGCTTTGACAGCTGGTGTAGTGTCCTTTGCCTCTGTGTGTGACACTTGCTGATCTGCTGACAGCAGTGGGGTAGCCTGTGACAATCTGGTGACGGAGAGAAGATTTGATAAACAATGGGCGTAACAGGAGAGAACTGAAATATGGAAAGTTCCAGTGAACTTAAAAGGATAAAATATGACATGATTTTGCAGAATTTGGTGGTAATCTATCAATGGCATTTTTGAGATGGCTGGCTAAGTACAGAGAAATGGGAAAGCATTTGGAGGATTGAGCCTGAATAATTAAGAAAGATTGGAGACCTGGTTGCTCCCAGTTAACTGCGTGCTGACTAAAGAGTTAGGATTTAAAACTATTGTTAGACTTATTTTCTGTAGATGAGTGTTTTGCCTGCATGTATGTATGTGTACCATGTGCATGCTTGGTGCCCACAGAAGACAAAGAGGCGTCAGAGCCCTTGCAGCTGGAGTTATGGATGATAGTGCGCTGCTATGTGGTTCTGGGAACCAAATGTGGATCCTCTGCAAGGTGCTCTTGACTGCTTGAACTGTCTCTCTAGCCGGAAGAGGTAGGAATTTTCCTTGTGTTGAAAACCTCAAAGGATTTTGACCAGAAGCCAGTTTGTTGAAGGCCATGTTAATCCAGTTTATCTCTGGTTACACTGTCCGAAGACCTGGAGCTGGAGAAGAGGGCTACTTTGGTAGAGAAAATGATGGACTGCTAGGCTGTGCCGTCCAGGGCTGAGGCACTGAAGACCCGATAGGTAGGTAGTGGTATTGCTGCCCCAGGGCCTGAAAACACTTCAAGTCTCTCTTATGTTGATGAAATGAGATGGTCTTAAATTGTTTTTAGTAAGTTGTACCTAGTATTGTGCAAAGGAATCTTGCACCAACAAACAGTTTCCACAGTAAGACACTGACTGTTAAGTTTGAGTGACCATCTGCCTGCCTCTGCCTGGGAGTGAAGGTGTGTGCTGCCACACCCAGCCAAAAAGTACTTTTATGTCTTCAGAAGTTTTTAGTGTTCGTAATAATTTAATAGCAACCAACTCAATATGCACGGGGATGCTTTACGGGATTTACTATGATGCAGAAAGTGAGTTTTGAATATTGTCACTCTGTTTTTAGCATTTAGAATGAGTGCTGTTTAGAACAGTTGAAGGAAAGCCTCAGATCTGATTGTTAGAACCAGTGACTAATTTAAAGCCTTTTTTGGCCCATGAGGTCCTTTGTCCCTTTTCAGAGCAGACTAACATCACACTTTGCTTTGGGAGTCCTGTAGAATGCAGAGCTAAGAAAGGAACCTCCTGGCTTGCATTTACTAAATTGTACTGTCTAGACTCAAAAGTATCCAGATGTGCGTTGCTACGGTGTCTAGCTACAGTGTTTTGGAAGTAGATGGTGACCCAGTGTTGCTCAGGCCAGTTCCTTGTTTGCCTGTCCTCTGGTGCTGTCTTGGCAGGGCTGTTGGTGGCTGCAGAGCGCTGTTTTTCTAGCAGCAGGGAGTTGGTTTGGATGGCTGGTGAAGGTGACAGGAATAAGAATCTGGGAAAAGAACAACTGACGTGTTTTTCTGTAGTTTCTCATTTTTGTGCAATGTACACTTTGGTGTGTTTTTTTTCATTGTGTTTTCATTTTTGTTTGTTTATTTCAGAAACCCCATTTCATTTCACTTTACCTAAAGAAGGTGATATTATCCCACCATTGACTGGCGCGACCCCACCTTATATTGGGCACCTAAAATTGGATCCCAACAGACATAGTACTCCTATTGGTGAGTGATTTATAAAAAAGATACTTAAGGCATTAAAATAAAAGCTACTTAAAGACCTTCTAAGATACCATTCTTTATGCAAGTGATACTTTTAGATCTGAGGAGTGGGCCTGGCCGAGAAGGCCGATGTTCGGTTTGGAAAGCAGGGTGTGATTTTACTGCCAGGAGATGAGAGCCGCTAAGAGGACAGAGAGGGTGAGGGAAGGAGGGGAAGAGTGGACAGCTTGTCCGGTCACTGGTAGAACTGGAGAGCTAAGCTGGGATAAGGAGTTGTTATGCAAGGAAGAGACAGGAAGTATAGAGAAGTGCTGTGCTCAGTCGCTGGCTGACCAGTCTGCTGCTTGACAGGGCAAGAAAACTTAGCTCCTTTTTCCTTGGAGCGGCAGGTAGATGTCTACATTAACCTATTTGTTTTCTCTAGTCAGTGCTGGGAGGTAACAGTCATGCCGCCTGGAGTGTCCTGCTACCTATGCCTGATGCTGGCAGATGTGGGTTGGCTGAGGGCTCATGCAGCATCCTTTGTCCAGATGCAGAAGTGGAACTGAATCCTGTTGCTCCTCTTAAGACCAGGTGTCAATACTAGTTGGTAGTTGTCAATAATGTAACAGGATCTATCCTAGGGACCCTATTTAATCCTGCAGAGTGGCGGAGCCAGGCAAATTGATCCTTTCAAATTGCTGGTATTCATGTTTGTATTTTAGTGTTTTTCTTTCTTCCTCCCTGCCCCCCTTCTTTCAGGGATTAGCAACTATCCAGAAAGCACCGTAGCAACCAGTGATGTCATGTCTGAAAGTATGGTGGAGATCAATGAACCTCTACTTGGGAGTGAAAAAGGAGATTCTGAGTCTGCCCCAGAAATGGACGGAAAACTGTGTCTGAAAATGAAATTGGTTAGTCCCGAGACAGAGGCCAGTGAAGAGTCTTTGCAGTTTAGCCTGGAAAGTAAGTTTTATTTTATGTTATTATTGCGTGCTTAGTTACTCCAGGTTATCTAGGAAGTACTAATTATCTTCTCTTTCTAATGATGGATACTTCTATCATTGTAAATGTATTTGTAAAGCCTTATTCTCAGATTTCATCTTTGGCTTTTGGCGGGTCCCTGTCACGTTACTGAAGATGAGGTATTCAATTATTTTACAGTGTTCGTTGCTTGTACCTCTCTAGGATTGAGTAATGGTTTTTCGCATTCAGGAAGAGTTGAGGGCTTCAGAAATGGCTCAGTGGTTAAGATCATTACTGCTTTTGCAGAGGGCCCAAGTTCTCTTCCCAGCACCCACACTGGGGGCTCACAGACACCTATAATTCCAGATCCATGGGGATATGACAGTCTGGCCTCTATGAGCCCTGTTCTCATGGGTGTACACATCTCATCGCCATATACATAATTAATTTAAATAAGAGTCCAGAAGAGAGTGGAGAGTAGGATTGTGGATTTACATTATACATTTATGTTGACACTTTTCCAAATGACATGCAAGTTGCTTAGTGTAGTTAAAGAGGGTGTCAGATCCCCTGGGACTTGTATTATAGATGGTTGTGAGCTGCCATATGGGTGTTGGGAATCAAACCTGGGTCCTCTGAAAGAACAAGTGCTCTTAACTGCTGGAACTCTTCAGCCCCCCGTCCCTGAAATAATTCTTTTTTCTTTTGGTTGTTATTTTTATTTTTTTGGTTTTTTGAGACGGTGTTTCTCCGTGTAGTTTTTTTTTTTTTTTTTTTTTTTTTGGTTTTTTTTGAGACAGGGTTTCTCTGTGTAGCTTTGCTCCTTTCCTGGAACTCACTTGGTAGCCCAGGCTGGCCTCGAACTCACAGAGATCCTCCGTGCCTCTGCCTCCCGAGTGCTGGGATTAAAGGCGTGCGCCACCACCGCCCGGCTCCGTGTAGTTTTTGGTGCCTGTCCTAGATCTCACTCTATAGACCAGACTGGCTTCGAACTCACAGAGATCTGCTTGGCTCTGCCTCCTGAGTGCTGGGATTAAAGGTGTGTGCCACTGCCACCTGGCCGAAATAATTCTTATAAAAGAGTTTGAAAAGAAACAGAAAGGGAACTTGGAAAGTAGGATTAAGCCGTGGAAGGCTGGAGAAGAGTTACAGGAAATGACAGTGTCAGGTGATGGAGCCGAGGTCCAGTGGGATATGTTAGTTTAGGGATATGGTTGGTGCCTGGGAGTCCTGCAAACTGAGAAAGTAAAGACAGCTGGAGCCCCGAAACAGCACAAGGATGAGCTTATGAGCACAGGCTGGACTCCAGCCTGTGCACAGAGAGATGAGATGTCTACACCACAGATGAGGAAACGCGGCCCGACCATTGCCTGCTTCAGAGAGTGTAGTGCTGATAAACGTTTCATCTGTGGGCTGCTAACAGTTAGCAAATCATCATCGGAAAATCAAACCAGAGAAGTTGGAGTGTGCGAGTTTGTAGCCATGTAGTGGGGGGATGGGAGCTATACCGGGGTGAGAAACTGAGGAGGAGGGGGGCCAAGTGGAGACAGCAAACCCCCCGCTGTTGAAAGTTTGTGTGGGGAGGAGAGGAATGAGGAGAAGCCAGAGAAGAGGAAGGGTTGATGAAAGATTGGATACTTTTGGGCTGGAGAGGCCTGGGCAAGTTTATAGACTGAAAGGGAGGCTCCAAAACAGGGGGATGGTGGCAGATAAAGACACCTGTCACCAACCCTGACAACCTGAGTTCCAGCCTGGGACCCATGTGGAAGAGAACTGACTTCAGAGTTGTCCTCTGACCTCCACACTCACACTGTGACATGAAGACATAAAAATGTAGTTAAATTGCCTTTTTTCTTTTTTAAAGATTTATTTATTTATTATGTATACAGTGTTCTGCCTGCATGCCAGAAGAAGGCACCAGATCTCATTAGGTGATTGTGAGCTACCATGTGGTTGCTGGGAATTGAACTCAGTTCTCTGGAAGAACAGCCAGTGCTCTTAACCGCTGAGCCATTTCTCCAGCCCCTGTTAAATTGCTTTTTCAAAGTGAGGGGTAGAAGCTGGGCAGTGGTGGCACATGCCTTTAACCCCAGCACTCAGGAGGCGGAGGTAGATGGGTCTCTGAGTTCCACCAGCCTGGTTGGTCTACAGAATGAGTTCCAGGACAGCCAGGGCTACACAGAGAAACCCTGTCTCGAAAAACAGCAGCAATAACAACAAAAAGTGAGGGATAGGTTAAAGATGAAGGGATGAGTTAATTAAGACTTAGGTGCTGAAGGAGTCAGGAAGGGTGGTTCAAAGACCTAGTAGATTTGGACTGTGTAAGGGGGCCTTTGTGAGACCAATTTTAGCTAGTGATTCTGAGCTCGTGTATACACAGGCCATACAAGTACACCCGTTAAATCTCATACATAGGAAATGGGTCCCATTATTGCCCTCATTTTGCAGGTGAGGAAACAGTAACATTGAGCATTATCAGTTTCACAGTCACACAGATAGGGTAGCCTGGAATTTGATGTTGGCATTCTGTTGTAAAACTAATTCTGGTTTCTCAGGGTGTATTGTATTTTATCTTAGGAAATTGTCATATACTGTTTGAGCTCACTGGGAAGCTGGTTCTGGAAGCAGAGTCACCCCTCTCCCAGTGCAGATCCAAACATGCTTATGTCATGTCTTCCAAAACCCCTGTCCTGGGGCAGCTGGCCCCACCCTATGCATGTAACAGGGAGAAAGGAAAAGAGCAAGCAGCTAAGGTCTTATAAACAGTGTAGCCTTCGGAAGAGCTAGGAGATGAGTGTGCCATTGCTCACCCCAGGGTATAAAAGTGCCCGCAGTGGGAAAGAGAAGAGGCAGGCTCTTCATGAGAGAATGCACTGCTCTGTCCTGAGCACTCAGGGGAACCTTAGTTAGCTGCCTCAACAGGACTGCCCCAGCTGATTTCTGCCAGATGTTTTCAGCACCTGGTTGATGGTGTTTTTTTACCTGCTGCTCTCCACTATTTTTATTTCTCTTGCTGTATATTTAATAAACTCACTTATTTGAAACTGAGGGCCTGACTGTCATAGACCATTCTCTAGACCAGACAGAACACAGGGCATATGGATTTGAACTTAGACTGTCAATGAGAATGAAAGTATTACTTGATTTCACCTTTATTGTTGTCTTTGAGGTTAAATAAGGGCTTATCAAGAGAGAGATGCTGATGTTGGCGTTTGGGATACTGGAACAGGAGGATTACAAACTCATGGCCATTCTGAGCTGAGAAGGTGGGAGGGGGAGAGAGGAGAGAATGGGTGGGAACATGTTAGCATTCCAACTGGGAGACCTAGATGGAGCTCCAAGGAAGCGGCGGCTCAGTCACACTGGTAACAGTGCCTCCCATTTTATTTGCTTACTACTAGGAAGGTAATCTCAGGCCGGGTCACAGACAGTGACATCATTTCATCCTCAGAGCAGCTTGTGAAGTTGCTCTGTGTTTTTCTGGTACAAATGAGGCAACTTCGATTCAGAATGACAAAGCATTTTACCCCTAGGCTGCCTGAGCTCAGGAGCCTGGCTCTAACACCTTTGTTTTCCTGAACAAGGCTCTGACTAGTCAACTGGACAGACTGTTGAACACATGCTAAGTCGTGAGTGCTTTGTGAATGTTTCAAAAAAATTTTAAAACAATTTTTTTTTTTTTTTCTGAGACTGGAATAAATTGCAAAAGAAATGGGCCCAGTTTAATCCTTTGACAGTACTGCCAGTAAGAAAATGCTGTGTTCTTCTTGCTGGCTCTTTTGTGGGAAGTGTCCTCTTTCAGATACCTGCCCTTGAAAACATTTTTAAACTTACTTTGTTTTTATGTGTATGAATATTTTGCCTGCATGTGTGCATGTGCACCATGGATTTGCCCAGAGCCTGTGAAGGTCAGAAGAGGACATCAGATCCCCTGGGGCTGGAGTTACAGATGGTTGTGAGCTACCATGTGAGTGTTGGGAACTGAACCTAGGTTGTCTGCCAGAACAACCAGTGATCTTAAAGCCTCTTGGCAAGGTCTTGGGTGCCTTTTACATGTGAATGTTTCTAAAAATGAACTGTTGAATTTATACATTAACTTAAAATATTTTCCTATACACTTCATTATTATTTATTTATTTTGAGAAAGAGTTTCACTATGTAGCCCAGGCTGTCCTAGAATTACTGTGTAGTTCATGCTGGCCTTGAACTTGAGATCTTTCTGCTTGAGTCTCCCAAATGTTGAGAATACAAGGGTGTATCATGCTACACTTAGCTTGTCATGTAGTTTATTCAAGTTTTTGTTTTGTTTTGTTTTTTAAATAAAGTTTTAGCACACGCATACCTTTAACCCCAGCTCTTGGGAAAAGCAGAGTCATGTGGGTCTCTGAGTTTGAGGCTAGCCTAGTCTGCATAAGAGAGATGCTGTCTCAAAAAAAAATTCTAACATTTTAAAAAAAATGTATTTTTAGGTTTCCTTTTGTATTTTCTCATGTGAATTTTAAATTTCTTGTATGGGGAGGTGAGTTGTAATTCAGGTGGTTTAATTTTCATTACAGATATTACAGATTGCAGTTCTGGCTAAGTAGACATGTTTTCTATAGGAAATTTGAAGTAAAAATAAATGGTAGAGATGGGAAGAACTCGGGCCGCTGAAGCATGTCCTTTCTGCTAATGGCTGGCTTTCTTTATGTCGGTCTTTTGTTGCCGGTGCAGCAGAGAGGCTTTAGACTCGGTGCTGACTGAATTCTGCTTCTCTTTCCTTTCTCTCGTTGCTTTTGTTTTTGTCCAGAGCCCGCTACTGCTGAGAGAGAAAATGGATCTGCTGCTGTTGCTGAGCCTGTTGCCAGGTAACCAGGGCTCGTTGTTATTTAGAGGAGTTTAATACAGAGGTACTGCTTAAAGAGAGGAAGATGACTTGCAACACACGAAAACACTCAAAATCCAGCATAAAGTGGTCAGCAATGCATTGAATATTGTAGGCTTTCCTCGTAATTTTATGGCTAACAAAACTTTTGTCCTCCTTAATGTTAAAAATACCTGGTGGTTTTCCCACCATTCACGTGAGTGCCCTTTTCTTTTTCTGTGATGGCTGAGGTGAGAAGACAAAGGACCAAAAGATAGGGCTCTAGACACACTGTCCTCCTGGGTCTGTACTCCGCTAAAGCCTCAGGACATTTTGCCTTTCCTTGCCAAATTCACTACTATGTTGAGCTGGTTTTGCTTTGTCACGAATGCTGCCGTGCTTTCAGTGAAGGATGCCGGGATCCATAGGTATTGGTGGTGAAGCTCTGCCATCTGGTGGCTGTGAGAAGAGGACTGTTTGGTTAGTTCTGGCATGAGCCATCCCAGCATGAAAACTAGCGAGCGGTGGACGTACAAGTGGAGATTCTTAGGTCAGCACAGGCGGGCACTGTGGGTGAAGCCGACTGGATGTGAGAGTGTTGAGGGCTGAGGGTGACAGCCGATGAGCGCCCCATTTGAGAGTGCTCTGCCTTTGCCAGTGCCGTCACCTTTGAGTGAGTTTGCTGGGTTACAGCCCGGGCACGGCGCTCGCCTAAGTGTGAGGGCTTTTGTTCTGCACTATACTACAGTAAATTAAGTGACCGTTTTTAAAGAAGGATTCAAGCTTACTGTTGCCAAATCTTTAATAAATTGAAGAGAATTTTGAGTTTTTTAAAAAGATAAGGTGCCTGCTGACTACGTTTGACCCTCTGTGGGTTTCTGAACTTTTGGGGAGAACATAGGGAGGAGAGATGCAGAGGAAGCGTAGCGAAGGTTGGTGGGCCATGGAAAAAGTTGAAGGTTGGTGGTGTTGCCGTGAGGCACTTTTCAATGTAAATATCTATGCTTAAGAAATCCGTATGTTAGCCGGGCAGTGGTGGCACACGCCTTTGTTCCCAGCACTCGGGAGGCAGAGGCAGGTGGATCTCTGTGAGTTCGAGGCCAGCCTGGTCTACAGAGCGAGTTCCAGGAAAGGCGCAAAGCTACACAGAAAAACCCTTTCTCAAAAAACCAAAAAAAAAAAAAAAAAAAAAAAAAAAAGAAAAGAAAAGAAAAAAAGAAAAAGAAATCCATATGTTAAAATATTTGATCTTTGGGTTCATCCTAAGAAGTCATTTAAAGGGAATGGAGACTTGTCTCTGTGGTTAAGAGCACTGCATTCTCTTGGAGAGGACATGGGTTCGATTCCCAGCCCACATGGCAGTTTACAACTGTCCAGTTCCAGAGACCAAATGCCTCTACTGGCTTCTCTGAGCACCAGGTGTGCATGTGGTACCCAGACATACATGAAGGCAAAACACCCATGTACATGAAATGGTAAAATTAAATTAAGAACAAAAATATTTTTAAAAAGTTGTTTAAGATTTGTTTTGTAAACAATTGTTACATCCTCTGCATTTAGGTGAAGCATTTGAGTGTTTGTGACAAACACTGGACCCTGGTCACAGTGCCTGATGCCACCTTAGTGTTCCATCATTTGGCTGTGGGGAGACTAAGTGTAGTCAAAGTAGAGAGTAGTCTAATGTGGACAACCCTACTGTAAGTGGCCGGTCTTCATGGGTTATAAAGTCCTGGAGTACCCCTTCTACCAGTGGGCTATTGTCAAGGTGATTCCAGCATCATAGCATTTTATGTAAATATCTCCATGCTAACTCTAAAAGAGAAGGATTCTTATTTTACAATTAACCATACTGTTACCATCCTTTAGAAAACAGACAGTGGTTCTTAGTGCTGTAAAGTGTTCGATGTTTCCATTCCCTGTTTTGTAATATTTTCTAGTTAGAATCAAGATCCCCAATCTACAAATGACATCAGATACACATTTAGCTTTGTTTGTTTTTTAAATAATGGCATCTGTTCCTCCTTTTTGTTCCTTGTTCACATTATCTCCTAAAGGAACTAGATTGTCTGTTCTATTGATTTCTGCATCCTGGGTTTTTCTCTTTAATCCTTGTAGTATTAGTAAGTCTCCTTTACTTCTCCTCCAGTGACCTCATGAAGGTTTCTATGTGTGGGTGTTTTGTTTACATTACCTCTCTGTGCACCACATGTGCACCTGGTGCCCATGGAGGCCAGAAGAGGGCGCCAGATCCCCTGGAACTGGAGTTAGAGATGGGTGTGAGCTGTCATGGGTGCTGGGAATGGAACTGGGTCCTTTGGAAGAACAGCCAGTGCTCTTAACTGCAGAGACATCACCTTAGTCCCTATATGTAAATGTTTTTTTTATTGTGTTAGCTTGAAACATGTCAAGAGTTGGCTTTTGGGGGTAATAATGGATTGGAGTTTGGGATGTAGAGGAACTCTGTCTAAAGACAGAGGGTGATCTCCAGAGGTACTTTCCATTTGAAACTAGCAAGCTGCATTCTTTAATTTGTTATTTTAGTCCCCAGAAGACTGTGCCCGTGTTTAGCTGTATCTGTGAAGCCCAGCAAGAGAATGAAGATCAGAGTGCGGATCCTCCCTCTGCACCAATCAGGTAAACATTTTCTTTTTCATTTTTTGACACAAGGTTTCATTGAGTAGCTCTGGCTGGGCTTGACCTCACCGAGACCCGCCTGCCTCTGTATCCTGACTGATGAGATCAAAGGCGTGCGCCACCACATCTTGGCGTATTTTCAGCTGCATTGATTCATTATATAGTTGATTCCATTTCTGGTATTGATTGCCACTGTTTTGTGAAGTTGGCAACTTACCTATTTATGGTTAGGTTGTATTGTGGCGTGTTGTTGGCCCAGGCTGGCTTCAGGCTTCTGGGCTTAAGCATTGCCCTTGCTTCAGCTTCCTGAGTAGGTGGGAATCGCAGATGCATTACACTGCACCTCACATCAAGCTTATTATTTATTTATTTTTAAAGATCAAGATTCATTGTGTGTGTGTGTGTCTTCCTCAGTCACTTTCCTCCTGTTTTTTCTTTCATTATTATATTTTAAAATTTTAATTAGTTTTGTTTTTATTGTTTTTTTTTTGAGACAGGGTTTCATTATGTAGCCTTCACTGGCCTGGAACTCACTCTGTAGACCAGGTTGGCATTGAACTCACAGTGCTGGAATTAAAGGTGTGCGTGTCACCAAGCCTGGCCTCTTTCTTTCATTTTCAATTCTGTGTATGTGTACAAGGGTGCAGTACTCATGGAGGTCTGAGGTGTTGAGTGCCCCTGGAGCTGGAATTCCAGGTGGTTGTGAGCTGACTGAGGAGCGTGCTACACTTACGTTCTCTTCAGGAGCAGTAGTCACCCTTAGCCCATGAGACATCTCTCCAGCTTCCCTCCCTATTCTTTCGAGACAGTGTCTCTGAACCTGGAGTTCACAGATTGGCTAGTTTGCTGACCATGGAGATCAGAGATCCTCATATTTCCACCATTTCCCTACCCTGAACACAGGGATTACTGACTGACACAGGCTTGTCAACCAAAATGAAGTGTTTATGACTACAGTTTTGCATCAGTACAGTGCTCATGGAATGAGAAATAACCAAACTTCTGATGTTGGTAGGAATCTGCTAATACTACTAATATAATGAATGAGTCATTAACCCTCCATTCCCTGACCTTTTTTGTTTTGTTTTTTGAGACAGGGTCTCACTGTGTAGCCCTGGCTGGCCTGGAACTCACTCTGTAGACCAGGCTGGTCTCAAACTCACACAGATTCCACCCATCCCTGTTAGGACTGATGGTATGCTCTACCATGCCGGGCCCATTACTTTCCATTTTTAAAGAATCAACAGTTCTGACTGGGCATGGTGGTGTATGCATTTCACCCCAGCACTCAAGAGGCAGAAAAAAAATTCCCAAACAAAATAGAACTTTGCTTTAGAAGTAAAATTCTATTCAGTGGCTCTGCCCTGAATCCAAAATTTCTGGGGTGTCTTGGTTTCCTTGACCATGTTGACATTGTTGTAGTCTAGGGAGCTTATGAACCATAGAAATTTCTTTATTAATATTTGTGGGGTCAAGACAGTCCCCATAATCTTAGATTAAAGCTGGCAGACCTGTTGCACAGAAGGGCCGTTTCCTGCAAGGAGCTCCTGGGGTTGTGTTTAGAGGTGCACTCATGCTTCAGGACAGTTCTACCTTCTTTCTTTCTTCTTCTTTTTTTTTTTCCTTTGGTTTTCCGAGACAGGGTTTCTCTGTGTAGCTTTGCGCCTTTCCTAGATCTCACTCTGTAGCCCAGGCTGGCCTCGAACTCACAGAGATCCACCTGCCTCTGCCTCCTGAGTGCTGGGATTAAAGGCGTGCGCCACCACCGCCCGGCCAGTTCTACCTTCTTGATGTGATAGTTTCCCAAAGGCCACACCTCTCGATGCCATTTCCTGGGGGGTTAGGGTTTATGAGCTATGCAGACTCAGGGATTCATTCTATGGTGTGAGGTCAAATGTGCAAGTTTGTTTAAGGATGGGAAACAGTGGTAGCAAAGGAGGCCTGGTGACCTTCATGGCAGCTTGTTGACTTGTGTGTTAGTGTCTTAAAGGGTAGATGTGAATGTGAAGGTGAGTTGTTTCATTGCTTTGTTTATAGCAGCTGGTTGTGATTATATATCTGCTGCGCTCAGCACGTTCACATTTTATGATCATTCATAAATCTCATGAAGATTTAACTGCTTCTCATGTGTGTCCTGACAGTGTGTTTTATCCTTTTTCTCAGTGGACCCTGTATCCCCACTCAGCCAATGTTCCCGACAGTAGGGTACAGACTCCAGTAACCAACATGCTCCTTTTTGGTAGGAGGCTGTTCATGTCCCTCACCTGCTAGTACACGGTGCTGAGTGACTGAAACCTGCAAACCTAATTGTGTTCTCTTCTTCACTCATGACCCGAGCATGGAAAGCCTGACAGGCCCTTTATGGCCTCCTAGGCAGACTTAGCTGCTGTGTGAATGAGGGCTCCAAGCTTTGTTTTTCTCTGGCCAAAAACAGTGCTAACAATACAGTGTGGTTTCCAAGCCCCTTCGATCCGTGATAGAATCTTCAAAGGCTGGGACAGCCCAGAATGTCGGCTCAGAATGGATTTCTTTAATTTAATTTTTTAAGAAAGTCTTTAGACTTTAGAAAGTCTCAAGTAGACCTAGAACTCATCTGAGTAGCCCAGGCAGGCCTTAAAGTCGCAGCAATCCTCCTGCCTCAAGCTTCCTGAGGGCTGGGATTACAGGTGTGAACTGCCACACCTGGTGATTTATTTCGCCTTTGTTCTGGCTATTTGCATTCATTTATGTTTATTTAATATGGCAGTAGCTTATTGATTTATAGACTATCCATTCTTTTGTTCAGAGTGAAGATCCTAAGCACCTGTGTATTATTAGCTTCAGATGTCAATTTGACACAAACCTAGTGTCACCTGGGAAGGGAATCTCAGCTGAAGAGTTTTCCAGATTAGGTTGGCCTGTGGCCATGTCTGTGAGGCAATTTCTTTCTTTTTTTTTTTTTTTGGTTTTTCGAGACAGGGTTTCTCTGTGTAACAGCCCTGGCTGTCCTGGAACTCACTCTGTAGACCAGGCTGGCCTCGAACTCACAGAGATCCCCCTGGCTCTGCCTCCCGAGTGCTGGGATTAAAGGCGTGCACCACCAACGCCCGGCCGAGGCAATTTCTTAATTGTAATTGGAGGACCCAGTGCCTTGTGAGTTGTACCATTTTTAGGCAGGTGGGCCTGGGTTGTATAAGAAAGGTAGATGAGCCGGGCGGTGGTGGCGCACGCCTTTAATCCCAGCACTCGGGAGGCAGAGGCAGGTGGATCTCTGTGAGTTCCAGGACAGGCACCACCAAAACTACACAGAGAAACCCTGTCTTGAAAAACCAAAAAAAAAAAGGTAGATCAGCAGGCCAGAGGAAGCCAGGCCAGTAGTCAGCAGCATTCTTCCATGCTCTCTGCTTCAGTTCCAGCCCTGGCTGCCCTTGATGGTGGACTGTAATCTGTAAACCAAATAAATGCCTTCCTACTCAGAGTTGCTTTTGGACAGTGTTCTAACACAGCAATAGAAACCAAACTAAGACAACCTGTAGTCTACCAGCTTTAAGTTAAGCATTTCAGGTATAAAGGTAAGACACATTTATGTGTAACCTGCTTAGAGCTAGCCTGAGTTTGTTTGTTTGTTTGTTTTTAAGATTTATTTATCATGTATACAGTGAGTGTTCAGCCTGCAGGCCAGTAGAGGGCATCAGATCTCATTACAAATGGTGTGAGCCACCATGTGGTTGCTGGGAACTGAACTCAGGTCCTCTGGAAGAGCAGTCAGTGCTCTTAACCTCTGAGCCATCTCTCCAGCCCCTGGTTTTTTTTTTTGTTTGTTTGTTTGTTTTTTTGTATTTTGAGACTGTGTGTTTCTCTGTATAGTCCTGGCTGTCCTGGAACTCACTCTGTAGATCAGGCTGACCTCAAACTCAGAGATCCGCCTGCCTGTGCCTCCTGAGTGCTGAGATTAAAGGTGTGCACCACCACCACCACCACCACCACCACCACCACCACCACCACCACCGGCTTTAGCCTGGGTTTCTTATTCTAGAGAACTATTAACATTTAAAAATCTCTAGTTACTTTGGAAACTATGGTATTTGGCTTATAGGCAACATTCAGGTAATGTTTAAAGGATAAATAAATCAGTCAGTATGTGCTGTTTGGGTTTTTGTCAATTTACATAAACCTAGACATATCTGTGAAGAGGGAATCTCAAATGAGGAATTGCCTCCGTTAGCTAGCCTGTAGGCATGTCTGTGGCAGCGTTTTCTTGATTAGTGAGTTATGTGGAAGGGCCACTCACTGTGGGTGGTGTCCCTCCTAAATGGGGGTCTTGGGTTCTACAGGACACCAGGCTGGGCCAGTCATGGGGAGCAAGCCCGTGTAAGCAGCACTCCTTCTTTGGTCCTGGCTTTGGTTCCTGTCTCCAGTTTCTGCTGTGATCTCTTGCCCTGGCTTCCTGTGATGATGGACTGTAATGTGTAGGCCAGTTAACCCTTTCCTCCCCAAGTTGCTTCGGCCATGGTCTTTGTCACCGCAGTAGAAACTTAATTAGGACACACGGGCTCCCAAATGGAGACACGCTCCTGCCGAGCTGGGCCGGATCTCAGGCGCTCTTCTACAGTCCTCTGACGTGGTTGGGAGGAGCTCTGCACTGAAGCACTGGACACCTGCTGTGATCACCTAGTGGCCTTTGACCCGGAAAGACCAGACTCTCACCTACAACTTTCCTTCTTTGAAGGCTGTATTTCTCCTAAATTACTGTTCAGAAGAGAGCAGACCTTATGCATAGTGGTGGGAGTCAGTAAAGAATGTTAGATAGAACCATTCATAAAACCAAAGGAGACTTCATGACTAACGGATCTTTTCCTTTTTCTTTAAGACAGTCTCTTATGTATCCCTGGCTGTCTTGGAAGTCATGATGTAAACCAGGCTGGTGGATTCCCACAATGGGAATTACTTTCTTTTTACTGTTTTATGTTTGAGACTATTGATTATAGCCCTGGTTGTTCTGTGCTCCTCAGCTTCCTGGGTGCTGGGATTATAGATGTGTGCCACCACACTGACTCAGGAATAACCTGCATTCAAACCATAATACGTGATGTCTTTATGTTTCATTTTCAGGGCAAACTTGCTCCATTTTCCAAGTGTTCAAGAAGACGACAAAGAAAAACCGGATGGTACTCCAGAGCTCAGGCAGAGTGAGCAGCCTGTGAGGCCCACTGGGCCTGTCAAGGATGCCGCTGCTTCTGAGGACTCTGCTTCTTCTGTTTCCCAGCAGAAAGCCACACAGGGGTTGTTCAGCCCTCACGGAGAAGCGATGGAAACAGACCTGCTGGAAGGGCTGAGTGCTAACCAGGAAAAACCGTGTAAGGTCTTGATGGAAAGGCCCACCCAGAATAACATAGGAATCCAGACCGTGGACCATTCCCTGTGTGCCCCAGAAACTGTTTCAGCAGCAACCCAGACTGTGAAGAGTGTCTGTGAGCAGGGGACCAGTACAGTGGAGCAGAACTCTGGGAAACAAGATGCCACTGTGCAGACTGAGAGGGGAAGTGCTGAGAAACAGGCCAGTGCTCCCGTGGATGACACTGAGTCTCTCCACAGCCAGGTGGGCACAGTTGGGGCCTTCGGCGCCCAGCACAGACTCCTCATTCTCTGCGGGGCTCATTTAGTGTTTCCACTAGCAATCTTATGCGATTTTATGTTTGTTTGCGTGTGTGCACGTGGAGGTGCACGCGAACGTTCAAAGGCTGTGTGTGAAAATCAGGAGACAGCGTCAGGTGTTGGTCCTCAGGTGTCTTCCGTCTTTGTGTTTGAGATGGGGTCTCACACGTAGGCCAAGCTAGCTGACCTCTGAGTCGGAAGTGCTGTGTCTCTTCCCATCTCACTGGTGCTGGCAATTACAAATGTGTGCTGCTGTCCTCAGCTGTGGTTCTGGCGATCTGGGAATTACAGATGTGTGCTGCTGGCCTCAGCTTTGGTTCTGGTGATCTGGGAATTACAGATGTGTGCTGCTGGCCTCAGCTGTGGTTCTGGCGATCTGAACTCAAGTCTTTTTTTTTTTTTTTTTTTTTTTTTTGGTTTTTCGAGACAGGGTTTCTCTGTGTAGCTTTGCGCCTTTTCCTGGAACTCACTTGGTAACCCAGGCTGGCCTCGAACTCACAGAGATCCGCCTGCCTCTGCCTCCCGAGTGCTGGGATTAAAGGCATGTGCTGCCGCCGCCCGGCTGAACTCAAGTCTTAATGCTTGTGTGGCGGACACTTTACTAAGCTATCTCTCCAGCTCCAGTGACATTTCTTTTTATTTTTGTTGATTTTTTTTTTATATCTTGTTTGTTGTTTTTGAGGCAGGATCTGTCTCACTGTATAGCCTTGGCTATCCTAGAACACTGTAGACCAGGTTTGCCTTGAACTGAACAAGTTCCTCCAGTCTCTACCTCCCAATGCTGGAATTAAAGGTGTGTACTGCCATGCCCAGCTTATAATTTTTTTAAATTAAAAAGATTGACAGAGGAATTAAGTAGGGACAAGGCATGCTGTCTAGGATTGCTGCTGTTGAAGGAGTCACAGAATTGTAAAATTTTCCCAGAAGTCATCACGTTCTGTAAACAGGTGTACCCTGTATCTCATGATGATGGTGATAGGCAGTGAGTCATTAAGGACCAGGTTTAACTGCTCCGTGGAGATGCTTTGAGGGTTGAGGGAGAAATCACTTACTGCTGCATCTGGCATGTCTGAAGACATTGGTGGGTCCTGTTTCCTATTGATTTTCCTGTAAAGATTCATTAGTTTTACTTTGTGTATGTTTGTGTTGCTGTGTTGTATGCCATGTGAGTGCAGTTCCCATAAGGACCAGAAGGGGGTGTCAGATCCTCTGGAACAGGAGTTACAGACAGTTGTGAGCTGCTGTGTGGGTGCTGGGAGTCAAACCTAGGTTCTCTGTAAGAGAACTAATTAATAAGATATCTCTCCAGCACCAACCCCTCCCAATTTAAGATTTATTTTATTTTAAAATTTCTGTGTGTGTGTGTGTGTGTGTGTGTGTGTGTGAGAGAGAGAGAGAGAGAGAGAGAGAGAGAGAGAGAGAGAGAGAGAATGTGCACATTAGTGCAAGTGAGAGAGGAGTCCAGAAGAGGGTGTTGTATCCATGAGGACTAGACTTAGGCTATTTTTGAGTCCCCCAGTGTGGGTGTTGGGAACTGAACTCTGGTTCTCCACAAGAGTAGTTAAATGTGCTCTTAACCACTGAGCCATCTCTCTAGCTCCTACCTTTTGATTGTTATGGGTGTTATTTTAGCAACTACTTTTGATAGATACTACTACAGTGTCACACAGAATGAAAGAATGTGTTTTAAGAGGTAGATTCTCTTGATAAGAACGGTGTTAGGGCTGGAGAGATGGCTCAGTTAAGAGCCGCTTGTTGCTCATCCAGAGGACCCGAGTTCGGTTCTCAGCACTCATGCTGGCTGCTCACCACTGTAACTTCAGGTAGCCTCTGAGGGGCACCCTCACGCACATGGCGTATGCTCAACATAGACATATGCACATAAGTAAAATAAATCTTTTTTTAAAAGGTGCTAGGAAAATGCAGTTGGTGGATGGGTAAAGAGTCTTTTTGGTTTTTCGAGACAGGGTTTCTCTGTGTAGCTTTGTGCCTTTCCTGGAACTCGCTTTGAAGACCAGGCTGGCCTCGAACTCACAGAGATCCGCCTGCCTCTGCCTCCTGAGTGCTGGGTAAAGAGTCTTTTTTTTTTTTTTTTTTTTGGTTTTTCGAGACAGGGTTTCTCTGTGTAGCTTTGCGCCTTTCCTGGAACTCACTTGGTAGCCCAGGCTGGCCTCGAACTCACAGAGATCCACCTGCCTCTGCCTCCTGAGTGCTGGGATTAAAGGCGTGCGCCACCACCGCCCGGCTCTAAGAGTCTTAATTAGGGGAAAGTTTTGGAAAGTGGAGCGTGGAGAAGTTGGAACTGGTGTGGAGAACTTGGAACTGTGAATGACTGTTAAAGGTGAGATGGAGATTTTCTGAGTGTCAGAACTTTTTTTAAAAAAAAAATCTCTCTGAAGTAGTTAGGACTTGGGCCAGTGCCAGGAGAAAGCACAGGCTACCACTCTGATGCTCCCTAAATCTGTGTATGGGAACTGTATATGGAGCTAGGTTTTCTGGGACAGGAAAATGACTTTTTTCTCCACCCATTGTTAATGACATATTCTTCAAGTCATTCAACTTTAGAGACCTTTTTGAGGAGTTCGCATGGGTTATGTGCCCTCCTCCTGACTCTTGTTTGATTGTATTAGAACGGGTTAAGTCTGTCCCTCGCGGTGGTGATGTGTCTAGTGGGAACCCTTTAGATCCTAGCATGCAGGATGGAGCAGCTGGTGGGGACCAGTCAGACTGCAGTCTCCTCGAGGCTGTCATGGTTCTGGTGCATGTGTGCCCGACTGCTGACATGCAGCAGCTGTGCTCCAGCCTCATTAAATACACTTGCATATGGAGAAATAGTGCAAAGAATTGGTTTTATTTACAGCTCCATTTTAGCAGAAATTTTACTCCGTAGGTAAAGTTGGACTTATGATTATTCAGTTATATTACTGAAAACTTTAGGTAAACTACTACACATTACCAAGAAGAACAAAGAATTATCTTTATTGTGGTGGTAAATATAGTTTTGAAAGACTTGATATTGATGGTGAATGTACAATCGTCTTACCATGTGGAAAGTGAGGTGTGAGACAGTGCATTTCTAACTTAGCATTGCAGAGCCAGGGGCGGAGGGTGGAGGTGTCAGGAGAAAACAGACAGGAATGCTGGCAGGTTTCAGCTCCAGCAGGCCCTAGGTAGTAAACACAGGAGGCTCTGAGAAGTTAACGATTCGATGTAGTAACAAGCAGGGCTTTAAGATCTCCTGTGCTAACAGTCTATTTTATAAAAGTCATCCACATCCTACTAAAGCATGATTTTGGAGTTCATCTGGAAATAGAAATGATTAACTTGAGGGTTGGGGAGATAGCTCGATTGTTAAAGTGCTCACTGTTGAAATGTGAGGAGGGCTGGGGTTCCATCCCCCAGAACCCATGTAAAGAAGCCCGATGGAGCCGTGTGCACCCTGTGATCCTAGCACTGGGGAGGCAAAGACGAGATGATTCCTGGGGCTTGATGGGCAGTCTTCTAGTCGAGTTGGCAAATTCTGGGTTCAAGGGAGAGAGTAATTGTAGACACATTGACCTCATGGTTTCATGAACACCCATAGATACATGTGTGCGCACACACATACACAGACAGACATGTACACAACAGAAGAAATTATGATCATGAAACAACCTGATTCTCGTATGTTATCTGGTTGTTTGAATCACTGTGTCTAAGAATTCTTAGATTTATATTAATCTGTAATAATGCATTTGAATCTGTCATCCTGAATGAACTACGTCTGTTCTGATCTTTCCAGTAGGTATTTGTATAATATAATACATGGTACCCAGAAGCTGCTCACCAAATACTTGCTTAGTGTTTTTTGAAAAAGAAGCTTATTTTTCTTGAAATAATATTATGAACAGTTATTACAAAATACAAGGTTTTGTTCAAACTATTTTTATGGTAAACTACATATAAAGTTTCTTTTAAAAGCATTTTATTTATTTTTATGTGTCTGAATGTTTTGTCTGTGTATATGTAAGTATACAGAGTGGAGTACCTTCCTGGTGCCCATGGAGGCCAGAAGAGGTTGCTAGATCCCCTGGCACTGGGGTTATAGACAGTTGGAATCTGCTGTGTGGGTGCTGGGACTGGAACTCCAGGGCCCTCTGCAAGAGCACAAGGGTCTTAACCACTGAGCTACCTCTCCAGTTCTAGAGATCAAATCTTAATTTGCTATTCTGGATACTATTGTACCTTTCTTTTTCAACAGTGTTTCAGGTAGCCCAGGGGCTGGCCTCAAACTTGCTATGTAGTCGAGAATGGCCTTGAACTTCTGATCTCCTGCCTCCCATGTACACCACCATGCCCAGCTTTCTAATTTAACCCTTCAGTTAAAAATCTATTCATTGTGACTTAAATGGGATTCCTGTTGCTGTGACTAAACACCATGACCAAAAGCAACTTGGGGACAAAGGGTTTATTTGACCTACATACCTGAGTCATGGTCCATTTAGGGCAGCCAAGACAGGAGCTCAAACTGGGCAGGACCCTGGAGGCAGGACCCCATGCAGAGGCCATGGAGGAGTGTTGCTTACTGGCTTGCTCCTCATGGCTTGCTCAGCCTGCTTTCTTATAGAACTAGGACCAGCAGCCCAGGGATGGCACCACCCACAATGGGCTGGGCCCTCCCCCATCAATCACTAAGTAAGAAAATGCCCTACAGCCAGATCTAATTTATGGAGGCATTTCCTCCATTGAGGCTCCTTCCTGCCAGATGACTCTAGCTCGTATTAAACTGACATAACACTGAGCAGTACATTGGTGAGTAGGCAGAGGCAAGTGGATCTCTGATTTGAGGCCAGCCTGTCTACATAGGGAAACCCTGTGTCTAAACAAAGTAACAAAATCCCCAAATCTATTCTTGGAACAGATTAAGATTTTCCTATTTAAGGAAGAAGCAAAGTGCTAGAGAGGTCCACAGAAATCCACAAAGATACCTCCACAATAGACTACTGGCAGTGGGTGAGAGAAAGCCGAACTGACCTACTCTGGTGATAGGATGTCCAAACACCCTAATTGTCATGCTAGAAATCTCATCCAATGACTGAGGGAATCAGATGCAGAGATCCATGGCCAGGCCCCAGGTGGAGCTCCAGGAGTCCAATTGGCGAGAAAAAGGAGGGTTTATATGAGCGAGAATTGTTGAGACCAAGGTTGGAAAAAGCACAGGAACAAATAGCCAAACGAATGGAAACACATGAACTATGAACCAATAGCTGAGGAGCCCCCAACTGGATCAGGCCCTCTGGATAAGTGAGACAGTTGATTGGCTTGATCTGTTTGGGAGGCAACTAGGCAGTGGGACTGGGACCTGTCCTCAGTGCATGAACTGGCTGTTTGGAACCTGGGGCCTATGCAGGGACACTTTGCTCAGCCTGGGAGGAGGGGATTGGACCTGTCTGAACTGAATCTACCAGGTTGAACTCAATCCCCAGGGGAGTCTTTGCCCTGGAGGAGATGGGAATGGGGGATGGGCTGTGGGGAAGGGGGGGGCGTGGGAGGGGAGAGGACAAGGGAATCCATGGCTGATATGTAAAATTAAATTATAAAGTTAAATTTAAAAAAAAGATTTTCCTATTTA
This sequence comes from Peromyscus leucopus, assembly GCF_004664715.2. Lineage (NCBI taxonomy): Eukaryota > Metazoa > Chordata > Mammalia > Rodentia > Cricetidae > Peromyscus > Peromyscus leucopus. The sequence goes on along the minus strand of NC_051066.1, from coordinate 97,245,270 downwards.
ACCTCTGGAGAAAGCAATGCCTTTTTGTTGTTGTTGTTAATGAACTGGTTTTCACTGATTGGTTAATAGGTGTGGATTCGGGTCTTCTCTAAGGATCAAAGCACCTGCTTTTTAGGTGGCACAGTGTTATCATGAGAACTAGAAGGATTAGCTGGGTGTGGTGGTACACACTTATCAGAGGCTGAGGCAGGAGGATCACGAGTTGGAGAGAGCAGCTTGGAGTACATAGTGAGTTGAAGATCTGTCTGAGCTATACAAAGAAACAAACAAAAGAAAAAATTCGAATGATTACAATTTAAAACTAATGTGTTAGATACTATGATTGAGCGTCCTGATTACAGGTCAAGTCGGGCAGACAGACTTCTCCAGGCTCCTCAGTCTTACCTGTAAATAAGTGAACTATTTATCACGCCCGGCTCATGAGTCCTGAACAGTTCCTCTGACAGGTAACCGGGAGAGCTGTGGCTGCGTTCCGCTGTGGGTTCTGTTCTTATGTGATCTGTGCCTTTTGCTGTAGGGAGAGGAAGAATTTGAAATGCCCCAGCCTCCACACGGCCATGTCCTGCATCGTCACATGAGAACGATCCGTGAAGTCCGGACACTCGTTACCCGAGTCATCACAGACGTTTACTACGTGGACGGGACGGAAGTGGAAAGGAAAGTAACTGAGGTAACACCTGGGGCCACCCACTTCCTCCCCCTCTTCCTCCCTCCCTCCCCACTTCCCTTCCTTCCCCTCCTCTCCCTTCTCCCTCCCTCTTCCCTTCCTTCCCCTCTTCCCTTTCTCGACTCCCCCCACTAGGCACAGACATTGTTCTCCTTCAGTTCTTTCTTATCTTTATTTTTACTTTTGCTTTTGAGACAGTCTTTTCTACATAACCCTGGCTGTCCTGGAACTCATGTAGACCAGGCTGGCTTCAAGTGCTGGGATTAAAGGCGTGCGCCACCACCTCCTAAGACAGTTCCTGTCCGCCTGCCTGCCTCCCTTCTCCCTTTCTTCCTTCCTTTCTTGGTATTTTGAGACAGGGTTCCTCTGTATGTATATCCCAGGCTGGCTATCCTGGAACTCGCTCTGTAGCCCAGGCTGGCCTCGGACTCCAGAGGAGATCCGCCTGCCTCTGCCTAAGTGCTGGGATTAACGGCGGGTGCCACCTCCGCCCAGCTGGTTTGTTTCTTTAGAGAAGGTTTTGCTTGTGTAGCGCAAGCCTCTTAACTTCCTGTGTAGCAGGTCTTAAACTTCGTGTCTTTTGTCTCCATCTTAGTTTTTGTTAATGACAAACCCAGGGCCACGTATGTGTGAGGGGAGCACTCTATCAACTGTGCTGCACCCCAACATTTATTTAGTGTGTGTGTTTGTGTGCTAAGTACAGTGGCCCATGTGTGGAGGTCAGAGGACAGCTTTATCAGCTTTCTCCTTGCGTCCTGTGGTTATAGGTTATCAGACATGAGTCATCAGGCATCTGATGAGCCATCTTGCTATCTATCATTGCCCTCCCCCAATCATGGATCCTTAAAGGAGAAATCTTCCAGAAGGGAGAATTAAAAGCCTGCTATTTGCTTACCTTATAGTATTACGTAAATGTGTGTGGTGGTGGTTGCTTTGTGGAGACTGGACTCGTGAGAGGAGTCTTCCTTCTCTACACCATGTCAGTTAGCACGGTGCTCTGCAGACACTCTAGATGAGGAAGACAACGGTGTCATGTATGCCCATTCCCTATGTAGTGCCTGTCGAGGATACTGTCTTAGTCCTGGATCCTTTCCCTACCAGGCCTGGAGTTCAGTCTCAGTAGCAGCCACACAACTGAACTCTAGCACCCGAGTGTGCATATAAGGTGAAGCCAGTTTGCATTCTTGTGGTTTGTACTTATGAAATTCTTTGTTACTATTACATTTTTTGAGGCAGGGTCTCATTATGTGTAGACTTGGCTGTCTTAGAACTTGGCATGTAGATCAGGATGGCCTTGAACTCAGAGATCCACTTGCCTCTGCTTCCCAGTGCTGGGATCAAAGGTGTGCACCACCACATTCGGCATGTGTGCCCCCTCTACCCATGCTGGGAGGAGCTCAGAACTGTGAAGGGACTAGTATCAGCTCAGGACCCCCAAGACCAAGTTCTCAGCAGAAAGATTTATTTGCTCCAGAGGGATGAAGGACAGGGAATAAGAGACAAAGACAGGAGGTAGAGGACAAAGAGAAAGGGGAAGGGGGCAAGGGAGGGGGAAGAAGAATTTGTCCTGGAGGACAACGGACTGCCTCTGGATAGAGGAGAAAGACATAGCGCATAGGCAAATGGTGGTTTATAAAGGGAAAAGGAGAAACCCTGTCTTAGAAGGAGGTGTTTAATTTTGATTGGGCATGTTAATTAGGGCAGCCAAAGGAGGCTTTTGATTGCTGGACTTCAATACTTTGATAACTGGAGCTGGTAGTCAGTCTCAGGAGAAAAAAGTGGCCAAAAAGTGGCTAGCTTTAGGAATGTAATCTGTTTTCAGCAAGGCAGAGGGAATTGGGGGGGGGGGGGTGGGCAAGGCCTGCCAGAGCCATGTTTGCCATGCTTGGGCTGGCTGGAGTCCCTTCCGTTTGTAACCTCAGGGCTTTACCACTGAGCTACATCCTCAACTCCAATAATGTTTTTCGTTTTCATTTTTCCAAACACCAATACCAGTTTTGCAAAGAATTTTCTGTTTTCTTGGTCACTGTTTTTTTGGTTTTTCAAGACAGGGTTTCTCTATGTAGCCCTGGATGTCCTGGAACTCACTTTGTAGGCCAGGTTAGCCTTGAACTCACAGAGATCCGCCTGCTTCTGCCTTCCAAGTGCTGGGATTAAAGGCACCACCTCTAATCCCAGCACCACTGCCTGGCTCCTCGGTCACTTATTAAGGGCATTATAAAGTAGTGTTGATGATGTCTCTAGAATGACTTCTGACCACTCCTTTTCACCATCCTCCTCAGCTCTCTCTGACAGGGAAATGGCTTCCGTCTTCTAGGTTAAACTCCTTGCTAGCATTCAAAACTTGTGTGCTTGCTCAATAAAAAGACAACTTCCCTTCATACACCATATAAAGGTCTCTCTCCTAATTTTTTGCTACATGTAACACGTTAAATGTTAGGTTCACTAGCTTTGGACAAGCTTTTTTTAATTAATTAATTAACTTACTTATTTACTTGCTTACTTACTTAATTTTGAGACAGGATCTCACTGTGTATCTCTGTCTGGCCCGAAATTTGATACATAGACCAGCTGGTCTCAAACTCAGAGTCCACCTGCCTCTGCTTCCAAGTACTAGGATTAAAGGTGTATGCCATCATACCTGTCTATGCTTTGAAAATTTTTATGTAACCATGGCCCAAAATAGAATATTTCCACTGCTTCAGAAAGTTCCCTCCTGATTCCCACCTGGCTGAGGTGAAGTGTCCTGCGGTCTCTAGGATTTCCCACTTAGCTTTCTGTTAGGACGGTTTCTTCTAGCTTTCCTGTCTGTTTCTTCCCTGCAGGAGACGGAGGAACCAATCGTAGAGTGTCAGGAATGTGAAACAGAGGTTTCTCCTTCCCAGACTGGAGGCTCCTCTGGAGACCTGGGGGACATCAGCTCCTTCTCCTCCAAAGCATCCAGCTCACACCACACATCAAGTGGGACAAGTCTCTCAGCCATGCACAGCAGTGGCAGCTCAGGGCGAGGAGCCGGGCCACTCAAAGGGAAAACCAGCGGAACAGAAGCTGCAGATTTTGCCTTACCCAGTTCCCGAGGAGGGCCAGGAAAACTGAGGTGCATACATGGTCTCCAGAGAGACCCTGCAGGGGCAGGGTTACTAACATTTTAATATCACAGGAGAAGAAGTAATGGGGAATGGCCCACCTCAAGCCAGGATAAATCCTCTTCCTCCCTGTTTGGGGCTTCTAGGGGAGGAACCTGGTGGGCAAAGAAGCCCCGTAGGGGACGCTGGGAATGCTGGATACATGTTCCTGCTGTTCCTATATTCTGCAGTGTATCCATATTTTAGTTGGGCATTTGGGGGTTTGGAAGGGGCCCCAGGATGCTGTTATCTCCTTGGCTTTGGGTCTGCTCTCTGGGTATCCAGAGCGTGAAGTAGAGAAGGCAGGGCAGATGGGCGTGGCATCTTGAATAGCAGCGAGCAGGAAGCTATGGAGTCAGGAGGGAGTAGACTTGGATGCAGGAAGAGGCCCCTTTGTCCCATTTCCCCTTGCTCCCTGGCTGAGATTTGTTGACCGGTGCTGATGGGTGTGAGCCAGCTCCCTTTTGCCCTGGAGGAGTAGCACACGTTGCCTGGCATCTAGTTGGCAGGTCCTGTGGGGTGTTAAAGGATGCATTCACTAGCAGCTGCTGTCAAACTAACCTGTGTTCATTCTCTAGTCCTAGAAAAGGGATCAGTCAGACAGGGGCACCAGTGTGTGAGGAAGATGGTGATGCAGGCCTTGGCATCAGACAGGGAGGGAAGGCTCCAGTCACGCCTCGTGGGCGTGGTCGAAGGGGCCGCCCACCTTCTCGGACCACTGGAACCAGGTACCTGGGTAGTGTTGAAAATAAGGGGGAGTAGAGAGAAGAGGAGACTAGAGAGTACGTGGGGTACCAGAGGGAGAAGAAGGGCCCAAACTGACTGAGTGAGGTCACTGTGATTGGGCTCATGTCTGTGATGGGATGAATAAAGAATGGGTTAAGAGACCTATAGGTAAGAGTGGGTTTGGTAGATAGGTCCTTTCTTACCTCACTTCCTTCTCTTATCTGTCTGTAGAGAAGCAGTTGTGTCTGGTCCGTTGGGCATAGAAGACATTTCACCTAGTATGTCACCAGATGACAAGTCCTTCACTCGAATTGTGCCCCGTGTGCCAGACTCTACCAAACGAATGGATGCTGGTTCTAATGCTTTGCGGCGGAGTGATTCTCCAGAGATTCCTTTTCAGGCTGCTACTGGTTCTTCTGATGGCTTGGATGCCTCATCTCCAGGAAACAGCTTTGTGGGGCTCCGTGTTGTGGCCAAGTGGTCATCCAATGGCTACTTTTACTCTGGGAAAATCACACGAGATGTTGGAGCTGGGAAGTATAAGCTGCTCTTTGATGATGGGTATGAATGTGATGTGTTGGGCAAAGACATTCTCCTGTGTGACCCCATACCCTTGGACACTGAAGTGACAGCCCTCTCAGAAGATGAATATTTCAGTGCAGGTAATCAAACAGGCAGAGTCCCTGCCGATGTACTGTGCCCATCGGTCCATCCTGTCCGCACTTACCAAGACACTGCTCCCCAGCTTTACTGTTTTTCTGGATCTCTCCAGTCTGAGATTCCACTCCTATTACATTGGTTATCTTTGCCATTGACTTCTTTGTTTGTAGCTTGGTTTTCAGTAAACCTATTTTTGAATAATTATAGAATTAAAAGAAAAATTTGCCAAGTACAGAGTGGTGTTAGGATGGAGGATTCCTGTGTCCTCCTCACCCAGTGTTCCCTATCTGTAATATTCAAAATTAGTCTGATATATTTGTCAGAAACGAGAAGCCAGTCTTGATTCCTTACCGTTAACTCCAAACTTTCTTTGGATTTTGCCATCTTTTCTATAATGTCCTTTTTCTGTTTCAGGATCCAGTCGAGGATACCACATTACATTTAGTCATCATGTTTCATTTGGTCTCCTCTGGTTTGTGGCATTTCTGTCTTTTGTTTTTCCATGACCTTGACAGTTTTGAGAATAATAGATATTTTATAGAATGTCTCTCACATCAGGTCTGATGTTTTCTTATTAGACTAGAGTTATGGTTTTGTTTTTACTTCCCTGTAAAGAATGTCATAGAGGTGAAATGCCCTTCCTATCATCTTTGGGGCTGAGGGAGGTATGTGACATCACATTACGTCGCTGGTGATGTGAATCCTTGTCACTAGATAAGGTGGTGTTTCCCAGGTCTCTCCACTTCAACATTAGTGTTTCCCCCTCTCTGAATTCTGTCTTCTTTCACTTCCGACTTTTAGACTCACTGCCTGTATTGACACGGAGATCGTTTGACAGGAAGAATTGTTAGCTCAGCACGCTGCATGTCTGTTACTGACTGGGTTGAAGGATGATGCCCTTTTTTGTTTTTCAAGATGCTCTGTGTCACTGCCTTTCTTTTTGAAGTCGCCAGTGTTGGTAATGGTGAGGGAGTTTTACTCGACTATTTCATACACTAACTCTGAGAATATAGTCCCTTCTTAGCTAATTGTAAGGATATCTATTGTGTTAACTTATTAGAAACATCCTTTCTGAATATTGTGTTGAACATGAGTTGGGATAGAATGAAAAACCATGCTTTTCTGTTGGGATCTTCTAGGCTGTCTTGTTCAGGGATTCTCCAAGTGCTGTTTGCCCCTTGTTTCGGTGTTTGTGGAGCCACTTTCCCAGAACACCAGATGACACCATCGACCGTGTGGCACAGTTAGTACATGGACTGGTAGCTCATGGTTTGTATGTATGATTGCATCTGGTTTTCTTGGAGCATAAAGCCAGCTTAGAGGTTCACATCTGGCCCTTTCAAGGTAGTTGATACCAGGAGTCAGTGTAGATTCAAGGATAGGGACGCAGCAGTCTGCTTGCTGAGGCTGTCTACAGAGTCACACCACACTGCTTCCAGTTGTAGTAGCTCTTCTTAGTGCTGAGTCTTTTGGGCTTTTGGCTTTTGTCAGTCTGAGATGGGCTATCTGATTTAGTTTGGTGAGAGATAGATTTAACTTAGGAGATGAGTAAAGGAAGTGATTCTGTGGCACAGTAGAACTAGAACCTGCTTCCTCCTCCTGTTTTTCCTTGTTAGGAAGCTAGGTTCCTTAGCCCTTTAAGACAAGCTAATGGAGAATGAAGTGCACCTTTCTATTCACAGGAATGAAAAGTGTCAGTAGTGATGCGCCATTTTTATGTGGTGTGTGAGATATATGTTGTTTATTGGTTGATAGGGAGGAAGGAGTGGTTGTTGTGGTTGTTGTTTTCCATAGGATTGGAAATAGATCTTTCCTAATCGTCACCTAACAGAACTAGGCCTAAGCGCACGCAGGTCAGTTGAGTTCTAACTTGTTTCCTTGTGTGTCCCATACCGAGCTCCTACCTAAAGACCTTCCACAGTTGTGCATCGGCGCAGGAGCAGGGAGGACAGACAGAAGGAGCAGGGTTTCTTTTCTCCTTTCTTTACTCTCTCCATCCTGGCTGTTGCACAATAGACAATCATGTACAAATGTTCTCTCAGAACGGTCATTTTCACCCTGTAATTTATTTAGGATTACAGCTCATTCTTCAAAGAAACCACAATGGGAAGACTTGGGAAGTTGCTCCAAGATTGTTAAGAAACCATACCATTCACTTCAGGGGTTCCATTTGAGCTACTAACAATCCCTAAGTCCAGCATTCTCTCCAGAAACCTTGTCTGATCTCAGTGTAGTAGCTACATATGTCCCAGGTGTTGTAAACCATTTGGAATGGACAGCTAGGACTCCGAAAAGGCCTGGTTCAGTCCACTGTTATTGCTGTGTACGCTCTCTGCCTCGGGCCTGCTTTTGTAGAACCCTCTTGAGAGGGTGCTAAGCAGCCTGCAACTATGGTATCTCTTATGATGTCATCCCCAGGAGTGGTGAAAGGACACAGGAAGGAGTCTGGGGAGCTGTACTACAGCATTGAAAAAGAAGGCCAGAGGAAGTGGTACAAGCGAATGGCAGTCATCTTATCCTTGGAGCAAGGAAACAGACTAAGAGAGCAATATGGGCTTGGCCCATATGAAGCTGTCACACCCCTCACAAAGGCAGCAGATATCAGCTTAGGTAAGTCCTTCCTGGACAGCTGCCTGTGGGCCCGTACTTTGCTTAGAAAAGGGAGGCTAGTTTCTAGAGCAGTAAGGAAATGGTTGCCTGACTTGTCTTGTGGTTTATTGGATGATGATGGTTGTCATTTTTAGAACTACTGCTATATGCGTTTCCTTACAAGTACCAGATGAGAAGTCTCCGGGGTTTTTCTGGCCTTCCTAGTTCTACAGGGGAGCAAGCCTACCTCACTCATGGCAGTGACGGGAACATAAAATATATGGCTTTAAAAAGAGGCTTCCTGATTGTGGGAGGTGGCAAAAAGCACAGTGCTCTGTCAGAATTGGGTCGAGACCATGGGCTCTTACCAACCTTTGGCTTATTGTCAGATAATCTGGTGGAAGGAAAGCGGAAGCGGCGCAGTAACATCAGCTCCCCAGCCACCCCCACTGCCTCCAGCAGCAGCAGCACAACACCCACCCGGAAAACCACGGAGAGTCCCCGTGCTTCCACGGGAGTTCCATCAGGCAAAAGGAAACTCATCACTTCTGAAGAGGAACGGTCCCCTGCTAAGCGAGGCCGCAAGTCTGCCACCGTGAAGCCTGGTAAGATGGGATTCCTGTACATGGATGTTCTTTCTGTGGTGGTCAGACTGGCATCCACAAGCCTACAGGTGATTCTGGTAGAAGCTAGGTCCTGTCCTCTGTTCAGAGCCCAGCAGTTTAGACAGGAGGCCAAGTATGGCAGTTTAAGCAGACTCAAAATGGGTGAAATTCCTCTTGTCCCTAGATCTTGTCCTCTGCCTGTGCCATCTGCATCTTGGGACTGTTTCCACTCTCTTGTGCCCAGGCTTTCTCAATTACCTATTGAAAGGTGGTGCTGCAGCCTGAATCTCCACTCTCCCCTGCCCACCCCCTTCAGTCACCCCTATTCAGTGTGAAGAAAATTCAGCCAATTGTTTATCGTCTGCTGTGACCTAGACCTGGCTATGGTGGCCTCTGTAGATAGAGGTAAAGTCCTGTCACTGTTGGGTAGGGCTCTCTTAGGCTAGCACATTGATGGCATTCCATGTTCCCTTGCCCTGGCACCATGAGCTGTGTTATCTGCTTACCTACCCAATACCACTGCTCTGTACTTCAGGGTATTTAAAACCAGTAACACCTAACCTTTATTAAATATTTACTGGGTGAGGCATGGGGCCCAAGTGTTTTATTCATATTCCCTCATATATAATCCCTTAAAGTATATGTGCTAGAATTAATTTTCCATATTTTTGAGGAATCTAAGAAAAGTTAGGTAATTTTTTCAATGTGACAGAAAAAGCCAGGTCTCAGACTTGGGCAGGCTTGACCCCGAGTCCAGTGTCGTCATACACATAGCACCCCTGCCTCTGAGACTGTTCTTGATGTTGGTTTTATTTCAGGGAGGCATGCATGACCTGCTGTCATCTTAGCCTCCTAATGAACCCGATTCGGCTTCTTCAGTAGGTATCCATTTCCTTCTGGAGGACTTACTGGGGCACGTCTTAGCATGGGTGTTCTGGACCGGTGGCGCACTTCCCTTCCCAGGTGTTGGGGAAGGGTATTTTGCTGTGGACTCACCTCCATGTAAAGACACGTTGTCACTCAGTACTCACGGCACTGTTCAGGTGACAGTTGAAGATACAGTGGGACAGTTCTTGACAGCAATGAAAAGTTTTGTTTGGTTCTGTTTGTCCTTTAAAGGTTACTTCAAATGTCACCTAATCTGGGGAAGTCCAGAGACTGGGCGGTGAAGTGGGGTGAAGACTTCTTCTGCATTACTGTACTTTGCTGTTCTGGAACCACCTCTGACTTCAGGTGGCCTTAGAAGTATTTGATGTTACAGAAATAGTACCAGTTGATTTCCATATGTGAAAACAGCAGACTGCCCACTGAAATGGTCATGTTAGATGTAAATGTCAGTGTGTCTTCATTGTAAATTTGCTCCTAGGTTGTAGGCCATTTAGAATGACTGGCTGTATTAATGGTCTTTGGGTCATAACTTAGAGAAGCTCATCAGGACATGGCCTATCAAGTCATCCTTGGTGCCGGGCCTTTGTCCAGGCAGTGGTCTGTGTGTATCATTTTAGTAACTGCTTTATCCTTCCTAGGTACGGTGGGGGCAGGAGAATTTGTCAGTCCCTGTGAGAGTGCAGACAATACAGGTGAACCTTCTGTCCTGGAAGAGCCAAGAGGGCCTTTGCCCCTCAACAAGACCTTGTTTCTGGGCTATGCCTTTCTCCTCACCATGGCCACCACCAGTGACAAGCTGGCCAGCCGCTCTAAACTGCTAGATGGGCCTACAGGGAGCAGTGAAGAGGAGGAGGGTAAGTTCCCAGGGGCTTTGATCCACGCACTGTCTTTCTAGTTCCCTTGTGAGGAAGGCAGTGTTTTTTTGTTAAGGCAGGGCAGTGGTTAACCATGATTCTGGTCCAGTAAGTAAAATTAACTTGTATCCTACTTCTGGTCTGTAGATTTTCACAAAATTCTCAGTGAGTGGTTCTCAAGATAGTCTTAGTAAGCAGCTGGAGATAGATTTTGTTAACTTACGTACTACATAGATACAACTACACACGTACATATCTATATAGAGTTATACATGGGTGTGTATGTATGTGTGCATGTATGGAAATCACTGGATAACTCGGAGGAGTCAGTTCTCTTTCCTCCTACCTTAAGGGGTCCCAGGGGATCAAAATCAAGTCTCCAGGTTTGGTGGTGCCTTTGCTTGCTGGCCTAGGAGAGTTTCATTCTTCACACATAAAATGAATGATAAAAACCTATCAAGGTTAAATTGCCTTTTTTTTTTCAACAGTAACGGCAGACTTGGGATCAGAACACAGTGCTGGCTGTACATTCCTACAACTGTACAGACCACCCAGGTTCTGATGCTTTGCCACTTTTCCCAGTCATGCTCTATCATCTACCTAAGAAAACTCGCATAGAGGATGAGTTTTATTTTGAGTAGAAGAAAGGGATGGTGGTGTCCCCAGTTCTCTAGGCTCTTCCAATTCTTGGACCTCCCATTAACCTTAAATAAGTTCCTATGCCACATTTTTGTGGCATCTATGACTCTGTGTCAGGTGGGGTAAAATGTATTTCAGAGGTCTGACAAATTTGTGGTATAGAAGACAATGTGTAGATCAAATGAGTGAGTGACAGTAGTCTCCAGATGGCTGTTCAAGCTAAGGACTAGATGGAATGTTGTTTTCTAAGTTAAGAGTCTTGCAAGAAGGAATCAAAATGAGGGAATATGATTGTGATAAAAAGCTGAAGATGTGTGATAACTCTAGTTAGTCCTAACTACTCGCCGGCTACAGCCGCGGGAACATATGTACAGGACATGGGAAGAGCGATCAGGGAGCTGCTACATTTAAGACTGAAATGGTCTGGAAGCTTCATACGAAGACTCCGAGTAGAGATGCTCTGGTGATGGGCAGCTGTGCTCTGAGATGTGGTCCATGTTAAACAGCATTCAGATAGGTACCGTGGAGGAAAAGTATGCAAGCAGCGACCGTGTCCCTCGAGGACACCCTGCAGCTGTCTGCCATCGTGTTCACGACGGTTCGCAGCCTTCTTTGTGCTTCCCAGTGGCGCTCTCACAACCTAGCCCTCAAGACCAGACTGCACAAGGCAGTTCCAGATAGCTCAGAAAGCTGACTGTGAATAACGGGAGATGTAGGCTGTTCGGGTCCTCAAATAAATTCATAAATCTGTGTGCCTGTCTACGCCTAACAGATAGCTGCAGAAGAGAAAAGGAAGCAGAAGAGAAAAGGAAGCAGTTACAAACAGGCATTAAAGTAGCACTTAGGAAACCATTATTCAAATTATATTATTATTAAAGATAATAATCTTGGTTATTCCTTTTATATATATTTCTACAGAGTTTCTAGAAATTCCTCCTTTCAACAAGCAGTATACAGAATGCCAGCTTCGAGCAGGAGCTGGATATATCCTTGAAGACTTCAATGAGGCCCAGGTGAGGAATTTCTTTTATGGCTACCCACTTTGTGTATTGAGAAAAGACCCAAGAGGGGTTTGGGAGGTGGGCTGAATCCCAGGGTACTGTGCCACCTCAGCGCATCGTTTTTGTCGTCCACAAGAAAGAGAAACTAGAACCTGGGGTTAGACGGTGTGGCTCTTTGAGAGAGCAACAGATTGAACTTTTATTTAATAGAAAGCCTATTGGTGTGGCCGATTCCCTAGCCTGGAAGGTTGGGTACCTGGTGTGGTTGACCCTTAAGATTTAGGCCTTCCAAAAGCTGTAGGTGAGATAGGGAAAATGTCTCAAAGCATTTTGGGCTTCTCAGTGAGCAATACAGCCTTAGGTACAAAACCAGATTAGAAGGTATTTTTGGAACAAATTGGAAGTCTTCACACCTGCTCGCGAGGACTCAGCAGGTGCAGCTAATCAGGAAAGGGTTCCCTAGACACCACCAGGCCTATCAGCTGGTCTCTCTTCCTTCCAGTGTAACACCGCCTACCAGTGTCTCCTAATTGCGGATCAGCACTGTCGAACCCGGAAGTACTTCCTGTGCCTTGCCAGTGGAATTCCTTGTGTGTCACACGTTTGGGTCCATGACAGTTGCCATGCCAACCAGCTTCAAAACTACCGTAATTACCTGCTGCCTGCTGGGTACAGCCTTGAGGAGCAAAGAATTCTGGATTGGTGAGTGTTGGGGATCCCATCTAGAGCTGAGAAGATAGGAAGCCTGGCTTTTGGGAGGAAAGTCTAGTTGGGAAGACAAAGTTTCACTAGAAACTGGAATGTCTGTAGACTAAGAATTTGAAACGATTTCCATAGTCAAGTACTTTTTCGCTAAAGCTTTGTTCTACATTGGTTGGGAACCTTCTGAAGATGTGGGAAGATTAGAGTCAGTATCCCCTATTAGGGGACGCACTGAAATGAGGATTAAGTTTCAATCATTAAACTTACTAAGAGGGGAAGGGACTCGGGAGCATAACTTGATTGGTTTATTGGCAGTCTGGGATCCCAGAGTGCATACCCCATCAGAAGAGAGACGGGGCTTGTTCCCATACATGGCCTAGTTAGGAAAGCATTCAGATGTATAGGAGTTCCTCTGCAGATGAGCTAATTGTTAGATATGACAGGTCACACTAATTCTTTCCAGTTCCCAAACACTGTGTCTCCAACTCCTCCATAGGCAACCCCGTGAAAACCCTTTCCAGAATCTGAAGGTCCTCCTGGTGTCAGATCAACAGCAGAACTTCCTGGAGCTCTGGTCAGAGATCCTCATGACTGGAGGGGCAGCCTCCGTGAAGCAGCACCATTCAAGTGCCCATAACAAAGGTACTGGAGAGTGTGTGTTCACTGTCATCCAGGGGGGTCCTTAGACTCCGAGCCGTTAGCCTGTGTGTTCAAACTCAGGCCTTATTTTTAAGAGGTGTCCCACCTTCAGAAAAGATGGGTTGCTATAATGGAAGGGCAAAGCTGTCCCTGCTTCTGTGGTCTCCAGTGGCATTTCCATTCAGTAGTTCTTGACAACTTTTCCTTTGGGTTGTGAACATGCAGTATCTGTAAGAGGGCTTTGACAGAGGGCTTTGGTCGGCAGAGCAGGGGTACGGGCAGAAGGCACAGCTGTTTTTAAGAGCTAAACTGAGTTCTCTCCCGCTCACTCCCCTACTTCTTGCAGACATTGCTTTGGGGGTATTTGATGTGGTGGTGACAGACCCCTCGTGCCCAGCCTCGGTGCTCAAGTGTGCTGAAGCCTTGCAGCTGCCTGTGGTGTCACAAGAGTGGGTGATCCAGTGCCTCATTGTTGGGGAGAGAATTGGATTCAAACAGCATCCAAAATACAAACATGATTATGTTTCTCACTAAAGATACTTGGTCTTACTGGTTTCATCCCTGCTATTGTGGAGATTGTGTTTTGATCAGGTTTTAAGTGTGTCTTGTGTGTAATTGTGTTCTTTGCATGGATCTTGTACATAGTTTTATTTGCTGGACTTTTATGATAAAATAAATGTTGACTCTTTGGTTGTAGTAACTGAGATTTCTTCATCTGTTTCTTTGAGCTTAAGCTCAGAACGTGGTAACAGGATCTGCTCGGAAGCTTTCCAGCTGGCTTGTCACTTTAGCAGTACAGCAAACAAAGGAGGATAAAAATGTAGCAATGACATTTATTCTGTGGCACCACTGTCAATGTCAAAAGGTTATCCCAGGCTGTCATTATGCTTCTAAAAACTCAACGTACAGTGCGTGAGGGCCTAGATAAACAGCAGTGCCAAAGCTGAACGGGAGTGGGGACAGCTCTGGGTGTCAAGACCATCAAGACCTGAGCTTAGCAACAGCTGATTTGTGGTACTCAGAGCTGAATGGGAAAATGACCAATTGGTGTATGAATGGATAGTGACTGACCATAAACTTGATAGGACAATTTTCTGTAAAATGTTAGTGTTAACTGTCACAACTGCTGGAAGCTATTCCTTCCTCAAATTCAACATCTTCCCCGGCTTCTCATTCTCTCAATAAAGGCTACCAGTCTTTATCTTTTCTATAAAGAGCCAAACAGTAAATACTTTAGGCTTTGTGGCCATTTAGTCTGTCACAATTTCTTGTCTTTTGCCGTCCATGAGATGAAAGCAATCCTAGACATTAGGTAAATGAGTATGTGTGGCTGTTTGAACAATACTTTATTTATAAAAACAAGCAGTAGGCCAATATCCGCCACGCTTTGCTCCTAGAGGTAACAATGGAAGGGATCCTCTGTAGCTGACAAGTACAGGCTTTCAAGATGAAGAGAACATTCAGTGACTACAAACTGCGGCCTGAACACGGCCTTCTTGTCCAGCGTGGAGGGAAGGTGTGTTAATGGAGCATTTCCTTTGTTTACACTGCTGTGAGCATTAGTGACTGCACTCTCAGCAGAACCTTAACTCGTGGTCTGTCTAAGGTGGGAAAACTAAGTTTGCGGTTTTCAGGATCTAAAATCTGAACACTCTGACCTCTCTCCTCTTCAGCTAGAACTGCCCCTGTCAGGCTGAAAGAATTAGACTACTGGCTGAACTCTTGAGACCAGGCTGAGGATCCTTAAAGGAAGGAGGCTCTCAAATCTTCAATTTCTGAAGAATAAAGATAATCTGTGTAGTTATAAATTACGTGGTACAGAGAAGGGAAAACCCACAGCCTGTCTTACGTCTTTTTTTAAAAATTGGCTTTTTGAGACAGGGTTTCTGTGTAGCCTTGGCTGTCCTGGAACTCACTCTGTAGACTAAGCTGGGTACAAACTCACAGAGATCTGCCTGCCTTTGCCTTCAGTGCTGAGATTAAAGGTGTGCACCACCATTTTTGCCTTCAGTGCTGAGATTAAAGGTGTGCACCACCACCGAATGGCTCTTAAGTCTTTTCTAATTTGGTGGTAACATCTAGATGTTGACCTGTTCAAAAGCATGAATCCTTTGTTACATATGAACCAAACCTAAACATTTTATTGATACCAGTTGTTTTCTGTGGTATCTTCCACAGAGTCCATAGGGACATAGTAAATGCTCAATACACCACTGTTGCACAAATGAACCCACCCAACAGATGTCTTAGTGTAAAGGAGCAAAGTCTTTGAGTGGAGAGCGGGGAGAGAGAGAGAGAGCTGGCCCCAGCCAGTTTCCCTCCAGGAATGGTAGGAAGGATTTATACCTCTGGACTGCAGGCATTTGACGGATGACTGGGGAGGTTTGCTACAGACACCAGAACGTGGTAGGACTGTGACTTCATTTTATGAACCAGTTTTCACATCCCAAAACTATAAAGAGGAAGACAAAGTTTCATTAAATGTCATGCTTTCCCAAAAAGCTTAGCCATCTGAGATACAGCTGATATTACCTTGATACTCAAAGATGTTTGGCTTCTGCTAAAACTAGTTAGAAAGTAACATGTGTGTGGACATCTTAGGAAGAAGAGCAATGAAATGCTTTTCCAGTTGGTAATGACACAGACCTCTGAGAAGCCAGCTACCACTGGATCTCATTATTAGATGTAAAGAAGTTTAGAAGAGGCAATGCCCACTTTCATTGAGAACCAGCAGGGGCCAGTAAAGCATGGCACATATATGCACTGCTGGACATGTCAGAGCAGGCTCTGCAAGCCACACTGCCCCCTAGAACACAAGGTACAGAACCCTGCACAGAATTCGCCCTCAGCTGTTAGTACTTTATCATGCTGATGATTTTTCCAGAACATAGTCTCCAGTAAAATTAGGAAACATGATTACACCCTCCCTCCTTCCCATAACTCTGAGCCTTTCTTATAAAATGAGGACATTTGTAGATGATGGCTAAAGTTCCATTTTGGACTTCTACAATTCATTAGCCCCCTCCCCCAAATCTAACGAGTTCCCCAAGGATTATTCCTACCTGCCCAGAGTTCCACCAGCCTGGGTATAATACTTGTTATAATCTAGCCGGAGCAGTAATTGAGCCAAATCTGAGTTGATCTGGTGATTCCGAACGCTGGAAAGAATCTTGAACAGGAGTGAAGACTGACGACTAAAGCCCTGTGGAGAGACCCGAGCCGTCACTGACATGCAGAGTGCTAGGTGCCAGCATTGAGGTCTTTGGAAAGACCTTGCTTAAATTTCTGCAGGACCACAGTCCCATTTGTATCCACTCCTAAAATGACTTTGACTTCTTAGTACCATGTCCGTGAAATGCATGACTCCATGAAAGTACTTTCTCATTTGGAGGAATGTACCAGCTCATTTCAGATTAATATACTCTATCACGTACTGGGACTGCAGTGAGCTTGCTTTGTTACAAGGAGATAAATATAGTCTCAGATTATAATTACAAGTGAGATGAGAGGCTTCTTCAGGGAAGGAAGTGGGATGTGAGAAAATGAGCACAAGGCCAATGCATACTTGGTGGGCTGAAGAAACTATTCAGGGCTGAACTATTTCTGAACACTGTGAGGCAGCACATGAATCATCTTCAGAATCCACTGCTACCAACACTTTTGTCTTTTCATCTTGTCATTTGTCTGTTCTGGGGTACACTTGACTGACTCAGAGCAAAGGCTGTTTGCTCTATGGGGTGGAGCTGGGAGTATGTATTTCCTCCAGTGACCAGGCAGACTCACCTTCACGAGAATGCTCAGCTGGGCAGCTCCCCGCTCATCCAGTGGACCCAGGTTCTGACTGACCAGTGAACAAAAACTGTGACAGAGATCTAGGATTTCATTCAGGCAGTGAAACACCTACCCAAAAATATAGTTGACGTTAGGAAATGAAGGAAGAAACTTGAAAACTCACGGTTTGGGAAAATAGTCTAACAGCTGACCTCCCCTGTCTGGACTCCACACAGACATCACCCACCACCTTCAATGTTGTCTGGCCCTCCCAAGCAACATGCAGAATAAACATCCCTTCCCGGGACAGCCATATTCTCTGTCCCCCTGCCAAAGCCTCCACTCGAGTTCCATTAGCTCATCCTCCTTTATTAGACCCACTGAGTATGCTCTCGCCTCTGAGCTATGAGCACTGTTCCCTAGGATTTCTCTTCTCCTTAGTACCAGTCCAAGCCCCATTCTGTGACCTGTTCCTCCCCCACTGCAGCCTTTAGTGAACTCCGCCTTTCTCTGCTGTTGTATCTGTGTTGTTTACTGGCCACTGTCCAGGCCACCCGTGCTGTTGCTGACTTTTGTATGTACCTCTTGTTTTTCCAACTAGATTGTGAGCTCCTTAAGGGCAGAGCCATGACTTATACCTCTTTGTATCCCCAGTGCCTTGCATACAGTAAGCACTCAATAAAGACTTCAATAATAATGACCTGTTCTAGTGTTCTGCTTTTCCTTGGGGATACACCCATGCCATGTAAGAATGGTGCTTACTACTGCAGTGTTTTTTCAATTCACAGAAACCTTTGGGGTGGTGGCGACTTAAGACATTCTTCCTTAATTTGACAGGGAACAGTCCCAAATACCAGAGGAAAGGAAGCCTATACCATTTATGATTGGCACCCTGAGCAGTACAACTTGCTCACTGCAGAGATTCAGGTATAAACAGTGTATAGGGATTATTTCAGTATCTCACTTTTCATCGTGGGATTGGAACCAGCTTGTGTGCTCGAAAAATTACTGGTGCCTGGACCCCAATCTACATGTTTGACTTAAGTGTCCTCTGGCCTTAGATTTTCATAAGGTCATAGATGACTCCAGTATGTAGTCAGGGTTGAGGAGAACTTCCAGAAAAGTGCTAAATGTGTGTACTTGCAGATACAACACATCCAGAGTGACAGACACTATGTACCTATGAAAACAACTTTTCAAATTATTGGTTGATCCTGGTCCAACAGATTTCCAAGAAAATGAATTCTGTTTTCCTGTAGAGTCAGGGAGATTTGTGAATTTCTGTAAGTCATTTCTTCTGGGGGCTAAATACATTATCTATACCTGTTCACGACACCCTATGATACAACACTTCAGTTTCCTTTTAACGCTGTCTTTTTATTTTGCTTTGAGTTGTCAAAGATGTTAAAAATGGGATTGAACAAGGGCTTAATAAGTTTCATAGCTTGCCAATTCCAAGAGCCTTAGGGAACATATTAGAAGCAGGATAAGGAAACCAACCATGCCTACTTACAGGTTTCAGCAAAATAAAGGACTGGGCCAGCAAATTGCTTAGGAAATGATCATGTGCCAATCGGATGCTTTCAAAGTCCCGCGTAGAATTGATCTGATGAAGAAGCTGTGAAAACTGAGACTCCAGCACATCTACCTGATAGACAGATAATTTTTTTTAGCACCTGGCACATCCTGAGTGCTCTATTTTATGGTTCTTTTCATCTGTATTTGTGTGTGTGTGTGTGTGTATGTGTGTGAATTGTTCATGTTGCAGTGTACATGTGGAAGACAAAGGACAATTTTCCAGGGTCTGTTCCAGAGTCTCCTGTCAACAGACATGGGCTCTAGCCTTCACCCACTGAACCACCTTATCAGTCCTCCTTTTCCTTCTAGCCACTTGAGGCTGACCAAAGACGTGCTCCAGTTGCTGAGCCTTGTGTGTGCAAGGGGAGGCTGTACCACTGAGCTACATTCCCTGGCATTTGCTTCTTTTAGCACAGGGGGTTACTGTAGCCCAGACTTCATGATTCTCCTTCCTGATGTTCCCCCAGTGTGGATGTTACAGCCGTGTATAAACAGGTCTGACTGTATAATTTCTGGTTTGGAGACAGGGTCTCATGTAGTCCAGGCTGGCCTCAAAATCACTGTATAGCCAAGGATAACCTCAAACTTCTGATCTTATTGATTCTACCTCTCAAGTGTTGGGATTACAGAAGGTATCACCGCATCTGACATTTTCAGTGTTGGGGCTCAAACCCTTCCTGTATGCTATGTAAGTCTCTACCAATTGAGCTATATTCCCAGTCATGTCATGTAATTAAAAAAAAAAAAAAAATGACATGTGTTTTGCTGGCATGTGTGTCTGTGTACCACATGCATACCAGGTGCCCACAGAGGTCAGAAGAAGGTGTCAGATCTCTGGACTAGAGTTACTGGATTATTGTCACTGATGGCTGTGAGCCACCATGTGCATGCTAAGAACCAAACCTGGGTCCTCTGCAAATGCAGTCAGCATTCTTAACTGCTAAAGCCATCTTTCCAGCTCCATGGGTGTGTAGTTCTAATAGTTTCAAATGTCTGTGCAGACCACTCATTTCTCATCTTAACACTGACTGACCTGGTGAGCGCTAGCAAGCTTGTCCAATATGTAGCCAAGGATAGGTATGGGCTACACATAGTCAAGGAGCAGCACAAAATTCTAAAGTGAGATTCTTTTTTGGGGGGTGGGGGGCGGCGTGGTAATTGTTGCATGGGTTCTTGGGTGTGAACTTTGTAAATGATGATGTCATGCCACATTGTCAAAAGATTGGACATGCCTGAGAATTTCAGAATGTCTGACAAAGAAGTATCCTGAAGTCTAAATCCCTTTTCCCTTTAAAATGCCAAGAAACATATCTAGTGATAGAACTCCTGAATTTTCTTCAACTGCAGCATTTTACCAAATACACAATCACAGACCCTTCTCAGTGTTTTCTGGACTCTTTCCCACCTCTTCCATGCATCGCTCAGAACATACCTGGAGATAGTACTGAAGATTGTCTACTAAGAAGGCCATGTGATTTCTTAGGCGCCACTTGACTGCATCTGTCTGGTTAGATTTGAGGTGCTTACGCTGCATCTGGAGAGCCCAGCAGTGCTGCAGTTCAGCTTGGACCCGGCGCACACTCAGTAAGTACTTGAAAACAACATTGTACCTACAACAGAAGCATCACTGAGATACGGACCTTACTCTAACATCCCTCCACACAACAGACACAAGGACTCCCCTCTCTTCTTCCAAAGGCAGGCAGGCTAGATGAGTGGTGAGAATAGCATATTTATGCAGTAAATTATACAGCAGAGAAAATGAAATGAATTTCAGTTATACAGCGAAATAACAGCCTCAGTAAGAGAGCCTGTCACAAGGGAATGAGGAGCATGAGAGAGGATATCCAGTGTCCTTATTGACCCTGCAGCCACTCACATCTCACATCCCATACATATCACACAGGCATGTACATACACACATATTAAAAATTAAACATTAAAAATATTGTATTTTAAAAATCAAATATTTTAAAGTTTACTAAAATGTTTTTATTTTACTAAATATTAAAACATTAATTTTTAAAGTGATACTAAATATTTCAAAACCCCCCATCAAGTGGGGTGGTTAATGGACTGAAGGCATCTGTGAGTAGTCAAGTTTTGGAGTCTCGGGACAAGGTTTATACGCCTTGTCTGGCTGGGTTGTGAGCTCTGAACCTGTTGCAGAATCTTCTCCCTGCAGCAGCCTCATCATTATTGCTTTCGCCCAATCTGCCCAGCTTCTGTATATTCTAAAACAGAAGGCATGCTGTGAAGAACAAGGAAGCTAGAGAGGGGAGCCTGAAAACAGATGGTCCTTTTTACCTTATGCTGCCTCGTAGCCAGCAACAAGAAAATGGTTTCCTTGGATTCGTCACAATTTACCAGATCAAGGATTCCAGATAAAGTGTTTCAGCTAGACCTGAAGATCATGAAAATACGTGGGACCGCCCTCATAACTGCACATTTACAGAATAAAAAGTCAAAAAGGTGTCCATACTGGGGAAGATACATCAAGATGCTGGACTCAGAAGCACATACCCTCAATTACAAGAAATTCGTGAATGCAAGTGAAAGTGGCACGATACGCATCCTGTTCCAAGACTTCCAACAGAGAATGCACATGCTCAAGCATATGTATCATGCATTGAAGTGTACAAATCAAAAGCGATCACACAGTTGCTGTGGTTTTCACAGCCCCCCTTCATGTCATTTTTCTAGTTTAAACTGGCACAAACTAGGGTCATCTGTGGAGAGGGAGTCTCAATCGAGAAAATGTTGTGGAATGATGTTTTTGTACACCGTGAAGATTTGTCACTTCAATTGTTTTAATAAAAAGCTGAATGGCCAATAGGTAGGCAGGATTTTCAGGGCAGAGAGGACACTGGGAAGGGCAGAGTCATGAGGAGTCGCCAGTTAGATGAGAAAGCAGAAAGCAACATAGGCAGAGTAAAAGTAATCAATCTACGATGCAGAAGTAAATTAATAGAAATGAGTTCATTTAAGTTACAAGAACAAGTTAGAAACAAGACTAAGCTACTGGCCAAGCTTTTATAATTAATAAGTCTCCATGTTGTGGAGCTGGCAGAAGGGATAGAAAAGTCTGACTTCAAGAAAATGTCTCCTTAAGAGTGATCTGTAGGCAAGTCTGTGGGGCATTATCTTGATTAATGACTGACGTGGTAGGGCCCAGACCACAGTGGGTGGTGCCATCCCTGTGAGGTCTTGTGTTGTATAAAAAAGCAAGCTGAATGAGCCATGAACAGCAATCCAGTAAGTAGCACTCCTCCACGATTTCTGCTTCAGTTCCTGCCTCTGACTTTTCTTCCTATTGCTATATATGCTACAAGCTGAAATAAAACTCTTTGCTTTTGGTCAGAGTCTTTATCACAGCAACAGAAACCTAACTAATTAATATAAGGGTCCCAAATAAATTAACATCATCAACAACGAATCATAAAAACCAGGGGGGAAACTTCAAAGGACTAATGGAATAGGCAAATGCCAGAACTCAGTGTGTTACCTGAGACTTCATATTTGAGAGACCACAAACTAGTCTACAAATAAAAAGCCTACAGTTATTATTATTTGTTGATTTTTAAAAAGAGAAGTCTGGGCCAGGCATGGTGGTGTGTACCTTTAATCTCAATGCCTGGGAAGCAGAGGTAAACAGATCTCTGTGAGTTTGAGGCCAGCCTGGCCTACATAGTGAGTTCAAGGCAGCCAGGGCTACATACAGAAACCCTGTCTCAATCAAAGTCTGGGGCTAG
Organism: Peromyscus leucopus; assembly: GCF_004664715.2. Classification (NCBI taxonomy): domain Eukaryota; kingdom Metazoa; phylum Chordata; class Mammalia; order Rodentia; family Cricetidae; genus Peromyscus; species Peromyscus leucopus. Next base: position 97,223,074 of record NC_051066.1, on the reverse strand, counting down.
AAAGATGGCTCAATGGTTAAGAACACTTGCTGTTCTTGAAGAGACCTGGATTTAGATCCCAGCACCCATACTGGGTGCTTCACAATTGCATGCATGTGCGCAGATACATAAAAAAATAAATCTATGAAAAAGTGTCATTTTGTGTGTGAGTGAATGCGGGTGGGCATATGCCATGGGAACCGTGTGAATGCCAAACTGGACATCCCCCTACACCTTGTTTGAGACAGGGTATTTTTGCTGTTTGCCTCTGTGTATGCTAAACTGGTTGGCTTGTATGCTTATTGATATTCCTGTCTCTACCTCCTATCTCATGGTAGAAGTGCTGGGATTACAGGCATGGACACACTCACACTTCATATGCATTCTGGGGATTTGAACTCAGGTCCTCACCTTTACTCAGTTACTTCTCACCCCAGTCTGATGAGCCTAAGTGGCTATCTGCCTTCCCATTCATTCAAGTCTTTACCACTCCCTACTGTTTCATGGCTGTCACCTCACTTCTTTATGTGAGCTGCTTATTTGTTGTTTTATTTCTGGTCAGACTGACACAAGGTGGAGTAACCCAGGAAGAGGAACCTTCAGTTAAGGAACTGCCTTAATCTGATTAGCCTGGGGGCAAATCTGTGGGGCGTGTTCTTGATTGATGTAGAAGGGCCCAGCCTACTGTGGGCGATACCACACCTGGAGAGGTGCGTCCGGGATGTGTAAGAAAACAAACTGAGCAAAGTGAGGAGCAAGCCAGTACGAAGCACTCCTCTATGGTTTCAGCCTCTGTCCCTGAATGAATTCCTATGCTGACTTCCCTCAGTGAAGAACTGCTATCTACACATATATACCAAATAAGTCCTTCCTTCCCAAGTTGCTTTTTATCATAGTCTTTTTCACAGCAACAGAAAACAAACTAGAACCCCTACCTGGCTCCTGAAGACAGGCGAGTCTGCAACTTCTGGCTTCCTGCTGTAGAAACCAGCTGGATGACTCGCTTACTTCCACCAATCTTAATCCCGTTCACTTACTTCTTCCCGTGGATATAAGGTGGTAATACTTACTTGGGAGGAACTCAGAAATACTTACTTTTCCAAGACAGCTGGGGTGAAGAGAATATGCAGTGGCCACTGTACTTTGTAGGAGAGACCCAGAGCAGCCCAGCCGGAAGCAGGGGCTTCCCTGGGAGACGTTTCCCGAGAAGGCCCTTCTCTTGGCTGGGTGGCATCTGCTATGGTGAAGAAGATCATGAAAAATAACTTGGTTAATCACAACCAGAGAGAGCAAGACAAACTGCACACATAAAATGAGACATCAGTGGTGCTAAATCGCAGCACTGAGGCAACCAAGGGAGAGGGGAGGAACCTTCTGCGAGGGCAATCTCAAACAACCTATGGACAGAGCCCCTGGACCTTTCTGGAATTACATTTGTTCTTGTACACAATTAGAGAACTAGACAAGGTGATCCCTGAGGTCCAAAACTATAGTTTCTGTGGAGGGAGAATGAGGAAAACCAGAAGATGCAGAGAAGAGGCAATTGGAGAATAACAAACCTTTGTGGTCCTTTCCATGATACTCAATTGTCAAGTGCAGCAGAGGAAGAAGGTTGTCATCATCTAGCAGCACCTTGTGTGCTGACTGTTGAAAGGCCACATTCACGTCTGCAAGAAAGAGCAAAGGAATGTACAGTAGGGTTGGGCTAGGGCCAGGACATCTGTGGCTTCTGTCTGACCAGCAGCATTAATTCTCCTTGTCCTTGTTAGTAACAATCCTGAGAGAATCACCCCTGCTCAGTACAGTTTCTGTACTCAGCCGGGGTGGCAGCACCCTATTCTTGGGGAGGCAGCATGATCAAATGGGCCATGACAGCTGACTTTTGGCTGTTTTGTCTATAGTCTTGATCTGATAGTAGACCAACCCAAAGGCTCTGTTCAGACTCTGAAAGAATGTAGCTCCTTTGAGACCAGTTTTAATAGCATATAAATCTGGAAAGAGCAGCAGTTGGGGGGGAAGGACCCTTTCACGGGAGTTGCAAATCAGATATCCTGTATATCAGATATTGACATTATGATTAATAACAGTAGCAAAATTAGTTATGAAGTAGCAATGAAAATAATTTTATGGTTGGGTGTCACTACGACAAGAGCAACTGTATTAAAGGGTCACAGCATTAGGAAGATTGAGAACCACTGGGCTAGAGCCTGTCTTGCTGGCCAGCCAACAAGACAAAGATAATTAGGTTTTACCTAAAACCATCACCTCTGAGATAGTATGAGAATCAATAAATTTATGAGAATCAATAAATTCTATCCTTTTTATTTATTTGCTTAAGTGAGTCTGAACTGGCTTTTCTGATAGCTGTAACAAAAAAATACAGCAGATATCTATTGTTTCATTAAACTATAAACAATAGCCCTCCATTTCCCTGTTCTTGGCGTGGACCCTTACTACACACTCTCTTCTCAGGTCTGGATAGGTGCAGTCTTTAACTGGCCAAGGGAAGACACTTTGCTGAAGGAGGCACATTCTAATGGCTCACTTTTTCATTGTTACAGTGATAGCTATTTGACCTGGGGAAGGCCAACTGAAATAAAGCATTTCACTGGACTTCTTTAATTTGCTGCTAGAGACCAGGCTAGGCTGTTACAGATGTCTTGGGTAGGGGGGTTCATCAAAGGTAAGGAGAAAAGTCTTAACAGTACTGAAGACCTTTGCTTTACTTGTTCTGAGACCGTTATACCCCAAGCACAAGGGAGCTTTAGATAAAACTAGGGTTTCCCAGGTTAGGTCTCTGTCATTTATAAGACAGAAACAGGTTGTGGTGGCTAGACCACTGGTAGTTAAGAGCACTGGCTACGCTTGCAGAAGACCCAGGTTCCTTCCCTTCCACACACCCACATGGCAGCTCACAAACGCTTGTGACTCAAGTTCTGGCTCTTCTGGCCTTTGTAGCCAAACATACAACACACAACAAACACCTGCAACTTGAGCAAGCTGTTTATTCTCAGGGCCATAGGATAGTTACCATGCTCTGTCACTGCAGTGGGTGGTGTTTTTAACATGTGTTGAGCTGTGTCAATGAAGGCCTGGAACAGTTCTCCTCGTCCCAGAAGGTAAAAGTCTTTAATGATCTGAGGAAAGAATTTCAATGAACAATTCAGTGAATCAGAGCCTGGAGGCCTTACTACCCTGAGAGAATCAGACACATAGGGGCTGATGCTCAGTCTGAGGGACACAGGCTTTGATTTTTTTGGTTTTTCGAGACAGGGTTTCTCTGTGTAGTTTTGGTGCCTGTCCTGGATCTCACTCTGTAGACCAGGCCAGCCTTGAACTCACAGAGATCCGCCAGACTCTGCCTTCCAAGTGCTGGGATTAAAGGCGTGTGCCACCACCGCCCCGGTTACAGGCTTTGTATTTTAAAGATGCATACAGAGGAGCCTTTCAAAACAGGACTCTTTTGTGTTTGATGGCATTCAGATCACAACAGAAGAGGGTAACTTGAATCTTTATAGAGTTCAGAAGATTTGTAGCATCAAATAAAGTTTCCTCACCTAAGTAAGAACAAGTGAGTCTACTGTGGATGTCTAGGCAAGAGTGCTTTCCACAATCATTTCAAGACTGAAAAGAGTATCAGTTTTTACCTTCAGCTGACCCAGTAAGTCTGACTCCTCTACCATTAGCTTCCAGAGGTGCTGTGACAAGATTAAACAAACAAACAAACGTGAGTTCAGTACAGTGAGCCCAAGTTCAGCTAACCCTAGGAATGAACAGATAGTTAAATAGAAATAAAACAAAACCTACACAAGATAAACATGTCCTGAAATTGATGATAACAGCTGCACATACAACTGTGAAATTAAAAACCACTGGATTGAGTACCATTTTTAAATGCCTACAATGTTTGTTTGTGTGAATTTTGTCTCAATTAACTTTTTAAAAAGCGTGAATGTAGCCAGTGTGGCGGTGCATGCCTTACATCCCAGCACTTGGAAGGCAGAGGTAGGAGATCTCTGTGGGATCAAAGCCAGTCTGGTCCTCAGAGTGAAGAGTTAGGGATGGGCAGAGTCTCTACATAATGAGACCCTATCTCAAAAAAGCATGAGTATAACTTACTAAATTAAATTTAAGTAAAATTACCTCGAGAGATGAAGAAAAAGCATTGGAGAGAATTCTCCATTTGTTCATTTTTTTTTTCCCCCCCAAGACAGGGTTTCTCTGTGTAGCCTTGGCTGTCCTGGCATTTGCTCTGTAGATCAGGCTGGCTTTGAACTCAGAGATCCTCCTGCCTCTACCTCCTGAGTGCTGGGATTAAATGTGTGCACCACCACCACCACCACCACCACCCTCCTAGCTTGTTTATGATTTATGGTACATGCCTATCATTCCAGCACTGGGAGACTGCAGCAGGAAGATGACCATCAAGTTCCAGGCCAACCTTGCTTATGCAGCAAAAGCTTTTTTTTTTTTTTTTTTTTTTTAAAGGACTGGAGAGATGGCTTATCAGTTAGAATACTGCTGCTCTTCTAGTGGACATAGGTTTGATTCCCAACACCCACAAGGTGGCTCACAACCATCTGTAACTCCAGTTCCAGGGAATCTGGCACCCTTATCTGGCCTCCAAGGACACCAGGCAGGCATGTGACTCACAGATATATATGCAGGCATAACACCCATACATGTAAAAAAAAATCATACAACTTATACATGCATTGAAATACTACATGAGATGCTGGATAGATGGCTCAGTGATTAAGAACACGGACTGCTCTTCCAGAGGACCCAGCACCCACAAGGCAGCTCACAACTGTCTGTAATTCCAGTTCCAGGGGATCCGGCACCCATAGGAAAACACCAGTGCACATAAAAATAAATAAATTTTAGAAACCCTGAATGAAATACTACATGACTTTTCCATTTACATATAACTGGTTTTTATGTAAAGTTAGTACGTCTTAATATTTAAATAAGATGGAAGAAAATAAGAAAGACAAGTAAAAATGACCTAAATAATTTAAAAATTAAGGAAAATAAGAAACAAAAGCTGGTTCTAATTAGTTTATTAATCTTAATAAGAGTCTAAACACACTAAACAATAATGAGAAAAACTAGGGCTAGTGCGATGGTTCAGTGAAGAAAGCTTGCTAAGCAAGCAGAAGGACCTGAGTTCAGATCTCTCACACGCACTCGATATATGGGTACAGTGGTATATATATATGGGTACAGTGGTATATATATATATGGGTACAGTGGTATATATATATGGGTATAGTGGTATATATATATATGGGTATAGTGATATATATATGTATGTATGTATATGTATAGTGGCTCATGCCTATAGCCCAATGCTGGGAGATAGCTACAGAAGTAGATCCTGGGGATCCTGGGGACTCACTGGCAGCCAGTCTAGCCCAAATGGAGAACTCTTGGTTCTGTGAAAGATGCAAGGTGGAGAGTGAAATAGAGGATAACAGAAGCTGACCTTTGGGGCAATTGTGCACGTGTATACACCACAAACACACAAAATGATTTTTAAAAGACAAAACTTAAGTAAACAAAATATAATTTCAGACAAGTGAGTATTTAAAAATTAAATCTACCTGAAATAGTTAAGTTCTGCAGAATATCAAAACTGTTACACATTGCTGCCGTGAGGACTAGGCTTCAGCAGCTCAGGGATTGGGGGGATCCACTGAGTTGGCAAACTAATCATTCAACTTGACTTTTCTATCTCAGGGAATAAAACCTAATTCTCTGGGGCCAGCAAAAAAGGGAAACACACACACACACACACACACACACACACACACACCTCTAACATGTCAGGATCTCAGCTAGGGTGCTGACCTAGCCTTCTACAGGTCAGAGAAACTGAAGAGGAGATGCAGAACAGGCAAACCACTAGATAGACAGACAGACACATGAGAACTTTTTTGAGAGCTCCAGCAGCAATGCTTGGAAAACGTCAATCACTATTATTGTAAATATCAGTAACACTGCCCGGTGAGGGGCTAGAAACTCCAAGAGTTCATACAACTCACAGATGATGAGGAATGCGGTGACTGTGAAGGGAGCAATCAGAACTCTGTTCAACAGCAGCAGCAGGTCTCAGGACATCTAGTCCCCAAGACTTTCCTCCCAAGGCTCACTCAGGCATGGCTTTGCCAACTGCCCAGCCATGCTCCATGAGTTGCAATGCTGCCTGCTGGTCCCCTTGCATGGGCCCCCACAGTTACAGAAGAAATTTTATGGTAATTTAATTTTAAACATACTGGTAAAGTTTTTCTTCCCGAAGAAAGCTTAGCTTAGATCACTTTTTAGATAGGAAATAACCTAATATAAACTTTTAACAACAAAGGAACAAGACAGACAGATTACTTAGCTAACGAATGCAGACACAACAACTGGATCCAAAGCAAGAACACTCCACTAACACAGGAGGCAGCTGGTAAAACTGAACATCCCATAAGATAAAAAACTCCATCAACTAGGAAGAGAATTCTTTAACAAACTTCTGTTCTCGAAGACTACAGTCAATGTCATAGTAATGCAGAAACTATCTGCATAATCTCTAGGAGTCAAGAAATCAGAGACATCCATTATCACCTCTACCATTTGACAGAATTTATACAAAGCCCAGCTGACTAATGCATCATTAAAGAACCTAGCTGAAAAGTGTACTGGAGGAGAGGGGAGGTTTAAACATTGGAGGAAATGTTGTAAAACACTTATTATTTTCAGATGATGTCATCTTTACTACATCTTTAAAAAATTTATATAGGATGCTGGGTGGTGGTGGTGCAGGCCTTTAATCCCAGCACTTGGGAATCAGAGGCAGGTCGCTCTCTGTGAGTTTGAAGCCAGCCTGGTCTACAGAATGAGTTCAAGGACAGCCAGTGCTACACAGGAAACTTTGTTTCAAAAAACCCAAACAAAACAAACAAACAAAAAAAACCCACACTATTAGCACCCCAAATGTTGTGGAATATTTGTTTAACTATGCAAAGATGTTTACATTTGTTTAATTATGTAAAGATGTGTTGCTGTTTTACCTTGCCTGTCTAAGGCATCTGACTGGTCTACTAAAAAGCTGAATGGCCAATAGTGAGGGAGGAGGTATGGGCAGAATTTCCAGGCAAGGAGAGTTAAGTAGGAGAAGGAACTTAGGCTGGGGGAAGAAAGAAAAGAGATACCATGGAGACCCCAGGGGCTGGCCAGCCAGACACGGAGAAAGCAGGAAAGTAAGAGATACAGAATATAAGAAAGGTAAAAAACCCAAAAGCAAAATGTAGATGAACAGAAATAGCTTAAATTAAGTTAAAAGAGCTAGTGGGACAAGCCTAAGCAAGGCCAAGCATTCATAATTAATAATAAGTCTCTGTGTTTTTATTTGGGAACTGGTTGGTGGCCCAAAGAGAATTCCAACTACACCCAAAGTTAATGGGAATCTGTAAGATTAGCCATCAATAAATTAGTACTACTATTTCTCTATATAAACAACAAACTGAAGATATAATTTAAACCAAAACCTTACATACACAAAATTTCTAAAAACCTTATTGTCAAAATAATGAGATACACACACACACACACACATATATACAGAAAAGTACATAAATCATAAGCTTTCATCTTAAAGTTTACAATGAACACACCAATATAAGTACCCTCAGCTCAAGAAGTACTAGTACCTGGAAGCCCTACTCATCCATTCCCACTTGTCTCAAGGGCTGAACCACCATCCTGTCTCCTTGACTTTCCTTCTAAGATTCCTGTGTACAAGTAAAATACATGGTTGATACTAAAACACAACACAACACAACACACACACACGCACACGCATACGCACACACACACACAAAGGTTTTCCTCCTAAGATTCTCCTGTACAAGTGAAATACATGGTCAATACTAAAACACAGCACCCACTCAGAGCTTTTCATCACCCAAATTCATGAATGTTAGAAAATATAACCAAGACTTCTCCTTTAGTTAATTAACTAATTAAAACAAACCTGTGGAAGGGTGAATTCTACTTCTATTTTAAAAACAAAGGGCGTTCTTATTTTCTACGTAAGGGTGTTTGCCTACATGTGTGTCTGTATACAACATGTCTGTCTAGTGCCTGTGAGGGTCAGAAGACAGCACTGGATCCCCTGGAACTGGAATTACAGATGGCTGTGAGCCACTATGTGCTCTTAACCACTGAGCCATCTCTGCAGCCCCAGAGAAAGCTTGCTTGCTCTCTTTTTTCTACTTCTTGCACTTTAATCTTCTCCAAACTCATTTCTTCTGGAACAATAGATAGAAGACAGACCTCAGCCACAGTGCTACGAATTCGATCCACCACCTGCTCAAAATCCACGAGGCTGAAGAGCGGCTGCTGCTTGAGCCGATGCAGCTCTGCAGCGAAAGTGTCCTCCTGGTTCTTCAAGATGGACCCTGTGGAGTGCAAGGCACTAGGGTCAGACAGGAGTCATCAGAGAGGGTGGAGGGGCCACAGCTGCCCAGGCAAACCTATCAGAGCTGTTGGCTGTAGCTGTCCATCACTGTCACCAGCCACTCTAACCCAGCATGCTTTGGGCCAGCGTTGCAAATGAAGAGCCTCTGAGGATGCAGCCAACAGAACAAGGGGATTCTTACCTTTCCTCGTTAGGTTCACATTTTGATTCTCAAACATCTGGACAGATTCTCCAACAAAGAGGATTTTTTCAGCAACCCTCACTGGAATGTAGGATGGTAAAATCTCCACTCGCAGGGAAAACTGCTTTAGAGATGGGGCCAGCATGTTCTCTTCCTCAATTAGGCGCTAGTCAAAGAAATAACCCGTCACATGAAGTATGATGATAGTAGGTCTTAGCTCCCCCAACCCATGAGCTATGTTATTGGCAAGCAGGGTGTAAATCTGAAGTTGCACAGTTCTTAAATCATTGGCTCTGGAAATGCACTCCATTTTCATGGACAGTAGTGGCAGGATGGGAATCACTGGGTTTTGATTTTTAATTTACTTGTGTGTACGCAATGCATGTCCAGTGTGGCACACATGGGCCATAGCATACGTGTGGAGGTCAGAGGACAACTGCAGGGGTTGGCCCTCACCTTCCTCCTTGAGACCAAGGTCTCCGTGTTCTGCTGTATATGTCAAGCTAGCTGGCCTTCAGGCTTGCAGGGATTCTCCTGTTTCTGCCTCCCATCTCCTTGCAGGAGCACTGAGACTACAATGCTGACAGCACAGCATCTGTCTTTAACGTGGGTTCCGGGAGCTCGAACCCAGGTCCTCACATCTGCACAAGCACTTGCCCTATGGAGTCAATCCCTCGCCTAGCACTGAGTTTTTAACTATAAGGCTTTACTACTGTGCCAGGTGGGCAGATGATCAGCTTCCTCGTTTGTACAATTCCAAGAGTTGATTGTTATTCTCTAGGTCTCGTATATTTATGTCTGCTCTGTCAAGACATATCCCAGACTCTTCTTTCTTGTTCTACATTTTTCAGAGAGAACATCTTACGTGGCTTCACTGGGCATCGTAACAGACTGTTTTAACAGGCTGTTAAATATAAATGCTGCAAATATAAATGCTGTGGAACTTCTACTAGACATTATACCAAAAACCTCTCTCTTGCAGCTTCCTATAGGCCACAGATTAAAAACTTCTAAGTTGTTACTGATTATTCCATGCTTAGCTTCAGAGCAGGCTATACCACTCTTCCAGGCTGAGCCCACTGGACATTTTTCACAGGCTCCTTAAACTCAACACATCCCATATTCAACCTTGGGCTGGGAATGCAGCCAGAGGTAGAGCACTTGCCTGGCCGAAGATTTGATGCTCACAAAAACAAAACCAGCAACAGGCATTGTCTGTCCTCACTACTCACCTCGTGCCTAACTGCTAAAGGCTGAAACTTTTCTCTTGACTCACAGCCAATCCTAAAGGGCTATGGATCCCATTTTCTAAACAACTCTCAGGCTTCTCTATCTGCCCCCAAATTCGTGGATACCATGCTTGGCATTATTATTTGTCACCTAAGAATCCTTGAGACTCTATTAACTAGTCTATTTGCCTTTACTCTTAACTTTTGTTTTAGTTTTTGAGACAGCTCAGGCTGGCTTAGAACTCCCTATGTAGACCAGCTTCAAACTTGGGGTAATTCTCCTGTGCCTGATTCCTGGGTGCTGAGATTACTGGTTTCGTTCTGTCGGCCAGACTGGCCCTAAACTGACGATGCTCCCCCTGCTTTAGCCTGGAAGGAACTGAGACCACAGGTGTGCACACCGTTCTCAGCTTAGATCTTGGTTCCCATATAGCACCTAAGCCAACATAAAGTCTTATTCCTTCCCTGGATTACCCAGCTGCTCTTACTTAGCTCTTTACACACTCAGTTTAAACTCTTTCTGTTCACGAGGACCCTCAGGATTTTGCCGCTGATTCACTCAACTCCATCATCGACTGCCACCTCCCTTAACCCTCTTCCCCATACCAAACACTTCAGCTCTATCTGACCATTTCAGCTGAAATTCAAATGGTTCCTCCAATGAGCCTTGTCCTTAAGAGCCTTTACCATTGTACACAATCCCTGGACATGTTGTGACCTGTCTTATCAAATTGCAATTTAGAAAGACATCCCACTGAAAAGTCCTCTCTAGTTTTAAAACCTACCTCAAGACCTTCTAAGAACAGCTGCGCTCTTTTGTGGAACATCTGGGAACTGTAATGTAACTGCTTACTTTTCTCAATTTTCTGTCAAATTATAGCTTCTTAAGGATAAGAACTACATTTTGTCTATGTACTTGGGCACCTATAAGACTGCTCTGCACATAACAGACATTCAATGAACATAATGATGTGGGGGTATTGTGTTCCCCAAAATATTGTGTACTCTAATAAATTTATCTGGTCAGAGAACAGACAGCACTAGATACAAAGCTAGAAAATGGTAGCACTCACACTTTAATCCTAGCATTCCAGAGATAGAAATCCTCTGGCTCTCTGTGATTCAAGCACATTGAAATACCAAGCATGTGACACGCTTTAATCCAGAAAGCAGCTTTAATCCAGGAGTGTGGTAGAAAACAAAAAATATATAAGCGTGAGGACCAGAAACTAGAGCATTTTGGCTGGTTAAGCATGTGCTGGTTAAGCTTCTAGCAGCAGTTCAGCTGAGAGCCATTGGATGAGACACAGAAGCTTCTAGTCTGAGGAAACAGACCAGTGAGCACTGGCAAGTGAGATAGCTGTGCTTGTTTGTCTCTCTGATCTACAGCATGGACCCGATAACTTGCTCGGTTTGATTTTATTGATAAGAACTTTTAAGATTCCTGCTACATAATGAGCCAACGGATGAAGAAATGAATGTGGACAATATAAGACTCTGAGGAGTCTATTTGTAACTCCAAACTACATGAAAAGCTACATGGAGCTCATATTTGCAGAGATAAAACTTATCACTAAACTTGTAAATGTATGTATTGTAGAAAGGAGAAATAAGGATTTCAAAATCACTTTCTATTTTGTAGTCTCTAATTTAGAGAAAGTCCAGTGTTTCCTGGAAGGCAGTCAGGCAGTTGTCTCAATGAGTGCCTGCCCTGGGCTTCCCTCCCCGCCCTCACCACCTGGGCTTCCCTCCCAGCCCTCACCACCTGGGCGCCCTCACCAGGTCCTGCAGTTCTCTCAGCTGCTTTCCTGTCAGCCCTCCAATCCCCAGATCCTCTTCATCCTCTTCCGCCTGGGCACTGATATTACCAGAAGATGGACCCTGTTTGATAAAGAACTCTTCATGCTGGTCCAAGAGGAGTCCATGTAGCATCCAGGCTGAGAGCTGTTTATACATGACTCCATGGCATACGGCCAAGATTCTGAGGGGACAAGGAAGCAAGAGCCTTACCAGTCTACTTAAGAGAATACCGAGACTCACCACTGCCAGAGATCATGCTTGAAATTCTGACAGGACACACAGAGCTTGAGATTTTAGTGAGTCATGGGAGAAACAAGGTAAAAATAACTGTGCTAATTTAATTGCTAACCAACAGACTGATTAAGTCCAATGTGTACTATATAATTGATTAAGCTCAGGAAATGTTCTTTTAGGACAAAAATTTTTGTTCTTTGTATAAGTTTCAAAACAGATGAGACATATATAAGTGGATGTAATGGAGTCACATTTGCTTAACACGGCCTTGAATTTATTTTCTTCTTCTTGAAACTGCCTAAGGAAAAAGATTCAATATGTGAATACCAAGTTGACAGTATATTATATCTCAGTAAAATGCAGAAATCAAAATAAAATGCAGGAAGGTAGTTGGAGAATGGACGTTGAGATGGTTTTGATGGGTGGCCAGTATAAAAACACAGTAACAGCCAAGTGATAAGTATTTTGAAAATCCCCGGTAGTGGGTAACTCTGCCAATGCAATAAGCCATTTCAAGCCAAATTAAAACTCCAGATTTGCCGGGTGGTGGTGGCACACGCCTTTAATCCCAGCACTCGGGAGGCAGAGCCAGGCAGATCTTTGTGAGTTCGAGGCCAGCCTGGTCTACAGAATGAAATCCAGGACAGGCACCAAAAATACACAGAGAAATCCTGTCTCGAAAAACCAAAACAAAACCAAACCAAACAAAAAACCAAAACAGGACTACAGCTTAAATCACATATTGACCCTCACATACCAATAGTGGAAAACTTCAATACCTCACTCTCACCAAAAGACAGGTCATCAAGACAAAAAATAAAAACACTGGAGCTAAGCAAATGGATGTTATAAACCAAATGAATTTAATATATATTTACATAACATTTCACACAAACACAATAATATACCTTCTTCTCAGCACCTCATGGAACCTTCTCCAAAACTGACCACATACTTGCACATAAAGCAAGTCTCAACAGATAAAAGAAAATTGAAATAAAACCCTGCAACCTATCTGACCACTACAGATTAAAACTGGATATCTGCTGGGCGGTGGTGGCTCACGGCTTTAATTCCAGCACTCGGGAGACAGAGCCAGGAAGATTTCTGTGAGTTCGAGGCCAGCCTGGGCTACAGAGTGAGATCCAGGACAGGCACCAAAACTACACAAAGAAAACCCTGTCTCAAAACAACAACAACAAAAAACCAAAAGACAAAAAACTGGATATCACCAACAACATAAAGAACAGAAAGTTTACAAACGCATAGAAACTGAACAACTTACTACTGCATGAAAAATGAGTCAAGAAAGAAATCACAGATTTTCTAGAATTGAATGAAAATGAATGCACACATATCCAAACTTATAGTACACAAGGAGGCAAGTTCCTAACACTAAGTGCCTCCTCCCTTGATGAAGCACATGCGTAAGTGCTCTAGCCATCTTGGTAGGACCCTACTGCCACATACTATTGTGATAGGAGCGTGCCACTTAATGCAAATTTGTCCCCAGACTCCCTAATCCTGTATAGTCCTTATACTCTGGAATTAAGTTGAGCTGATTCACTGAAGTCTGTCTCCTGGAGGGCTGTCTCCAATCATGCTCACAGCTGTCTTGAACCCTGTTCCCTGCTTCTGTTCCCCCCATCCTTGTGGACCAATGCAGCCAACACTCCCAAGGAAGAAGAAGCAGAGCCACACTAGAGCAGTAAGACAACTGAAGGAGATTAATTAGAAAAAGAGAGGTCAAAGTATCTTTATTTGCAAATGATATGATAGTATAAGTGACCCTAAAAATTCCACTGGGAAACTCCTATAGCTGATAATACTTTCAGCAAAGTAGCTGGATACAAAATTAACTCACAAGAATCAGCCTTTCTATATACAAATGACAAACAGACTGAGAACAAAATCAGGGAAACAACACCTTTCACAATAGCCTTAAATAATATAAAATATCTTGGGGTAACTCTAAGCAAGTGAAAGACTTATATGATAAAAACTTTAAGACACTGAAGAAGATATCAGAAGATAGAAAGATAATCCATGCTCACTGATTAGTAGGATTAATATAGTAAAATTGGCCATCTTACCAAAAGCAATCTACAGATTCTGTGCAATCCCTATCAAAATTCCAACACAGTTCTTTACGGACCTTGAAAGGACTCAATTTCATATGGAAAAAGAAACAACAACAACAAAAAAACAGGATAGCTAAAACAATCCTGAATAATAAAAGAGGTATCACTATCCCCAGTTTCAAGTTGTACTACAGAGCTGTAGTGATAAAAACAGCCCAGCACTGGTACAAAGACCGACATGTTGATCAATGGTATCAACTTGAAGACCTAGACATAAATCACAAATCATATTGTTGGACATTTGATTTTTGACAAAAAAAAAAAAAAAAGAAGAAGAAGAAGAAGCTAAAAATACATACTGGAAGAAAAAAAGCGTCTTCAACAAATGGTGCTGGTCAAACTGGATGGCTGCATGTGGAAGAATCTAAATAGACACATACTTATCGCCCTGTACCAAACGCAAGTCCAAGTGGATCACAGACCTCAAAAGAAAACCAGATACACTGAACGTGATAGTAAAGTGTGGAATAGCCTTTAACTTATCAGCAGAAGAAGACTTTCTGAACAGAACACTGTTAGCACAGGCATTAATATCAACAAGAAACTTAAAAGCCTCCACACAGCAAAGGACAGCATTATTTGGACAAAGCAGCAATCTACAGAATGCAAAAAGATTTTAACCAACTACACATCTGATCGAGGGCAAATATCCAAAATACACAAAGAACATCTCCCCAAAACAAAGAAAACAAAAACAACAACAATAACAAACCAACTAGGTATCAAGACAAGAAGTAACCCAACTGTTTTAGTTACAATTGCTGTGATGAAACTCCATGGCCAAAACAACTGGGGAGGAGAGGGTTTATTCAGTTTCTGCCTCCACATCGCAGTTCATCATCAAAGGAGGAACACAAGCAGGGCAGGAACATGGAGGCAACAACTGATGCAGAGGCCATGGAAGAATGCTGCTTACTAGCTTGCTCCCCATGGCTTGCTTAGCCTGCTTTCTTTCTTTTTGTTTGTTTTTTGAGACAAGGTTTCTCTGTGTAGTCCTGGTTGCCCTGGAACTCACTCTGTAGACCAGGCTGGTCTCAAACTCACAAAGATCTTCCTGTCTCTGCCTCCTAAGTACTTGGAATTAAAGGTGTGCACCACCACTGCCAGGTTTTATTCTTTATTCTCTCTCTCTCTCTCTCTCTCTCTCTCTCTCTCTCTCTCTCTCTCTCTCTCTCTCTCTTTCTCTCTGCTTTCTTTTTTGTTGTTGTTTTTTGAGACAGTTTCTCTGTGTAGCTTTGGAGCCTTTTCTGGATCTCGCTCTGTAGACCAGGCTGGCTTCAAACTCACAAAGATCCACCTGCCTCTGCCTCCAAAGTGCTGGGATTAAAGGCGTGCGCCAACCGCCCGGCTTAGCCTGCTTTCTTATAGAACCCTGGACCACCAGCCCAGGGATGGCACCACCTACAATGGCCTGGGCCATCCTCCATCAACCACTAATCAAAACAAATGCACCACAGGCTTGCCTACAGCAGATCAGTTTCTCAGTTGAGGCTCCCTCCTCTTTGATGGCTCTAGCTTGTGTCAAGTTGATATGAAACTAGCCAGTACACCAATTTAAAAAAATAGGTACAGATCTAAACAGAGAATCCTCAAAAGCGGAAACTCAAATGACCAAGAAACACCTAAAGAAATGTTCAACATCCTTAGCCATCAGGTAAATGCAAATCAAAACTAGATCTTGTTAGGAAAGGATAGAATAGGATAGTTATGGATGGATGGGAAGGCCTGGCATGGGAGGACCAAGTAGGGAGGTGGAGAGACGAGGGGGACAAGGGAGGGTACATGGGCAGAGACAGCTAAAATAAGGGCCGTCTGAAGGGTAGTGTAGAAGCCTAATACAGTAGAAGTTTCCTCAAATATATACATATGTGAAGGCGATGTAAATGAAATTGCTACATATTGGGGGAGACATCTCGTCACCAAATGAAGCTTTCTGTACGGGGACTGGCTTACATTTAATTGAGTCGTTGGCCAAAAGGGTGCTATGGGAATCCTTAAGCAACCTATAGTTGCCAAGACTATAGGTTGCTCACTACAAACTAACAGCAAAGCTCCATTGCTGAAGACACCTATACAACTCATTGAACATGGAGAAGTCAAGGTGGTGCCTATGTAAAGAAAGGAAAGGGAGTGTAAAAGGCCTCAGAGTCCATCTACCACAATTTTGTCATGAGTGCTTGTCCTAGTTAGGGTTTCTATTGTTGTGAAGAGACACCATGACCATGACAACTCTTATAAAGAAAAACAATGAATGAGGTGGCTTACAGTTCAAAGGTTCAGTCCATTATCATCATGATGAGATATGGCAGCATGCACACAGACATGGTGCTGGAGAAATAGTTGAAAATCCTACATTTTGCAGGCAACAGGAAGTGAACTGAGACACTGGGCATGGCTTGAGCATATATAAGACCTCAAAGCCCACTTCCACAGAGACACACTTCCTCCAACAAGACTATATCTCCTAATAGTGCCACTCCCTTTGACGGCCATTTTCTTGCAAACCACCACAATGCTATACTTTTTTTTTTAACTATGAGGAAAATGAAATAAGAACATATGGGCAGCCTTTGCTCACCCTACTTTTCTTGAATGGATGACAATGGAACCCAGGGCCCTTGATAGACAAGTATTCTGCTACTGAGTTACATATGCTGAACCCCTCTTTCTATATTTTTATATAGCGATAATCATAAGACATACAATTTTATATCACATTTCATCATTAGAAATTATTTTATATATTGTGGCATTTATAAATTTAATGGCTATACAGTCTTCTGAGTGGCTATTTAGCTTAGAAATTTTAAATTCTCTTTATTTACTTGTGTGTATGTGTACGTGTGTGTTGGCATGCCTTTCCCTTGTACCTCTGTGGAGGTCAGAGCACAATCTGCAGTTGTTCTCTTCCCCTACCATGAGTTCCAGGGAGAGATGTAGGTTGTCAGCTTTGCAGTCAACACCTTTATCAGCTGAGCTATCTCAACAGCCCTCGTTTTCCTTATACTCCTGACAATTTCTAATTTCCTGACAGACAACACAGTAGTGAGTATGCTGGTGAAAAATTCTTTTCTTCTTTTATATAATTTTCCTGCTGGGCTGGGGAAACAGCTCAGTGGGTAAAAGCACTAACAGGCAAGCATAGGTTTTGAGTTTTTATTCCCTATACCTATGTAAAAGCTGTGCATGGCTGTGCATGACTATACCAACACTGGGGAACAGAGACAGGCAGATCCTGGGAGTCCACTGGTTAGCCAGGCTTAGTGAGAGACCCTGTTTTAAAGGAATAAATTGGACCGTGAGAGAGCAGGACACTAGATATTCTCTAATAGCCTCTTAGAGCACATGTACCTGTACACACATGTATATAAATGCAGAGACTACATGACACACAAATAATAAGTACATTTGTTATGATAAAATTTCTAAGTGTGTGGCATTACAGGATATAAAATATAAATAAGTATAAGTATTTTAAGGACTGTGATATGAAAATACTGGCTACTCTTCTTCTCCACACCACCACTTTACCTGCCCCTCCCACTTCCTTCCCCTCCTCTTTTACCTTCTGAGCTTTCAACCCAGGCCTCTTTAAACTTTTCACATATCTGTGAATGATCTTGAACTCCTAATCTTCCTGCTTCTACCTTCCAAGTATTAGGCTTATGGCACAGCCATATCTGAATGGAATGGCAGAAGTCACAAAGCCAGCACAGCTGCTTGACAAAGATCCAGCAAAGCTGAGCCACATGATGGCTGTCATGCCACCTTTCATTTTCATCTCCACCTGTTACATACTTGGGGCACTTTTAATATTTGTACAATTTGGGGATGTTGGGTTGATGGAAAATTCCTTAAGAATCACTTATGCCTTCTCCCAGGAATGCTGCTTCTAAGCTTACCCAGGAAAGTCCTGAACATACTATTCCCTGCACACTTTGAGGTAGATATCATTATCTACTTGAAGGTCTTCCTTACGCCTTGGAGGTTGTGACACATAAAGTAGCCACAGGTCTCTTTATGAGGCTATGAGACATTCTTGAAACATCTGTCCTTCTACTTAACACTGGAACAAGATATTCAAAACAAAGTAAAATTAAAAAGGTCAACAAGATCCGGTGGGCTAGAGGAGTTGGCCACAGTTCAAATTATAAGCCTTTCCCACTCAGACAATTACGTGGCATACAACTTTGCCCTACATAGAGACACATTGGTAAGCAAAGTATGAAGTGAAAAGATGATGAAAATACGAGGTGTTAGGACCTCCCTCTCTTAGAAGTTAGTTCATGTAGAGTCACTATAATGTCATATGACCAAGGAACAACAGAATGCCAGGATTAGACATATAGACCAATTCAATAAAGATATAAATGTGAACATTGATTGTATTATGCCAGAATTTAAGTAATAACTGCAGCTTTAGCCTGAAGATTTTTCCTGGGCACTCTGACCACTAAGAGTTAATAATACATTTCTTGAGACATCGCAAAATGCCCAGGGTGGTTGAAGATTTTGTTTTGGTCTAGTGTCCTTGAAGCAACCAAAACAACCAGCCTGAGCACAGGCTGTCATATGCCTCTAAATTTTCAAAAATTGGTTTATGGGGTTAATGAGTAAGAATAACTCTGTTTATTAATGATGTCAAAACTTGAGGGAAAATGATTGGAAATGTGTGGGCCCTGGCCTACCATACTGAGTAAACTGTTGCCTGCTTGCCGACCTTGACTAGATGTCCTCCCTATGCTGATTCCCTGCTGATTTCCTTCTTACTGAAGGCTTACCTGAGGTTCTTTGTTTGTGTATCCTGCATTTGGTGTAAACAGCTTAGATGCAAGAATGTAGAACACTGGGTAGCGTACTTCTGTCCTCCGGGGATCCTCCATTGTGCTGTAAGCCAGTATTTAAGGTTTCCTCCCTCCTTCAATAAACGGCATTTGACATTCTGCTGTGGCAAATGACCAGCTGTTTCTTGTCTCTATGTTTTAATTCACAGACCCTCGCTTGGACATGGTGAACTAGTGGCGGTAGCACAGGCGATACCGCAACAGAAATGATAACTCTGTTCTGTCATAGTTGATTGATAACTAAAAGATGAGCAAAAGGAAGTGAAACACATGTCCAAAAACAAAAATGATATGATCTATGTTTTGGAATACCATGAATGTATCCCTGCTAACTAAATTCTGTATAAATAATAAATAAAGAAACACTGGCTGCAAGTCAGTCAGGCTGCAAGATTCTCCCGACCACCATGGCCTGGCTCACTTCCTTCTCCTGCCAACTCCTTACACCCTATGCAGGACCCATCCACTGCCAGGGATGGCTCCCAGCAGGCTTACAGGCATATACCACCATGTCTGGTGACTTCTAGGGCTTTTCTTTGTGTTTATATATGGTGTGTGTGTGTGTGTGTGTGTGTGTGTGTGTGTGTGTGTGTAGGCCAGAGGACGTTGGAACTCAATCTCAGGGAATCTCAGCTCTGAACTCAGTAGACTCTGCTCACAAATCGCCTTATTTTTTGAAACATCGTCTTTCACTCTACTTGGAGCTTGCTAATTCAGCTAGGCTGGCAGGTCAGCAAACTCCCAGGGATCCTGTTCCTACCTCCCCAGTGCTGGGATTACAGATGCAAGCCATCACATCTGGCTTATTAAATGGGTGCTAGGGATCCATTTAAGTCTTCTTACTTACATGGCAAGGAGTTTACTTACTGAGCCATCTCCCCAGCCCTGGGGCTTTTCTATCCTAGTTAAAATTTTCCCAGAGGGAAACTAGATATGACCTGAAAATAAACATGACAAGTCAAATCACTCGACTGCTGCCTCTACCCCAATACTTGGGGAAGCCATGACTTACTTTTCCAGTGCGCTTCGAACTGGAGGCAAACCCCCACAGCTGTGTTTGTAAACTGTTTCCAGGATTTGGCAGCCATGAATCTGTGGAAAGTATAGCCTTGTCACTCGAGGTTACATAAACTTATATTCTACAGCAACCAAGAAAGTAGTAGAGAAGTCCAGTAGAGAAAGCTGACATGGTCTCTCACAAGATTTCTATATATAGACTCCCCTTCCCTCGGCATCATCAGTGTTAACCTGTTGACTTAGTTAGGTTTTGTTGTTGGCGGTGGTGGTTTTTAATATTTATTTATTTATTTATTATTTATTTATCTATCTATTTATCTATCTATCTATCTGTTTATTTATTATGTATGCAGTGTTCTGCCTGCATGTATGCCTGCATGTCAGAAGACACCTGATCTCATATAGATGGTTGTGAACTACCATGTGGTTGCTGGAATTAAACTCAGGACCTCTGGAAGAACAGCCAGTGCTCTTAACCTCTGAGCCACCTCTCCAGGTCCTTAGTTTCTAATGCTGTAACAAAACACCATGATGAAAAGCAATTTGTTGGGGAAAGGTTTTATTTCAGCTTATAGTTTATAGGCCATCATGAAGGCAAATAGGGGCAGGAACTCAAGGCAGGAATTGAAGCACAGGACATGGAGGAATGTTGCTTACTGCCTGCTCCTCTCGGCTTGCTTGGCCTGTTTTATCATCCAGGACTACCTGCCCAGGTTGGCACTGCCTGCAGTGAGCTGGGCCCTCCTGTATCAATCAATAACCAAAAAAAAATGCACTATAGATTTACCTACAGGCAATCTGATGGAGGTGTTTACTTAATTAAGGTTCCTTTTCCCAAATGACTCTAGCTTATGTCAAACAGGTAAAAACAAGCAAACAAACAAACAAATAGTCAAGACACCTGTAAAGGTGACAGAAATGCAAATTTTGGAGGGTAAAGGCCAGATAAATATGGACCTATGGATTAACAAGCACACCAGGTGATTCTAATATATATACTGGTTTGAGAGCCAATTTACTGAAGAAACCAGTCATAGGGAGTTGGCATTTCAAAACCAAGGAAAAGTCTTTCTTTCATGATAAGGCTGAAGTCAGACTACTTATAGTAAGTAGTCTTATAGCTGTGCACTCCAGGTTTTTCTTACAAATCACTTTGAAGTATAATTTGTATGTCCTAAATTTACATGTGTATCTTAAGTATATTATTGAAGTGCTTTTAGTAAATTCACAATATTATACAACCATCACTATAATACAGTTTTACAATATTCCATTCTAAAATAATTCCCAAACTGGGTGGTGGTGCACATGCCTTTAATCCCAGCACTCAGGAGGCAGAGACAGGTAGATCTGAGTTTGAGGCCAGCCTAGTCTACAGAGCCATTTCCAGGATGACTAGGACTACACAGAGAAACCCTGTCTCCATAAACCAAAATAAAAAACCAACCCCCTTACGTGAGCCTGTTTGCAATCTGTCGCCATTCCCCCCTCAGCCCATGTTCCTGACCACTTAGCTTTTAACTGTGGAGCACTAGCACACTAGTTCCTCTATCACTACCTGGCCAGATACGCAAGTGCACTCATCTAAGTCCCTCTACATGTTTCCCATTCTTCCTGTAGCTTTCAATGGAAGCTGAAAATCAACTGAGATGTGCAGCTAGGCATGGAATTCTGTGCCTTCCTTACTAACTCCATTCATGTAGAAGGTTCCCTCCTACTCTGTGAACTTAATATAGCAGTTAAGGGCATGGTCTCTGAGTTACACAGACCCTGTCATTTAACTTGCTCTCTGTGACCCTGAGCATATGTAATCACATATGTAAAACCCTTAGCACAGTGCTGTAGAATAATCCTTTTCTACACTGTGAATATGTATTACTCTCATTGATTAATAAAAAGGTGACAGGCTGGTAGCTGGGCAGGAAGTTAGCAGGAAAGCCAAACTAAGAATGATGGGAAGGAGGAGGGTGGAGTCAGGAGAGATGCCAGACAGCCACCCAGGAAGTAAGACATACTAGAGGACAGGTAAAGACATGAGCCATGTGGCAATATATAGATTAATAAAAATGAGTTAATTTAAATGTAAGAGTTAGCTAGTAAAAAGCCTGAGCTATTGGCCGAGCATTTATAATTCAGTCAGTTTCTGAGTCAGTTATTTGGGGCTGGGTAGTCAGGACAGGAAATGTCCACTTACAGCACAGTGCATGGTACAAAGCAATAAACATTGTGCTTTAACAGGGACGGTCAGCTCTGAAACACTTTCCTACTGGCTTTGGCAACAGAGAATCAATGTAGCAGAGCTTTAATTTTCTGTACTCATTGAAAAAGTAAGGCAACTACCAGGCAAGTCAACTGGCTAACTACACTCACCAAATAATAACCTAAGGCACAGATACAATGGCCAAAAACCATGGAGAACTGAGCTGAGCATGCTTAGTTCATTTGTCTACTTAGTCCAATAATGGGTAAACAGAAGAAAATAATTTCTATAGTGTAGAATCTCTAAGCATTTTTTCTTCATAGAAAAGACAATCTTCTGACATGGGGGACTCTTGAACTGTTCAATGTGTGATGAAATGAATACAACAAGCTCGGTTTTGCCCAGTTGTAGTGATATTTCAACTGTGTACTTTATCTGAGGATCAGAGGAAAAAGCCAGCCACTACAGTAAACAGAAGTCAGACGATGGTAGCACACACCTTAATCCTAGCATTGGAGAGGCAAAGATCCATCTGGATCTCTGTGAATTCAAGTCAACACTGGGAACAGAGCCAGGTATCGTGGCACAGGCCTTTAATTCCAGCACTAGTTAACCATAAAGGTCTGGAGGTCTGTACAGATAGACAGGAAATGACAGAGCTGGGCAGAAAGAGGAAGTGAGATGGCAGGGGACAGAAAGGCATATAGGCATGAGTATACAGAAAGTAGATCTCTTTGGAGGCTGAGGAGCCGATAAGGTGATGTTCATCTGATCTCTCAGTTTTCACCCCATTATCTGGCTCCGGGTTTTTTATTTATAAGACCATTTTAGCAATTCATCTTACGTGCAGTAATTCTTAACTCTCAGGAAACCTTCCTTCTTTCTTAAGAGATAAGCTTCCTGTCCACATCCGAAGCCAGCGGCTCCAAACCCTCAGTGCAGCCAGCTCTCACCTCCAAACCCCCTTTTCTCTGACCTCAGCGACATTCTTAGGTAGACCCACTTAGTCTACTTTGTTGTTGTTGTTTTTTTTTTTTTTTTTTTTTTATTTATTTTTTTTTTTTTTTATTTTTTTGGTTTTCCGAGACAGGGTTTCTCCGTGTAGCTTTGTGCCTTTCCTGGAACTCACTTGGTAGCCCAGGCTGGCTCGAACTCACAGAGATCGCCTGGCTCTGCTCCGAGTGTGGATTAAGGCGTGCCCACACCGCCGGCTTGTTGTTGTTTTTTAATGAAAGAGTTTCTCTTTGTTCTATCCTGGAACACACTATGTAGACCAGGCTGGTCTCAAACTCAAGAGATCTACCTGCCTTTGCGGTCCAAGTGCTGGGATTAAGGCGTGTGCCACCATCATCTGGCTACTCTGCTTTCTTTTTTTTTTTTTTGGTTTTTCGAGACAGGGTTTCTCTGTGTAACTTTGTTATCTGTCCTGGAACTCGCTCTGTAGCCCAGGCTGGCCTCGAACTCACGGAGATCTGCCTGGCTCTGCCTTCCGAGTGCTGGGATTAAAGGCGTGCGCCACCACCACCTGACTACTCTGCTTTCTTAATCACAAGGTGTTTAAAGAAAGAATATTGTCTTATTTTTGCATTTCTGACATTTTATATGATAAGCAAAGGGATAATGCTGAATGAATAAATAAAAACTATTAAAATCAAGTATCTTCCAGATAAAGACTATAAAACAGCATTATTAGTTTTTCTTTGATGCTTACCAGAACAGAAAGTTCTCACCTTTTGGCTTTTAATTTGCTCCACTACAACCACCACAGAAGGAAAAAGGAGCTGAAACTGCAAAGCAGAGAAAATTAAGGGTATGTATGAATCAAAATTAAGGGTATGTATGAATCAAATATAGGATGAAAAAAAAATAACTCAAGAAACACTTCCTTTTCCAAGATAAAACGGCAATATCAAGATCCAGTACCCTAAGGCAACCTGACATCAGGACTGGCAGATAGGAACAGAAGCAATTTCTACTTTTGAGTCTGGTGTCACTGCCAATATGCATGTCAATGGGAGATTATTCACATTACATTAAGAGCTAATTAAATGTGGAACTATTTTTTTGTTTGGGTTTTTTTTTTAGCTGGTCTAGAACTCACTAAAGAAAGCTTGTACACCAGGTTAGCCCCTTCCTCCTGAGCACTGGGATGAGAGGGAGATGCCACATACACCACACTCTTAAAGCAGTTCTCATCTAGCAATAAAACATGTAAAATATATTTATAGTGCCACAAATTAGAACAGCAACAGACTCCAAAGCATTTTAGCAATCCAATGCTTACCTGATCTAAGGAGTAATTGACATGTGATATGGAGAGATGTGGGTCAGCCAGGAACTGTAATAAAAGCATAGTCATCAGAATTTCACACAAAATAACTTGAATTAATTTGCTCTATATAAATTAGGAGACAGTGTGACAATGAGCTCAGTGTTCATTTTAAGCTATGCAGAACTAATAGATTATAGATTTACTTTTTAGATAATAAACCTAAACCAGGGCTCTTACAAATCCACTCTGGAGTCACTTTGAATACTGCACCCTTCAGGCATATAGTTCACTCTTAACTACCTGACCTTATCAAAGGCCACTTCAGAGGCAAGAACATGCTCTACTCTGCAATCCCCCAAAGATAATGTTTTCTCTATTACCTCCTTCTCACCTCTTGTTCCAGGTCAAGCAGTGCTTGGCGATAAGGCTGTAAAACTGAATCCAGCCCTGTGCAGAAGGCCCTCAGGTAGATCCCAGGCAGCCCACCTTGGCCCTGCTGGGGTGGATGGTGATCCTACAAACAAACAAAGAGAAGTCAACTTCTCAGCTCAGAACCCAAACCTGAGGAAGACACTGTCATTTATTAGTAGTACTTATATTTACT
Source organism: Peromyscus leucopus (assembly GCF_004664715.2). NCBI lineage: Eukaryota > Metazoa > Chordata > Mammalia > Rodentia > Cricetidae > Peromyscus > Peromyscus leucopus. Next base: position 97,198,106 of record NC_051066.1, on the reverse strand, counting down.
TAAATAATTCTGTAGCAAAGCATTGTTTCAGCAAGAGGAAATGAAAAAAAAACTGAAGATAACGTGTATTTGAGGGGCGTGCAGTAAGAAATGCTGACATGACCACTCCATTATATTGTTTTTGTTTTTCTGAGACATGGTTTCTCTGTGTAACCCTGGCTGTTCTGAAACTCACTCTGTAGACCAGGCTGGCCTGGAACTCAGAGACCCACCTGCCTCTGCCTCCCAAGTGCTGGGATTAAAGGCATGTGCCACCACTGCTGGCTAAAAGTAAATCTTTAAAAACAAACAAACAAAAACTCCAACAATAACAACAACAACAAAATAAAAAACAAAAAAACAAAGTAAGTAAGTAGTGAGTCTGAGTGCCAATCTGGGGTTGTGAGACTCTTACTGAGGGATTATGTAAAATATGACTTGTCTTCAGGAACCCTTCAAGTTGCTTGGCTGGTCCCTGCTGTTTTCCAGGCAGCTGGGCTTATCTGATAGTGACTCTCAGTCTTTATTGTTTATTCTTTGGAGGAAGGGGCCTAGTGAATCTGGTCGGTTTCATATAAAACTCCTCATATAGTTTTATATGAGGAATTAATGGTTAACAGTTAGCTGGAGGCTATGGTGGATGCTTAGCCCCTCTGGCTAGGCAGGGATCTGGGTAAGCAGACTGAGAGTGGTAGGCAGGAGTACAGCATTCAGCATCGGATATGCTAAGGAAGCTTGGGTTCAGGGGTTAGAAATCACAGTATAGCCAGTAAGAAGATGCTACACAGAATACCAGAAGGATCCTGAAGTTCCTTCCTCAAGAGGAATGTTCATAGCATGGACATGGACAGACTGCTTTACAACCAGCCAATTTTGTTCTGATCTTACAGCATTACAGAAAACTGGAATGAGTCTTCATCTATCACAAAATGAAAAGAAAGGGTTTTGGTTTGCTGTTATTTTACTTTTTAAAAAAGGTACTATTAGGACTTCCTTTAGAACTTGAGAAGTGGGAATTCTAATGTCATGTAAACACATGAATAGAGGACAGAATTTTTGTTGTTCTTACCCATGAGAAAGCAGAGAGATCTTGCCTTCCCTTGAGCATTTCCAGTGACTTATAAATTCAAGAGTATTCCAGAAATTCCTAACTTACTTTATGAGTGAATTCACTGAGAGCCCGAGAATACTTGTGCCCTGTAGAAGCACATAGCCCGAGAACGGCATCCCACCTGTTGCTGCACATGGCCTGTGTACTGCTCAATGAACTCAGTGAATCGAATGTAGTCTGTGCCAAGCCTGCAGAGTCGATTCAGGACACTAGTCTCACTGGGGTGAAGAAACGGGAAGTCCTGGGAAACCTGGAAGAAGAGGGACAGTCATAAAGCAAGCTGATCCTGCTAGTCACCAGCCCAGGTTCTCTGGGGCTTGAATGCTTTACGTTCTTTCTTCCATTTCCTTTCCTTACGTTGTCATGGTTGTACACTTGGCTTTAACTTTCCTTGTTACTAGGTGGGTAACTCTGGTAACGATATGGTTACACCACTACGAGGTTGTGTTCCTTATCCAGATATAACTGCTTGTTCTTAAAACAGGTAACCTATAGTAAAGAATTCACATGATAAGGGCTGGAAAATGGCTCAATGTGTAAAGGTGCTTGCCACCTGACAGCCTGAGTTTGAGTTCCAGGATTCACATAGAAGGATATTCCTGCAAGTTGTCCTCTGACCTACATACACACAGGGATACAGAGAGAGAGAGAGGGGGGAGGGGGGGGGGGGGGGGGAGAGAGGGCAAGTTATGGTACCTCTCAATGTCTTAGTTTTTATGTGTAAAAAGTGGAGATAACTGTGATAATTAGATCATACAAAGCACATATGTTAATCACACAGCAAGTACTTAATACATATATGTGCCTTTTACTACTAACAAGACATTTCTACATAGTTATCAAGTGGTATCTCTGAATACTTCTTGTTGGCAGAGTTTTAGAAAAGTTCTAGGTTTAGGGCCAGTGAGATTGCTCAGAGGGTCAGGTATTGGCTACACAAACCTGAAGACCTGAGTTCAATCCCTGCAACCCACATAAAGGTAGAAGGAAAGAACTGACTCTACAGAGTTGACGTCTACATAGACTCTGACATGTATGCTCATGTTCACGTATCATACACACATACACTAGTTTAAAAAAAATTCCAGGGCTGGAGAGATGGCTCTGAGGGTAAGAGCACTGGCTGCTCTTCCAGAGCTCATGAGTTCAATTCCCAGCACCCACATGGTGGCTTACAACCACCTATAATGGGATCTGGTGCCTCTTCTGGAGTGCAGGCATACATGTAGGCATAACACTGTATACATAATAAATAAAGTGCTCTCTCTGGGTAAGTGAAAATCTCTGCAGAAGCAGCAGTGTGGCAGCAACAACAAGCGATGAACTCACTGTGCAAGTCTGAGAAAGGAAACAAACTGCTGTGATAACAAATAAAGGCACAAGAGAAGGGTACCGAAAGGCGTGAACACAAAACTCTTCAAAGAAATCACTTTAAAGCTGAGGCCTCAGGAATGCAAGGATGAAAACATCTGCTTCAAACCTTCCCAGCTGTCTTTGCCACACCCTGGGTGTCACTTGCTTTTATTTCAAATGTCAGTCAAGCACCTACAAATTCTGAACATTTCCCCCCTCCATGACTGGCCATGTGTCAGTTTTCAAAGATATACATACAAAATTTTAAAAGCTCACACTTCTAAATCCCAAATTCATATCCACAAGGAATAAGAAAAATCTGTTCAGCCGGGCGGTGGTGGTGCACGCCTTTATTTCCAGCACTCGGGAGGCAGAGGCAGGCGGATCTCTGTGAGTTCAAGGCCAGCCTGGGCTACCAAGTGAGTTCCAGGAGGAACCCTGTCTCAGAAAACCAAAAAAAAAAAAAGAAAGAAAGAAAAATCTGTTCAACTTATATGTTTTATGGATGAAGAAAGGTCCTTCCTGATCCTCCAAGGCCAGTCCTGCTATAAACAGACACCACACTGTGAGCAGATCTTATTTCCTAGGACTGCCACAACTAGTCAGTATAAACTTCTCCAAATTTCAGTTCTGTGCATTCGGAAGCTGAGACAAGCAATACTTAAGTTACTAGGTTATTGAGAGCACCAGGCATCATTATTGGAAGCAGACTATGCTAACAGTTCTGATAGTGGAGCCAGAAAGACCTCTGTTCAAGACTAAGCTAAATTAATAGTTATGTGACCCCAGGAGTTAACTTTCTGAACTAGACTGTTGTGACTATTCGATGAAATAATGCACGCTGCACTATATTCACGGTCACTCTGTCCTAGTTAGGTTTCTATTGCTGTGACAAACGAGAAAAGTGTTTATTATTTCAGCTTACAGTCCTTCTCAAGGGGAAATCGGAGCAGAGACCATGCAGGAATGCTGTTTACTGGCTTGCTCCATCTGGCAGGCACAGCGGGCTTTCTTATACATCCCGACACCACCTGCTGAGGGACTCCCACACCCCTTAGTGCATTGGGCCCTTCTACAACAATCATGAATCAAAAAAATGCAGCACAGGCCTGCCCACGGCCCAATATGATGGGCATTTTCTCAATTCAGTTCCCCTCTCTCAGGTAACTCTAGCTTGTGTCAAGTTGGAAAGGAAGAAGGAAGGAAGAGAAAAGAGAGAAGGGAAGGGAGAGAGAAGAGAAAGAACGAACTAACCAACACACTCCTCTTACGCTTTCCTCTAAGTTAAAAGCTCTTTCAAGTTCTTCACCTGGTACAGAAATTTCCAAAGGAGGGAAACGCCATATGGTTACAAACCCATTTTTTCATCCAACACAATTTACTGAGTGTTTATAGTGTCTTGAACTCTGTGGATATATTTGCACTATTTTCAAAACTGTTGGAAACAATGCAAGCGTGAATATACTTTTTAATAATAAACTATCGTCTAATTCCAGATGCACACTTAGGAATTCGGTTTAACAGTAAATTTGTAGGCAGTAGAGAGAAGTATTGAGTTCTATCCACTCGAGTGGTTCCCTAGCCAGGAATCGGGGACCGCAGAGCAGGGTTCCCCGCCGCCGAAGGCAGAGCTATGTCGGGCCGGCCCCCGGTTTGCCACGGCTCGCGGGCGCAGTCAGCCGGTGTCCCCCCCGGGTCCCACCCCTCCGCTGCGGCTCAGCTGCACCAGCGTCCCAGCCTCTGATCCACCCCCCTCAGTACCTGCAGGCCACTCCGCTTGTTCCAGGTGAAAATGGACCCTGGGTACCCACTCAGCGCCAAGAGCAGTTCGTGAATCATTTCTGGGGCGGCCTCGGAATCCCTAGGTTTCCCAGCTTCTTGTTTCAGCGCCTCTGCGGGCGCCCACGCACGCCCGAACCGAGTCGCTCGCCCAGAAACCCCGCAGACCACCGCGCGGGGAGCCGCCACGGGGCCGCGCGCCGCGTGCCGGAAGCGCGCGCCGCTCGGAGGCGCCCACCCGCTCGCTCCCGCCACGGAGCGCCGAGGACGCGCCGGAGGCGCCATCGCGCATGCGCCTTGGGTGCCCCGAGTGGCCCGCTCGGACTTCCGGCTTGAGAGCCGGACTGGGGCTGCTGGCGGGCGAGACTGGTCTTAGCTGGAGCGGAGTGGTTGAGGCTGGCCCAGGGACAGGGACGAGTTGACAGGCAGCTGGAGAGAGACGCGGCCAGGGGCGGGCCGGAGGGAGTCCTCGGGACGCCTTGGCAGGGTCTGTGGCATTCTGACCGACTGCTCGGCGTCTCCCAGAGTGACCCGGCCGGAGAGGGGGAAGACAAAGAGGCCGGGACTCGGCAGCCGCCGCCGTGGAGCAGCGCTCGGAGCCCAGGAGCTCGCAGCCCTGGCCGGCAGGCTTCGCTGTCAGGAGCCGCTCTCCTGCCTCCCCTCGGGCTGCCTCGCTTCGCCAACTCCTGTGACTCTCCCCCAAGCCGCTTCAGTGTAGAAGCCCAAGTCCTAGCTTTCCCATCTGTCGCTCCCGAACTCTTGCTGAGTTCTTCCTTCGTCTGGGAGGAGTGAACAAGAGCCCCAACATTGAGCCCTTGACTTTGGTTCGGGCTGGAAATTCGTGGTTTGGCGTCCCGCGGGGAGGGGCGGGGCGGGGGACCGCAGGGGCTTTCCGGAGGACCGCGGAGGTTCTGGGAAGATTAGCCGCCACCCGCTGGACAGGGGCTTCTGTCTTCAGCCGAATGTTGACTTACCTTTACAGTGCGTCAGGGTCCCACGCCGCTCGAGTTCACTCTACAGCTTTGATCTAGGGCGCTAAACGCGATCAGATTAGGTGAAGTGAGAACGAAGCAGATGGGATTTTCTATTCTCTGCAACTTCCTGGGAATGCTGTAGTCGCCACCCAGAAATGCAGCTTTTGGAAGGTCATTTTCTCCTTCCTCATTGGTTTGCTGACCTGAAATGGCACTACCTCTGAAGACCACTTGGAGCATATGGAAAGTCTGGCCGGCTCTGGCAAGACTTGAAACATGTCAACAAGATATTCCTCTGATATTGCCGTTACTCTAGGAAGAAACTCCTTTTTACACAGAGACACTCATCTGCAGGTGTTTCTCCTGGGCACGGGGAGAGAGTGAACTAAGCCTAAGAACGGAACCCAGATACTAAGAGGAGAGAAACTGCTTGTTTTGTTTTTCGAGACAGGGTTTCTCTATGTAGCCCTGGCTGTCCTGGAACTCGCTTTGTAGGCCAGGCTGGCCTCAAACTCAGAGAACCACCTGCCTTTACCTCCTGAGTGCTGGGATTTAAGGCGTGCGCCACTACGCCCGGCTGAGAAACTCCTTTCTGCAGTGAAGGATGGCCAAGCCCACTCTGAGGGGAAATGGCACTAACTCGGAATGCCTACGACAGCGCTTCAGGAGATTCCATTACCAGGAGGTGACTGGACCCCGGGAGGCTTTCAGCCAACTATGGGAACTTTGCTGTCGGTGGCTAAGGCCAGAGGTGCGCACCAAGGAGCAGATTGTGGAATTGTTGGTGCTCGAGCAGTTCCTGACTGTGCTACCTGGGGAGATCCAGAACTGGGTACAAAAGCAATGTCCAGAAAATGGAGAGGAGGCAGTGACATTGGTGGAAGACTTAGAAAGAGAGCCTGGGCCACCTGGACATTCGGTGAGAAGGAGGGGGAATTCCGAAGTGTGAGGCTGGGGAGGGGCAGTTTAAGATCAGCCAGGCGGAAAGAGGTTTGGTGACTTTTATACTTCCCTTCCGGAAGGGTTGTATTTCAGGAGAGCTTGTCTGGAGATGCCAATTGGGTATACCTCTGCCTACTCTTATTACAGTACGTCTCTCTCTTCAATTTTTGTTGTTTTGTTTGTTTGTTTGTTTGTTTGAGACAGGGTTTCTCTGTGTAGCCCTGGCTGTCCTAAAACTCGCTCTGTAGACCAGGCTGGTCTGGAACTCAGAGATCCTCCTACCTCTGACTTCCAAGTGCTGGGATTAAAGGTGTGCACCACCACCGCCTGGCTGACTTCAGTTTCTTAATAGAGAAGAAATGGGAAGGTTTTGTTTTTTTTTCAGCTGGTATTTGGGTTTCTATTTTGATCTTTCTGTAGTGCCAGCCACTCTAACCTAATGATAACGGAATAAACATTTGTCCTAATCTCCCCACCCTACCACTCTGTCCTTGCCTTAAAAGGATGGTCTCTTTGGGGATATTAAATAATCTCCCCGGGAATACCCCTTGTTATGACTATGAAAATTAATGAGGGGTTATTTCTAGGTCACAGTCTCTGTAAAGGGGCAGGAAATGCACTCGGAGAAGATGACATCCCCGAAATCATCACAGGCGTTATTAAGTGTTCTTCAGGAGTCAGTGGACCCCCAGCCCAGGGGTGTGTCCAAGAAAGAGAGGGCAAGAAGCCCAGCCCTGGGACTACAGGAGCAGATGAACCCAAAGAAGACTCTGAGACCTTTCCAAAGGAGCGGTGAGGAGTAGCTTCATGTGGGAAGATAGAGCCGTTCCAAGCTGGCAAGTAGGGGTGGGAGTAGTGAGTGGGAAAGGGATTTCAGAAATAGTGGAAACCGTCGAATGTGTGGCTGTTGAGACCTTCTGAAGACAGGTAGTTCAACCCTCTAGTACAGTAAGTATTCTTATGTTACTTCTTTTGGTAATTCTGCCAGAGAACAGCTGCCTAGTTTTTATTATAATTAGAATAATCTTATTTCTTGGTGATAGATGCTTCTTTTCTGTACTCAAGGTAACTTTATTTTAGTTGTTTTCCTTTTCCCTCTATTATCTCCATTCTTTAGACCTAAGTTCTCTACATTGGAACTCCAAGTTCTCTAAATATTAATTGTGGAGAATGAAATTACATCTGTATTATTCCTGTGAGGTCTGTTATGTAAAAACAGTAAGAATTTTACTTCAGAACTTTGCAATTTTCTTCCAGTACAGCCCAGCATATGATTATGTATGATCTTTATTCACCTGGTAACCCCTGAACTCCAAAGACCCAGTCAATTCTACTTGATTTTTTGGAACTTGTTTTTCTTCTTTGTGCTCTTTTGAACTAGATTTTGTGTTTATTATTTAAAACTTGTTGAGGTTGTTTTGAATTCTGTTCTTATCATCCAAGATGACTAGTAATAGCATTCTTGGTTAGTTTGATAATGGTCTGTAGTCATCTATCGCAAATATCTCACCCTCAACATATGGACCTGCAGAATTAATCAGGTTTAATTTAAACACCTCCCATGTGCTGAAGGGTCCACACACTGCAGTAAGGAAAGGTACCTACCTACCTGTTGGCCAGTGAGCTGGTCAGCTGATAATGGTCCTTGCTGCACAAGCCTGGTGACCTGAGCAGAAGCTAGTCCATGAAGTTGTCCTCAGCCTCTAACGACTATAACAGGTGCACTCCCCCCCTCCCATATATCATGCACATATAATGAAAGTTTTGTTAAAGTACCTGTTATCAAAGAGCTTACACTATCATTTAAGAACACAATAGTGAATTATGAGTAAGTACTGAACTCGACTATCAGAAAACAGTGTTAAAGACTTGCTTAGTTGTTCTGTAAGGGTTTGGCCGTGTGGTCATGAGATGGGGCTGTAGGGAACACCTCCTGAGGGCATTGGCAAGGAGCTTCCCAAAGGACGGGTGAGTGCGGACAGGAGGAAGAGAGGCATGGAGGTGGACAAAAGTGCACCATGTTTGAAGAGACCAGGAGTGGATAAACTTGCTGGACACAAAGTTAGGTTCAGCAGCCCAGACATGAGCTCAGGGGCTAGTGGGGCAGTGACTGCCATGGTACCAGCTCTGGGAGGGTTAGGGTCTGCACTTAGGTGGAGAGGACGATGTGCTGAGAGAAACACTTAGGATTTGGTGACGAGTGTGAAGCAGAGACAAGTTGAAGACAGGTCCACTTCTCCCCGCCAACCTCTTGAAATCACTGAATCTAATTCTCAGGACTCAAATGAAAAAAACAGGAGACAGGAGTGACCAATGGAGAAGTGCTTCCACCTGCACACAAGCAGTGTGGAGGCTAGGGCGAAACTTGGAGTAGAATACCTGCTCTAAACACACAGTAGAATATTGTCTTTTCTAATTGTTCTGCTCTAGAACAGAAATCCAATTCTTTCTCATCCTTTGAGGTTTCTTCAACCACCCACTGAACTTTCTGAAAACATTTCCTTTATGATCTTTAGATAGAGGCTGTGAATGTAGCTCGGTTGGTACAGTGCATGCGAAAGGCCTCATTTGACCCCAGCACTCCATAAAACTCAGCATGGTGTTGCACACTTGTAATCCTAGCACTTAGGTGGTGGCAGAAAGATCAGAAGTTCAAGGTCATCCTCCACTACATAGCCTGGGCTATATGAGACCCCATTTTGAACATAGAAGATAAAATCTCTTTGACGAAAGAGGCAGGGCTGATTTGAAAGGGTTTTTTTTTTTGTTGTTGTTGTTGTTGTTGTTTTTATGATCAGTCCAAACTGTGATACTTTGGTTTCTTCCCTGCAAACAGGATTTCCATTTCCTACACCTGATGTGGTCTCCAGATTGGATCAAGGAGAGCCATGGATCCCAGATCTGTTCAGCTCCAAGGAGAAAGATGTCCCAAAAGGAAAGAGCACAGGAGACAAACAAGTTTATACTGATCCATTACCATCCAAGAGAGAGAGAAGCCACGGGGTGGAACAGGACCACTGGGGCTTTGATGATGAGCAAGTGGTGGGCGTGCACTGGGGCTACAGAGAGACTAGAACACTCCTCGCAATTCTCAGTCAGACTGAATTTTATGAAGCTCTCCGAAACTGCCATAGGAACAGCCAGGTGTATGGGGCTGTGGCTGAGAAGCTGCGTGAGTATGGCTTCCTCCGGACCCTGGAACAGTGCCGGACCAAGTTCAAAGGCCTTCAGAAGAGCTACAGGAAGGTCAAGAGTGGTCATCCACCTGATACCTGCCCTTTCTTCGAAGAGATGGAAGCCCTGATGAGTGCCCAGGTCATTGCACTGCCCATCAGTGGCCTGGAAGAGGCCATTTGCCATTCTGGCCAGGCAGGCACCGACACGGAACCTGAGGAGCCAGGGCTGAGGGCCTGGCAGCATGAGGATGGAGACGAGGCTGTGGTTGAAGGGTCTGACAGTGATGACTTGGAGGCAACCCCCCAGGACCCCGACAACCCACCTGCGTCTGTCCTCTTCCGAAGCCCAAGCGGTAAGAAGCTTTCCTTGGGCTTTGGGATTAGGTTTGAGGAGCAATGAGCCTGGATGTGGAGCCAGCCATTGTCACCTGCCAGCTTGGCCACTTTAAGGGACAGAGATACTTCTCAACTCTATGTTTTATTCTCTTCTGTGAGCAAATAATGAGAATTGAACCTGCAGTCTTACACACATGCTAGGCAAACACTATACCATGGAGCTACATCTCAAACTTCAGACTTAGATGTTTCAAAGAAATACACCCAAATAATCCAAGTGTCTTCAAAGGGGTAATTCTTTTTTGTTCAAATACTTTTCCTGTTTATAAAGCAGGTTCACTGAAAAAAAAAAAGATACTTTGTTGTTTTCTTTCTTTCTTTTCTTTCCTTTTTTGTTTGTTTGTTTTTTTTGAGACAGAGTTTCTCTGTCTAGTTTTGGTGCCTGTCCTGAATCTTGCTGTGTAGACCAGGCTGGCCTCAAACTCATAGAGATCTGCCTGGCTCTTCCTCTCTAGTGCTGAGATTAAAGGGTTATGCCACCACCACCTGGCTGTTTTATTCCTTTTAAAAGAGTGAATTTTTAAAAATGTGGATAAATCATGGCTAAAGCAAAATGCTTTTCTTTATCTTTGTTCTCCTCTTTTCCTGCCTCTCCACTTTTCCTCCATCTTCTGGTTCTTTAATGTTCTCCTCTGCTCCCAGTAAGTGGAGAATAATGGAAGGACATGTCCTCAGATGGAAGAGGACTGTGTGGACCTTCCCTCCTTCCTTGGTTCCTTTGGACAGTTAGAACCACCCTGTTCGTTCTTTCCTAAAGCACTAACGTGGACTGCAGTGCAGCATGTGTTCTTGCCTCTTTGCTCTTTCTGGCCTCTGCAGTCCTCTTCCCAGATAGAGTACAGACTGGAAGACCCTCAGCTCTCTGCTCTTGCTGGAGTTGCTTAATGGAGAGAGTAACAGATGAAAAATGGCCAAGATAGTAATTGGGTAGCAATATGATTCTGAAAGAGGCAGTTTTGGAGTTTTAAGTCATTCTTTTTTTTTTTTTTAATTAAAATTTTATGAATTTGTTAAAAAAAAAAACTTGTAAATTCAAAATAAAACAAAACAAAAACCTCATCAAAATTAACCAGACTAGTTTGAATATTGATTCTGAAGCCATGAAGCTTTACATTGTATTTTACACTTTGACTATCAAATATTAAATCATTCTATAAGTGATTACAAGAAAATAAGTGTGGAAAAAATTTATCAGAGAAGTTAGGGATGATGCATTGTGGCCGACAGCAATTTTAGGTCTTTTTTTCCTGACCAGTGATTTTCTAGTTGGGATCAAGATTCCAGAAAAATTAGGAAATGGGAAGAGAAATGCCCTCTGCCCACATACTCAGTCTGTCTATACTCACTGTTCTTGGTACTGTGACAAGATAGCAGACAATGGCACTTGGGTAAGGAAGTAAGGAAGGCTTTGTTTAGGCTTCATGCTGGGGAAGCCATGGTGTTGAGAGCTGCTCTCAGGGCACCAGTGGGAGCAGAAGAGGCTGGCTACGCTGCATCTGCAGTCAGGAAGCGGGATGAGTGACGCATGGGGGCCTCAGGTGCTTTCTCCTTCCTGCCTTTTAATTCAGTGTGGGACCCCAACCCCTGCGATGGTGTCACCCACATTCAAGGCAGGTCTTTCCTTGGCTAAACCTTTCTAGAAACACCCTCATAGACTTGCCCATGATAATGAAGAGTAACCATCACAGTGTGTAATGACTGTTCCAGTAGTCACGTGGAAAGGCTTTTTTAAAATGGCTAAATGTTACTAATAAAAGTTCTCTGAAATTGCTAAATGATACAGAAACAAAACCATCTATAATGCAGGTATATGTCTGTCTGCTAAGAGGTCATGTACAACAACGGCAGGAAGCACCACCTCCTTCGAGCCCTGTAACCCAAGGCAGAGCAAACACCACTACATTTCCCCTTTTTGTCTTAATAAGACTGTTCTAAACTTAGTGCAAACTATATACTAAAAGAACGATTATCAAGTATTGTCCAGGAAAAACAAAGGGAAATAACAAACAAGAATGGAACTACAACCAGCAAGAACAACAACAAACTAGAAAGACATGCTAAATGTCCAGAAATGTCCAGATCATAGGTGAATGGCAAATTACCAAGATTACTCCAATAGCTGTCCTATCCTGAAGATTCTAACTATAGTACTTAATATGTTCTAGCTGAGATATGAGAAGATTGTTACTGTAACTATCTAGTCTTCAACATCAAGGAGAGAGGTGGCTCCGCATTAAGAGCAGTGGCTGATGATCTAGAGGACCTGGGTTCAATTCCCAGGCTGTCTAGTGTCTGATCACCCCAGGATTTAAAAAAAAAAAAAAAAAAAAAAAGGACCTATGTGACCACCTTCCCTTTCCTTTTAAGAGGTCGGGTACAATGGCAGGAAGCACCACCACCTTTGGGCCCTATAGCTCAAGGTCATGGGCGGAGCAAATACCACTACAGTTTGGGGAATATGAACCGTTTAAATCTAGGAACCTGAGCTTAGTTGGCATCCCTCCCTCTCCTTTTTGCTTATAAACTGAACCCCAGGCCTCATGCATGCTTCAGGTACACTCTGAGCTAATGTCTCCAGCTTAAGTGGATTTCCTTGAAGCCGGCAGTAAGACTGAAGAGTTGAGGCCCTAAAGCTCTGGGTTAAGTGATGCTAAAATGTCTCTTCTGGTGCAGGTGTACACTGGGGCTATGAAGAAACCAAGACTTACCTTGCAATTCTGAGTGAGACTCAGTTCTACAAAGCCCTCCAGAACTGTCACCGCAACAGCCAGTTATATGGAGCAGTTGCTGAGAGATTATGGGAATATGGCTTCCTTAGGACCCCAGAGCAATGTCGGACCAAATTTAAAAGCCTACAAACCAGCTATCGGAAAGTCAAGAATGGCCAGGCACCAGAAACCTGCCCCTTCTTTGAAGAAATGGACGCTTTGGTGAGTGCCCAAGTTGGTGCCCCACCTAATGATGACCAGGAGAAAGAAACAGCTTCTTGCTATCTCCAGGGAACCAGTGAGCCTCAAGCTGAGAAGCAAGCTGAGGACTCAGAAGAAGATTCAGATGACGAAGATGATCCTGAGATACCCCCAGGGGCTGTTACAACCCGTGCCCCAGTCTTATTCCAGAGTCCCAGTGGTAAGGTTCTTTATTTTTGCTTTTTGAGACAGGGTTCATGTAGCTGAGATTGGCCTTGACCTCACTGCAGAGCCAAGGATGGCCTTAAACTATTGATTCTGTCTCTACTTCCTAAGTGGCGGTATTACAGGTGTGTGCCTCCCTGCCCAGCTAAGATCCTTTCTGTTCTTATGGTATAAATAGCAAAAGGGAAGCTGTAGGACTCAGGAGAAGACCATGAGATTGAGAGCTGACCTCTATTCCCAGCTTTCCTGAGTTCTTACCTTTCTTCCCCATGTTTCCTATCTACTAAAACATGTTGCTCAGTGAAAAGCTACAAATTATTAATGTGGTTTCCTTCAGCACACTACAGCATCACTTGATTGTAAACTTTGTAGATTTGCTATCACTTTCATATGCTACCAGATCAAAGTCAGTTTGCACAGCAGCTAATCTGAATTGGGAACATTTCCCAAGTAGCATGTCATCTATTCTGCAGAATGAAATTTATCTTTATAGATCACGCTTACATTTTTCGTCTGGTTTTAGCTTGTCTGTCAACTACAGGGCTGTGTAGGAACCTGATAACCCTTTTCTCCAGATACATTTTTAAAAGGTATTTCTATCTTATGTGTCTGTACGTGGACCTGTGTGGATGTACATGCAGCACGTGTGTGGTGTCCAGAGGAGTGTGTTGTATCTCCTAGGACTGGAGTTACAGGCAATTGCCATCTGCCCAATGTCAATGCTGGGAACCGAAGCCAGGTTCTCTGTAAGAGCTCTACTGAGATGTGTCTGTCTCCAACTCCTTCAGATACAGTGTTATCTGCAGGTTTCTGTGGGAAATGACTGGATCTTAGTTGCTGTATAAGGGGGAAAAAAATTCCAATATGGTTTCCCTCCTTGTAGGAAGAGGAGTTTTAATTTTGGAGTCATACATGTTTAGTCATGTGTATGCCAATCTCCAATATTAGCCAAGTGATTTAGTGCAAGTTGCTTAGCCCCTAAATTTGCATATGCATTGAGACCTTGGGCTGGGGGTGTAGTTTAGTGGTAGAGGGCTTGCTTGAACGTGCCCCAGGCTCTGGGTTAATCATTCACATTGCAAATGAAAGGGAAACTACATAAAAGGTTGATGTAACTGAGGTGCTAGTGAAGCCCCACCACAGTGCTAGGCACAGAACAGGTATCCAATAAATACTAGTTTTCACTTCCACAAGTCTTTTAGATCAGCATTCTGATGTTGCATTGAACATCAATATTTTACAAAAAAAGTCGACTCCTGAGTTTGGGAAATATTAAATAACCCTTTTGGAGGTTCACAATACACTTTCATATATTAAAGATTCTAAGATCTCAGTTAGCCTGGCAGTGGTGGCGCCTGTCTTTAATCCCAGCACTCTGGAGGCAGAGGCAGGTGGATGTCTGTATGTTCGAGGCCAGCCTGGTCTACAGAGCTAGTTCCAGGAAAGGCTCCAAAGCTACACAGAGAAACCCTGTTTCAAAAAAAAAAAAAAAAAAACAAAAAACAAAAAAATCTCAGTTAGTCCAGCAAATCTCTTACTTTATGGACCACCTTAAATACTTAATACTGTGGATATAGTCTCACACTCAGTATTCCAGGGAATTCAGGATCCAGAGTTAACCTGAAACACGTGAATAAGTGCAGTTCTCATAGCCTAGGCTGAAAGGCTGGCATTTGCTTTTTAGGATGTTAAAAAGTTGCCTAGTTAGGCTACATTACAATGTTTTGGAACATTTAGGGTTTGGAGAGAATTTCTAGTGAAGCTTTTCTCTTTAAAAACTGCTGCATGTTTTTTCTTCCCTGTTTTGTGTTTGTTTTTATTTGTTTTGTTCTTTCTAACGTATATTGGAATGTGAGGGGAAGGGGACTTATCAAAACTATTTCTGGTTATAGAAATTTCCAAGGAAGTGTTCCTGGGCATTTCCTTCTAAGCCCTTTAATCACTGGCAATGAATAAGACCACAATATGACCAAGAGGTGGCAGAATGGCAGTGTGGAAAGTGTCTTCTGTAAACACAGAACTTGTCTTCTTTAAACCTAGTGACTTGCTGCTCTGAGGGTCTCTGCAGGGACTGGGTATTCAGAAAGGGTTGACAGACTACCTAGCTCCTGTGGAGATTATGCAGATGAAAGGCATGTGATAGGTAGAAAAACACTGGAATTTTAATAATGCTAATATAGTAATTTGGGGGCAAGAGCCTTACTATTTTATTATTATTATTTGAGACAGGGTCTCACTATGCAGCCCTGGCTGGCCTGGAACTTGCTTTATAGACCAGGCTGGCTTCAAACTCAGAGATCTGCCTGCCTCT
The DNA here is from genome assembly GCF_004664715.2 of Peromyscus leucopus. Classification (NCBI taxonomy): domain Eukaryota; kingdom Metazoa; phylum Chordata; class Mammalia; order Rodentia; family Cricetidae; genus Peromyscus; species Peromyscus leucopus. The sequence goes on along the minus strand of NC_051066.1, from coordinate 97,182,951 downwards.
TCCTCTCAAGTGCTAGGATTAAAGGTGTACACAACCATACCCAATTTTAAATGATTTTAAAATACTTCAAAAAATTATGTCTGGGGGCTGGAGAGATGGCTCAGAGGTTAAGAGCACTGGCTGCTCTTTCAGAGGTCCTGAGTTCAATTCCCAGCAACCACATGGTGGCTCATAACCATCAATAATGAGATCTGGTGCCCTCTTCTGGCCTGCAGGCTTACTGTATACATAATAAATAAATAAATCTTTTAAAAAAATTATGTCTGTGGATCATAATAAATTATGTCACATGGGTGTGGGCTATGCACATGTGAATACAGGTGCCCAAGGAGGCCAGAGGCATCAGATTTCCTGGAGCTGGAGTTATGAGCCCACCTGATATCGGTGGGAACTGAACTCAGGTCCTCTATAAAAGCAGTATATGCCCTTGACTTCAGAACCCATCCCTCTAGCACCTCCCATGTTTTTTACTTTTATTTATTTATTTAGGAGCACATACCCCATGATACATGTTTGGAGGTCAGAGGACAATTCATGGAGTTGGTTCTCTTGTTCCCCTGTATGGGTTCTAGGAACTGAACTCAGGTCATCAGGCTGAGCCACCAGTACTTTTACCTACTAAGCCATTTTGCCCCCACCCCACTCCTTTTTTAATAGAATGAACTTACAATAAAAGGTGGCGCACGCCTTTAATCCCAGCACTCGGGAGGCAGAGCCAGGCGGATCTTTGTGAATTCGAGGCCAGCCTGGTCTACAGAGCGAGATCCAGGAAAGGTACAAAGCTACACAGAGAAACCCTGTCTCGAAAAACCAAAAAAAAAAAAAAAAAAAAAAAAAAAAAAAAAAAAATGTGGACCACATTGACCATTTACTTGTAATCATCTAATGTAATCCTTGTTTCTCTCAGGTTTGCTTTGTTGTGGTACATATAATTAAGAAATGAGTGACTTTTCAAATTGTGTTCTTGTATTAGGTTTTGAGGCTGGATTTTATAATGAAGAGAATCTTAAACGAGATATTTCTGAGGAAGTACGGCTGCATAGAACATTACTTGCAAGGTCTGAAAGGAAAATTCCCCGTCATGTTAATCAAGATAAAGCTAGTAAGAATGGATGTTCATCAGAAAGCCAGTGGGAAAAGATCCAAAGAGCGAACAAAAGAAAACCAGCATTCCCAGAGAAGAATATAGGTACAGTCCTGACTTATCAGAGAACAGGTTTGGGAGACAGACCCTATAAATACCTCAGATATGGCAAAGGCTTTGGCCCAAACTCCCATCTCCTGTATCAGGTATTCCATCATGTAGAGAATCCGTATAAATGTGCTGACTGTGGGAAAAGCTTCAGCCGGAGCGCACGCCTCATCAGACACCGAAGAATCCACACTGGAGAAAAACCGTATCAGTGTCTTGACTGTGGCAAAGGTTTCCGTGACAGTTCCAATTTCATTACCCATCGGAGAATCCACACAGGAGAAAAACCTTATCAGTGTGGTGAATGTGGAAAACGCTTCAATCAGAGCTCAAGCCTTATAATTCACCAGAGAACCCACACAGGAGAGAAGCCTTACCAGTGTGAAAAGTGTGGGAAAAGCTTCAATAACAGTTCTCACTTCAGCGCTCACAGGAGGACACACACAGGAGAGAGACCCCATGCGTGTCCTGACTGTGGTAAGAGTTTCAGTAAGAGTTCTGACTTACGTGCACATCACAGAACCCACACAGGAGAGAAACCCTATGAGTGCCACAATTGTGGCAAGTGCTTCAGTAAGAGCGCTGCCCTTAACAAACACCGAGAGAGCCATACCCGAGGAAAGCTGCCGTCACAGCCCAGGCCTACGTAAGCTCCCAAGGCACGTCCTCTCCGTCTGCGCCTGAGGAAGCACCGCTCAGGACTTCTGCCATCGTTTGTTCCTTACGCTTCCCAAATCTAGCCGAGCCCAATGTCAGTGGTTTGAGGATGAAAAGTAGATTTTGGTCTGAACTGATGGTAATAACGTCTTCCTCCCTCGTGCCTGAGCTGTTCCCTTCAAGAGGATATGTAGTATATCCTGTGGACCTTACGTATGTCCTCACTCCTCCTGTCATTCAGTGCACTTCAGTTGAAAAACCCACCTCAGCAGTTTTTCAAAGAAGTTGTGAGACGACTCATTGATTGGGCCGTCTTGCTCACTTAAACCTGTGCATACTCTTCATTTATCTTTTAAAGAGAGTTTAAAGTCCAACTTGGTTCTATCTGTTTCCAAGAATCTGGGCTGGGGATATAGCTCAGTGGTAGAGCACTTGCCCAGTATGCACAGGATCCTGGGTTCAATCCTCAGTAACACACAGAGACAGAGAGTGAGTCAGGGAAACAATATAGCCTTCTATGAACACTGGATTTCTTAGTTTCTTGTAGAGTCTGCAAGGGCTGTAATAGAATATACTGCATTTATAGCATCTCATTTGATTTTTCTCTTCTCCCCTCCCCTCCTGTCCCTTGTGGACTAGAAGCCAAAAGAGCAAACTAGATGGATGTGGTGGCAGAAAAAGCAGTTAAAGCTACTGATAGGAGTTGTCTATTTTCTAACACTCCACACACATATTTTATTTATATATATATATATATATGGAGAGAGAGAGAGAGAGAGCAGCCTGTGGGTGCTCAATACTGATTGCAAGGAGCAGAAGCACTGCCATATTCCCATGTATAGGTAAAATACACTTTACCCTAAATGACAGGGAAGATGGCAGAGCTACCAATCTGCACACACACACACACACACACACACTCACTCACTCAACTACACAAATAAAAGTATCTAAAAGTATCTATTTAAACATACAAGTCATTATGGGTTTTCCAAATTGGGTGGTATTGAATTATTTCCCATATATTCATAGACTTATGATAAGCCCTGTATAATAAAAATAAAACAGTCCCTACCCTTGTCTTGGAAAACAGGTAATACATGGACAGAAAGCACAAATATATAGTTGCAACATTTAGTATTTTTTAAAGACAGGGTCTCACGATGTAGCATTGGCTGACCTGGAACTCAATATGGATAGTATACTGGCCTTGAACTCAGTCTTCAAAGTGCTAGGATTAAAGTTATGTATCACCACAACAGGCTGCAACTGTTTTAAAGAAATTTAGGAAGCTAAGTAGTGTTACTACACCAGAAATAAGTTGTAACATAGCATGCTCTGAGAGAAATCTGGAAAATATTTTTTTCAGGAAACAGTAAGCATTCAAAGGAAGAAAAGTAACTAGATAAATTATGGTGAGACAGACTTTCCAAAACTAGTTGTAAAATTGGTGCTAGGTGGGTGAAAAGTGGGAAAACATCAAAGCAAAGACAAAAGACCTTTTTAAGGTCACTAAAGCTCGACGCAGGAAAAGTTCACGAATGTTTGACACAGCTATACAGGGGCAGAGAACCCGCTCAGCAGACGGGGAGTGCTAGAGGCAGACCCTGAGGTGTTCCGTGTGCTGTGTGCTTCCTGATGACAGGGCAGCAGCTGGCTCAGGGAAAGATGAGTTGTAGGAGACCAGCTCCTTTGAGAGATCAACATCAGAATTACCATCTAGTGAAGATACTCTAAGGAGGTCAGAAAAGATGACCATGGTCAGATGGCCAAGACCTGGAATAACTAACTTTCACATTTCACTTTTATTAGATACCCACAGCTAGATTAAGATCTGAGGTAGTTATAAGGATATAAGACTGTTCTAAAATTTATTAGGATAAGCAATTAATTAGGGTTCTGGTATTAAGGAATTCTAAACAAAGAACTAACATTAACAATTATGGGAAAATGGTATTTCAGTTATGCTACCTAAGCAAGCAGGAAAGTACAGGAAAACCCTGTTTAAAGCAGGGATCTGAGATGGCTTTGGAAGTGAGTTGCAATGTCAAGGAAAATGGGGATTATTATCGCTAGTATTAATCTATTTTTGTACTGTGGAAAAGGCCTAAGGGTATTAGCAAACAGATGGTTCCAAATGTCTTGTATGTTAAACTGCTTCTGTTTCTCTTCCTGTAAAGCAGAATAATGTTTACACCAAGTCTGCCTCTCAGGGATATCATGTTAATAAAAGTTATGTCCATAAAGTGCTCTGTGTTTCTTCAGGTGTTTCAGTGTAAATTTTACATATGCAAATTATATAAAATTATTAGCTTGGTCATAAGTTCTTATGATCAAATTGTGGATGGTAGAAAAATAAATTATCTGACTTTTTTCCTTCTTGTTGTTACTATAAGTTACCTGCCTGAATTTTTACATTGTAGGCAAAGGAACAAATTACAATCACATCAAGATAACTGGGCAAGGAAAATGAGTCAGATTTTAAATTACATAGGACCCTTCAACTTCCAAATGAGGATTGTATAAGAGGGACAGGGTGAACTCTCATTACTAGAGGAAGACCCAGTTCATCTCAAACTACCTCATAAACACTGCCCAGTCTGCCATGCTGAGGGTGGGCAGAAGCAAAAGGAAGCCTAAGAGAAAACACTAAGGGGAGCAAGAGGTTTATGTAGCCTGAGAGTTTATTAAGGTACACAATATTTTGAGGAACACACTACCACCACATTTCCTCTCTTTTTGTCTAAAATGAAAGAAAGCTTATAACTAATACAAGAAAAACTATCCAATAAGTATATACAATAACCCTTTAACATCTACAGCCTTTATGGAAGAGGCATACACAGAAGTGTGCATTAGTAGAAATGATAGTGACCTGCTCTCATCATGTTTCCTTAACACTGTTAACTACTTTCCCATATTTTCTCACTGAATATATTATATACACCAATTTTGTGTCAATTTTTATTCTGTAACACTTTTAAAGGGTATAAACCACCTACATTGAGGGTGAAGATATAGCTCAGTGATAAGGTGCTTGCCTCAATGTGCAAGGCCCTATATTCAATTCCCCAGCACAGTAAAGAAAAGAAAACCATGGTCTGTGCTGCCCAAGGTCATGTTGATGTCCCAAGCCTGTACTGCTGCCGAGGACCATGATGTTGTCTGTGGTCTATGTCTGTGTTTATAAGGACAAGACTGTGGTCTATGTCTGTGTCTATAAGGACAAGACTGTGGTCTATGTCTGTGTCTATAAGGACTGAAGTCCTTATAGATGTCTGTGATCTATGCTGCCACTGACTGAAGGGCACCGAAGCTGCTTTTGCAGTGGAATCGATGACTGCAGACTCACAGTTCAGAATGAAAGACACAGAAGGCTTCTGTGACCTCTTTCCCCCACCCCCAGAAAGAACCAATCTAGACAAGAAGCCCCTGAAGAGAACGCTTTAAAAATTGTGATAGGGATTCTGAAGTGTTCCTGATAGTCATGGCTTCTGGCAGAGGTGGGATAGGGAAGGACTCAGTTTTCTTTAAGGGGCTACCCACTGGAGTTTGACCATGCTCCAGTGAGTAGCATAAGGGCAACACAAATTGGACTTGGTATTTTTTTCCCTTTCTTTTCTTTGGGGTGGTCAAAAGGGAGGTGGGGTGGACCTGGGAAGATAGGGAAGTGAATGTGATCAGGGTACATTGTGTGAAACTCACAAATAATCAATAAAAATATGTTGGGGGCGCGGGGGGGGGGATGACATTTTATGGATTTTAAAAAACATTTGTTTATTATGTACAGTGTTCTGCCTCCATGTATACCTGCAGGCCAGCAGAGGGCACCAGATCTCATTACAGATGGTTGTGAGCCACCATGTGGATGCTGGGAATTGAACAGAGGACCTCTGGAAGACCAGCCAGTGCTCTTAACCTCTGAGCATCTCTCCAGCCCCCCATTTTATGGATTTTTAAAAAATCTGTATATGTGAATATATATAGTCAGAAATGTAAGGTTATGCTGGGCGGTGGCGGGACATGCCTTTAATCCCAGTGCTCAGGAGGCAGAGGCAGGCAGATCTCTGTGAGTTCAAGGCCAGCCTGGTCTACAGAATGAGTTCCAGGACAACCAGGACTGCTTCACAGAGAAACCCTGTCTTGAAAAAACCAGAAAAAAAGAAAGAGAAAGAAAGAAAGGAAGGAAGGAAGGAAGGAAGGAAGGAAGGAAGGAAGGAAGGAAGGAAGGAAGGAGAAAGGAAATAAATAAATATAAAGGTTTATCATAAAACATATCTAAGAACTTCAGAAGTTTAAGTATTTTCCTTTCCTGTGCACCCTAAAAGACACACAGAAATTTCAACCTTAGTAATTGAATTAAGGGTGTCATCAGGCTTCTTCTCTGAGACCAGGGACATTCTAATAAGGAGAGCAATTCCAGTTTACTTAACTGTTTTAGGGTTTTTAATGCTGTGATAAAACACCATAACCAAAAGCAACTTGAGGAAGAAAGAGTTTTATTTCCTCTTATAATTTGTAGTCCATCATCCTAGAAAGTTGAGGCAGAAACTGGAGATGAAGCAATGGAGGAATGCTGCCTACTGGCTTGCTCATGTACTTGCTCAATTTCTTTTCTTATTCCACCCAGCACCACCTGCCTGGGGTGGCATCACCTTCTGTGGGATGGGCCCACAACTGATAAAGCACCGATTAGGCCAATCTGGTGGGAACATTTTCTCAGTTAGGGTCCTTCTTCCCAAAGGGCTCTAGCTTGTATCAAGTTGAAAAAACTAACCAGGACATTTTCTACCTGTTAAGTCATTTTCTTACCACACAGAGCCAACCTTAGTTGTCCTTGTCTTGGGCTAAAGTGGCCATGGTATACAGGTGTTTATGTAAGCCTATGCCTGTGGGCATGAGGTCACAGGAGACCTAAGAACCCTAGAAGCCACAATGCTACCATTTCCTAGAACGATCTTCGAAGTGAGTCCTGGCAGCTTCCACAAAGAAAGCTAACTAGAAGCTGATTTGAAAACTGAAGCTCCGGCCTACGTCTTTCTCACTTCCAGCCAGCAATTCTTTCCTTTTCTTAAACTGAAGGAATTACTTCAATCCCTTTATATATTTCTAGATATTATGAGATAGGCAAGGCAGAGTCCAGCTTGTCACTACGGTCACCTGACAACTAGGCACCCACACAAATGGTTCTGGTGTGCAATGTGGCCTGGCATCAACAGTCTTGAGAAATAACACTTGTAAGGGTTAAAGGGAGCGGAGGGAGTCTGATTAACGAGACACTGAGGCCTTCCCGAAGACAAACAGCTTCAACTTCTCAGAAGGTTTATGATCGCGACCTGAGAGGGAACGCTAACTGAAACAGTCACTAGTGGAAAGAGGGATCTGGCTGACGGCCCTCCCGTCCTCCAGCAGCAGCATGGAGCTGAAGCATGCCAGGCCTCAGGGCTCTTAGTCTGAGGTATTACGAGCACTTACCATACGTAAGGTGCTGGTGTCATGACCCCACATATACCTGGTACTGAGCTTCCAGGAAGTAGTGGACAGTTCACTGAGTGGGATGTGGCAGGAGGGACGGCTAGAGCATATAATCGAAAGTAGGTCACGTCATCCCAGCTTAAAAGTGTAGCACTTTGGGCTTCAGGTGATTCCACCTCTTTCTCAGTTCAGATCTGGTGTTGTGAGAAGCGAAGATGTAGCTGATGGATTCATAAGACAGATCCCACACCTGAGATGGGGTCAAATTAAATGTTTCTGCTGCCAGTCGATACTCTTGAGAAAGGTATGTCGCAAAAACACCCTTATCATCAGTCTGCCAATATAAACAAGAACAGTTCAAAATGAAGAAGTGCTTTGTAAAAATTAACTTTTTTTGTTCAGAATTTATTTTCCCACGCTTCTTTCAATAGTCTAAAAAGGAACGTATGAGTGCATATCAGTGACAAACTTGTTTATACTTAAAAAAAAAAAAAAAAAAGACCGGAGTACTTTAACCCTGGCTTGCATATTACAAGCACATAAAGCGTTTTTAGAGCATATCCATGGCCAGGACTCATCCCAGATCATGTTGCATGCATACTGGGCACCAGCACTTTTTTAAGCTTCCCCAGATACTGCCTTTCTGCTTCTCAGAACCCAGCCAGGTATCACCTGAGCCCTTTGCAGCTTCCCCCTCCCACTGTAGCTCCGTTACTGGGGCATTTCCTTTAGGAACCCGAGCAAGTCAGCAAGATAATAAACCTATGACTTAATGTAGCAACTAAAAAGGAGCAGGAATAGAATACTTCTTACACAGATCACAGAAGGATGAGCAATGCTGTACCAGAATCCAAAATGATGCTGGTCATAAGAGGCAACTGTCTGGCTTTTGATGTTTGAGGTCAAACAAAGTTCTAGATGAAAGGGGAAAAAAATCCTTCTATTAGAAGCAAGTAAGTGAACTCATTCAGTGAGCACCAGGCAGACTCACAAGAAAACTTTCCAAACTGCTGATTTAAGCAGTTTCATTATTCCACAAAACATACTGCTGCTCATGTGTAATGGGAAACTAGTTCCCATCTGGGGTGTAGCTCAGCAGGAGACTGCCTGCCCTGCATGTGCAAGGCTCTGCACAGGCTTCCACCACTCCATACAAACACACAAAGTGCAGTTCAGAGAATGCACCTGTACAGAGATACCTGTTATCGCTGTGGCAGTGGCTGAACCAGGCAAGGAGTTAATGTTTTCTTCACAGTGATGGGCTTCCCTTGCTTTACCAAGATGACTTGAGAAGACTACAGGCCTGGAGTATAATCAGCCTGACACACTCTTTCACAGAGCCTCACATCACATCTATCCCTGTTGTTTTAACACAAGGCTCTCTATGGAGCCCTGGCTGGCCTGGAACTTACTGGCTAGCCTTGATCCACCTTCCTCTGCCTCTGCAGTGCTGGGATTAAAGGTGTGTGTTATCATGCCTGGCCTAATACCGATTTGGGGGGATGTATTTGTTGTCTTCTGATGAGTTTAGGAAGGAAGCTGTCTACTTTCTTTACTGCTCTACTCTCAGCAAATGGTGTAACAACTACAACAAAAGTCACTTCATAAAGCACAGTCACAATCAAGTGTGCAATGTCAATCAGTATGTAAAAATTGGTTTACACTTTCCCTCATTTTTAAACATGTTTTTTAATTTTTATTTTATGTGTATGTCTATGTGCTACTTATACACTGTTGTGGAATATTATTTTAAGATGTGTTACATTCATTTATGCTGTGGAATACTTGTTTTAATGATGCAAAGATGTGTTATATCCTTCTATGTTGCATTTGTTTAACTCTGTAAAGCTGTGTTACTTTGGCTAATTGGTCTAATAAGGAGATAAATGGTCAATAGCTGGGCAGGAGAAAGGACAGGAGGGGCTGGCAGGAAGAGAGAATGATTTGGAGGAGAAATCTAGAAAAAAGAGCAAGGAGGAGGAGCCAGAAGAGGAGGAGAGGAGGATGCTGGGGGTCAGCCACACAGCCAGCCGCAGAGTAAGCAACAAAGAGTAAGCAAAGGCAAAACTAGTTAATTTAAATTAGAAAAGCTGGCGAGAAACAAGCCAAGCTGAAGTCAGGCATTCATAAGTAAGAATAAGTCTCCATTTATTTATTTGGGAGCTGGGTGGCAGGCCCCCAAAGAGTAAAACAAAACAAAACAAACAAAAAACAACTACAGTATGCCTAGTGCCTGAAGAGGGAGGCCAGAAGACAGGGTCAGATCCGCTGGAACTGAAGTTAGACACAGTTGTGAGTGCCCATGTGGGTTCTAGGTATTGAACCCTGGTCCTCTGAAAGAACACCCATTGCTCTTAACTGCTGAGCAGTCTCTCTAGCCCCAATTTCCCTAATTTTTGAGACAGGTTTCCCTAAGTAATCTAGGCTAGTCTCAAACTAGTAATCCTCCTGCCTCAGACTCCTACATGGTAGGAATATAGGCCTGTGCCACCAGCTGTAATTCTTAATTTTAAGTAAATGTTACAAATTTCTATAACATTAAGTTTAATTTTTTTACATTTATTTAGAAAGGGAGAGAGAAAGAAAGAGAGAGAAAGGAGACAGAGAGAGAGAATCAGAGGACCCTGTGAGTCAGCCAGATAGAACTCAGGTCATCATGGTTGGCAGTATACATCTCTACCTGTGACTGATCTCATTGGATCCATGTGTTAATTTTATTATGGTCATCTTCAAAATTCTAAATGACCTTTGTTCCTTAAACAAACAAAACAATAACAACAACAAAAGACTGAGTTGCCAGCACTGGGGACTGTAGCAGTCAGTAAGGATGAACACAGCCAGAGTAAGAGACAGAGAGAGCCCAGCCATCATGAAACTTAGTTTCTAATAGAAGCTAAAACTTTCAGCACTTAAATGAGACCCAGAAAGCACACACACCATGTGTCTTAGTTTGTAAATATCTGAATTTTAGAACAATCCTTTTCCACACAAATCTTGCAGTCTAGGGCCTGGAGGAAGAAGAGCAAGAGGGTTGTCTGGCGACATGAAATCTAAGTCTCACCCAGAGGTATCCGGTGTTGCCTCACAAAATCCACCTGATCCAGGGATCCTCCCTCGCACGAGTGGAGGAATGTGCCGTGCCCGATTCTGTCAGGAAGCAGATCCAACAGCATTTGTGTTTCTTTTTTCTTATTTGGAACCTTCAGAAAAGTAAGAGGAGAGGATGAATGGCCTCTGCCAGTAACTGAGGTATTTTATTCTGCCCTGAGTAGTGAATGCCAACATTTTTAGGAAACATAATTACTTAAACCTTCTCAAACCTCCTCAGCTTTATCAGTCCTTTACGGCATAATAATAATCTCATGAAGTATGAACATAGAGAAGTAAAAGCTAAGCCGGGCAGTGATGGCACACGCCTTTAATTCCATACCTTAAAAACAGTAACATTAAATCAAATCATGCCTTAATGTTTTAATTAAGACTTAAAAATACTTCTAACTCCCCCTTCTAAAATGTTTTAAACAGCGTGGTGACATAGGCCTACAACCCCTAGCATTTGAGGTGGGGCCAGAAGGATCAGAAATTCAAAGACATCCTCAGCTACAAAGTGAATTCCAGGCCAGTCTGGGTTACATGAGACCCTATCTCAAAAAAAAAAAAAAACACCAAACAAACAAACAAAAACTATTTCTACTAGTTATTTACAAACAATTTTATTTTTTAAATTATAATCTGCCCTCTCTACTCTATGACAATATTATTTACCTCTGCAAGATGCAATGCCAACTTCAGACCTGCTTTTTTAGCTTCTAGAAGAGGTTCCAAGAAGTCTTTTGCTTGTCCTATCTTGAAGATAAAACGAGGGTGCATGAGAATACTGAGCAAACTGAGGGATCTGGTGTTCTGCCCCAGGAGGGATAAAATGATGGCAGATTGGTTTCGTTTGAACCTCTTGCTTATAGAGAGCCTTTAATGTGCTGGACCCTTTAGGGAATACACCATGGAAAGGTTATCCTTGACTTTGAATCTTAAGTCCAGTACCAGTGAGCTCAGGTCAACACCAGTGAGCTCAGGTCAACAAGCAAGTTGGGTGTGACGGGCCAGAATTTTTATTTCACATAGATGTTTAGTATTATGGAGAACTCATTTGGTTTAGGAAGCTTTAAGGATTAAAAACAACAACACACACAAGCACATAAGCGAGAGTGCACTCTCTTTAGAAGAATGGACAGAGTGGTCATACTGAATAATATCTATAATTTATTTTTACAGTATTTCTTTTAAGAATCCCTAAGAAATGCTATGCTATATATTCTGTTGATCTAGGACAAAACAGGGCATCATTAGGTGTGTGCTTGCCCTAATGTATGATGCTCCAAACTAATGCTCACCCCACTGACTGATTCTGCCACTAGGAGATAATTGTTTTGTTATATGTAATTTTACCATGTTAAAGTTAAAACCTTCCTTTTTAAAAAAAGAAGAAAAGGGGAAGTGCTGTGGATATCATTCTATATAAATAAAATACTGATGGCCAGTGACCAGACAGGAAGTATAGGCGGGACAAGGAGAGAGGAGAATTGGGGAAACAGGAAGAAGGGAGGAGAGACACTGCAGCCACCGTCAGGACAAGCAGCATGTAAAGACGCCGGTAAGCCACAAGTGACGTGGCAAGGTATAGATTTATAGAAATGGATTAATTTAAGATATAAGAACAGTTAGCAAGAAGCCTGCCATGGCCATACAGTTTATAAGAATTATAAGCGTCTGAGTGATTATTTTATACTTGGATTGTGGGACTGCAGGGCTTGGTGGAACCTGGAGAGAAGCAATCCAGCAACATATAGTAACTTACAGTAGGGTCTCCACTGAGGTCAAGGCCAAGAACTGTATCCTCAGCAGAGAGGAAGAACTCTTTAGCAAGTTCAACAGTCTCCTTGGCTACTGTCAGGCCACCTCTTCTGTCAATTGCCATCAAATACCTTTAATATAAGAAAAACACAGTTGATACTACCCTGGCAGGAAGATATTATAATCAAGAAAATCACAGTTGAAGGCAGGCATGGGTATATATAGGCCTATAATCAAAGTATCTGGAAGGTACAGGCAGGAAGATTGCCCTGAGCTATCAAGTGAGTTTAAGGCCAACCTGGAATGCATGAGACCTGTCTCAGAAAAACCAACCAAACCAAAAAACCTCCACCAATTTAAAATCAACTAACTCCAGAAAGGGCTACCTATAATCATATGTCTTTTCCTTACGAACTTAGTCACTTCATTGAGACTACTTAGTACAAAGCCACCAGAAAAGTAAAGAGCAACTCAGAACCACAGAAATATCTGAGATGGGTAGAGTTAGAGGCCAGCCTGGGCCACATTAGACCATGTCTAGGTCCTGTCTCCAACAAAATAAAAAAACAACCACCAAAAATCCACTTGGAAAAACTATGATGCATATAAAAAAGACTTAATTTTGCTAGAAAAAGGTGGCTGGCTACCTGGAAATATAGCTTACTCTGAAAGGCAGTGAATCTAAACATGGCACTGCACTCTGCTACACAGAATGAGACAGGATCGTCTAACCATCTAAATCGTGTCAGTATTGAGTCTGTTCAAATTTCCAATAATCTCACCTTTTTGTTTACATCTTAGGATATTCTGGTTTTTGATTTAGTTTGATTCAGGATCTAAATGAAGTCTGCAGTTTTCGTTAGTCACTGTATCTCTCATCTTTATCCTTTGTTTATTTTTTATTTATTTTTCCCCCCTTTGGAGCTGAGGACCGAACCCAGGGCCTTGTGCTTGCTAGGTGGGCACTCTACCACTGAGCTAAATCCCCAACCCCTTGATCTTTTTTAAAGTGTATTTTGTGTATGGATGTGTGTGCAATCATTTGTAAGGGTTCCAAGTACAGACAGGGTTTTGGTGAACATGTGAAGGCCAGAGGACAATCGGGTGTGGGTGCTCAAGCACCTTCACCTTTTGTCTGAGACAGTCTCCCTTGGCCTGGAACTTCCTCACGCAGGCCAAGCTAGCTGGTCTGTGAACTTGCATGTATCTGCCTGTCTTCATCTCCTACCTCACTATCTCTAGGATTACAGCATGAACACCTGGCTTTTTATGGGGGTTCTAGGGATTTGAACTCATGTCCTCACACTTGCTAGGCAAGTGCTTTACCAACTGAACCATCTCCCAACCTCCTAAGTCTCTTTTCATCTATTCCTACTCACTTCTCTCCCATTCTCATTTCTAGCCTACCTCTTTTCTTGCAAAGTATTTGTTGTGTGTCCTACAAAGCTTCCTACAGTTTGGGTTCTGTTGACTGCATCCCCATGTTAACATGTCCTCCTGTATTTTCTATAAACTGATTAACTGGATCTAGTTTAGATGCTTAATTAGATCAGACTTAATTTTTTGACAAGAATAAATAGGTGATGAAGCCAGGCATCATGGCACATGACCATAATCCCAGCACTTGGGAGAGAAAGGCAGTAGGATCAGGAGTTCAAGCACCTTCACCTTTTGTCTGAGACAGTCTCCCATTGGCCTGGAACTTCCTCAGGGCGGTGGTGGCGCACGCCTTTAATCCCAGCACTTGGGAGGCAGAGCCTGGCGGATCTCTGTGAGTTTGAGGCCAGCCTGGTCTACAGAGTGAGTTCCAGGACAGGCTCCAAAGCTACACAGAGAAACCCTGTCTCAAAAAAACAAACAACAACAACAACAACCAAAAAGGAGGTCCACTTCACCTTAACAGCAACGAGAAGCCATACTCAACTTGAGCAAAAATGCTAGAATTTCACTACCAGATGACCAAATTCAGAACTGTATTCTCATCTTACACAACAAGGTTCTTGATTCTATTTTTTTTTCTATTGTAGGTAAAAATCAGATAACAGTTGATTTTTTTAAAAATCCATCACCTTTATGAGACAGTAAAACATCACATTCTGCTTTTTAAAAGGGTAACTATTATTAATGCACCATCTTCTTACCTAACATCAATATCTAAGTTTTCTTGTTTGCACTGTTTTATGCCTTCAAGAATGGATTCCACGTAAGTCTTCTTCGTCATTCCTGGAAAGAGCACAGAGGAACATATGTAAAAACAGTATCACCTAGTTTATCCTGCAAACAGCAACACTTTATGCTACGCTAGGGCCCGGTTAAAGGTGAAGTAGCGTGGCCTTTAGGGAAACCTTTTGTTTTTTTAAATATTTTATCTTGTGTGTGTGTACATATGCATATGTGTGTGAGTACCTAAAGAGGCCAGAAGAGGGCATCAGATCTCCTGGAGCTGGAGTTACAGATTGTGGTGAGCCCCCTGATGTGGGTGCTGAGTACCAAACTGGTCCTCTGAAAGAGCAGAAGGGCTCTTATATGCTAAGCCATCTCTCTGGCCCCAAGGGGAAACATTTAGTATAGTATTCTTTGTCTGTCTGTGGACCTGAGACTGAACCTACGACATCATGTTTGCTAGGCAGATGTTCTACCACTGAATCACATTCACATTCCTAAACGATGTGGCCCAAGCCAGCCTCAGACTCATGATCTTCCAGCTTCTACCTCACCTCTAAAGAATACTCTACCATTATCTGCTATCACAACAGGCCATTTCAGTTAATGACTGGACTTTAGTAAAACTGAAAAGACAAAGTTTAAAAAGTGAAAAAAATCAAAACCAACTTTAGGAGTAATAAGTGCTTTATAAAAATGTTCATAAACAAACATAAAAGTAATAAAAGACAGAAAATAGAAAACAGACCAAAATGACAATCAATACAAACCCAACTGAAAATTAGTCTTTGTCCTCCGACTTCCACATGTGTGCTATGGCATGTTCCTCATACAAAAATAATAATTTTTTAACTTAAAAAAAGTTATTTAGAGCTAGTCATGGTGATACTACCTTAATCTTGGCATCTGGGGGGCTGAGGAAGGAAGATCTGAAGTTTTAGGCCAGCCTGGTCTACAAAGACCTTGTTTCAAAATACCAAATAGATAAATAAAAAGATTTTTCTCCCTTAGCAGGACGTTTTTCTTCTATTCTAGGGAAAAACCCTAAAACTCAAAAACCAAGTTCCTTCCCCTCAACCCTGCTCAGTTGGGCCTCTCATCCACGGCCTCAGAGGCATCATCCAAGTTTAGAGTGCTCAAGTCTTCCCCTGGTGTGCCTTGTAAGACTGTTCCAGAAAAGTCTCTAAAATTGCCTTTTACTTGTTATAAATGCTTTTTTAAATGGAAACTTTCATTATAATAAAAAATATTATGAAGAATTAAAAAGTAACCACAATCCCATTACCACTATTTACTATTGTGTACACATGCATATGTTTAGCAGATGAAATGCCACTAGCTTTATATTTTCAGTAATTTAACAATGCATTGGGTAATTCCACCTGAAGTGTCTTTGCAACAGAACCCCCCCCCCACTTTTTGATTTAGGGTTTTACTGTGTTGCTCTGGCTGGCCTGGAACTCCTTATGTAGACCAGGCTGGCCTCAACCTCCAAGAGATCTGCCTGCCTCCACCTCCCCAGTGCTGAGATTTAAGAGCACTGTGCCCAGCCTTTTTATATGGGCTCTGGGTCTTGAACTCAGACCTTCATGCTTACAAGACAAGTACTTTACCAACTGAGCCGTCTCCCCAAATGCTGTGTCCTTTTCTTGAAGGAAACAAAAACAAGAACAAAAACAAAACCCTCGAGGAAGATTGGAAGATTAAGAGATGCTACTTCCCCTTCTTTATCAAAGAGTGCCCAAGTGGGTTTTCTACTTTTGATTTAAGAATTAATTACGAATAATGAGCATCCCTGCGGCTCAGGAGTAGATCACTCGCCTACAATGTGTGAGGTCCTGGTCCTGAAACTCAGCATCATCGCATATATTTTTAAAAGCCATTTTAAGCATCACTAATGTACACTCGAAGAACTTTCGTTGTTGCTGAGTAATGGAAGCAAACATGAACCCTGTGTGACCAGAGCACATGGCAACAGGACAGTACATTCCCTGAGAAGTAATTAAACTCTACCAGTAGCGTTCTCTCCTCTGGGGGTGCTCCTCAGCTCCAGGTACTTGACACCATCGTCTGCAAACTCCTTAATGACATCTTTTGTGACCTGACAATAAAGACAAGGCACACACATTGACAGTGCTGGAGGAAGGTAGTCGACGAAATGGCCGAGTGCTACAGTTTTATTTCATTGGTTAAATTTGACTGGCAAAGGATGTAGGAAATCTCCCGGGTAAGAGGGATAGCCTGCTTTGTCTGTACCTAACGGAGACCATGCCAGCTTGGCAACAGTTCCCATGACCCCATTCCCACGTGAAAACTAAGTCTGCATACTAGCCATTCTTTCTTTTCTTTTTTTTAATTTTTGAGACAGGTAGTCTAGACGAGCCTTGAACTCACCTGATTCTCCTGCCTCTGCCTGCCTAGTGGCAATCCTGGCTTTCCCTCCCTTCTTGAAAGCATCCCTTTGACTTCCTAGTGTTTATAATAGCAGATAAAAGAGAAATGAGTCAGAGCCAATGGAGCCACACAGTGTTTGCACGGTGCTGGGAAATGGACAGACAGAAGTAAACAGCTCTACTGATGTGACAATTAGACATTATCTGTGTGTTAGCTAAGGTCGTGGCTTAAGGTTCTTATGCAAGTTATGTAGGAACCCCCTGTATTTTTCACCAAATTCTAGTAGGCCAACTTTTTCTCTGAGGTATTTGGGAAAATCACCCCTAGGCAAAGAAAGTGTGCGATAAATAAAGTAAAACTATCTAATACTGTACAAACCTAACAACCTAAAAATTGCTGAAGGCATATTTTTCTTTTCTGCCATCAATCCTAAGAAATACCCAATTTAGATGGGAGGGGAAGAGACCAGACTGCAGATCCCCCAAGTCGGCCCTGCTTGGCGCTTCAGTTGTTTAGGCTAATCTTAATCTTCTTTGACTGTGCACATGAACCTGCAAGGACAGTGTCTTCACAAAGGAATAAGGGCAGGCTGGCTCTGCAGACAATACCTAACAGACAGGACTTAGTGAATTTCTAGCAATACAATGTCTGCACCCACGTTTTTGGCCTCATGAAAGCCAAAAAGGAAGTTTTCTATTTTTTGTTTTTCAAGACAGGATTTCTCTGTGTAGCCCTGGCTATCATGGAACTTTTTCTGCCTCTGCTTCTGCCTCCTGAGTGCTAGGTTAAAGGTATGTGCCAGCACTGTGCTGTCTGGAAAGGAATTATTAATAATAGAATGGATAGTTCATATTCACAAGGCAGGCTAGAAAATCAGACAGACAGAGACTGCACTGCTCAAGGCAACACTAGAGCAGTCCAAAATCAAGTCATCACAGACAACAAAGGTACCCTGCTGCCTCCCTCACCTTCCAGCACTGCTGGCACTGGACGCTCTGGGGACCACTGCCAAGAACACCAACCTGTTGCCACGGCCGTAACAAAGCACGGCCTCATCTCTGCAGGCTGAGAAACCTGGATTTCATCATTACCCAGAACTACAACCAGGAAGGGCCAGCCTACCCTCTTCCCCTGAGACCGACAGAGAAACCAGATGCTGAGAGCAGCCGTGTTAGGGGCTGGCTCTCTCAGTTCCAATTCTTGCTCCGACAGAACACAGTCCAATCAGTTAAATTCCTTAACAGGAAAGTGTATCAGCTCTGGAAGAGGCACAATCCTGTCACTTTCTATGTGTGACTTTAAGTAAGCTACCTTTCATTTTTCTCTGTTTGTTTATTTGTTTGTTTGGTGAAGGATGCCGGGAAGTAAGCACCAGGCACTAAGCGAGAGGTGTACCAGTGAGCTGCAGTCCCAGGCCACTTTAAATCTCTTTTCTGAGACAAGGTCTCTCCACAAAGTTCTGTCCTGGAACTCACTCTGTAGCCCAGGCTGGCCTCAAACTCACAGAGATCCACCTGCCTCTGCCACTCAAATGCTACACCTAAAGGCGCGGGTCACCATGCCTGGCCCTTGTAGAACCTGACTCTTTTACAGGTGATCTCGACTAGAGTTTAAGTGAGTCCCATGTCTTAGTTAGGGTTTTTATTGCTGTGATAAAACGCCATGACTAAAAGCAACTTGGGGAGCTCACAACTCTCAAGTCACACTCCACCACGGAGAGAAGTCAGGGCAGGAACTGGAGGCAGGAGGAAACTGAAGTAGACGCCATAAAGGAGTGCTGCCTAATGGCTTGCTTCTCCTGGCTTGCTCAGCAGAGGTAGACTGCCCAGAGTGCTGAGCCCTGCCATATGAATCAGTAATCAAAAAATGCCCAATAGACCAACAGACCTGCCTACAGACCAGTCTTATGGAGGCATTTTATCAACTAAGATTCCCTCTTTTAGCCAGGCGTGGTGGCGCATGCCTTTAATCCCAGCACTCAGGAGGCAGAAGCAGGCAGATCTCTGTGAGTTCGAGGCCAGCCTGGTCTACAGAGTAACCTCCAGGACTGCCAGAGCTGTTACATAGAAAAACCCTGTCTCAAAAAGAAAGAGAGAGAGAGAGAGAGAGAGAGAGAGAGAGAGAAGAGAAGAGAAGAGAAGAGAAGAGAAGAGAAGAGAAGAGAAGAGAAGAGAAAGAAGAGAAGAGAAAGAAGAGAAGAGAAAATAAAAGAAAAAAGAAAAGAAAAGATTCCCTCTTTCCAGGTCTGTCTACATGGCTACTTCACTGTCGTCACTTTTAGACGCTTGCGCCAGCAGCACTAAACCAAATGCAGAGAATCGTCCTGTGTGGTGGTATTGTGTTCCCCAAAATATTGTGTACCTTAATAAACTTATCTGGGGTCAGAGAACAGAAAAGCCACTAGTTAGGCAGTGATAGCACACGCCTTTAATCCTAGCATTCCAGAGACAGAAATCCCTCTGGATCTCTGAGTTCAAGGCCACATTGGAAACAGCCAGGCATGGTGACTCACGCCTTTAATCCCAGAGAGTGGTGGTAGAAAGCAGAAAGATATATAAGGCGTGAGGACCAGAAACTAGCAGCATTTGGCTGGTTAAGCATGTAGCTGGTTAAGCTTCAGGCTTTCGAGCAGCAGTTCAGCTGAGATTCATTCTGGATGAGGACACAGAAGCTTCCAGTCTGAGGAAACAGGACCAGCTGAGAAGTTGGCCAGGTGCGGTTAGCTGTGGCTTGTTCTGTCTCTCTGATCTACCAGCATTGACCCCAACAACTGGCCTCGGGTTTGATTTTATTAATAAGAACTTTTAAGATTCCTGCTACAGTCCTGTCTCATCGAAGAAGAGCCTCCCACCAACTCTCCTTCTGAAACAAAAACAGCATTACTCTACCAACGGTGCCTTAAGCTCGTCATCTGCCCTGCATGGTCCACCAATAAAGTGAGACCGGAGGGAGCCGTTGTAGTAGACACTGCTAGCAGGTGTCCCTGGTATCCGCTGAGCAGCTAGTGAGATTGCATCCTTTTAGATGCCTAGAAAGCCCTCTGCATATCCCCAGCAGAGAGCTTACCGCACTACATAAATCCATCTACTGACAGGACTGTTTCTCCAACCTCCCACAAACCCCCAGAAGTAGGGATTGTATCTGTATCTCTTTAGATCACCCAAGTACAGATACTTGGTAGAGTGCCTGGAACACGGGGGGTACACAGTCAACTTTTGCTGAACCAAATTATTAAAGTTAATTCTTTTCTAAAAGGGAATCAATACAATTAGCATGCTTATTCCAAAGGGGAAAAAACTGACTAGTTTAAAGGTTAATTCTTCAGAACCTAGATTGTATTTTTTTATTTGCCTTTTCATTTTCTTTTCTTTTTCTTTTTTTTCTCTTTTTTGCATGCAGATGTGGTAGAGATTTCAAACCCAGGGTCTCTTTCATTCTAGGCAAGCCCTCTACCACTGAACTACTCACCTATCCATTTTTTCCCTTTTATTTTCTGTATCTGACTTTCCTTCCTTCCTTCCTTCCTCCCTCCCTTCCTTCCTTCCTTCCTTCCTTCCTTCCTTCCTTCCTTCCTTCCTTCCTTCCTTCCTTCCCTCCTTCCCTGCGCATGCCTGTGTGTGTGAGACAGAGGTAGGGAGGGGGTGTTAGTCTTGCTATGCAGTCCAGGCTTGAATGAGCTGGATTATAAGCACATGTCACATTTTCCTTAATGACCTGGGCATTGTGGCGAACACCTGTAACCCAGCACTTGAAAGGTGGAGACAGGAAGACCAGTAGTGTAAGGCCAGCCTCAACTACAGAGAATGTATGAGACCAGTCTGGGCTATATGGGAAAAAAAACAAAAAAACAAAAAACAACAACAACAAAAAAAAAACAAAGAGAGGAATGAATAATAATGTAATGCCCATCTGAGGTCAAGTATTTCTTTTTTGAAGGTTTATTTTTATTTTATGTGTACAAATGTTTTTCCTGCTTGTATGTCTGTTCACCATGTGTGTGCAGCACTGCAGAGGCCAGAAGAGGATGTCAGATTCCCTGGAACTGAAGTTACAGTGGGCTGTGAGCCACAATGTGGTTGCTGGGAATCAAATCTGGGTCCTCCGGAAGAGCGGCCAGTGCTCTTCACACTGAGCATCTCTCCAGCCCCAAGTATTTCTTATGACATGTCATATATGGAAATAGGATCAGGCTTTCCTGTCTACATTATTCCCTATCCAATAGAAGATGGTGATCTTGGTTCTTTCCTCACAAATTCCTTTTTCCCTTCCACTCCCTCCCTCATTTCTTTAACAATAAGACTTTACCTTAGCTCTTAGGTAGATGTCTTACACTGATTTTTATTATTTATTTATTTATTTGGTTTTTCAAGACAGGATTTCTCTGTTTTAGTCCTTGCTGTTCTAGAATTCACTTTGTAGACCAGGCTGGCCTCGAACTCAGAGATCAGTCTGCCCTGCCTCCTGAGTTCTGGGATTAAAGGCGTGCGCTGCCACTGCTGCCACTGCCACCACCACCACCACCACCACCACCACCACCACCACCACCTGTCTTACAGTGATTTCTAAAAGAGCTGTCATTACAAAAAATTTAAAAGTTAATGGAAAAGAAACTGAGAGGGAAAAAAAAAAAACATTTTCATCAGAACCCTAATGAAAGCAATGAGACGTTCACTGCTTCCAATTCACCATTCTAAAACGCCTTCCATGTCTCACCATTAGAATGTCCTCAGCACTAGTAGTAAGCTGGTGAATAACCTGGAACATCTGGAAACATCTACAAATGAACAAAACGTTTTAATATACTTCAGTCTGCAAAAACTCATTACTCAAGAAAAACTCCCTAAGTGGAATTAATTAGTAAACTTTAGGTTAATAGTAAGTATATATTTAGATTTACAAAGAACTATAGGATTGATTCTTTTCAAAAATTACATTGATCTAGAAAGCCAATTTAATAGCTAAAAAGAAGATATTATTTATGTATATTTTAAAGTATGAAATAATAATTCCCATTCTCTAATCCTCCAACAACAGCAAATAGGGAAAAATCCAAGAAGCAACTCAATATAGTATAATTTAACAAACAATATAAATCAATACAAATACTGTCAGTAGTCTAACAGTTGGAAAAATGCTATATGGTTGGTTGTATTTTCCATGCCAGATGTCTCTTATTTAAGTATTAAAATCTGATTCTTATATATTACAATCTCAAAATACTGACAGACAAAAAATTCCCACTTCCCCAAACTCACTCTTCTAAAGTCCTTTTCTTTCCCTTGTCAATCATGGTCATGTGATCATGAACTTTAAGATGTGGCTTCTTGGCTATTAATTTCTTCATGGTATTGGAACTAATGGAGCCATTCAAGTGGGCATGGAGTTCCTAAAACAAGAGAATATAATCAGTAAAAAGGTACCAAATATCTACTAGATTCCTAGTCCCATACCAGGCTCTGACTGTTTGTAGTTTGTACTAGGCAAGCTACTTGACAAGTTAGCTATACCGTTCTACAATTTCTACCCATAAAATTTACTTGTCTTTTGTGGAAAACAATATAAAAGTCATTATGCAACAAGAATTCTGCAGTTCATTCTTACCACTTTTGGCAATTCCACGTAAAAGTCTGTCTTCCATGGCTGCTGTCCTTCTGCCTCCATCCTTCCAGGAGGAGGCAAAGATTTCTCTTCACTCTTACCCTTCACTTGGGCAATACAACTTAATTAAGTCAGAATTTCTGAGGTCCTGGGCTTTCTTCAGATTGCTTTACTTAACACATATTTTAATGTGGCTTTGGGATCAATTTCACCTACAGAAAGGAATGTAAATATTTTCAGATGCTAATATATAAACAAAGAAACCCCACTGCTATTTCCTTTTACACAGCCCCCTTCCCTCAAGCTAATCTTAGGTGTTTCTGCAGTGGGGAAGTGACTAGTAAAGGATATAAACAAATATAAGAAAAAGTATTCACGCTAGTAAGAGGTGTATTACAATTCAGAGTTAGTCAAAGGTCAGGACCTCACTTCTTATCTGTTTGTATGTTCCTTTAACGTTTCTATGGGCAATGCCAGGTTAACACACACATGTAGTACATGTTTGCTTTCACAAGAAGACACTATTTCAACTTCATGCTGCACCAACACCTTCCTTAAATGGGCTGGGGCTGTGCTGGACCTGATTTTGGGCCCAGATCCTGTCTTTGGATGGAGGCTTGAAGTTACTGTCTGCTCTTCTCTGGGTAGACTAGATGCCTCCAGTCTTGTGCTCACTGAGTCATTCTACTACAGAAACTGCTCCCCAAAGATCACTAATCAGCTCCTCAACACCAAAACTTGACATTTTCAATCAGCTGGACTCCAAAACTCATACTTAGTTGTTAAAATCATCCTAATTTCCTTTCCTAATTCAGCCAGACACAAAATTAATAAATGATAACGTTTCTACACACCTCTGGGAGTGCTTTCTTACTGATAACTCCTAGGCACCCAATGTAGTACTTCATTCTACACTCCAACCTGGGTTGCTCTCTTTAAAAGGGGGGGTGGAGGAACTCAACATGCCACCGGGAATAATTACATCTCTTTCACACTGTTTTCAGCAGACATACTCAGCACCACTAAGAATCACAGAATTTTGGAAGTGGAGGAGAGTTGACGTCATTTTATAGTTGAAGAGAGGGTGACTACTTTACTCACTGTAGACCTGGCATAGAACTGTAAATACATAGCATTGGTGGGTGCAGGGGACTAAACTGCCAGTAATTATCTGTAAAGGTCTCTTCACTTTCCATCTGGCCTAATTTAAGATTTAAATGAGTTCTCCCTCGCAACGAGAACTAATAAAGGAGAAGCTGTTAGCGGTTTTTTTGTTTTGTTTTGTTTTTGGTTTTTCGAGACAGGGTTTCTCTGCGTAGCCCCGGCTGTGCTAGAACTTGCTCTGTAGAGTCCGGCTGGCCTCGAACTCACAAAGATTCGCCTCCCTCTACCTCCCGACTGCTAGGATTAAAGGCGTGCGCCACCACCGCCGGGAAAGAAACCATCTACTTTTGCCTGCTAAAGATCCGCGGTGCTGGTCCTTTGCAGGTCGTCAGCCCACAACTCACCTAAAAATGTTCTGAAATACCTACACAATTTTTTCCCCTTCACGCCGAAAACTCTGTAGGAAAGTGGTAAACTGAGCTCCCCACACTCTAGCTGTCACCTAAGCAAAGGGCGTATTCGCGGGAAAACGTGATTGGAGGGAAAAAAAAATCAAAAAGTCTCTCGCGGATTTTGGCAGAGCGCGCTCTGCTCGGAAGTGACGCACACTGGCACCCGGAAGCGGATGAGCACCAACCCGGTGAGTGCTTCGTGTGGAGTATTGCAGGGCGTCTTCGGGCCATGGGCCCGCGAGGCCGCGAGCGCCGGGCGGGAGCGGTCCAGAGCACCAACGACAGCAGCGCCCTCAGCAAGCGATCGCTGGCCGCACACGGATACGTGCGCGACGCCTTCGCGGCGCTGCTCGTCCCGGGACCCGTGCGGCGCACGCCGCTCGTCCACCGCGGCTACTACGTGCGCGCGCGCGCCGTGCGTCACTGCGTGCGCGCCTTCCTCCAGCGCACCGGCGCGCTCCCGGCCCCGACCCGGGCGCAGATCCTGTCTTTGGGTGCCGGCTCCGACTCGCTGTACTTTCGCCTGAAAGCTGCGGGTCTCCTGGCCCGGGCTGCCGTCTGGGAGGTGGACTTCCCGGACGTGTCTCGGCGCAAGGCGGAGAGGATCAGGGAGACCCCGGAGCTGTGCTCGCTGACCGGCCCTTTCCAGATCGGGGACTCGGCGTCCGCTCTGTGCTTCGAGAGCTCGGATTACCGCATCCTGGGCGCGGACCTGCGTGAGCTCCCGCGATTAGGCGAGGCCCTGGACGGCGCGGGCCTGGACGCCACCTCTCCCACGCTGCTCCTGGCCGAGGCGGTGCTGACCTACCTGGAGCCGCCCGGGGCCGCGGCCCTCATCGCCTGGGCCGCCCAGCGTTTCCCCGACGCCCTTTTCGTCATCTATGAGCAGATGAAGCCGCGAGACGCCTTTGGGCAAGTCATGCTGCAGCACTTTGAGCGGCTGCACTCTCCCCTGCACGGCCTGGAGCTCTTCCCCGACGTGGAGGCCCAGGTGCGGCGCTTCCTTGGAGCTGGCTGGACTGCCTGCAGCGCCCTGGACCTGAACGAGTTCTATCGCCGCCATCTCCCCGCGGACGAGCGTCGGCGAGTCGAGACGCTCGAGCCCTTTGATGAGTTTGAGGAGTGGCATCTGAAGTGTGCCCACTATTTCATCCTAGCTGCATCTAGGGGAGACACGCTGTCGGAAACTCCGGTGTTGCCGCCCTCAGAGACACCTTTTCGGATCGATCCTGCTTCGCCTTCCGGTTTTTTTCCCTGCCAGAGTAGTCACTAGTGACCACCAGCACTCAAGCCTGAAGAGATATGGCCACACCTCTGTGCTCTTGAGCCCTGGCGTTATTTTCAGTGCAGGAGGCTTTGGAGAACAAGAGGGGCGACACCGCCGAGTGAGCACGTTTCACTTGCTCTCGAGATCCTGCGACTCGGAATGGAAAGGCAGCCAAATAAGTACTTTGGGGACTGAAGGCCAGTGGGATGGACGCCTTTATCACACCATGACAAGGCTTTCAGATACTCGGGTTCTGGTTCTTGGAGGAAGATTGTCCCCATTAAGTCCAGCTTCTGGGGCTCTCCAACTTGATTTACACAGAGGTGAGGATAATTGCCCCGAGAGTCAGCATGTAACAGTAACAAAGGCTGCCTTGGAAGAAGGTCCCATGTTGTCCTGTTGGCGGCATTCAACAACGGAAGTATACTATCAGAATCAAAGATACTTGTTTGTGTATGGTGGCCGGAGTGCGGTGGGACCTGTCCTAAGTGACTGTCGCTTCCTACACGCAGAGACAATGACTTGGGTCAGAATCCCAGTAGAAGGGGCAGCCCAGAAGGTCGGCATTCCCACAGTGCCTGTAGTTGGCAAGGAGGAGCACTCATCGCCGGAGGTCTAGGGGCTTCTGAGGAACCATTGAGCTCGGTACTCTTTCTCAGACCAAAGTCCTCTGGATTCCTCTGGGAATCCATCGATATCCAGCCCCCCATTACCCCAAGGTACTCTCACACCGCTCATGTATTTAATGGAAAGCTGCTTCTGGTTGGAGGCGTCTGGATTCATTCCTCCTCAGTTCCTGGAGTGACTGTTATCAATTTGACTACGGGGTTGAGCTGTGAGTATCAGCTTGACACAACATCTGTGCCATGGCCACTAATGTCGCACAACCACAGCAGCATCCTCCTTCCTGAAGAGCCGCAGATCCTGCTCACTGGAGGTGGCGGGAACTGCTTTTCCTTCGGGACTTACTTCAACCCCCACACAGTGGCGTTAGATCTGTCTTCCTTAAGTACAGGGCAATAAAGACCGGACTCTTGACATATTCAGGACCTAAGAATGGATTCGGTTGTAGACATTGCCACCCCCAACACACACCTCTTTGACCACATTATTGAGTGTAGAACTTGAAAACTCATTAAAATCAATGCCAACAATGAGATGGTAGGAAAATAAAACAGTTAAAGGAGTGTCCGTACATCCTAGAGACCTCAGCAGCATGTGTCCATTTTATTGGGTTTCTAGCAATTTTCAAATCTTAGCCATTTATTGAGGCACAGCAACCGTTAGCCTAAGTAAAAAATTTCCCAAACTGGGTCTGCGACCTAGGTTATATTTTGGAAAAAGTTTCACACAGATCTTTAGTAAGAATACAAGGTTGAATATAGATCAGGAACACAGTTTTGACCTGTTTCTTTGTGTGTAAAAACCCGAAAGGAACACTACAGTTTGAAGACCTCTGCTTTTAGTTTGAACACAGGGCTGGCTTTAACAATGAGGAAAAGTACAACTTGAAAATTGTGCTTTTGATCATTTTTTTGCTAATGTTTTGTGTTAATAAACCAGACATTTCATGCCTTAATTAATTTGTAACTGGTATAATGATGTTTGTTCCAGATCTTACTCTACCTCTCACTGTCAGCCATCATTGTGAGCCACACAGCTTAGCTTTATAGGCAGCATCAGTCAGCTCTCTTCTAGGGTTCCACAGGTGAGAAGTACTTCCTATCAGGAGGGAAGCAGGAAGTGAGCCACAGTAGTTGTGGCTCTTCCTCTGCCCGTCTGCAGGTTGGCATGGTGCTTTCTGTCACAGCCATAGCTTCTGTCATGTTACCTGTGCAGTAACTAATTAGGTAGAGCACTAATACTGCTTTGCTTCAGGTTTTAGGAACTGTTCCTTTTCTTTAACCTCTTCAGACCTAGGAGTTGTGCTGATTCCTTGTTAGAGCTGAGCTGCATTACCCAATGTAGTGTATCACTTTTCTTTCTCTTGCTGTGAAGAAATACCATGGGCAAGGCAACTTACAGAAGGAAGGGTTTATTTGGGTGTTTTTGGTTCCAGAGATAAGAGTCCATCCTAGGGTGGTGGCTGAGAATGCACATCCATTACCATAAGCACAGAGAGCAACCTACAAATAGGGAGAGGCCTTAAGATCTCAAAGCAGACACCCTCACCCCACCCCACTTCCGCCCCACCCATTCACACCTCATGCCATATTCCTTTAGCAGAGACACACCTCCCAAACAGTACCACCATCTGGGGACCAAGTGTTCAAATGCATGAGCTTATTCTCATTCGAACTACCACAAGTAGCAATTAGCAACTTGTGACAATTTAAAAACATGAAATATTGGGATTGTAGTGTACCTTATAATCTACAGTCATTAAATTCCCCTCAGTTATCCCTTAAATGATGGGACAATCTGTTTCTATTGAGTTTTGGATAAATTAATTAAAATTTGAGACAGTCTGTCATGTATGTTGTATATAACGTGAGCTTCATAACTAGGAGGTAGTGACTTCATAGAGCTGTTGGGCTAGTGTGATCTTGGATATGATAGTGTCTTGAGATTCTGTAAGTGTCCAGCTGATTATTGTTAAGCACTAATCTTAGTGCACTTTGTGACATGGAGTCCCTTTACTCTAAATGTTTTTTGTTGACTTTGCACGTAACATGGATGTAAAGGGTAGTTAGTATAGAAACTGAGTAGGATTGTAATTTAACATAAACTTGATGCCAAACTAACAGGAGACTTCATAATGGACCTTTCTGTAAAGTCACTGGTTATGGGCAGGCAGGAATCTTGGAATACAGGCAGCATCTGGCAAGACTCTCGGTGGGCCACGTGCTCGGTGATTGACAGCAGCATGACTGGTGTGTTTCCCGTTGGTAAGTTTAGCACAGCCTACCTCCAGCTTTCAGGAGCAAGTCAACGGAGACTGTTAGGAAATTAGTGTTCTCGCCTGTGTAGCAGATAGTACCACAGCCCTGACTACAAACCCATTTCATTCGGCTAGTGTCATCAATCATTATCATTTCATTGCTGTGCATATAAAAAGGTACAGGGAGGTCATCAAGGGAATGTCGGTGTGCGTCAGAACCAAATCAGTGTAGCAGAGGGCCTATTCTGAACACTGCCAGGCAGCTCATTATGGATAATTAGGCTTGGGCTTGTTCCTTCAAGAGAACTAACCTGTGTTTTCTGGAAGTAATTATAAGATTTAGCATGTCTTCCAACTTCAACCCTATTTTTGCAACATGCTTAGTTAAATTATTTATGTCTTAAACTCTTCTTAGTTAGAACATTGAGTAGTTTTACCAAAGCATGTGCTCCTGGCTTCAGAGCAGCACTCTGGATGTACTGGTTAACTCTGTATGTGCTGGGTTACTTTCATTAATGGCAGTCTGCAGCAGTTGGTGAGATGGACCACACTGAGAACTGAAGTTGGATATAACTTCTTCCTTGTTTCTTTTTTTTGAATATTTTTGTTTCAAAATTCTACTTTCGGGCTTTGGGATAGTTTTGAGAGCTAATTTTAGTGATTGTCTTTCTTTTCATGATTTTTCCTTCCCAACCAGGAAAACTATTAAGGAAAGAAAATCTTTACTCTGGGTCTCCTAAGCAGCGTATCATGTTGTAATAAGGAAACAAGGTTTGAGGCTGGAGAGATGGCTCAGTGGTTAAGAGCACTGGCTGCTCTTCCCGAGGACCTGAGTTCAATTCCCAGAAACCACATGGTGGCTCACAACCATCTGTAACTTCAGTTCCAGGGGACCGGGTGCCCTCTTCTGGCATCCAAAAGCATCAGGCACGCATGTGGTGCTCAGACATACAAGCAGGCAAAACACCCATATACTTTTTTTTTTTTTTTTTAAAGAAAAGACTGAGAACAACTGTTGTAGCGCTGGCTTTGGCTGCTCATGCACTAAGATTGGAATGATGCAGAGAAGATAAGCAAGGATAACAAGAAAATCTGTGAAGCTTTATAAAGCAACAACAAACCCATCACTGTTCTTGGATATGTTCTTCAGAGGCTAAGCTAACATTTCCTTGTCTGGGGTTTTCAACTAATGTCCACCATTGAGAGCCAGGGCAGTCCAACCCTTTCCCAGAGGCACTGTTGAAATAACCAAAGGAACCTGGTTGTGCGTCCTTGCCCAAAAGCAGACTTGGCAAGGCCAGTCTGGGGCTGGTGGCCAGGGCCTTGAAGGAGTTAAGGTTTCATTTCCTGGGAATTTGGCTTTTCCCCCTGAAGAGTCTAGAGCTATCTGTCAGTCAGTCTCAAGGCTGCTGTGTGCTACATCTGTCTTGCTCTTGAAATGCCCTGTGTTCCTTGTGTGTGGCATTGCTTGATTAACTTCCTGCTGCCTCTGTCCCATTCCTCCCTTGGGGATAGTGTAAAATGATGATGCTTGCAGGTCATCAGCGTGTCCCAGACTTCCTGCTGCCAGACTTTCCTGTCTTCTTTATCTTCTCATCTCCTGGCCATCACTTAGGACCCTGTCACTAGTCCAGGTTTCATCTTTCTGCAACTTCAATCCTTCTGAGTGGCTTTAGGGAGATGGATCAGATATGTTCCCCTGCATCTGTTCCAGTACCCAGGGTTTTCATTGTTGTTGTTTGTTTGTTTGTTTTTGTTTTGTTTTTTGAGACAGTTTCTCTGTGTAGCCTTGGCTGTCCTGGAACTCACAGAGATTCACCTGCCTCTCCCCTCAACCTTCCACCTTGAGTGCTGAGATTAAAGGCGAGCACCACCACCACCCAGCTTACCCAGGTATTTCTTTCATGATCTTTTTCAGACCTTGAAGTCCTCATCTATTGTCTGTGCATTTTGTGATCACAAACTCAACCTCCAGCACCCCATTCTTACTCTCAAGATCATTCCATAAGGTACCCCTAAATGTAACCAACCTCTCTCTCCTTGTATAAGAGAAGTAAGTTTTCCGTGGAGATTTGATGAATATGAGAACTAGTTACTAGGGTGGGTTCCTAATCATAGGCACTATCCAGGAATGTCTAGTTTGACACCAAGGCTACAGTAAGCTTGTTGAGTGCGGCCCATGCCTGTAATCCTAGGAGTTGGGAGAGGGAGACTGGTGGATTGTGACAAGTTCTAGACAAGGCAGTTACACATCAAAACCCCAGTCTCAAATAACAAACATAAGCCTTACTATTGTGAAAACTGCTTCCCTGGGAGAGATGTGAACAATGTTTTCACCCTCCTCCTAAGTCCCAATGATATGTCAAAGTACAAGCGCAGAGAGTTCACCCTGGGGAACCAATGAGTTTGTGGGGCTTACTTACAGAGCACAGTCACCCCAAAGTAGCCACACAGGAGAATCAGCACCTCACTTTACAGTCTGAGGAGGTCTCGTTGTTTGCTGCTGTGTATGTCAGGCTAGCAGGCTCCTGAGCCTCCTGGGAGTCTTCTGTCCTCACCTCCCATCGTACTGTAGGAGCACTGGGATTAGACATGTACACTGACAGGCCAGGCTTTCTGTAGGCTTTTCATGCACTTTACCTACTGCACCATCTCCCCAAGCCCCAGCCCCAATGCTTTTATCAGCTTCCTTAGCCTGAATAAGGGGGCTAGACTTCCTGATGTCGTTCCTAGCCTTATTTATTTATTTATTTATTTATTTATTACTTATTTGTGTATGGGGGTGGGGACTGGGTGTGTTGTGTATACCCACACATGGGAGTGCAATGATGTGGAGGCCAAAGGACAACTTGCAACAATTGGTTCTCTCCTTCTACCATATGGGTACCAAGGGCTAAACAGGTTCATCAGTCTTGGCAGCAAATGCCTTTACCCTCTGAGCCATCTCGCCAGCTAGCTTTATGAAGTGGATCCAGATTCCAGCTGATTGCAGTTTCCAGCTGATCCTCGGCTCCCTTTGCTTGACAATGGTCCATGGCTACCCCATATCCTTTGGAGATAGAATGAGTTAACTTGGCCACAAAACTAATCTGAAAGACCAGGAACATGCAATTAAAGATGCCTGTGAGCACATGCAGGAGCTTCCCAGAATGCTGTGGTGCTTCACTGGGCATGACCTGGTATGTAACTCTCAACGTAAGTTTAATAGAGGAAAGACTTGTCCTCATTTCTATGTGCAAAGTCATATGCTATCTAACCGGAAGATTAAAGCTGCTAAATAAATTGTAATAAGAATGGTTTTGAGATATTGCACAACCCTCTGCCTCTTGGCTTATTCACATTTTTAGGCTTCCATCAGAGTCCCAATCTTATATATCTACTACCTCACAGAAAGCTAGGCAAGATGATCATTCTTGTTTATGAATCAATTAGAGACAGTGTATATTAAGAAAAAAAAATGAGCTAACTCCTTTCTTCGGTCCCCCAAATACTCAATTAAAAAAGTAGAGTCCAGCCGGGCGGTGGTGGCACATGCCTTTAATCCCAGCACTCGGGAGGCAGAGGCAGGTGGATCTCTGTGAGTTCGAGGCCAGCCTGGACTACAGAGCGAGATCCAGGAAAGGCTCAAAGCTACACAGAGAAACCCTGTCTCGGAGAAAAAAAAAAAAAAGTAGAGTCCAGCGATGGTGGCATATGCCTTTAATTCCAGCACTCAGGAGGCAGAGGCAAGTGGATCTCTGTGAGTTCCAGGCCAACCTGGTCTACAGAAAGAGTTCCAGGACAACCAAGGCTACATAAAGAAATCATACATAAAGAAAAAAAAGTCTATACCCCAATTTATCAAATTTGCATTTACAAATACAATTTTTTTTTTTTTTTTTTTTCGAGACAGGGTTTCTCTGCGTAGCTTTGCGCCTTTCCTGGAGCTCACTTGGTAGCCAGGCTGGCCTCGAACTCACAGAGATCCGCCTGCCTCTGCCTCCCGAGTGCTAGGATTAAAGGCGTGCGCCGCCGCCGCCGCCGCCGCCGCCGCGCCGCCGCCGCCGCCGCCGCCGCCGCCCCGCCGCCGCCGCCGCGCGCCGCCGCCGCCGCCGCCGCGCCGCCGCCGCCGCCACCACCACCGCCCGGCTACAAATACAATATTTTTATTACTAGAGCATAGCACAATAAGCGTGCTAAAATTTTAATCACACAAATGGTTATGTGATTTTAGTTAAGCTAAAATCAGTAATGAATTAATAGTAAGTTGTCATGTTTAGAGCAGAGTGTGGTGATATATTTGTAATCTAAGAAAGAAAGCTTGCCTGAAGATCAGAGGACAGAGTCAGTCACAGAGTTAGCCACAGAGGTCAGGTAGTGGTGGCACACAACTTAATCCTAGCACTTGAGAGGCAGAGGCAGAGATGCATCTGGATATCTCTGAGTTCAAGGCCACACTGGGTTACATGAGATTGATCCAGTCTCAAGAGAAACAGAGCCAGGTAGTGGTGGCACACACCTTTAACTCCAGCACTTGGGATCACACACCTTTAATCCCAGTACTAGGAAGGTTGAGATAGGAAGTGATATGGCTGGGTAGAGAGAGGAATATAAGGCGGAAGGAGACAGGAACAACCCACTTTTGGCTGAGGACTCAGAGGCATTCAGTCAGAGGATTCGTGGAGAAGGATCAGCCGTGGAGTTGGTAAGATGAGAAGTGGCTGTGGCTTGTTCCTTTGTCTTTCTGATCTTTTAGCATTTACCCCAAAATCTGGCTGCAGGTTTTTATTATATTTAGGATTCATGCAATGGCAGAGATTATATCTGGGCATGATTGTGTATGCTACAATCCTGGGCTTAGGCAGAAGGTTTATAAATTTGAGATCAGTCTGGGAAACCACAAGACTCTGTTTCAAAACAATAACAAAAAAAGACCCTTGAGCTGTTGTTGGTTGAACTAACCAAAGGCATACAGTGACAGACACACAGGTTACATAATTAGCAAACAGTCCCAGAGCCTGCGCCCTCCATCACCCACTACACACTCAGACAGATGCTGGGCAGCGTAAATTCTCAAAAGCTTGGAAAATGCAGGTTGGAAGCCATAGATGTAAGGAGGGAACCATTATGGGCCCTGATTTGGAGACTTCCGTGGTGTTTTAAGAAGTACAGTGCAGGATGGGGTGAGGAGAGTCAAAAGGCAAATTTTCTAATAAAAATAAATTTATTAGAGTACACAATATTTTGGGGAACACAATACCACCACATTTCCTCTCTTTTGTCTAAAATTAAAAAAGCTTATAACTAATACAAGAAAAACTATCTTCAATAAGTATATGCAATATACAGTCAAGATTACATTAACAATGTCTAGTCCATTAACATTTGACAGATCCAGACAAAAAAACTCCATTATATATATTACAATGTCCAGTCCAGTAACATCTGATAAACTCAGACCAAAAAATTTTCATTACTTATCTTATTTAAAACAAGTAGTTCATTTTTAAAAGTAGATTCCATAATCTCCCTTTTTATCTTATCATATCCATATTCTTTCTTTTCTTTTCATAGATTCATTAGTCTACCTTTTGTCATTTTTATATCTTCCCCTTTTTCTTCAGTGTAGATTCAGTGATCTACCTATTTATCCTATTATTTCTTTATCTTTTTTCTCAGAGTAGATTCGATGATCTATCTCATATCTATATTCTCTTTTTCTTTTTGCTTTCTAGGGGGTGAAGATAACTTTAGTGAATCTTGAAAAGAAAATTTTGGGGTTAATCATCAAAAGACTAAGCAGCAATGTATGTAACCCAGGCTAAAAGTAACAGCTGAAAGCAGAGCTATGGCAATAAAAACAAAGGAAGGAACGTATTCCAGGCGTTTGAAATAATAAAATCATCAGCAGACTGCACCCAAGACTAAGTGTGTGCCAGCCCTATGCTAAACATCGTCTCACTTGATTATCCCAGCCAGTGTTCCGTAGATGTAATTCTAAACAGCCTTATTAAATAAGAAACACAGAGCCAAATAAAGAGTTAAAAGCCCAAGAGGTCAGAGCACTAGCGAATAGCCTTTAGCTTACCAGCCGCTGCCGTCTTTCACCTCAGAAAAGAGACCTACTTCCTGTGTGTCTGTATTTTTATTGACTTTCTGTTCTGCCTTCTCATTGGTCTAAACCCAACCACATGACTTCTTCGTCACTGCCTGTCTATACAGACCTCCAGGTCTCTATGGTTGGTACTTGGATTAAAGGCGTGTGTCCTTGAACACACAGACTCTGCCTGCCATGTGATCAGATTAAGGGCGTGTGTTACCACTGCCAGACTTCTGTTAAATGACTTGCTATTAGCTCTGACTCCCAGGCAACTTTATTTATTAACATACAAATAAAATCACATTTCAGCACAAATAAAATATCACCATAGTGTTCTTTTGGTTTTTTCCCTATTCTGCATGAGGGAATGGACTTATAGGGAGGTTATGCATGGCCACATGGCTACAAGTGGGAGGAATAACATCAAACTCAGGAAGTTTGAGAGCGGAGTCCAGGGTTTTCACCAGGCTCCTTGGCCACAGTGCATTAACAGGACAAGGTGACTCCTCACCACTGGGGAAGGAAGAAGGAAGGCTCAGAGACCATATCAAGCACATGAGATTAGGAAATGGTAATGCGGGCACTGGGAAGACTTGTCAGTTGGTAAAGTGCTTGTCTTGCAAGCCCTGAGATCTGAGTTTGAGCTCTAGAAAGAATATCTAAAAAGCTGGGTATGGAGGAGATGGGCACACCTCCACACCCCAGCCCTGGGTATGGTGGAGGTGTGCCCATCATCCCAGCCCTGGGTATGGTGGAGGTGTGCCCATCATCCCAGCACTGGGGAGACAGGTGGGTCTTTGGGGTTCACTGGCCAGACAGTCTGGCCTACTTGGCAAGTTCCCAGGCCAGTGAGAAACCTTTCCTCAAAAAACAAAACTGTGGCTGACACATGGAGAGCGACACCAAGATTGTTCTTTTACCGCCTCCCCCCCCGTACACACAGGAGAGACAGAGACAGAGAGAGACAGAGACTGCTGTTGATGGAAAGTCGGAAAAGAGACGCAGTAGAAGAGAAAATGACCTTGCAGAAATGAATTTAGCTAGCGATATTCTGAATACATCAGCACAGCATCTACAAATTCATTTCCAAAGAGCTGAGATAGAACTTAATGGGACAGGGGAGCTTTTCAAGTCAATGCACAGGAGGTAGTAAAATCAATCTTCAGTATTTAAAAGATATACACTATTTGTGTTAGCTCAAGTTCTCTGCATTGGATGATCAATAAGAAAAATGAGAGCACAATTTCTCTCCGTAATGTCAGAGATCTACCAAATGACAAGTGAATTTAGGGTCTAAAGCAGAGCATACATTGTCAGCTTTTGTGGAAATGAGTCCTTTGTGCGGCTCCTGTATTTCTAGAAGCTAGAACTTGTAGCTCGAATCCTAATTGGTCTTAATAATAAAAACCTAGAGCCAGATATTAGGGTCAATGCCGAAAGATCAGAGAGACAAAAGAGCAAGCCACAGCTGCCTCTTACCTCAACTCCTCAGCCTGAAAGGGCCAAGCTCCTGTCTCCTCCAGCCTTAGTCCTCTCTCCTCCCAGCCATATCACTTCTGGTCTCCACCTCCAGGATTTAATCCTGGGATTAAAGGTGTGTGCCACCACTACCTGGTTTCTATGGCCAACTAGTGGCTAGCTCCACATTCTGATCTCCAGGCAAGCTTTATTTGTTAGAGCACAAACAAAATATCACCAAAAAAACTGAGGCCTGTGGTTACTCTGCAGACGCCTTCATCCTTATTCCTCATATCAAATATAGTGTCAGCAATCTATAGCTCTGCCTCTTCACTACCACAAAATAAATGAATGCGTTGTTTGCTGAGAGGGCGGCCGATAGTAACTGCCTCAGGACAGAAGGTGAACTAACTACCCAGCAATGGAACCAGCAATGGTAGGGAAGTACAGGCCCAAGGAGCAGCCTAGCCAGGGACTCCTCCTGCAAAAATAAGGAGGAGAGAGCAAAGCCAGGGCAGTGTGATTTTTTAAAAAGATTCATTTCTTCCATGGATTTCCTCATCCAGCCTTGATACGAGATTTGTGCCTAGTCTTATCATGCCGTGTTTGGTTGAGATCCCCGGGAGGACTGCTCTTTTCTGAAGGGAAACAGAGAAGTGGGTTTGGGGGAGGGGGTGAGGCAGGAGCAGAGAGGAGAAACTTCAATCAGGATGCAATATATGAGACATATGAGAGAGGGAAACATAAATGAATTTTAAAAAGATTTATTCTTGTGTGTGTGTGTGTGTGTGTGTGTGTGTGTGTGTGTGTGTGTGTGTGTGTGTGTGTGTGTACACATGAAGGTCCCCACAGACTAGAAGAAGGTATCAGATCTGCTGAAGCTGGGTATTATAGGCAGCTGTGAGCCACCTGTTACGGGTGCTGGGAACTGAACTTGGATCCTCTGCAAGAGCAGGAAGCACTCTGACTTGCTGGGCCTCTGTTCTCTAGTCAATATGCGATTTTAGGCAGGCATAATCACTTGTACTTATTGACTCTGGACCTAGTGGTCTGAGTGCTTTGTTGTGCCATTTCCTGTAGACCTCACAACACCGCAAAGAGATAGTAATCATATCCCCTTTAAAAAAGAGAAAGGTGCCAGGGGTGGGGGCGCACACCTGTAATCCCAGCACTTGGGAGGCAGAGGCAGGTGGATCCTAAGTTCAAGGCCAGCATGGTCTACAGAGAGAGTTCCAAGACATCCAGGGCTACACAGAGAAACCCTGTCTTGAAAAAGAAGGGGGATGGGGGTAAGGTTTACACAGGAGGTCATTTGTTTGTGTGAACACAGGTCAATTGCAGAGAAAGAATTCAAACCCAGGATTGAGACTGTTGCCATCATCCAATGTCAAGGCAGCTCTGTGTAGCAGGCTTTCTTTGGGCCACCAACCAGCTTCCAAATCATCACATGGAGCCTTATTATCAATTATGCCTTATCTTTTTCTTGTCCCACTAGCTCTTATGACTTTTTTTTTCATCCAATTTGTTTATTCGTCTGCCACCAACATTCAGTCAAGCTCTTATAACTTATTTTAACCTGTTTCTCTTCATCTATGTTTTGCCTCATGCTTTTTACCTTTCTTTCATTCTGTATGTCCTACTTTCCAGCTTCCTCTATGTCTGACTGGCAGCTGCCTGGCTGGCCCTGGACATCTCCCTCCCTTTCTTTTTTTACCTTCTCTCTCAGCCTAGATTCCTCCTCCTATTTATTCTCTCTGCCTGCCAGCTCTTCCTATCCATCCTCTGACTAGCTATTGACCATTCAGCTTTTTATTAGACCACTCAGGTGCCTTAGGCAGGCAAAGCAACACTCTTTACATCATTAAACAAATGCAGCATAAACAACCGTAACACACCTTTACATAGTTAGAGTAATATTCTGCAACATAAACAAATGTAACACATCTTTACGTAGTTGAAGTAATATTCCACAACAACCTCTGAGTTGTGGATTCAGTCCAAACACACTATATTTAATCTCTCTGTAAGGGTAACACTGCTATATTTCACAG
This sequence comes from Peromyscus leucopus, assembly GCF_004664715.2. Classification (NCBI taxonomy): domain Eukaryota; kingdom Metazoa; phylum Chordata; class Mammalia; order Rodentia; family Cricetidae; genus Peromyscus; species Peromyscus leucopus. Next base: position 97,145,329 of record NC_051066.1, on the reverse strand, counting down.
GCTGGAAGAGTCAAGCCAGCACTTGAGGAAAACAATCTCTGGAATGTGCTGCTGGTCGGACTAGCCATACAGGCAGCGTCAACCCTGCCCCTGAAAAGCCTAAACTCCTTTCTCCGCATTGTCAATCCAGCAACCTGAAACCACTTCTGTTGACTTTGAGAACTGAACCTCGCATAACCCTTTATTGCTTCTACCACTTTATAGAGCCATAATGTCATGGTATACTAAGATCAAATAAGCAAGACACTGGTTTCTGTCACAGCAGTTTCTGTCACGGCCATCAGAAAGAACCATTGTTCTTTTGTTCAGAACAATCACCTAAGTATGGAACTATGGTAGAAATTTGTAGTATTTCTTGGGGTTGGTGTAACCCTGGGTGCCCTGCCTGTATCTTAACTTTAAAAATAATGGGATAGGGTGGGGTGGGGTAGATAGATGATTCTATAGATACATGTGCTTGATGCCAAATGTGAGGACCAGAGTTCAGACATCCAGACATAAGTAAGTGCTATATGAACATGGTTCACAGTTCCAACACTCAGAAGGCAGACAGGGGTTCAACTGAGAGACCCTGACTCAAGGAATAAGATGGAGAGTCATCAAGGAAGATTCCGGATCCCAGTCTCTCCCCATTCACATGTACACACACATGTACATCTTCATATGTGCACACACACACACACACACACACACACACACACACACGCAGGGGGTGGTAACTGGGCTGACAAAGTTCGAAGATTTGTACTGAGAAATGAGTTAGCCTGAGAGTTATTCTCATCTGGACATGCCATTATTGTTTTACCAACCACACTTCTTGAAGCTTCTGTCTTACATTGATAACGCTATTTGCTGTTGACCAGAAGTGAAGAACGGGCCCTGACTCTCAGATCCTGAGGTGACTATCCACACAGAAAAAATGACATCTGTCTTAGTAGTGAAACGCTGAGAGGCTTTTTACCACTCAAGACAACAGCATCATTTTTGGAGGAGCTGAGTGAATCTCTAGCCTGGACAGAGCAAAACAGCTTCTGTTTTGAAGCTTGAAGTTTGCTCAATGATGCTAATAGGATGCAGCAACTGGTTACCACTCAGCCTTGACGCATTGCTGAAACCATCACAGAACGTTCCTAGCACCTTATCTTATTCTAGAACACCGAGCACCACAGCTGTCCAGTTTCCTTTCAGGATACTGTTTACAAAGATTCCCCTCCCTCGGACACAGATCTGGGCTTTGGGACTGGAGAGATGGCTTAGTGGTTAAGCACTTGCTGCTCTTCTAGAGTTCAGTTCCTAACACCCGTGGCGTGTGGCTCCTAACTGTCCAGAACTTTAGCTCCAGGAAGGTTACCTGCCTCACTTGCACTCATGTGTCCACACACATCTACATATAGTTAAAAATAATAAAAGTAAATCTTTGAAAATAGCTTGACTTTCTTCCTCTCTGGGGGTTCCACTTAACTCATTCATTTGTAATTATTTATGGAGTCATGAAGGGTCAGAGGGGAAGGTGGAGCCTCTAAACCAGACCAAGCTGTTTGTAGAAGTTGTGAAGTTCTTTTTCTGCACTCCAAACAACCAGACTCCAGGGATAAAGCCATCACTCACTTGGAGCTTCTGGTAAGTGTTGAAAAAGTGGCACAACTGTGTAGCCATCTTTAAATGCTGCCCTGGCCTCTTGCCTAGGACAGACAGGGGTTTTGTTAGCCTAGATTAGCAAACAGCCACACCTTACCTTAATGATTTTTGCAGTCTCTTCCGACCAACAAAAATCTCAGCCAGAATAATCATTAACAGTGTTGAAAACTGACTCATAATGATCTCAACCTGATTTCTTGTCAGGCGCTGAATAAACTTTCCATCACCCAGTCTGAACACTTTTCTTCTAGCTTAAAAGTTGTTCTGGGAGTTGCTTGGGTTCATTCCTCAGGGGAGCCGAACCATCTTCAAACAATAGGCTGGGAATTGTCAGACGCTGGTGGAGTCTCAGGGCCTGTGACAAGGACTTAGGAAGCCTGGAGCCGTGGGATGGGATTTATCTGTCAAGGCATCAGAGGGGCCTTTGGTCCCAGACAATATCTGATCACAGAAATACCACGTGTACTATTCTATTTCTTCAGTTAGAGGATATATTTGGCAGCCAGCAAGACGAGCAGAGAGCCATGCTTCTTTTCCCCCCTACACATTTTGTTTTTATTCATTTTCTTTTTTTTTATACTTTGGGTATTTCATACATTAATATACCATATTTGAATAATTTTTGCCCTCCGCTCCCCTGCTAACCACTCCCTCTGGCTTTATGATCTTTTCTTCTTAATTACTTTTGTGTTATATACACAACCCACTGAGTTCCATTAGTGTCACTCTTGTTTGCATGCATTTAGAGATAACCACTTAGGATTGAGATCTCAGCACAGAAAACAACAAACAAAACTGGTCCTCCCTCTCTCCACAGCCACCGCCTGCCTGCAGCTCTTCCTCTGAGGCTGGCGCCTTGTGGAGTTCTCCTCCATCCATGTTGGCAGGTTGGCCGGTGTGTCCTTGGCAGGTCTCACACAGGCAACCAGATTGTTGCAAGTTCACGGGAACAGCATGCTTGTCCAGAAGACAGGATCATCCAGCAGTCCTGGTTCTCAGGCTTCTCCATGACGTTCCCTGAGCCTTAGATGTGTTATAGATGTGTCATATGGGACGAGGCACCCCATGCCTCTCTCTCACTCATCCTCTGCGATTCTAACCACTTGTGGATCTCTCTTGTCTCTGTCTGATGCAAAAAGAGGCTCCTCTTATGAGGGGTGAGAGCCGCTCTTATCTGTGGGTATAAGCATGAGTTCTTTGAAGGCAAATGGAAACTATTGCTCTAGGAATGCCAAACAGGGAGGTCAGAAAGCCATATTTATTGTGGAGAATGGGTAAGACCCTTCAAGGCAGTCACATGGCAGATTAAAAGACTATATATATTCAAGAACCTGGACCCACCTGTGTGACTGGAGACGTCACACAATCCCTGGATAGTTTTTTTTTTTAATCTGAATAATGGCTATGACTGGTGTTATTTGTTTTTTGTTTTTTGTTTTTAACTTGAAAAAAGCTAGGTTCATGTGAGAAAAGTGATCTTCATTTGAGAAAATGTCTCCATCAGATTGGCCTGAAGGCAAGTGTGTGGGATATTTTCTTGAGTAATGATTGATATGGGAGAGTTCAGTCCAATGTGGGCAGTACCACTCCTGGGCAAGTGGTCCTGGGATGTATAAGAAAGGATGCTGAGCAAGCCATGGGGAGCAAGCTAGTAAGCAGTGGTCTTTCATGGCTTTTGCTTCAGTTCTACCTCCAGGTCCTTGCCTTGAGGGCCTGATTTGACTTCCCTCTGTGATGGACTAAAGCCTTAAGGCATATGTTATATGATTCCATTTGTTCATTGTATCAAAACCATAAGTTCATACACAACAGATTAGTGGCTTATTAAGATAAATTTTTATTAGCACAATTAATGTGTCCTCAAGGTGGTCACTGCTATGGACATATGGAGTTCAGTCCCCTGAGGACCCTTGAAGAGCCAGGTGGCTCTTCAGAATGGCTTCCCTAAAGGAGGCCAGGAGAATATTGACCAACAAATCTTGGGTGCCAGTGGTTAAGGTTTGCTTACAGGTGTGTGTGTCTATTTCTTTTATTTTTTTTGTGTGGGAGGGAGGTTATTGTTATGGGGGAACAGGATCTTCCTATATAGCCCAGTCTGACCTTGAATTCTTAATCCTCCTGCCTCCACCTCCCTACAGCAAGGAGTTCAGGAATAGGCTCTTATTCTCCACCAATATCCTCTCTTTTCTAAGACTGAACATGTGTGAATGCCCAGCAGGTTAGAGTCCTGGAGAAGAACATGAGCTATTCCTGATGAAAATGTGTTGTCAGGTCACAGCTATAGTTAAGGTAGGACAAAGGTCAGACACAATACACTCTCTTCTCCAAATCCTACAGGCACAGAGGCATAGACTAGGAAGCATGTGGGAAGGAGAAAACAGGAAAGAAGGTCAGTGGTTGTCACTCCCTGATGTTCACTTGAGTTCAAGGCCCAATGCCTTGTGTCTTTTAAAGCAGCTTTGTCTGAAGTCTTGCTCTATATCGTGATGTCAAGTTGCTCAAATTTCCTTACTTGCAATATACATGTGGTAGTTTGAAAGAAAACAGCCCCCAAAGGAAGTAGCATGATTAGGAGGTGTGGCTTTGTTGGAGGAAGTGTGTACTGTTGGGGTAGGCTTTGAAGTCTCATATATGCTCAAGCTATATCCAGTGTCTCAGACCACTTCCTGTTGCCTGAAAGTCAACATATAGCAGCTCCTTCTCCAGCACCATGTCTGCCTGCATGCGGCCATGTCCCACCATGATGATAATGGGCTGAGCCTCTGGACTGTAAGCCATCCAATTAAATAAATGTTTCCTTATAAGTGTTGCCATGGTCATGATGTATCTTCATGGCAACAGAAACTCTAACTTAGAAGTTGGTACAGGGACTGGGGTATTGCTGTGATAGGCCTGACCATGTTTTTGTTTGGAGGAATTTGGACTTTGGTACTTTGGGTTAGGAAAGCAGTGGAATGCTTTAAGCACTGCTTAATGAGCCATAACAGTAGGAACATGGAAGAGTAATTTGAACTGTGGGGGCCTGGCTCAAGAGGTTTCAGAGGAGAAGAATGTTAGTATGTTGCCTGGAGATCATTCTTGTGATATTTTGGTGAAGAAGTGGCTGCTTTTTGCCCTTGTCTGAAGAATCTGCCTGTAACATGAATGTTTAATTGTGTTTTTTTTTTTAATAAAAAACTTGGAGCCTGATATTGGAGTAAATGCTGAAAGATCAGAGAGACAAAGGAATAAGCCACTGTCACATCTTACCTCCAGGACTCCTCAGTCTGAAAAGCTTCAGCTTATGTCTTCTTGTGCTTTTTATACCTTTCTCCACCCAGTCATCACTTCCTTCTTAGTGCTGGGATTAAAGGCCTATGTGCTTCCCAAGCAAAAGTATGCAATCTCAAGTGCCGGGATTAAAGGTGTGTGCCACCACCGTCTGGCTCTGTTTCTTTCCTAGACTGAGTCAATCTCATTCTAGGGTGGCTTTGAACTCACAGAGATCCAGACTGGATCTCTGCCTCTTGAGTGCTAGGATTAAAGGTGTGTGCTGGGGACTGGAGAGATGGCTCAAAAGAGCTCTGCTCTTCCAGAGATCTTGAGTTCAATTCCCAGCAACCACATGGTGGCTCACAACCATCTATAGTGGGATCTGATGCCCTCTGGTGTGAAGGTGTACGTGAAGATAGAGCACTCATATATACATGAAATAAATAAATAAATCTTAAAAAAAAAAAGGTGTGTGCCACCACTGCCTGGAATTTATGTTTAATCTAGTGGCGTGTTCTGATCTTCAGGCAAATTTTATTAGAATATAATATATCACCATATCTGCCTGAGGCTAAAGTGAAGAGATTTGGATTAATTTCATTGGCAGGGGAAATCTCAAAACAGCCTAGCATAGACTCTTGTGTGGTTACTAGTGTTCATGCTTATAAAGATTTAAAATGAAAAGGAGCAAGATGAGCATGTGAAAATACAAAATGTACAATTTGAGGAGAAAAGGAGCACCAGGAAAGGGAATAGAACTAAATCCTGTGTTCAAGGAGATGAACGGATTAAGAAATGGAATAAAGGGAGTGGTGACCTCAGAGCAAGATCCCACTCAGCTAAGTTTCCAGCTATGAAAAGGAATTAAAGAAAAGCTTAGAGTCTGGTGTGGGTGTGCACGCCTTTAATCCCAGCACTCTGAAGGTAGAGGCTGGCAAATCTCTGAGTTTGAGGCCAGCCTGGTCTACAGAGGAAGGTCAAGGACAGCCAAGCTTAGGCAGTGAAGGGAACTATCAAAAACAGACAGCTGGTAAAGATGTAACTGAACAAGGGGTCCATGTTTCAGCTCCAGCAAGCAGCAGACCTTGGCAGCTTTGGCCATGTGGCTCCGACTTTAGAGTTAAGGATAGAAGAAAAGGGGTTATGGAATTTGCCTCCTAGACTAAGGAAAGCCATTGAAGCCAGGCATGTGTCAGGGTTCTTCCTGAATGGAGGCCTAGAGAGGCTGTGGCACAAAGCTGTGAAGTTGAAGCCTGGATTGCCTTGGAGACACCAAGGTGTTGGAGATGCCAGAGGCATGGGATACCTGCCGAGAAAGCTGCTAACAGAGAGTGGAACCAGCCCAAGAGAGAGAAGTGTGGTGCAGTCAACAAGCTGAAAGGAGGTGGAGATCTGAAGAGTGTTTGGACATCAGACATGGAGATGCAGAGTTTGGAGTTTGCCCAGCTGGAGGTGATGATGTGACAAAGTTTCACCAAATGAAGACTGCTGAGGGGTTCTGAAAGAGAATTGGCTCAGCAGGTGGCTTTCTGTTGATTCGGCCCTTGTTCGTGCAGCCCCTGTGAGGCCATCTGGAGCCATAACATGACCTTGGGAGATGTAAATAATAGGCAAAAGTTCTGGAGCAGAAACAATTTTGAACCTTGATGTAGTCAAATGCCAGCCCATCTTACTTCCAGAGTTCTTGGATGTGAAAGAGTCATAAATTTGACATGAGCTGCTGTTTGTTTTGTTTCCTGTCTTTCGCACCTGAACTTAATCCCAATAAGTAGAATCACCGACCTCAGTAGAATCCTGATACCTTTTTCTGCTCCATTTATTTGTGCATTCTCTGCTGGAATTCTATCAAACTTCCGCCCCTCTCCTTAAGTATCAGCACTTCACTTCCTGCCTGAGAGTCAGAAGATTGCCTGCTCTTCTGCCTTGATGGTAAACTAGAAGTCAAGTCAGAAATCCCCCAATCCCTGCCACCAACCCCTACTGTCTGGCACTCTCCATCACTTTACTTCTTACCACATAGAGGGATTGTTCTCTCTCTCTCCCTCCACAACCCCTCCTCAAGAGGCACCTCTCTTTGGAGGCCTAGATACCCCACTTCTTATCTTCTTCACAGGTAAAATTCACTAAAACAGTGAATTCAGTCATATTCTTTTTTTTTTTAAAGATGTATTTATCTATTATGTATACAGTGTTCTGTTTGCATGTATCCCCGAAGGCCAGAAGAGGGCGCCAGATCTCATTACAGATGGTTGTGAGCTACCATGTGGGTGCTGGGAATTGAACTCAGGACCTCTGGAAGAACAGCCAGTGTCCTTAACCTCTGAGCCACCTCTCCAGCCCTCCAGTCATATTCTATAATTGTTGGCTATCACCACAATCCACACCCCAAACTAGTTGTGCCACTCCCCTCTCCTCCAGGACTCCCCTCACCTTGAGCCTGTGTTACCCAGCAGTCTGCTGCTCCATTGTGTGTGGACATTTGAGTTTGAGGTCCATGAATCATTCCTACTCTCATTTTTTCCTATCAGCAGGTCATCATGAGCCACTGGGGGACAATCCTCATTTGGATTCTTTAGGTACTATCCTTCTTTGTTGATTGGGTTGACTAAATTCTTCTTATGTGCCTGAAGTTCTGATATTCAGTCTCTGGGGAAGAACTCTTTTTCCTATTTCTTTGGGGGGAAAAATAGAAGAAACAATAATAAATTATCTATTCTTGTTTCACCAAATGCAATGCTTCAGAGGTTGAGTGAGAAAGTTCTACCAGAATCATGCCAACTTGCTCTCATATATTAGAGATTTAAAACAGTGAAAGACCTCCCCAGAGGAAGGAAATGGGGTTCAGGTCCAGTGCCGTGGCTCAGAACACTTAGGCCTTCTGGTTTTCTTTGACTGAGTCATCCAGTGTGAGAAACCCGGAGTGTCTTTTCTTCTATAAAGAGATCCATATTGACATGGACGTTTGGAAAAGAGAGAGTGAGAAAGAAAGAAAGAGGAAGAAAAGAAGCAAGGAAGGAAGGGTGGGCAGGCAGGAAGCCCCAGGTGTTTCAGTCACAGAGGGTTGAAACAAAGGCACGTGCTGGCTAAATACTGGTGTCCTTTGGTTTGTTTCGGGTTTGTAGTGCCGGGGATTGAACCCAGGGCCTCAAATCTGCTAGGCAATTGTTCTATCACTAAGCTACACATCCAGTACTGAATACTTGTTTTTAGTAGGAAATAAAAGGACAATAAGAAAGTCAGTTTGTAATGTCCATTATTTTTGGTAAATTGCCATGTGTTGTTTAAGCTCACCAGGAAGCTGGCTCTGGACTCAGGGTTTCCCACACCAACATTTAGACCCAAGCATGCTGTCTCCAAGGCCCCTTGTCTGGAGATGGATTGGACCCCTAACTCTGTGACAGGGAGAGAAGAAAAAAAACCAAAACAGCTAAGAGTAAAAAACATCACATCCTTGAGAACAGCCGGAGGGAAAAGTGTCCAGGAGAGATGACTGTTGTTTGTCCTGTGATATCAAAATGCTTACAGTAAGACAGAGAAGATGGAGATTCACCACAGGAGAAGCTCATCCCTGGACTCCAAGCTCCAACTGACTACTTCAACATCCCTGGGCAGTTTCTAGTGGATGTCGTAAGTGTCTGATTTGATGATGTTATCTCTGTCACTATCTGTCCTTTTACTTGGAAACCTCACCGGAGGGGACACTCTGCCTGGGACTCTCTTGATTGGGAACTCCAGCTGAGTGTCATAACAAGGCTTTCCCCAGTTGGTTCTGCTGGGTTTGTAGGCTCCCAATTTGATGATACGACCTTTCTGTGGTTATTGCTCTTTCTCTTGACTCACTCTCAAAATGATGTTCCCTTTGGGACCCTCTTTGTTGATCAAAGCTCCAGCTGACTGTCTTGGTCTCCAGGGTCTCTCCAGTGGGTTTCTAACGGATAACATAAGTGTGTGGCCTGACGCTCTGCTAGCTTTCTTCCTTGCTTTTTTGTTCATTTATCTTGACTTGTTATATACTTAGTGAATACACTCGTTTACAACCCAAAGTATGGCTATTATAGATCATTCTCTGAACTGTATGAAACAACCTTTTTTTCCAACTGGTCTCTGCCTTTTGATGTCCTGAAAATTCCCCTTTATGGATTATTTGTCAAAAGAGTGAAAACAAAGTCTGGCAAAAAGAATCAGTGCTTGATTTTGTCTTATTCCATTGTCTTCATTTCCGATGTAGCCCTTAATTCTCTCTAATACTTTTCACCCCCACCATCACACCATCAAAGTGTTTCACTGGGTACCAACGATCTCCATGACTCAAGTTCATGAATTCGCCTCGGATTCTATGACTTATTTGCATCACCTGCTTCCTGAAATGCTCTTCCATTCCTCTGGCTTCTTGGAATTATTTCCCCAGCTTTTCCTCTTGTTTCTGTGGCTCTGCTCAGCCTCCATCACCTACCTAATCAGTTACTTACATTCTTGATTCATCAAGGATCTGCCTTGGGCTGTGTTCTCACTTTATAACCATCTCCTGGTGCTCTCATCTGACACCAAGGATGACTTGTTTCTTCCACGGAGTCTCCCTCTCAGTCCCAGGTTCATCTGTTCAACAGCCAAATCAACCCGTTAAGTGTCTAAGACTAAATCACATATCCTGACCTTAACCTTAATGCCTGACTCTCCAACTCCATAAACCAAAGCAGGAAGGCCAGGCACTTCAGCACTTGTGACTAATCAGACATCCAGTCAATCACCATGGCCTGCCAGTTCTACTTACATAAATGCTTCTAGAATCCTTCACTGAGAATGTCTCTAAAGCTGCCGCCCCAGTCTGAGTCTCCCTCATGTCACCCCTGGATTACTTCAGAATCTCCAGTGGATCTCTTCCCCACCTGCCTCCCCATCCGTCCTCCACATTAATGCCAAGATGATCTTTTAAAAACAAATCTCACTTTATGATCCTTCTTAAAACGCTTACTGGGGCTGGAGAGTTGGCTTGGAGGTTAAGAGCACCACCTGCTCTTACAGAGGACCCTGGTCAGTTTCCAGTCCCACATGATGGCTTACAAACATCTATAACTCCTGCTCCAGAGCATCAGACACCCTCAGCTGGACTCCATGGGCAGGCATGCGCATGGTGTACATTTATACAAGTGGGCAAAACACACATATAAAATAAATGAATCTTTAAAATTATTTAAAACCTGTAGGGGTTTTCTATTGCTCTTAGAAAAAAAAAAAACCCAAAATGAAATTTGAGGTGTGCCTTAAATCACTTCTTCTATCTTTCCCTCCCAGGTGCTCACAGGGTTATGTCTTTCCACCCTGGCTTGTTTGTACAGCTGTTTGCTTGGCTACAAGCTCTCCTCACCACTCAGCATCAACTTCCCATTCTCAGGGTCCCCAATCATCCTTGAAAACATTTGCTCAGGAGGCATCTTATCTCCATCCTCCACCCCCAGAGTTCACTGGGCCTTGAAACACATAGTTTCAAATCACTCTGTACTTACTCAGTTGGAAGGGAATTAACTGTGAGATACCCATCTCCCTTGATAGGATGCCAGTTCCCTAAGCAGAGGGATCCCACCTGTTATTTACTACTACATTTCAGAGCCCAGCCCCTGGGAAGAGTTGATAAAAATAGTGGTTGAATGCATACATGAAAGGCTTTCTGGGGCCTTATTAGGAGCTAGGTCACTTCAGGAACTCCCAAGTGCAGCAGAGTTTAACCTCTGAGAACTCAGCATAGTGGCATCAGTACCGCCACTAAATGAACTTGAGAATATTTAGTTCTGGGGATATGAGCAGAGAGGTCTCAGATAAGGGCTCATTAGTGTGAGCCCCCAGTTTGAAGCTGCACTGCACTGCAGTCCATTGCAGCTCATAAGTCACATCTCTTTCCTTCTGAGGCCTCACATCTGCTCGCTGTATTTGCCATCTTCAATGTTGTGACTATGGCTGCCTCTCTCTTTGAGATGGTCTCCAAGGGCATTCCCAAAGACAGAATTCTAGGCACACCATGTAAATCACATTTCCCATTATACTGTCCCAAATACAGCGTTCTAACTGGATATGTCCTTATATGCTTACTTGTATATGAAGAGCCTGGAACAGCGTCTGGTGATGACAGGTACGCACTAATTGTTTGTGGGATCAGTGAATGAAATGCATGGGAAGTGTGAGAATACTTGCCAAGGCAAGCTCGTGGGGTTGTTGGTAGCAAAATTATGCACTGAGTTATATATTCTAGGATTTAGTTCAGAAACTGGGAAAAATTCCACTACTCTTCCTCCATCATTTTCAAAGGGCAAAACAACACCCTTAGCAGGGTGAACATCTACAGTCTCGGCATTCAAAAGGATAACTCAGGAGGATTTATGAGTTGGAGGCCAACCTGGCTACACAGAGAGAACATGCCTTTAAAAACTTCCAGTAGAAAAGACAGCAGCGAAGAAGATAATGGAATGCACCACCACAGCTATTGTTTTTAGGTACCGGTTATTTAAACAAGCTTGTAGACCTAGGGTAGTCCAAACTGACATCATCGAGGCAAAGACAGGATAGGTACAGGCCTGTATGAGGAAAGAACCTTCTGGACTAGAACCCAAGAGTCAACTGCAGGGGCCCAGGAGCTCATTTCAGTAAAGGGTGTGGCTGGCTTCGTCTGAGCGCTCCTCCTGTCTGGTCTGCTCTCCTGTCTATGTAACTGTAAACCTCCCGGGTTCGTGGACTTGGCTGGGGACCGGCCTCCTGGAGCCAGCTACCTCATCCTTGAAGAGTGGGGTTGTGGTTGTGTTCTCCAGTCAGCTGTTGTTGTGAAAACAAGACTGAGCAGCAGACAAAGTAAGCAGCTCTGGGGCTCTCCGGGACTTCCAGGAAGGGGCCCTGGGGGATAGCCCACGTCCAGCCAATTCTTCGGGAGAAAGATTGGTAGCGTTATAATTCAGATGCCATAGAAAGCTGGCTTTATTTTGGAGACAGCTCGGCTTGTTCAGCTGAATGAACATACAGAAGCCCGGAGGTAGTCGGGGAAGACAAAGTGTATGGACGGAGGCTCTTCAGAGCCTGACAGGAAGGATGGTGGTTCTCTGAGAAAGGCAACCGGGGCACCGGGGCGTCTGTGAGGAAGAGACATCTCAGACCAGCTGGGGGAAGACAAGAGTGATCAGGGGAGGGAACAGCTTGGGAGAGACTTTAGTTTTGAAGTTTAACAGAGATCAGCTAATTAGAGATAAAATCAAGGGCAGTGTGGCTAGAGATGTGGTCAGGATAAGGGAAGGTGGCAGAGCCTGCGGGCTGAGGTGAGTTTGGACACTGGAGCAATCAGTGCTGTGAGGAGGGCTGTTAGCTCGTAGGTTTAGCTTAAATATGCTATTTTCAACTTCCTGAACAATTACAAATGAGGAGGAGGCTGGATGCTGGACTATGTCAAATTCTCCTTGGATAGGAATGTCTTTGGGGGCAGCTAGCAGCAACTCTTGATGTATTCTCTAACACAATGTGAATCTCACAATGTGAAAGTTCATAAATCTTACCTTTATTTTTATGTTTTAATTATATGTATGAATGGGATATGTGCAATGAGTTCAGGTACCTGTGGAGGCCGGAGGTATCAGATGTAGAGTTGGAGTTACAGGCAGTTGTGAGCTATCTGATGCGATGGGATGATGGGAACCGAACTTGGGTCCTCTGCTAAGCTCAGTATGTGCCCTTAACCACTGAGCCATTTTTCCAGTCCAAATTCGGCCTTTTGGAATCCTATTTTGTATTCCCAATGGAAGAAATTAGTGTCCAAATAACACTTCAGGGCTCTGGCTTTATTTGATGTTGAAAGCAACCCCTTGAACAAAGCATTGGTATTAGCTTCATTTTATCTGGTAAAGTGGGGCTTGGTGAGACTAACATGCTTAAGATCAATTAAGTACTGGAGCTCAGAGAAGCCAGAGAAAGATCCTGAACCAGGCTCTCTACCTCACAAACTTCTGCTCTGTTCCTTTGGCCACATAATTATCAAATAGTATGTTCCACTCAGCTAGTGGACTTTTATAATATTTACAAAGGTAAGGAATAAATACACTTGGGTTGGTGAGTAGACCTAGTGAGTTTGATTTTGAACTTTCTGGATTGGAAGTGACTGTGGGATCTTCAAGTGGAGAGCTGTGGTATAGGTATAAGGGTGTGGAGCTAGAGAAGGATTTCAGTATATCTATACAAGACAGAGCATGCTGCCTTGCTTTGTTGAAAGACTCGTGTATTTCTTAACCTAGCAAAGATGAACACTACCAACATAGTGATGATTCTGTAGCAGATGGCCCTTTCTATCTGGAAGCTAATTTAAACAAATGGGCCATTTTAAAAGAGAGTGATTTACTTCTGTGTGTATGTGTTTTACCGGCATGTAGATAAATGAACTGTTTGCATGCAGTGCCCAAAGAGGCCAGAAGAGGGTGTCCGATCAGCCCGGAATTGGAGTTACAGAGGACTGTGAGCCACCATGTGGGTGTTGGGAACAATCCTAGCAAGATGATCGAGAACTCTTAACCACTGAGCCATCTCTCCAGCCCTCTGGCATGGGTTGTCTTAAGGGGAAAATGTATAGAGCGAACATGGTCGGTTAAAGAACAGGATTTGAGGGGCTGGGGTGTAGCTCAGTGGTAGAACACTTGCATATCATCGCATCAGGTTCAGTCTGTAGCACTGAAAACAGAAAACAGGATTTGTACTGCCGTGGTTATTGAGCATAATTCAAATAGTTGATCCCAACTTAATTAAAAAGCAGTTCTCCTCTGTAACTGACTAGCTAGAGTGCCAGGTAGAGAAGACTGACATGGAAGACACTACTGTAGGCTGGTGGCACCTGCCCCCATCTAAAGGTTCGGGCAAGCTTGATATCTTCTATCACCTGCAGCTACAGAACCCCGAAGTCTAAACAGAGCAGGGAGGCTAGCTCTGACCTTGCAGTCTGCATCTCTGCAGTTTCAGGCACCGTCTTTCTTCCCCTATGGAAACGGTGGCTGTAGGAAGTGAGTGTCGGTTGCTGTGGTAGCTCCTAGGCTGGCCTCAAAAGCAGCCCTAGCTGTTAGCACTTTCCTGGCCTTGCTCACACTGTACCTCTGGCCTGGGAGACCTTCCTCAGTCCGTGTCTCTTCTTTAAAGTTCTCCTCATCCCTCTTCCAGGGGTATACTACAGACAACAGCACCTTCTGGGAGCACCTCCAGTACCCCAGCACGTTCTCCATCGGCATCTGGCTGAGTCCAGGGTTCTAGAACGGGTGGCACCGTAGTAGTAGAAATTGAGACACTTGGTCTTATAATGAGGCCTTTAGGGTTGACCAAATGGAAATTCTCCAAATAATCCAGATGATGATGCTGTGTTTTCTTTAAGTTAGACACAGAGAAACCTCTTTTCCCCTCTGTCTCAGTCCATTTTTTTTGTTGTTGTTGTTGCCGTAACTGAATTTGACAAACTGAGAAATTTACAAAGCATGAAGATTTATTCAGCTTTCATTTGCAGGATGGGTGATGCAGGGTTGAGGTCTGTGCTTGGTGAGGGCTTTCTGCTGCTGGGCGTTATGCAGAGTCTGAGGTGGTGCAGAGCCTCAAAGGTTGAAATAGACACGTCCAAAGGCAGAGACACACTCAGAATAAGCCATGAGTGCATCTGTCCATGCATTCCTTAGTGGATTAATCTATTCATGAAGGCAGAGCCTTCATGCTCACGTCCCCAAAGTTGACCTCTGGCCTTCCACATACATGCACACACACTTGTGTGCATACACAAGCATGTACATACACACACATTTAAAAAATATCTTCACTATGAATTCAGAATTTTACTACAAAATTATGTATAAAAATTCTGTCTTCCTCAAAATACATATATTTCTACTAGAAAATACTCTTTTTTGTTTTGTTTTGTTTTTTTTCGAGACAGGGTTTCTTTGCATACCCTTGGTTGTCCTGAAACTTGCTCTGTAGATCAGGTTGGCCTCAAACTCACAAAGATCCACCAGCCTCTGCCTTCCAAGTGCTGGGATTAAGGCATGTGCCACCACCACCTGGCTGAAAATATTCTTAAAGTTGAGAGCAGTGGCACACATCCCTGTAATCCAAGACTTGGATGTTGAGACACAGGGAGTGTGAGCTTGAGAATAGCCTGGGCTACACAGTAAGTTTCAGACACCATCCATACCCCTCCTCCAAGGGAAAAAAGAAAAAAGATATTTTTGACACCAGCAACTAGTTATTCTTTTGAGCCCAAATAGGGCAATTTTGACAAAATAAAGCCTATAGATGGTCAGAAAATACTTGAGTGATTTTAACATGTCTGACTGGGGACTATTTTCTCAATACACTTTACATATTAAAACAGGCAGGGAATATGCCCGAGAGCTGTGACTACAATAGGTGTAGGACTTTTCAATGAGTCACACTGATTAGCCTCTACACACCTTTGACAATAATGAGTAAATGTGTAAAGGCTTTGTTTTCTCACAGCGCTTATTCTTTGACCAATTTAAATTCCTCCCCAGGAGTGTTTAATGGAAAGTTTGCTTTTTTAAAAAACTGTCAGTCTGGTACACACACACACACACACACGCACGCACGCACGCACGCACGCACGCACACTTGGACCTCCTGCTGTGGCCTTATTACCTATTTTCTCACTTTCTCTTAAATTCTTTTTTTCTTTTCCTCACTTATTCATTGTTCGAGGTGTGAACACGTGACTAGAAGTCTGTGGAGACTCTCCTGCCGTTGGAGAAGGAGAGGACAACTTGTGAGAGTCGGTTCTCTTCACATCAGTGGGGCTTGGAATGCAGCCCAGGTTGCAAGGCTTGCACGCGGGTGCTTTTACCTACTAAGCTATCTTGACAGCCCCTTATTCATTTAGACTTATTTTTTTGGTGTGCATGGGGGACACAGGATGACCTATCGGAGTTAGTTCTGTCCTTTCTCACCGAGGGTCCCGGGGACTAAACTCAGCTCTGACCTACTGAGCCATCTCATTGATCCAGCGTTTCTTAAGTACTGACTATAGATTTAATTTTTTACTCAGTGAAATATAAAAAGGAAGCTCATAATTATTCTCAGATATTCCTTTTCTTATATTCCATCTTTTAAAAATGGGCCTATCTGTGTAAACAGCTAAAAGGCACCATTTTTATGTTCTGCTCCTATTAGTTAACAACTTGTCAGAGACATTTCTCCCTGTCCCTGGAAATGTCACTGGCTTCGCTTTAATCTACTGGGCAATTCACTGTTTCCCTATGCCGTGTTTTTCTTCGGTATGTGAAGTTCAGTGGGAGTCCTAACGAGCTGCACCGTCCCTTTCTGTGACTCTGTCGGTTACGTTCCTTGGACCACTCTGCTGCCAGTCATTCCTGTCTCAACACCGACACTGTTGGGAGACGCCAGTCTAGAGGGCTTAGAATGAATGTGACCCTAAGTCCTGAGGTGACAGAAGAGCTCTTGGACAGACTGGAGCCTTGTCTTCCACGTCACTTGGGTGCTTCACAGCTTAGCAGAAGGGCACAGAAACAAACCCCTCAGCAAGCGTTTTAAAGACTTAAGGCAGGGCTTCTTTCCTTAAGCTAGAAGGCACCTGGAACAACGGGAAATTTCAGGGAAGGGATGGGAGGAGGAGGAAGTGGCAGCCCCACCCAACTCCATGATGGAAGGACGACTCAAACACTCCGAGAGGCATCAGACCGGCATCCTAATGCTGGCCACTTGAAGGGCCCTTGACTGACCTGAGGGAGATGGATCCCGGTGAGTACTGGCAATCTCTTTCACTTTTATGAGGTGGTAAGTCAGGAGAGGGAGTGAGCCTGGGAAGGGAGGAGTGCAGAGAAGACCAGAGAGCCTACATCAGAGAGCCTGCACCGGCAGTGGATGGCTCACCGTGTAACCTGTCTCCTTCCTCCTGTTTCCCCATCTTCATTTGGAACATATCACACAGTCCTCTACTTTCTTTCCTGAAGCTGTAGACCATCCTGCCTTTAAAATTCGAAGCTGGAGTGGCCTTGGGAAGCCCAAGTAGGACATATGGGCACAGTTTATTTAATAAGCATGTTCATTAGTTACTGTCTCTTACTGATGGGCATTTATCATTTAGGAGTATTTATGCTTACAAATCATGCTGCAGTGGATGCCTCTGTTGGTAGAACTTTGTAGAGATGTACAGAAGTATTTTATATGCAAAACTTCTAAAAGAATAAATGTTGGAGCAAGGGCAATATCCACTTTGTGTTGATGGCATCAGCTGACTGTAAGTCTGTATGTGTATATAATCCCATGCTCACTATAGGAGGCATCTCTTTTCCATATGCTCTGAACAAAATAGATTGTTATTTCAAGCATTTTCAATAGACCAAAGATGGATCTCATTACGGTTTCAGTTTGCATTTTATGATCATGACAAGATGACTCTTTAATATTTATAGCTACTTTTATTCATGAGCCAAGAGACTTAATGATTTTACCTGGGCAGCCAACCCAGGAACTGCTTTCTGCTCGGGAGCAGCTATTGAAACTCCTGGGCTTGGGGTGTAAACAATTAATTAGTCACATAGACACCCGTTCAGCAAAAACACTTCAAGGAAGCACCGCAGTCAGCAGTAAGGAGTTGAAAAATAGGTGGTTCTGAGCTGAAGGAACTGCAGACGATGGAACTAGAACAGATGGGGCCTGGGGCTGGTTCTGTTCCAACCTCCTAAGCTACCTAAGGGCTTCTATACTTTTTGTTGTCTGTTTGTTTGTTTGTTTCTTATTGGTCATTTGAGACAGGGTCTTAGGTAGCCCAGGCTGGCCTCAAACTTCCTATGTATCCGAGGATGGCCTAGAACTCCTGATCTTGTTGCCTACACCTCTGAAGTGCTAGGATTACAGGTGCAGACCACCATACCCTGGTGGTGCTGGGAATTGAACCTAGGGCTTTGTGCACGCTAAGGCAGGTGCTCTAGCACCTGAGCTGCATCTGATGCCCCGGTTTCTGCACTCTTTGGCACCTTTGAAAGATGCGGTGGAAATGGAGTTGTGGTTTTTCCATGGTTGTTTGGCCCCCCTTGGGTTCGACAGAGAACCCCGGACTGGAGAATGGCTCCCCAGTGCCTCTGATAGAGCAGCTCCTCTTGGGTCTGTCCGTTTCTTTGCTCTTTAGATGGCTGTCTGGAAGGGAAGGTCAGGAATCGTCCGCTCCAGGACCACCTTCCAGGTGAGGAACTAGGCCTATTAGTCAAACCAAATTTAAATGGCAATAAGTAGGTGCCACTGGGCAAGTCATTTGACCTTACTAATCATCTTTCTACTTATCTGTCACATGAGGTTGATAATAGCTCGTGGGATAGTTGTAGGGATAAAAGGAGATGTGGACAGAAAGCCTGGGGCCTTCTTAACACTTTCTAAATATCAGCTACAGAGCTGCAGACATGACTATTGTGGCGGGTCCTATGTTCTAAAGCAAAGCGCTTTGAAAGGATTTCAGGAAGGTAGGTGCTGAATTTTACTTGGAAAACTGGTGTGGTAGAGACACAGAGAGCTTAAGGGAGGGTTAGGGCTGTCTAGACATGGGCATGGTCCATCTGGAGGACACAGTGTGAGAGAGTCAGTTATTTTATAAGAACCTGGGAGATAAGAGTCTGTTGGACCCACACTTTGGAGGAGTTTGGATTTAAGCTTTTGAATTATGAGAAATTTTTATTTTCTCATACTTAAATACCTGCAGAACATTTTAGTAATCTCACCACATAGGAGTCATTTCATAAACTTTTCCTGCACAGATTGTAATATTTCTCATTTTCTTAAAACTGAAGAAATAAAAAGGAGTGAAGTATGTATCAAAGTCCTCTAATAATAATAATAATAATAATAATAATAATAATAATAATAATATAGTAAGTGGAAAGAGAGAGAGCTAGCACAAATGCAATGTAAGGCAGAGGAAGATCCTGAATTCAGCTGGAATTTGGTGGCAGAAGCCAATTCTCTTGCTGGTTGTACCACATGTAACTTACCTTTGGTGTCTCTTCCTGAAGCATCCCAGGCCTTGGCAATGGATTCCTTTTCTGGCCCTGATCTTCACCTACACGTGCAGGGGCCTTAGGAAGCCCTGCAAATCACATCATTGCAACACTTATTTATTAGCTACCACATACCCGTGGAGGCTGGTCCCTGCTGCACATGGGTGGTCCCTCTCAGGCTCTTCCCGTCCCCTGTATTTAAATTTCCATTAGCCTTCAACTTAGATCATTGCAACAGCAGCCACTACCATCTCCACCCTTGGCTTTCCCTCATCTGGTCTGGGTTAAGCACCAGCGCTAAATTAATCTCAAAGTACAGCTTTGATGAGCCACTCCTGTTCAAAGCCCATCTTTAATCAAAGTGACACTTCCCCAAAACAGCTGCTGGACACACTGAAAAACTTGAAGGAATGAAACCTTTCCTATAATTTCCAGTACCTTTTATTTTACTTTTAGCATCTAGGAGATGATTTCTCCTTATTCTTTGATTTTGTGTGTGTGTGTGTGTGTGTGTGTGTGTGTGTACATACGCACATGTTTGCACTCATGTCTATGTCTGTACAGGCAAAGGCTAGACTGTGTTGGGTGTTTTTGTTGATCAGTCTCCACCTTGTAGGAGAGGCAGGGTCTCTCACTGAACCCAGAACTTGATGACTCAGCTAGACTGGCTAGCCAGCTTGTTCCAAGGATCCTGTCTCTGAAGGGTCTGTATATGAATAAATTTTATATTCCCATTGTCATATATGAGGCAATCTATTTCCACATGCCTTCAACAAACAGGGTATTGCTATTATTTTCAATATTTTAATAGATCAAATATGGATTTATTATTATTATTATTATTATTATTATTTGAGACAGGGTTTCTCTGTATAGCCCTGGTTGTCCTAAAACTCACTCTGTAGACCAGGCTGGCTTTGAACTTACAGAGATCTGCCTGCCTCTGCTTCCTCAGTGCTGGGATTAAAGGCATATGCCACCACTGTCTGGCTTCTAGTCTTAGTTTTTTTTTTTTTTTTTTTTTTTTTTTTTTTGGTTTTTCGAGACAGGGTTTCTCTGCGTAGTTTTGCGCCTTTCCTGGAGCTCACTTGGTAGCCCAGGCTGGCCTCGAACTCACAGCGATCCGCCTGGCTCTGCCTCCCGAGTGCTGGGATTAAAGGCGTGCGCCACCACCGCCCGGCCCTAGTCTTAGTTTTTATAGCCACTTTTATGTTTTGAACTACCATGGCCCCCTTGCCTGCCCTTCTGATGCCCCATTCCTTGAAGTTCAAGCACATGCACATGTCCATTTAATAACCATTATTTAGCACCTGCCTCCTGGGGAAGGAGGAGATGGTAAAGACTAAGGGATAGACAGACACTGGAGCCAGCCTGCTTGGGCTTGAACCCCAGTTCTGACCAGAACCCTCTTCATGTCAGGAACAATATTAACACTTTATTACAGAGTATTTGTGAGAATATAAATGATTTTGGACACGGATAATGGTCTGGACTGTAGTAGGAATTCTCTGAACACAAGCATGATTTTCTAAAATGTGTGGTTCCGGACATAGGGGGATCCAGGTTCGAGCTGACCAAGGTCTCTGCTTTTGTGGGGCTAACTCTAGATGCCGTTCAATGCTCTGCAGAAAAGAAAGGTGTAATCCCAGCACTTGGGAGGCAGAGGCAGGCGGATCTCTGTGAGTCGAGCAGCTGGCTACAAGTGAGCTCAGGAAAGGCAAAGCACACAAGAAACCCGTTCGAAAAAAAAAAAAAAAAAAAAAAAAGAAAGGTGTTGTGAAGGCAAAGAATCCCAGGGTGGGGAATCTTCAGCGGCTGAGGAAAGCCCCATGCATGATTGTGATTCCCTCAGAACCAAGACCCAAGTGGAGGGATGGCGTCCCGCCGGGGAGCAAGGCCGGCCCAGGCTTGGGTTTCTCAGAGGATTCTCCTAGGCAGACAACTGTTTTGATGTCTCCTCCCACCCCTTTTTAAAGGCTGATAATATATCCGGATATAATTTCATCCTTTTATACCCCTGTCATTGTGTTAATCGAGTCAGCGCCAGGAGTCTTGTGTCTGCCTCTTACTCACACCATTACCTCCAGTGGGACCACGTCCAAGTCAGGCCTTGTGGGTGCTGACGTGTTTTTCTAATTGATTCTACTGGATTTCCTGCATTGTTGAGCTTCTTCCTGAGTCTCTTGGCTTCCCTTTCTGGCTTCATTGGAAGCCTTTCCTTTTATTCTAAGTCATGTCTCCTTGACACGAAAAGCCCTTGGGTGAGCCAACACATCATTACATTAAATGGGATAAAAAGAAAGCCCAAGTATCTGGTGGTGACTGTATCTCTCCATGCACGCAGCCTTGGGCTTGAGAGAAGGCAGCATCCCTCCCTCCCTCCCTCCCTCCTTTGCTTCCCAAACTGAAGGGAGGCTGGGGAAAGGCCAGCTGTGCTCCAGCAGTGAGCAGCAGTCAGGAACGCCTGCCTCCGCTCCGTCTCTCCTGTGCAGCCCATGTGAGGACTGCCTCAATCCTTTTCAGGGTACATGAGCTTTCAAGGTGGGCGGGCCTCTGGAAGGCATGTTTAGGGTGGAACACCTTCCTGGGAAATTCAGTGGTCTTCATATGACCAGTTCAGACCCCTCAAGGATATGAGGTATAGTCAGCTTCCAACAGGATCTAGGCCAGCTGCTTTCACACTTTTCACCATGACCCATAATTCACACCGTGACTCATTTGCACAGAAAATTGTCCTCCCTCGCTTTTCCAGTGTCCCATGCTTTGTGGCACTGTCTATCCTGTTTTTCTCATTGGTCACCTTTCTTTTAAAATTATATATTATATTTGTGTGTGTGTGTGTGTCCCTTTAACAGTAAGCACACATATCAGGGTCAGAGGACAGTTTTAGGGAGTCAGTTCTCTCCCTCCAGCATGTAGGTCCCTGGGATCATACCTGGATGACCAGTAGTCTCTTAAGCCTTTTTACCTTCCCTTCAGTTGATTCCATAACCTATGCTGCTAAAATTCCTCCTGTGGAAAGACATCAGCAGCATCCACCCCTCCTCCTAAAACTAAAGTCCCAGTGACCAACAAAGAAGGGTTCTGACAAAGTTCCCTCTGGGGAACCAGTGAGTTTGTTAGGCTTCCTTACAGAGCACAGGGGACGGGTACTTGCGGGGATGCGGAGGCTCCTCCTTGAGCAGGCTGCACCCGGGGAAGCCTTTACTAAGCAAGGCCTTTCCCTGGGCTGCCTAGCTGGAGCCCTCCCTTCACTTACATACTGTAACCCTTCCATGAAGCCACACGAAATAAGGTAGAGTTGCATACAACGGGTGGTGAGGAGTGGCTGGAGGCCCTGGTAAGGGTCCATGACTCTCCTCACTTTTCCAGAGTGGGTATAAACAGTCAGCAAAGCCTGCCTGGGGTAATCTTTCTGTTAGCAGGCACAGCTGAACGCCCCAGGATGGTGGTGGTTTGGCTTGGAGGTAGTCACTCACAGCCTACTAATAGGTTGGACCTGTTAGAGGAAAGACCTAATGAATTTTTATTGACAGTGAATGCAATATGAACATCAGTAGCAGGAGCAGCAAAGCAAATTCAAAGTGAGCCGCGTGGTTGCTGCTACTCGGAGTCGCTAAGAATTACCAAGCACTTTCTCTGTGTGTGGCACGGTGCAGAGGTTCGCATGCATGCCTCCTCACTGAAGGCCCCTGGAAAGCCTATGAAATAGGAACACGATCATCTCCCTGCTGGTTAGATGAACACACTAATGTATAGGAATATTAGATGACTCGGTCAAGGTCTCCCAAGTGACTTGGCAAGGTGATAACCTAGGGTCCAGTCACTCTAGAAGCTTCATACACTTGTCTATTGTGCTAGGAGAATCTTACTAGGTGTATACGCACAATACTTCCCACATAGACCTGAAACAAAACTGAGGATCAGAAAGTAAGCCTGCCCCTGCCCCCATACCTGAAATCAGGGACTTGCCTTGTAGCAGATGTCCAGCCTCCAGACAGCCCGACTTCATGCATACAAAATCCCAATGTGTTTATTCTTAACCCAGCAGGATGATAGATAAAGTGACTTTCCATGATCTGGAGTTTGTTTTGCCCTGTGGGACACCAATCCTCCAGCACTGATGTCTCTAGGACTGACAGTCCCCCCTCTCCCCTGCTAGGAACTCCTGAGTTACCCTTTGAGGTTGTCATGAAATTAGCAGGCAGAGAGCAGAACGTCAGTCAGGTTCCGTAGAAATGACTCCACATCTCAGCTGGGCAGTGACCTCTCCTCCCTCCCCAAGTGGCAGCCTTGGAGCTCAGGTCGGTGGAGCTGCAGATCCCCAGGAACAACAAGGACCACCACACCCAGGAGATGGGCTTGACCAAGCTCATGCTGCGCCGCGCTCAGAACTTCAGCTTGACGTTGACCTTCAACCGACCCTTCCAGCCCCAGAAGGACCACCTCACCTTTGTGGCTGAGACAGGTGAGCTCGCTCTGCCCTCAGGTTCCCCTGGTTCCCTCAAAACAGAAAGTTAGTAGAGCTCGCCTGGGGGAAGGGCTCTTGCCACCTGTCTCTGGGGTGCCCTCCCCTCTCTCCTGGGGCCCCCAGGATCCTCCTATCAGTACTGTTGGTCCTATTAAAGAAATATTTAGCCAGCTCAGCAAACTGTGATGTTTTAGTCACAACAGCCAACGTATAAGTACACAGGCATGGTTGTAAAACTCCCCAGCCATGACCTCCTTTCAGTTCTCATGGAAGACTTTAAGTTGGTCCTACCAGGCTCTCATTTTACAGATTGGAAATGGAAAAAGAACATCAGACACCCAGAGAACTTAAATGTCAGTAAGAAGCCTTGAACCAAAAGGCAAATGTTGGGAGAAGGCAGGCATTCTGCCAGGCCACAGGGAATCATATACCACACTTATTTTACTACTTTTAAGTGTGTGTGTGTGTGTGCACATACCAAGAGGCTAGAAGTGGGCATCAGATCCCCTGCCGCTGAAGTTGGAGGTAATTTTGAGCTGTCTTACATGAGTTCTGGGGTCCAAATTCCAGTGCTCTGTAAGAGCAGTATACAAGTATACACTGAACCATCATGCCTCCAGCTCCATCACTTAGAGTTTTGAGACTTCCTCTGGGATCTTCTTTCTCTCTTCCTCAGGACCAGAGCCCACAGAGCTTCTGGGGACCCGAGCCACTTTCCCGCTCATCCAGACCCGGCCTGGGAATGTCTGGAGTGCTGCTGACTTCACCATTGACAACAACTCTCTCCAAGTCTCAATTTTCACACCAGCCAGTGCAGTCATTGGCCATTACACACTGAAGACAGAGATTTCTCGGGACCAGGGTCCTGGTGTGACTTACCCACTGGGGAATTTCATCTTGCTTTTTAACCCATGGAGTAGAGGTAGGACTTGCTCCCAGCGTGTAGTGCTAATCTGATGCACTGGGAATGTTCTTTCAGGGTCTTCTGGCAAAGCCTGGCAGATAATCATTGCATATCTGTGCAACAAATTACTATGTGCTAAAACAAAAAAAAATAAGTTTTTATTTGTGTGTGTGTGTGTGTTTGTGTGTGTGTGTGTGTGTGTGTGTGTGTGTTTTCACCTACATGTATGAAGGTCATCTTGTGGGGTTGGTTCTCTCCTTCCAGCATGTGGGTCCCAGGGATTGACTTCAGGGTACCAGGCTTAGCAGTAAGTGCCTTTACCTGCCCAATCCTCTCACCAGCCTTAAGTGTATTTATTTAAATTTTTTTTCCTTATGTGAGATGGGGTCTTGCTGTGTTGTCTAGGTCTTGAATTCATGATCCTCTGCCTCTGCCTCCTGAGTGTTAGGATTAAAGGCATGCGCCACCACCTACAGATTTGTTGCTGGCTTCTGAAGAAGCACATAGCTAGCTTTTACGGGGGTCCAGTCTTAATTTCTGTTACCCTCAGTCACCCGTTGACTGTTCCTCTTGTTTCCAGAAAGACGTTGTTACTTTTATGCTGTTTTTTAATTTCGGGCTTGTTTTTGGCCTGGTGATTTCTTTCTCTCTCTGTTACTCTTCACTGCTCAGAGGATGACGTCTACCTGCCGAGTGAAACCCTGCTGCAGGAGTATGTCATGAGCGACTACGGCTTTGTTTACAAGGGTCAAGAAAATTCCATTACCTCCAGGCCTTGGAACTACGGGCAGGTAACACCCGCTCCTGGACGTGGGACTGGGATGGGTGTGTTGGGGGCTGTTAGCCAACTAAGACAGTGTGAAGTGCTGGCCAATTTCCCTTCCCACGAGAGGGGCAAGCAAAGAACGTATGGCTTTCTTTTCAAGATTTTTATGCTTTATTAAGAAAGGAGTGCCGGGCAGTGGTGGCACATGCCTTTAATCCCAGCACTCCGGAGGCAGAGACAGGTGGATCTCGGTCAGTTTGAGGCCAGCCTGGGCTACAGAGCAAGTTCCAGGAAAAGCACCAAAGCTACACAGAGAAACCTTGTCTCGGAAAAAACCGGAAAAAAAAAAAAAAAAAAAAAAAAGAAAAAAGAAAGAAAGAAAGAAAAGAAAGGAGCAGAGCGTGATGAAAGTCGACCAACAACTGTAATAACTTCTATATTCAGTTACCAGCCCCACTAGGGGCCAGTAGAGCCTTTTATTCTTCTATAATTTGAAAACAGCCCATGGGCCAATGTCTCCTATCATTATGTTGGAAAAAAATCTTTTTTGTGTGCCTGTGAGCATTTTGCCTGTTTGTATGTCTGTGCACCATGTGTGTACCTAGTGCCCAAGGAGGCCACAAGAGGGTGATAAATTCCCTGAGATTAGAGCTACAGAAGGTTGTAAATTATGTAGGTGCTGGGAATCAAACTCAGGTTCTCTGGAAGAGCAGGTAGTGTTCCTAATTGTGGGGCCATCTCTCCAGTCCCTCTCCTAGTGCTTTAATTAATTAATTTTATTTATTCATGTGTGTGCACGTGTATAGGTACATGCATGCCATGGCACATACGGAAGCCAGGGAACAACATGAGGGAGTCATTTCCCTCCATCCACTGTGTGGGCCCTGGGGTTAGATTCCTGCCATCTGGGTTTGTGGGAGACACTTTCCCCACGGAGCCATCCTGCCTCTCCCCATCCCACCCTGGTGGGGGGCTTTTTGTTTATGTTTTTTAAGGCAGGTTCTCACTGACTTGATTTCCCAGGTTAGTCTTTAATTTCCTA
This sequence comes from Peromyscus leucopus, assembly GCF_004664715.2. NCBI lineage: Eukaryota > Metazoa > Chordata > Mammalia > Rodentia > Cricetidae > Peromyscus > Peromyscus leucopus. The sequence continues at coordinate 97,119,241 of NC_051066.1, read as the reverse complement.
TGTAGCTCAGACTGGCCTTGAACTTGAAATCCCCCTGCCTCTGTGCTGCAACAGTACTGCCTTTGCATGAGTCACCAGGAAAGATACTTCTCATGCTTTGAAACTGTTGGGAAGAATTTTAAAGGAAAACCATTTCGAGACTTTAGAGAGTATGAGACATGTCTGTAAATATCAGCATCTATAAATACCATTTCACTGGGACTCAGGCATGCTCCTTCATGTAGCTGATGCTGAAGGCTTTTAGGCTTAGTGGTAGAAGTGAGTTGAAACAGAGCCTGTGGGCTTCTAGGTGAGAGATTTGCTACTGGCCCTTAAGGGAAGGTGCGACCAACCTTGCTCTAGGCGCCTCCGCTCCCCTTCTTAGCACTGGACATGTGGCAGGAAATCACATATAGTGTATCATTTAATCCGATAACATGTTACGACATAGTCACAGAGGATAAAGATTCTTTCTGAAAAAACTAACCACAACCCATGATCACAACTGGAAAAGTGAATTTTAATTCACTTTTAACTAATTTTAAGATTTATTTATTTACTATATATTCAATGTTCTGTTTTTCATGTATCCCCGCAGGCCAGAAGAGGGCACCAGATCTCATTACAGATGGTAGTGAGCCACCATGTGGGTGCTGGGAATTGAACTCAGAACCTCTGGAAGAACATCCAGTGGTCTTAACCGCTGAGCCATCTCTCCAGCCCAATTAATTTCAATACATTAAAAAGATCTTTAGTACATCAAATATCTAGTTACTGTGAAGCCCCGTTACTGCGTGCAGCAGGTGGGGTCAGGGGACTTTGGCTGTGGATGACTTCCACTCTTAGCCTCCAATCATGGTCCATGCGGTCTCTCCTCCCTGTTAGTCTCAGGAGTGGGGGATGTTGGGAGCTTTGCTGAGGAAGATCACACTCTCCCATCCCCCAACTCCTGCAACTTGTGAAGTGTTTTGAAGCTGAGATGGAAAATGGTGCATTTGACAGGCAAAGGGTCGTCACAAACACATGTTGTAAGCCTATCTCATAAGCCTATCCTGGCTTTTCCAAGGCATGCAGCATCAGCATCAGCCCTGACTCCAATACTCTGCCATCTTCTCCTTTCTTTCAAATGCTGGTCTCATCTGCAAATATGAGATCATGCAAATACTCATCCACATGGTCTTTCCCTGTTTCCACAAGTCCTGTAGACAGATGACCTAGGTCCTTGGGATCCACCATGCTAAAATACTTCAGGGAAATGTCTCCATGCTCCTCTTTGTCCTATCATTTTAAATCTGGGTTTCAAAAGTCTTCTCTCCCATTCTCTCAAATCTTTTGCATTTTTCTTTTTTCTTTCTTTCTCTCTCTCTCTTTCTTTCTTTCTTCTCTCTCTCTCTTCCATTCTTTCTTTCTTCTCTCTTTCTTTCTTTCTTTCTTTCTTTCTTTCTTTCTTTCTTTCTTCTTCTTCTTCTTCTTCTTTTCTCTCTCTCTCTCTCTCTCTCTCTCTCTCTCTCTCTCTCTCTCTCTCTTTCTTTTTTTTCTGTAGACCAGGCTGGCCTCAAACTCACAGAGATCTGCCTGGCTCTGTCCCCGAGTGCTGGAATTAAAGGTGTGCACCACCACTGCCTGGTTTCTTTTGCGTTTTCTGTCAAAGGTCACATAGCTTAGTTTTTTAAAGCGTTATTGCAATGCATTTCCAACTTGATTTCCATCCGACATAGGATCTTATTTAGTCTTATGACTAAATCCTGCAGGCCTCCTCTCACAAACACATCACTCCTTGAAAAACTTGTTAATGCCCAAGTTTCTGGACTCTACACATCTTTGCTTTTCTCTGATTTCTCTCTTCACATACCTTGTAAGTTCGAAGAGGACATCCTTGACATCTGCTTTGAGATCCTGAACAAGAGCCTGTACTTTCTAAAGAACCCATCCAAAGACCATTCTCAGAGGAGCGACGTGGTGTATGTATGCAGGGTGGTGAGTGCCATGGTAAGAGCAAAAGCTTGCCCCTGCCTGACAACAGCCTGAGCATCTCCCGGATGTTGTGGAAACCCACCTGTCTGCTCTGCAGATCAACAGCAATGACGACAGCGGTGTGCTGCAGGGGAACTGGGGAGAGGACTACTCCCAGGGCATCAGCCCTCTGGAATGGAATGGCAGTGTGGCCATCTTGCGGCAGTGGTCAGCCAGGGGCGGGCAGCCTGTGAAGTATGGACAGTGCTGGGTCTTTGCTGCTGTTATGTGCACGGGTGAGTGAAGTCTTACCCTCTGACTCTTTCTGGTTTCCCCTTCATGTCAGGCCACAATCATCCCTGCTCTCAGAGTCCACTGCCGCTCATGAAGGGCCCAGAGCTTGCAATGGCCCATGGCTAGGAGCAGTGTGAACACGAGTTCTTAACCTGCACACTATTCAGCCTCCAGGGGATGATCTTTGCAATCACTCCATAGTCTCTTTGATGAAGAATGTTAATAGTGGGCACCTGAGCTGGGCATGGTGGGTCATGCCTCTAATCCTAGCATTTGAGAAGTGAGACAGTTGGATCGGAAGTTTACTTGGCTATATAGGGAATTAGGCTAACCTGCACTAGATGTGATCTTGTCCCAAGAGACAGACAGACAGAGAGAAAGATGGCCATTTGGATAGAGCAACTTGTAGTCCCCACAAAAGGCAGAACACTTCTTCCCGCTTGCTGCATTGGGCCAAGAGGTGGAAGCTGAAAGTGTAAGTAGACAGCCTTGGATAGCCTGACCTCACAGGTAGACCTCCCTGAGAGACTTGACTTACAGTTAGAGCTTGGCTACCTTGCTAACTACCCGTGAGGAGAATACACACATTATTCAATTGAGTGCATACCAACTGTTTACAATTCAGTGCCAAATTCTTGGCCCAAGTATCTGGGAAGCTGAAGAGCCTGGGGTACGGAGGTGTTGTTACCAGTCTCCCCCATGCAAAGCACATCTTCTACGGGCTTGTCTAGTCACATTGTGTGCTGGGTGTTTTCTGCAGGAACAGGTGGATTCCATTGGAAGGGGGTGGGGCATAGGGTGAGAACAGTCTTCTGTCCTTGACTCATTGAAGGGAAGCATAGTCTTATGTTCAGGAACCTCAGAGACAGAGATTTAAATCCGAATACACATAAAGCGACCTCATCAGCTTACTTAGTCTGTGACTACTCTGGCCTCCTGTAGCCCCTGGTCTGCCTTGGCCTGGAAAGTCTCCCGTGGGAGCCAGGTGGCCATTATAAGATCCCCTTGAACCTTCCAATCCTAGCATGAACAGGAGAAGGACTAGAGGCCATGGCTTGGCCCCCTCTGCAAGCCCGTCCATCGTCACGCTTCACAGAGTGCTGGGGCTGGTGAATGGAGAGAACTGTGACTGCCAAGCTGCCCTGGCAACCTGCAGCTTAGGTCTGCGCCCCAGGTGCCCTGCAGATGTGTGGAAAGCCCAGTGCAGTGCTGGCGTAGACACGTGGCCCTGCCGGGACTTTAGAAACACGGGCGACAGCAGCCTCTGTAGACTCTGCCCTCCTTGGAAGAGTGGGTAGGAGAGACTTCTCCTGGACTCACTGGCAGACGTCCCAAGACACGCCTGGCTCTTGATCACACCTGGTTGTAGGCAGTTAGTTTGTGTATGTGTGTGAAGCGTGGTATGATAATGTCTGCTTTGAGTGAATGTGCCTGTGAAATCTTAGCTTTACGAACCATCCTGAGGATCCACAAGAGGGCGCTGCTGGCTTAGCAAAGATGGAGAGCAGTTTTTAATTTCCGATGTCATCCATCGTCTTTACAACGGAATGGATGCTTAGTCATAGCCTTGCTCTTATTTGTTTATTTAATTATTGACATATGTTGTTGTGCTGAGGAATGAACTCAGATCCTTGTATGTGGCAGGCAAGCATTCTACCACTGAACTACATCCCCAACCCTTTCATTTTTTTCTTCTTTCTCTCAACTTGTATCTTTAAATAGAATGGCAGAATCAGAATTTTAGAACTGAAAGCCATCCAGTTCAACTCTTCACTTTCTTACAAGGAGACTAACCCAGAGACGTTAAGCCTTGTATCTCCAGTCACACAGTTTCTCTTTGGAAAGTGGCCACACCTTTCCCCCCTTTTGGATTCTCACATGTTTTAGTCTCTCTGCTTTTAACTTGGAGAACTGCTGAGGGCGAAAAGAGCCAGAAATGACAAGTTTATTATTGTTTTAAGTGGCTCACAAATGATTTCTCCCACTTTGTGGATAGATACCACTGATGGGCAGGCAGGCAGAAGCTTTTCCGGGTGTCACCCTTTGGGAATAAAAGAGTTGCTGCAAATCTGAAGGTTGGAAACTATGCATGAAAAAATAATAATTGCTTGAAATAATCTTAGTCCTCTCTCCTTCTCTGTAGTAATGAGATGCTTAGGTGTTCCAAGCCGCGTCGTTTCCAATTTCCATTCCGCACACAACACAGACGGGAACCTGACCATTGACACCTACTATGACCGAACCGCAGAAATGCTGCCGACTCAGAAGCCAGACAAAATCTGGTAAGAGGTTTGGTCTGGAAAAACTCAGCACTATCCCAGGTAGGGGACAAATTGTGATAGCCAGGACTGAATCGGACAAGGTCCCTCTGTGCTGGCCCAGAACTCTCTATATAGACCAGGCTGGCCTCCAACTCTCAGAGTTCTGCCTGCTTCAGCCTGCAAAGTGCGGGATCAAATGTATGCACCACCACGGCCAGCTCCTTGATAGCTTTCTCTATTATAATTACTTTCTGATACAAATTAGAGGAAAAAAAGAACTATAAGCAAAGGCATAAGCCACTCTGCATAATGTCGGGTGCCTGAAAACCTGGCTCCTCCCTCCTTTCTGCAGGAACTTCCATGTCTGGAACGAGTGCTGGATGAACCGGAAAGACCTTCCACCAGGGTACAATGGCTGGCAGGTTCTGGACCCCACCCCTCAGCAAACCAGCAGTGGTGCGTGGGGATCATGTGACAGGGGCCATGCTCTCTGGGAGGCCAATGAGGGTGTGCACCCTCATAGCCAGAGTGGTACAGCAGTCTCCTACCTCACCCCCTTCCCAGGACTGTAGTCTAGGCAGTGTCAGATCTCAGGTATAACTTCGCCCATGATAGTGGGATCGCCTGGGGGAACGGTGAGTCTTTTTGTTCTTCCCTTTCCTATAAGGTAGGAAGGTGAGGTTGACAACAGCCACATCAATGCTGGTGACTGTGAGAACCAGACAAATTAGTGCGCATCAGTGCCCTTGGTAACCTGGAGAAAGCCCAGGTGTGAGGGGCATTATTGCCACTGCCCATCCTTTCTCATCACCTCCCGTGGCCACAGCCAGCTGCCTTGGGCCCATATCTCAGCATCCACATCCCGTAATTCCTGCTTCCTCCACAGGGTTGTTCTGCTGTGGTCCGGCCTCTGTGAAAGCCATCAAGGAAGGGGATGTCCACCTGCCCTATGACACCCCTTTTGTGTATGCACAAGTGAATGCTGATGAGGTCATTTGGCTTTTTGAGGGTGGCCAGGTCCAGGAAATCCTGGCCCATAATACCAGTTACATCGGGAAGGCGATCAGCACCAAGATGGTAGGGTCAGATGAGCGCCTGGACATCACCAGTTCCTACAAGTACCCAGAAGGTGCCTGGGCTTTGGATTTGGGAGGGAGTGGGGGTGTAGCCATTGGGTGACCCAGGTTAAAACAACACCACCTCCCCAATATGACAAAGTCCTAGGGGACTATTTAGGTCCTGGGCACTTGATCCCAGAATAGATTTGCCTAGATTTAGAAAAAAAGAATATAAGATGCTCAATTAAATTTGAATTCCAGATAAATTAAGACAAATACATTATTATAAATATGTCCCAAATGGTACATGTGACATTTTAAATTTTTTTCTATTACATTTATTTATTGTGTGTATGTGTGTATACATATGCATGTATATGTGTAGGAACATGTGCCATAGTGTGTGTGTGTGTGTGTGTGTGTGTGTGTGTGTGTGTATGTGTGTGTGTGTGCAGGTCAGAGGACAACTTACAGGAGTTGGTTTTCTTCTTCCATCACAGGGACATTGAACTCGTGTTGTACGCTTGACAGCAGATGTCTTTTCACTAAGCCATCATGCCAGCCCTGTGTGTGTGACATCTTTCTGTTAAAAATAATTCCCTATTTATCTGAAATTCAAATTAACTAGGTGTAACTCTGAGTGTATGTTCCACATAAGTCACTATTAATCTGAATTCAAATTAACTGGGTATAGTTTTTAGTGTAAGTGTATTCCCAACATTGCATGTAAGGATGCAAACATTACAATAAAGATTATTTGCTGATCTTGAATTCAAATTTAAGTGGAGTCCTGCATTTTATCCGGTAGCTCTCTCAGGGTCACACATCTGTCTCTCTGTGTCCATCACAGTAGGAGGAGCAGCAAAGGGAGAGGATGAGCACTCAGGAGGGCGAGGGCTCTGGGCCTGAGGAAGGGAGGGAGCAGACAGTCCTGTGAAGAGCTTTGGTGCACTCTGGCCACCCGAGAACTAAGCAAAGGCTCTGACGTGCTGTCGGTGGGTGAGCCGGACCATCTTCCCTGGCCTCGGCTTCCTTATCAGTGACATGAGATAGCTCTCCTCAAAGGGTTAAATGCGCTTGTGTGCAGCACACACTGGAAGCATCCACAGTCTGGAGCAAGTTTGAGTTTTGAGCCAGATGTTGAGTTATTCCTAAGGGGAAGAGATAGAGTTCTATCTAAAAGACTTGAATATGTGTTTTAGGAGAGAGAATGCAGGCAGGGAAGAGAAGCCTCTGGGTTTGATGATGATGGTGATGATAATGATGGTGATGATGATGGTGGTGGTGGTGATAATGGTGATATGATGGTGATGGTCATGGTGATGGTGATGATGGTGATGGTGATAATGGTGATATGATGGTGATGGTCATGATAATAATAGTACTGATGGGGCTGGAGAGATGGCTCGGGGGTTAAGAGCACTAACTCTTCTTCCAGAGGACGTGAGTTCAATTCCCAGCACCCACATGGCAGTTCACACCTGTCTGTAACGTCAGTTTCAGGGGACCCTGACATGCATGGCAAAAACACAAACACACATAAAAATAAAATAAAATATATTTAAAAAAATAATAGTACTGATGGCAAAGAACCACACTGAATCCCATACTCAGCAATTACATGACCTCAACTTTCAGCGATTCTGGCAACCCAGTATGGTCCCCGGGTTTCATAACACAGAGCCGAACACTGAGAGACAAAGAGACTGTACTCTGAGCAGCAACAACCCCATCTGAGCCATGATACTGCATGCCTCTCTGTGTGGCTATTCACTGTATATCCCACGGCCAGGGCTTCTGGCTGGCAGCTGAGAGTCCAGGCATTTGTTTTCCCAAGACGGTCATTGGTCCTCTCTACCCTGCCCCACTGATGTCTTTGTTCTGTATGGATCTGTTCTGCCAGGATCCTCTGAGGAGCGCTCTGTATTCATTAAGGCTTCCCGGAAGTTGCTGGAACCAAGAAGGGACTCTTCATCCCTCCTGGATCTCCTAGGGTCTGAGGGCTTTAAGGATAAGCCTGTGCAACTGCAACTCCACCTGGCTAGGGCACCCATGTGGGGCCAGGACCTGCTGCTCACGCTACATGTCCAGAGGGTGCCAGACAGAGCCCACAGTCAGGACCCCATTGGACTGATGGTACGCTTTTGTGCGCAGGCCCTGCTGCATGGGGGCAGCACTCGGGAACCCTTCTGGAAACATGCGGTACGCTTGAGTATGGATTTTGAGAAGGGTGAGTATGTAGCAGGCATGAGAAGGAGAACCCGTAGAGAGGAGAGTTTTGGGTCTGTGAATCACGCTGGCCTGCTCTAGGCAAATCACAGAGAAACCCTCTCTCAGGATGCATATTTTCCTGGTCAGGGAAGATGCTGTTGCTGCACAGCTGGATGCCAGTGCAGTACTTGTGACGTCGTCCTAACACGTCAGACAACAATGACTTCTGAGTGCATGATTCCTTTGTAACCCACCTCTTGGACTCAAGACGATGTTTTTACCTCTGTTTAGAGCTACAGTGGCCGCTCCTGCTGCCCTACAACAATTACAAGAACAAGCTGACAGACGAAAAGCTGATCCATGTGTCTGGCATTGCTGAGGTTGAAGAAACAGGGCGGTTCATTCTGGTCCTAAAAGATTTCTCTCTGGAGCCTCCCCACTTATCTATTGAGGTGAGGTCTCTGGACAGAGATGGGGACCCAGAGACTCTAAGATGTTCTCCTCATGGGCTTGGGGGGGGGTACCATGTCATACTGTATAGTACAGTCTCTGAGGCTTTACTCATAGGCAGTAGACTGAGAGGTTGTGTGAGCTCTGGTGCTCTGCATAAACAAAGGGTGGGACGTCTCATGGAGGTCACATTTTGCAGAGGATGCTGAGGAAGGTTCTCTGTGGAGAACAGATGAAGGCCCGTTACTGTGAAGGTGTATACGTAAGGAGATCCCTTCACAAAGGTAGAGATAAAAAGACAATGATTTGGGATGTGGAGTAGAGGAGACAGGTTTAAGACAGACCTTGTGGTCAAATTCAAAAGGTGACTGCTGATAAGATGTGGGGTGCCACAGGAAAGAAGAACAAGACGTGAACTTCAGATTTCAAGACCCAATGCCACAGTGGCGTGGGTGACTCTCCCAGAGGAGGGCATTAAGAAAGGTCCACAGAGGTGGGTGGGTGTCCTCCCTCTCTCCTGTCACCTGAGCTGTCTTTCCTCAAAGCATTCTTCCCTACCTTTCCCTTCCCCTCCCAAAGACTTTTCCAGTGCCTACCCCAAGTCCAGCTCTGTACCTGGAAGCCTGGTTAACAGCATGCCTGGCACTAGCCAGCAGAACAATGGTTGGATGGCTCCGTATTGGATGGCAAGTCGGCTGGCACATTCGCAGTCTTCACCTGGGCACACTCTCAGATTGTCAGGCCGGCTGATGCTGGAGGCCTCCTGGGGGGAGCTCACAGTGGGCCAGAGTTGCAAGTGTAGACACAAGCTCCGTGCTGAGCCAGGGCTCTGCCAGTTACCCAGAGCAGAGTCCTGGTTGTAATGGGATCCCCAAACAGCATAGCACAAGTCAAGGAGGCTGTGAATGGTTACCACGGCTGTAAGACCGGTGGGTGATTACCGTCCCTGTGCTGGGTTCCAGAGTTAGCTTCACCCACTTGATTTTGATACCCCTGTGGAGACTTGGTTCTTTTGTTTGAGTTCCAGGTAAGTTAGCGTGTGTTCTTCCAACTCTTTAATTCTCTGGCCAAGCTAGAGCATGCCGCCAGTTGTGATCTGGTCAGACAGAGCTCATTTGGATTCAATACTCACTTACTGATGCCCATCATCACTGTCCTAGGCATTGTCCTAGGCTCCAGGAGTGAGAGCAGAAGCCCCGCCTCCCGTTACAGGCTAAGGCTGTGCTGCCCTATGGCACAGACCTCAAGAGCGAAGCACTGAACACATCTGGGGGAAAATGAGTATGTCCTGCTGATGTCTGTGAAGATACATCAGGATGGGAAAAGCTCCTAGGCTAGGATCTAGACCCCTTGGTTAGGTCCTGACTGTCATTTAATCCATCATGGGATCTCAGCTTCATCATTCTTTGTTGGTGGAAGGATATCCCTGATGGCGCATAGGTGGCACACAGGACGCTCCTCCTTAGTCCTCTGCATGGGTTAGACGCCACTGATCAATCACAAATGACTGGGATTGTGCTTGGGATCCTACTTAACACATGCTAGACACTGCTAACCCTTTGGGACCAGTCCATCAGTTAAATCCAGCAGGCATCTTCAAATAGATGGTGGGAAGGGAAACTCTGTGCCCATTCATGACAGCTTGCTAGAGTGTCCTGAACTTGTAAAACAGGTCAACGTCTGTGTTAGTTTGTTATGTGTTAGGCTCAGTTTATAGTTGTCTCTACCACTAGGGGCGCCTAAGTTCTAAGCAGTCCTTGGTGGTCACAGGAGGAGTTACTGAGTGGGTGTGAGGCCTGGGGTACCTCTGTCTTCTCCCCACACAGGTGTTTGAAAGGGCTGAGGTGGGCAAGGCCCTGAACATCCACATCACCCTCACCAACACCCTAATGGTGGCTCTGAATAATTGCACCATGATTCTGGAGGGGAGCGGCCTCATCAATGGGCAGCTAACAAAAGAGTGAGTAATGCTACCACTGGCCTCTTGCCAATCTTCCTCTGGTGCTGGTTTCTGAAGAGCTGTGCCTCATGGGACCACTGAATCCTTCTCAGTCTCCAGATGTCACCTGTTGGTCCCCACTTCCCTAACCTCAGGAAAGCTGGCGGTTTGGTGATACTGAGGGGCGCTACTTATTAAGCAGGTCTTTCTGCCCCATTGCCCATCCAAACAGCCCATCCTGCAGGCTCCAACAGGCTGCTTTTGACTTTCAGCCTTGGGACTCTGATGGCCGGACACACCATCCAAATTCAGCTGGAGCTCTACCCCATCAAAGCTGGGCCCCACCAGCTACAAGTCCTCATCAGCAGTAGCGAGGTCAAGGAGATCAAAGGCTACAAGGACATCTTCATTGCTGCAGCTCCAGTCTCCTGAGCCTTCCTGATGCCCCCCCACCCCACGTGTCCCCGTTTCAGCCCCGCTTCCCGTCCTCAGTGTAGCCTTGCTGCTTTCTACTTCTCAAGGTGTTGTCTTTATTCAACCTCGGTAGTGGGGACAAATGAAACGCTGTGGAACCGCTGTCCATCCTGGGAAGAAGCAATAAACATGCATGAGCTCTCTCCTTGCGCTAAGAAGCTGCTTACTGTTCCCGTTGGCCTGGGTGCCCACTACGGGGCTGGGCAGGCCCTCTCTGCTCTTCCCGTCTTCTCTTTCTTCTGTTAAGGGCTTCATCTACATACTAAGCCCACCGGATCCTTTCTAATGCCAGGTCTCTACACACATATGCCCTCAAGTGAACGTAGAGGCAGAGGTGAGGTGAGAGCCTGAGAGGTAGCAAATGCAGGGCCAATTACCAGAAGCTGCCGGGCAGAATTTCCCTGTTACCTTCCTGCGAGCTCCCAGCAGGGCAGGGAGCCCGTCTGAGCCAGCAGGTACTTGGCGGACATGGCCATCTTCTATCCTTTCTTGCTACCCTAACTCTCCACAGCTTCTTCTTTTACATCTTTGCTATTTTTAGGACAGAGGGAGCCACGTTTTGCATTCTTCACTGTAGTTACTAAAATCTCCTGTGCTTATCCTTGGTAATGTGGAAAGAACCGAAATCCTCTCCCGCCCCCCCCGCCCCCCACCTTTTACATGCTATTACCACCCTGGTAGGCATTCTTTTAAAATCCAGGAATCTGGGCCCCGCCCTCCTTTGGCTCCTCTCACTGACGTCCTCCCCATCCAGTTCTTTTGCTTATTTGCTTGCCTTAGCCATTGTCTTTTTTTTTTTTTTTTTTTTAAATCTCAGGCTGGCCCCTAGGCTTGTGCCTCCCCAGCTCCGCCCACACCCAGCTGCCAGTCCTGCTCCACCCAGTGTGGCAGCTGTCCCTGTCCCCGTGAGCATCCCTGGGTATTTCTGTCAGTACTTCATGACTACTGAGTTCTGGGTGGCTCCTACCCTCTGGACAGGGTCACCTGTCCTGACTCGTTCAGAAATTAATACTTTGCTTCTCTTCCAAATGTCCTTCTCCATTTGGTCATTCCTGTCCTGGCTGCATCCCTGGTATAGCCAGGCTTCCTTCCTGCTGTGCCTCCAAGGGGTGTGTGTGTGTCCTAGTCATTTCTGTCTTCATAGGCTTCCTCTCAGGTGACTTCCTTCTCCTCACCAGAAAGTGGCTTTCGAAGTCATACTCAGTGGTGTGTTTTGAAGGTTTTGTTTTTTTGTTTTGTTTTGTTTATTGCAACCCTTCTGGTTTTGTTTCCTCTCCTTGGTCACATGAGCTAGGTCATCTCAAAGCTCCTTTCCAGTGGATCATCCCCTAGGTCCAGAGTATGAGGTTCGTCACACTGTGTGGTGTACCCAGAGATTAGAGTCTGGAGAGTTCATCTCCTTACTTCACAGCAAACCAGTAGAGTCAACCAAGGAGGCCAGGCAGGGACTCCTGTGGACAAAGGTGGCATACCCAGACAATGGAGCAAAGAGTTAGCACAAGCCAGGCCAATAGCATAGCTCCAGACTCTGCTCTTCCTGTCCCAACAAGGTACATAGAGTCTGTCATACTCAAGACATTTGAGCCGAGAGGTTTGGGGTCCATGATACCTAGCAGCAATGCATCAAACAACCCTAAGTGCTGCTCTTGATTCCATGGAGAGACCTTAGATGCCCCAGATGTGAAGCAACAATGACAGCCATAGGTTGCTGAAGAGGTCAAATTAGAAAGTGGATTCAATCGTGTTTTGTAAAATGTGGGACACCCCAATCCTTTAACTTTCTTGGTGCCTCCATTTCTGAGGGATGGCTGGGGGAGGGGGCAGAGAGCCCCATTTGGATCTTCTGATTCTGGCTGACCTCTGTGGTCGTTTGTAGGTCCCTCAGCACCATCTCCCTAGACTGGGGACCAGGGTGTTATACCAGGAGCTACACACAAGGAGGCCAGGACTTTCTCGGGGCATACCAGAAATTCCAGGCAGGGCTGGAATCAGCTCCCAAGTCTCTGTGGGTCTTAGAAAGGTTTGGAGCTTCCCCAGACCACCCTGCTTGAGCTGGCCTGTTCTTTGGAGATGGCAGGTGAGTAATCTACTTGTGTTCCTCTCCTGAGGTCACAGCCCTGCTTCGGTTCAGATAGGAAAGTAAGGTGACGCTCACAGATCTTGCCCAGCCTCTCTGAACAAGGGGCATCCTGTCGTGATCAGAACTACCTCCCTGCCTCCCCACACTTCCCCCACACCCTGTGACTAATGGTCTGTAGGACTAGAAGGCCAAACCTGTAAGTCACCTCCTTGGGCTCAGAGCCCAGGACTTATTCAGACACCAAGGTTCAGGCAAAAGAGTCACTGTTGGTTTCCTGGTCCCAAATGAGCTTTGTGCCCTTGTGATTCTGTTCTTTCTTTCTTCCTTCCTTCCTTCCTTCCTTCCTTCCTTCCTTTCTTTCTTTTCTTTCCTTCTTTCTTTTTTTAAAAAAGATTTATTTATTTATTATGTACACAGAAGAGGGCACCAGATCTCATTACAGATGGCTGTGAGCCACCATGTGGGTGCTGGGAACTGAACTCAGGACCTCTGAAAGAGCAGTCAGTGCTCTTAACCTCTGAGCCATCTGTCCAGCCCCCCTTCTTTTATTTTTATTTTAAAAATTGTATGTGTAAGGGGGTGTTGCCTGCATGTATGTCTGTGTACTATGTGCATGCCTAGTGCCTGCAAAGGCCAGAGGAGGACATCAGCTCTCTTGGAACTGGAGTTTCAGATGGTTGTGAGGCACCATGCAGGTGCTGGGAACCAAACCTGGGTCCTCTGGAAGAGCAGCAGTGCTCTTTAACTGCCCCCCTCCAGCCTTCCCCCTTTTTTCTTTTATTGATTTCTTTCTTTTTTAGAAGGGCACATAGCAAGATTTATTGGGGAGCAAATGAACAGCTCTCTGGAGCGGGAGGAGTCTTGCAAAGGAGTTGCTTCCTGTGGTACTTTCACCTCCCTCTCCTGTCTGTGGCTGCCGTACACCAGTCTCAGAGTGGTCCTGACCGTGACAAGTCCTCTGGGGAAGACAGTTGTGGATGCCCTGTCCTCTGCTCCAGGGATTATAACTGTCCTGGCAGGAATGAAGATATTCTTAAAGACACTTGTGTCCCTCCCTTTGGTTATCAGATTTTTTGAAACAGTGAATCCAAGGAATTGGACTGTCTCCAGGAATCCTATGCTAGGAGAAAGAAAAGGCTGAATCCTGGCACCAGCCAGTGAGGAAGGAGATGTCACACAGTTCTGACAACCTGCTGGAGAGACTCGGAGTGGAGACGATGGGACCACACCTTGCCTGGAACTGCTGAGCACACATACTCATGTTAAAACATCAGCCGAACAAGGGCAACAACAAAAGACAGCTAAAGGGGGGAGGCACAACAGAGCGAGGGCAGAGCACAGGTCTCACCCCTCCACAAAGAGCGAGGGGCAGAGCACAGGTCTCACCCCTCCACAAAGAGTGAGGGGCAGCTAAGGAATGCTAAGAAGGGGAGAAACACTCTTCCCTAGGGAAGAGCACACCAATTGGTTATCGAATACCAAACGGTGAGTTCTGAAAACATACATACACATTTTAGATACTGCATTAAACATTTAGAGTTACAACGCTCTGGAGTTCTGCTGCATTCCAAGGCTAGCCTAGTAGTTCTTTGCAAGGAGCTTTGGGAAAACAAATGTCTTGATTTCCTCATTTGCTATATAAGATCAGCAAGAACTCCTAATTCACAGGGAACTGAGAGGCAGCTCAACAGTTAAGATCACTTGCTGCTATTTCAGAAGACCCAGGTTCAGTTCCCAGCACCCTCATGGTAGCTCACAACCAGCTGTAACTCCAGATCCAGGGGGTCTGAAACCCTCTCTTGGTCTGCAAAGATACTTCATATATGTGGTACACAGATATACATGAGGGCAAAACATTCATGCACATTAAAATAGATAAATCTTTGGACTGAACATAGCGGCATATGTCCAGTCTTTAATTCCAGCTTGGAAGGCAGAGGCAAGATGATCTCTGTGGGTTTGAAGCCAGCCTGGTCTACATAGCAAGAGGTCAGTCAGATAGGGCTACATAGTGGGATCTTGTCTCAAGTTAAACAGTCAATCAGTCAACCAATCAAAGAAAACACCCTCCTGATTCATAGAGATGTGAGACTAAGAGGGATAATCACACAAGAATTTAAACTAATATCTAGTACTAAAAAATGATTGCATTAGTGGTAGTAGTACTACTATTGTCTACCGTCATTATTAATCACTGGCAATGGCGTTAATAATTATCATATGGAGAAATGTTTTGGTTTAGGGATGACAAGGCCATAACTCCCAGTTTGGTGTAGAATGTTAGGAAGGCTTCTTAGCAGGGTGATGCTCTAACCTGGAGACAAGTAGACAGACAGAGAGCATTTCAGAAAAAGAGATCATTCGGGAGGGGCGGGGAGAGAGAGCCTACACAGAGATGTGAAGGAGAGGTCTCCATCAGAGAACTGAAGGGCGTTGGCATACTTGGCCTCCATGTGGGAAGAGAAAGATGAACCTCAAAGGTTCTTAGGGTGATGTTGGGAAGTTCAGAATTCATACCCTTTTGGATCCTAAGCAGAGGAACTATTTGTTTGAATTGACTCTTTAGAAAAATCAGTGGTAAGACACAGAGGCCCTGGATTTGGGATAGAGCATGTTGGGAAGGAAGGGTACATGGGAAGGGATGGAGAGAGGAATGAGAAGAGAGAAAATAATGGAATTATAATTTCAAAAACTGTTGAAAAGTCAGTAGTGCTGAGCCCCGAGAAAGGAGGCGGGGGAGTTGGTTAGGAGTGGTTGTCTGGACGAGCCGGTGTTTCAGTGAAGGCAGAGCTGAGGGACACAGAGAGGAAGAGCCAATTCTAGGTGCTCATCAGGGTTTGAACTGGACTGATGCGCTAAAGAGAGGTAAGAAGAGGAGAAATGGTCCAGATTTCACCTTTATTGCCTGGGTGTCGTATCCTCACTCACCACGATCAGAAGGCGAGGAGAGAAGGCAGGTAGGTTGAGAGCAAGGGGCCAAGGAATCATTTGGGCACACGGGGAGTGAAGGGTCAGAAGTTGTCAAAGAAGAGGGGACTGCAGACCACAGTTCTGGGGGTCACCCAAGTCCATGAGGGGTGAGGGAGTGAGAATGGGTGAACCCCTGAGACATCCCTGGAAAGCACCAGCGTGGGAGTGAAGAGTCTGCAGGTGGGGTGAGAAGAAAATGACAGACTGGATGGGGTGTAGGAGAATACAAAGAGGGATGAGAGAGGGGAGAGAGAACAGGAGAGAGAGGGAGAGAGGCAGAGACAGAGAGAGGAGAGAGGGAGAGAGGGAGAGAGGGAGAGAGGGAGAGACAGAGAGAGAGAGAGAGAGAGAGAGAGAGAGAGAGAAGGGGGTAGAGAGAAAGGGAAAGGGGAATTTCTTAAACAAGAGATGGGCCTGCATGCGTACTAAGTTGTAGAAGGTCCCTCAAGATAAGAGCAGGAAAGGATGGGCTGGAGAGATGGCTCAGAGGTTAAGAGCACTGGCTGTTCTTCCAGAGGTCCTGAGTTCCATTCCCAGCAACCACATGGTGGCTCACAACCATCTAGAATGAGATCTGGTGCCCTCTTCTGGCTATATGTCATATGTGCAGGCAGAATATTGTATACATAATAAATAAATAAATAAATAAATAAATAAATAAATAAATAAATAAATAAAGGAGCCAGGCAGTGGTGGTACACGCCTTTAATCCCAGCACTCGGGAGGCAGAGGCAGGCGGATCTCTGTGAGTTCGAGGCCAGCCTGGTCTACAGAGCGAGATCCAGGACAGGCACCAAAACTACACAAAGAAACTGTGTCTCCGGGGGAAACAAAGAGCAGGAAAGGGTTCCTGGCAGATGAGAATGGTGTTGGGGGCCCGGGGACGGGAGTAAATGGAACGGAGGTGAAAAGTGGGTGAGAAATAAGGCAGTAGACTAGAGGATGGAGGTCTGAGCTACAGGGGCCAACGGTTTAAGGGAGGTCGAGGACTGAAGGTGGATGCGGGTGTTAGTGAGTTGGGGCTGTAGGTGTGCCCTTTGGCAGGGTTGTTCACTTAGCGAGCAGGAGGCCCTGGGTCTATTCCCCAGCACAGCAACACACCAACAACCTCCGGGAGCTCTAGTTGTGCATCCGTGCACCATGAAAGCTATTAGAGGACCGAAAACACAGGGGAGACAATGACACGAGTGGACAGGATCCTCAGAGGACCCGGAATCAGGGGACACAGGAAGAGGTAACTCCTGGTGGGGAAGACAGAGTGGGTGAGTTTCCCACCTACTCTTCACACAGGCTCCTTCTCCAGTCTTCTCCCTCTCTGCCTTGCTCCTTAATACATGCCCCCCCCCTCCCCATTTCTCTTTCTGGAGAACCTTGGGTATTGCTGGGCAATGGCTCTTCCACGAAGCTACATTATCATCTTGCCTTTCTTTTTATGTGTACGTATGAGAGCCTGCATGCTTCTCTGTGCGCCATGTGCATGCAGGAGGCCAGAAGAGGGCATCAGAGTCCCTGGAACTAGCATTAAAAAACAGTTGTGTGTCCCCCATGTAGTGCCGGGACTCAAACTCAGGTCCTTTGGAAGAATAGCCCATGCTCTTAACCCCTGGGCCTTCTCTCTAGCTCTAGCTCTGCTAATTTTACTTGAGATTCACTGTGAGCCTGGAAGGTCTCACTTAAAACAGTACCATTGCCAGGGGAAAAAAAAAAAAAGTCATACTAAGGATGATCTGGAGTAGGTTCTGTTTGCACTTAAACTCCAGAAAGAGAGGTCTCAAGCACTCATGGAGGCTCTCTTAGGTGTGAGCGATAGTCTAGGACCCTGACAGTCCTTCCTGCAGACGCACAGTTCCCTCCGTCCCTGTGAATGCCTCATCCGTTCCCCAGTTTCTCCTGGCTCCCTTACCATGGCCCTATTGCCTAAGAGCTACCAAAGCCCAATAGCACAAAGGCCCTGATGGTTCCACAGCCTCCACACCTCCTCTCAGGCGAGCAACACTGCCAAGAAAAACCAGAGGGCGAGTGAGAAAACCAGTTGTGATCTGCCCTGTCAGAGGTGGCAGCGCAGCCGCCGGCCCCACCTCCCCGTGCCTCTTGGAGCCTTGGGATGGAAGGGGAAGCAGACATTCCAGGATCAGTTTCCTGAAGCTCCAGTCCATCCAGCTGTCTGTGGGGGAGCAGCCCTGGAGCCAGCAGCAGCCAGCCACCATGGCCCAAGGTAGGGAAGTCCCAATGAGTGGCTAGAAAATGGGGACGATGAAGACCCAGAGACATGGAGGGCAGGTGGGTGGTTCAGAGGGAGAAAGGAGTGAGAGTCCAGAGCTGATCTAGGAAGGAAGTCAAGAACCTCAGGATTCATTGGTCCCCTGAGAACCAGGAGGCAGGGTGGAAGTAAACATGCTGTTGTGGCTGCCTCCACAACAGGTGGGGTGGGCAGGGCAAGGGATTAGGGCACTGGGATTCCTGTCCTCTGACCTTTTTTCACACTGGCCGACTCACTTCTCCAGTTTCTGCCTCCCATGCCTGAAAACCAGAAGGGTTAACCATAGTCTTGAAGGTTCCTTACAGTGTTGAATTTCTCTGATCTCCATCTCTTCTCCCTTAACTTCGGAAGTCATCATTATCATCTTCTGTCTACATCATCCTCTCTTCTCTAGATAAAAAGCCACTCTGAAGATGAAATGATTAGATGATGCCATCTCTAAGGGATGGGCTTTTAACTTACTCTATACACGTGACATCTTCACCTTTACTTACTATATGTAATACAATAAAAATTTTACTATTTCCTTCAATTTTATGTAAAATGTGTATAATTTTTAATTACAAAGGAAGAGTATGGAGATCTAGTTGGAGTAAAATAAAGCAATAATTTCAGATAAAACCCTAAGTACCCCAACCTCATCTTGAGTAACCATTGTTTCCAGTCTTTGATCTAGACATTAGTATTCATATATATGCTGAATGTAATCGATTGGATCAATATGTGTCACTATAAATCCAGATACTATCAGACTATAAATTTCAACTTAATATTTTTTCCACCAACTTCATGTTTTGGAGCTCTGTCCAGGCCAGTAGTAATGTATAGACCGACTTTAATATTTCTCATCTTGTATTCTACAGTGTATGATTTATTCATCTCATCCTCTTCTAATGGACACTTAAGTCATTCCCTTTTTAAAGACAGACAAGCAGTCTTACAGTCAGCATTCTTATGCATGCTTCTGGCTACTCATGAAGAAGTGTCTCTCTAGGACAGACATTAAGATCACTTACTTTCTAAGTTCTTCCTACCACCCCCTTGTTAGTCCCCTCATTTTCTCCTTACTGCAAGAAGAGATACTCTAATTGAAAATGAACATCCTATTTTAATATAGATAAGCGCAATACAGTATATTAAAACAATAGAATATTGTCTGGCCATGAAAAGGAAAGCTAAGCACAGTGCTTGGGTGCAGAGGCATCCGTGTGTCATAGGCGGAGGGTGACATGGCCGTGGTGTCTCTGGAGGATGCGATAGATTGGAAATGCTTCCTGTTGGGCAGGTGTTGCCCTGCCTGTTGGGTAGCCTTAGTCACACACAGACCTGAGCCAGTCAGCTGGTCTCCTAAAGGAAGAGCTGCTTCTTTTTCTTAGGTTTTCCCTGTGTAGCCCTGGCTGTCCTGGAACTCACTCTGTAGCCCAGGCAGGCCTCAAACTCAGAGATCCACCTGCCTCTGTCTCCCGAGTGCTGGGATTAAAGGTGTGCGCCACCACCACCCCACTTCTTTTTTTATTATTAGGAAGAAGTCAAGTTCTTTCCCAAGTGGCAGGGTTGGAATGTTCTTTCTGAACATGAATGGAAGCCAGAGATGGACAGCAGCTGTTGGGCAAAGAAAGAACTCCTGATTTGAATCACAAATCTGAGTTTAACTCGAGACAAAACTCTCCATCTATCAGAAGCTCTGTTTTTCACCCCCAGGTGTGGATGACATGATGTTTCATCTATCCAAGGCTGTGGATATAGTGCTGAGAGAGTCTAAAACTTGAAATAAGTGCAAGTGGTTTTGCATAAGACAGAGAACTCTTCAAATAGCAAACATGTCCATGAACCTGTATGTGCTGGTGGTTACTCTGCAGCTTCTTGAACAACAATAGTAAATGACCAGCTAGTGAAAAAGATGTATGTTAACATACATACATAAACAAAATAATCTACAGAGGTTTAGAAGATAAAGAGGGGGCTGGGTGTGGCAGCACATGCCTGCAATACTAGCATCTTGGAAGGCTGAGACAAGATGGTGCATGTGAGTTCCAGGCCAGCCTGGTGGGCTTCAGGCTAACCTGAGTGATTGTGATCCTGTGTGACTGTGGTCTGACTCTTTAAAACAAGAGATAAGGATTAATTTTTGAGTCACATTTGCTTCTAACTCCTTTATTGAAAAAGGCCATTCATTTGAAGTATACAGTTAAGAGTATTCAAACAGTTATGAAAATGTCACTACTCTCTAGTCTGAAAACACTCTCATCACCTCAAAAAGAAGCAGTCAGAGCCAGGTGTGGTGGTGTGCACTTTTAATCCCAGCACTCGGGAAGCAGAGGCAGAAGGATCTCTGTGAGTTAGAAGCCAGCCTAGTCTACAGAGAAAGTTCCAGGACAACCAGGACTATGTAGAGAGAGTCTGATAATAAGAATGAGAATAAGAATGAGAATGAGAAGGAGGAGGAGGATAGGAGGAAGAGGAAAAAGAGGAAGAGGAAAAAGAGAAAGGGGAACAAGAGGATGAGGAGGAAGAAGAAACATTTGGATCCCATCCCACCTTTCTCTAGTCCCTGGCACTCCCTAATCTACGTTCGATCTCTATGGACTTGGCTATTCAGACACTTCATAGAAATGGCATCATACAAAACGTGTCCTCTTGCGTCTGACTCCTTTCACTGGCCGTAATTTTTCAAGGTCCACTTATGCTGTAACATGCTCAGTTTACACAAGTCCATTATTTTAACGTGCTACATTTTTCTCTATTCATCAGCTCGTAGATAGTTGTGCTGTTTGAACTTTTCAGCTGTTTCTGTATAATGCTGCTATCAGCAGCCACATGTGGGTTTGGGTGACTGTATGCATTTCCTGTTCGGTGGTATACTATAAGGGGTTCGATCACATGGTAACTCTGTGTTCAACGTTCTAAGGAGCCTCTAGAGTTCTCCAAAGTGCTGTACCGTTTTATAAGCCCGCCGGCAAGGTCTGAGCGCCCCCACAGCACTGCATTCTACCAACACTTGCTACTGTCCATTTTCTTACCATAGCATCCTTATGGATGTGAAGTAACAGTTCATGTGTATTTACCTAATGACCAGAGCATCCTTTCATGTGCTCATTGTCTTTTTTTCTTCTCTTGTTTAGAGAAAGATCTATTCAAATCAGTTACCCACACTGGGTGGGGGACATGCCATCATGAGCAAGTAGGGATCATAGGACAATCTTGTGGGGTCCTTGCCTTCTCCCATGTGGGTTCCAGGGACTGAACTTAGGTTGTCGGGCTTATGCAATAAGTACTTTACCTACTGAGCCATCTCCAGAGCTCCAGTTACCCAGTTTTTCATTTAGGCTCCTTGCTTTTGTGTTGTAGGGTTGATCTATCCATCCATCTGGTCACAAACACCTTATTAGATACACAATTTACAAATACATCCTCACATTCTGCGGATTATATTTTCACATTCTTTATTATGCAGAAATGGCATTAGCTTTGATGAGAACGATTTACACTGATTCTGCTTCTCCTGTCATATCTAAGAGACGTTGCCGACTTTAAGATGAGGAGGATGTGGACCTGTTTTCTCCTATGTGTTATAGTTTTAGCTCTCGTGTTCAGATCTTTGATCTGTTTTGAGTTAATTTTTGCATATGATGTGACGTAGGCAGCCAATTTCCTTCTTTTTTATTAATATTTAGTTTGTATGTGTCAGTGCTTGGTCTGCAGATTTCTATGTGCACCATGTGCACACGTGGTGCCCAGAGGAGTCAGAAGAAGGCATCAGATCTCCTGGACTGGAGCTAGAGGCAGTTGTGAGTGGCCATGCAGGTTCTGGGAACTGAACCTGGGTCCTCTGTAAGAGTAGCCTGTGATCTTACCTGCTGAGCTATTGCTTCAGCCCAGACATGTGGATATCTATTTATCCCAGCGCCGTTTTTTTTTTTAAGGTAATGAGGTTTATTAACCCATCCCATCTGCAGAGGAGTCCAGCATCACTGTGTTGAATCCCTTTTAGTCCCTCCCCAGTGCGTTGTTCACAGGAACCTGCATAGTGATGCCTGATTGATCAGCTTCAGGCCGAAGTTCTCTGCTTCAAACCAGAGCTTAGTTTCCCAGTCTGTGAGGAATCCAGGGAGCTCTCAGGGTACTATCATGGGATGGGCAAGATCTCTTCTAAGTGTTTGCAGAGAGCATTTGCCCAGCACCATTTTTTGAAGAGAATTTTTCTATATTTGATTGTCTTGGTATTTTGTTCAAAGATCAGGGGTGTTGAATTTTTGTTTTGTTTCATTTTTGTTGTTTGTTTGTTTGTTTTTTGAGACAGGGCTTCTCTGTGCAGCTTTGGAGCCTTTCATGGAACTCACTCTGTAGCCCAGGCTGGCTTTGAACTCACAGAGATCCACCTGCTTCCCAAGTGCTGGGATCAAAGGTGTGTGCCACCACCACCTGGCTTAAGGGTGTTGGATTTTGCCATGTTGTTTGGTAGATTTCTTCTTTTTTAATTGACACACAGCCAAGATAAAGTAGGTGGGTCTCTGTTCTTCTCAGTTTACATCTAGCCTTGTTACATCCCTCTCAAATCCATGACCTCTTCTTATATTGTTACTGTTAAACACACAGATACAAAACCTACTGAGTGAATTTGGCACTGCCCCATATACAGTATGAGACCTCTTTTCTAAGACTCTTGGGTCTGTGTCTGTACTAATGTCATCCCAAAATTGCTTTGATTACTAGCTTTATAGTAAAGTATAGAAGTGCAAGCCCTCTGTTTAAGATTGCCTTAGAGCTGAACACGGGGCATGACTGTAATCCCAACACACTGGAGGCTGAGGCAGGAGGACTATCATGAGTTCCAGGCTACACAGCAAGGTAACTATGTTATCCTTCCCCTCAAAAAAGAAATAAAAAGATTGCTTTGATGACTATGGATCCTTTCTTCTTCCTTATTAATTTTATGATCCACCTGCCAATTTCTGCAAAATGGCAGTTGTGCTTGAAAGTTCTGATTAAAATTTTTTGAGAATTTTATACCCTCCAACTCCTCCCATGCTCCTCATCCCTGTCAGATCCATGACCTCTTTTTTAGTTGTTATTGTCACACAGGCAGAAATGTATGTATAAAAACTTCTGAATCCATTTAGTGTTGCTTGTACATACATGTGTTTAGGGTTGAACACTTGGGATTGGTTAAGCAACCAGGGAGCTCTGAAGAAAATTGATATTCTCTCTCTCTCTCTCTCTCTCTCTCTCTCTCTCTCTCTCTCTCTCTCTCTCTCTCTCTCTCAGCAGCCATTGATTGCCTGTACATGTTCATCTTAGGATAGAACCTTGGGAAATTTCCCCCATCCACACTGTCATGTCAACTATTTGTTCATTATGTAGGTCTTGTTTAGGCAACTGAATGTTGAGATTTCATGAATACAGCTTCTCTGTCATATTTACAAGACACAACCTTGCAGCAGACATCCTGGTCCTCTGGCTCTTACAATCTCTTGTCTTATGATTTCCCCTGAGGCTTAGGTAGGAGTTACATTGTAGATGTATCAAATGACGTGGGCACTTGGGTCTTTGGTCAGTATTGTGTTCAATCTAGAGCCATTAGAATGATCCTATTATTAATTGCCATTTGAATGATACCATCTTCTAACCCATGAATGTGGGATATTTTTCCATGGTTTAAGTGAATTTATTTAAACGATATTTTGTGGAAAAAGTTTTGCATTCTGTTGTGAATGTATTACTGATTATTTTAGTCTTTTGCTACTATAAATAGAATTACTTTTACATTTTTCTCAGATTATTCATTGTGGTGTATGAAAATACAGCTGAATTTGCATATTGGTATTGAATCCATCCTGAAGTCTTTATGTAGTTGTTAATTCTAGTTTGAGCATATTATTATTCTTATGTCATGTGTGAATACTTATTTCCAATCTGGATGTCTTTGATCTCTTTTCCTTGCCCAATGGCCCTGGCTGGAACCTCCAGTACACTCTGTCTTTAATGAGACAAGAGCAGGCAAGAACACTCATCTTTATTTTGCTCCTTATCTTAACAGGAAAGCATGCAGTCAGTGTTTCACTATTAAATAGGATTAGCTGTGGATTGTTATAGAGACCATTTATCATGATAAGGGACTCCCTCCTTAGTTGGTTGATTTTTTTTTTTAACATGAAAGGGTGTTAGACTTTGCCAAATGATTTGGTTAATTTATTTTCTTAATCAAAGCACAGCCAAGATAAAGCAGGTAGGCTTCTGTCCTTCTCGGCTTACATCTAGTGTTGGAACGTAGACAAAAAAGTAGCTAAGACCTGGGTGTGGTGGCGCAGACCTGCCATCCCGGAACTCCAGGGACTGAGCGAGGAGGATGAAGCGTCTGCAGCTAGCCTGAGCTGTAGAAGGAGACAAAACAAGAAATAAAGACTGTCTGAGTACCTATGCTGAGGCTAACGAGAGTAGATGAGCATATGAACACGAAACATGCATTCAGTGTGAGCGGTTAAGATTAAGAGCAATTCAGCTCAATACTGTCAAGCAGTGGGAAGTGGGAAGGAGAGTGGCCGACTGGGACAGGTTCCATGAGGGACGTCTTGGGGGACAGGTAGGTAGAGCAAGTCTTTCTCCATACCGCCAGTTCCCAAATAATCATATGGAGACTTCTTACTAATTTTGAAAGCTTGGCCTTAGCTCAAGCTTGTCCCACTAGCTCTTATAACTTAAATTAACCCATTTATTATAATCTACATTATAATCACGTGGCTTGTTGCCTCGCCTCTCTGTACCGTTCATACTTTCTCTGCAGCTGGCTGGCGACCCTGCCTTCTTCTTCCCAGAGTTCTCTCTCTCTCTCTGCCCTGAAGTTCTGCCTATACCTCCTGCCTAGCTATCAGCCATTCAGCTTTTTATTACACCAATCACAGCAGTACATTTTCAACAGTGTATGAATATCCCACGACAGGTAGGATTTGGCTGAGTAGTGAAGGATAATCTAGTTTGTTCTCTGTTGCTCTGATAAATCACTGACCACAAGCAATTTAGGGGAGGACAGGGCTTATTTGACTTAATGATTTATAGTCCGTCACTGAGGAAAGGCAAGGCAAGAACCTGGAGGCTGGAACTGAAGCAGAGCCCATGGAGGAGTCTGCTTGCTGCCTTGCCTCCCCTGGCTTGCTCAGCCTGCTTTCTTATACCACCTAGGACCATCTGCCCAGAGATGGTACCACCATGGTGGACTGGGCCTTTCCATCTCAATCAGCAATCAAGAAAATGCCCCCACAGACATGTCCACAGGCCAATCTGATGGAGGCAATTCAATTAAGATTCCCTCTTCCCAGGTATGTCTAGGTGTGTGTCATGTTGTGTGCTGCACTGAGGCTATAGCAGGAATAAACCATGCAGACAGCCTGCCTGGAGTGAAGGATGACCCTGGGGGTGGGGAGAATTGAGAACGCAATCAGAAGTTAACGCTGGATACAGAGGGCCATGTGTCGCGTAAACGAGTGCTCTACGTATCACAGGCTGTAGACTGTCTTAGAATGTTTAAAGCAAAATGAGATGGTGGGGTCAAACTGTTTTGAGGGAAGGTGGATGGTGTGTTAAGGGCAGAGATGCCAGAGGCAGGAGAGTTATCGGAGCCCATTATTGTCACTAAGGTCGAGACAAGGACAGTAGAACATTATAGGCACTTGGAAAGGGACAACCAACCTCAGTGAAACTGTAAGGGAATGACTGAAAGGACTTGGTTACAGATTGAGGAGGAGGTGGGTGAGCCTATTGTAATTTAAGCATTGTAAGCCACCCTCAGGTGACGGGGGACCATGCAAGACCATGGTCAAACAAGAACCCAAATACAGCCCTTCCAGGAGAGGCATACTAGAGAAGAGTGTGTTTAATCTGTGTTGTAGCCAATGATCCTGAAGGCTGGGGGTGTCCTTTCTGACTCTGAGTATCCAAACATCCAGGACACTGGGTCGGTGGCATTGGTGGTGGTAGAGGGCCAGCTAATGGCCTAAAGTGGAGCAGCTGTGCTAGGGGCAGGCGACCAGGAGCCTGTCCTCTGATTGCAGGTTGGTGCAAGGACAAGAGGGACTGTCAACTTGAAGCCCAGTTGGTGGAGATCAAGCTAGGGGGTGGTGTCACACACCTTT